>NC_087099.1:1280000-1905000 GCF_963855985.1 Ostrinia nubilalis | reverse complement strand
ACCACTAAGTACACCAAACGGCCGACCTGTTTAAGAACTTTCCTCTAGGACTTGATAGATATCTATAAAACTAACGTGTACCTTATATTATTTCAGTTTTACTTTTAACTTCCATTTTAAATACTAGATTTGATAATAAATGCCAGTTTTATTAACAGTTGTTGGCAACTAAAATTTAAACAATATCATAGCCAACCCAACACATAGGGTGGGTAGCACCATCTTACTTTAACATTGACAAACGTCAAAAAACTGTCAAACTCCATACAAAACACACCGGTTATCGTCATAGTTACTGTTAACTAGTTTCAAGTTTATAATTCGCAATCACATTTTTCTTACATCCATTAACTTTTTACCTTGAACATTTTCTTTCGATAAAACATTTAACACCGGGGTGCAATCGCGCCATAAAAAGCGAAAGTGCGGCCGCCATTATGGAAAATGACGTTTTAATTTTTCCGCCATCTTGCCAAAGACAATCTTTTTAAATATACTCTGTCTGGCACTAATTTAGCTTTTTACTTGCAGATGGAAATCGTAGGTTTCTTTTACAGCTAGACTTTGGACCTAGAAATTGGATTTCTGTCCGTTAAAAGATGAAATTTTACGTAGTTACTGCGTAATGTAGGAATATTACTAGATACAGTTTTTCGTAGGTCCTATGACTCTACCTATTTACTCTACCTACATTGCAATTTCAAACAGCTGAATCAAAGTACCTTTACGTTAAGTTTTCAGTCGCTAGTTTTAGTATCTGTTACATCGGACATGTCAGAAGGCAACTAACTACTGAAATATTAAGCTGGTGAGTCCATTGAAATTATCAAGTGTCAGCATTTTACTTTGTTAGCCGGCGCAAAATACATTTGACAATGACACTCATCGTGTGGTTTTAACCTCATATTTGGCGTTTTTAAAATAGTCTTGTCATACATCTGTACCATTTCTCTCAACTGCAATCAAAACAAATAAATACACACACGCTCAGTCCAGTTAAACCGGTGTTTATGCCACTTACAGCGTTTTAAACTGTACCAGCGAGCGTCGCGCCTGACCGCCCTCGAGCTCAATACTACCGGGATTACAAACGATGCTGTACACTTTTATACAGGGTGTTGATCTCAATAACTCGTCATATTTACGTGCTTGTACGTTGTAGAGACATTTTCGTTCTTCGGTCTCAATTTCGCTAATGGCTGATGCGTAAAAGTAGCACAGAAGAAAATAAATACATAACCGTTTTAGGTGGGGACTAAGGCTGGATTACACCGTCTTACTTTAACTTTAACAAACTTTAAAAATCTGTCAAACTCCATACAAAAATCACCGGCTATCGTTATAGTTACGGTCAAAGTTTGGTGGTGCAACTCAGCCTAAGTACTTGTCATACAGCGCTACAACACTACTTGTCAAATAAGTAGCCGTAACATAAAGTGCTCAATTTCACAAACGAAAAATGTTGTGTTGTTGTTGTGCGAGCCAAATTATTATGTGAAATACATACGAGTAGGACAACACTGGAACGTTATTTAATTTACTTTTTCCTCTAACATTTCACGATTAAATTAGCTACAGAAAACTCTATTATCTACTACAAAGCTATGTAAATATTTTTACAGTTGAATTTTAATATAAAAATGATCTCTTTCACCAAGATAAAAGTCTAGTTTACCCAATTACTTCGCCACTCTACTATACATATTAGTCGCATAACAACAAAAACTCGCGATCCAGTCGCAATTTCATTATTCCGTGACACCGCAGCATCCTTTGAGGCGCCATTAGTGCGGGAAATCCAAACGAGATGAGAGCCTAATTACGGCCGAACGAGCGCAGGCACGCGAACTTTGCACGCGAGCGCGGGACGAATGATGTCCCTTCACTTAACTAATCTGCGCTCGCCCCTAATAATTCCAGAAGTTTCTACGGGGTTGCTGGAATGATTCATAATTGCTACTTTGTTTTAAAAATAAAACGTCCTGGGTATTAACTAAGCCCTTTTAAACGTGTAGTATTGCTTGAATTATCACTTTAATTAGTTTTCTTGGAAGCATGTGATTTTACAAATAATATAACAAAACCAATTCACATTTTCTTGCTCTCAGCTCAAGAAAATTAATTACTTACAATGACATGATGTCGAATTCCAAGATCACATTATTTAATTAAATTTTGACTGTAGATTAAGTAAGGCTTGCGTACCATCAACATTGTTCTCGTAGTATTGTGAACTCCGTCAGTTTATAATTTAACGCGTGGGATTTTAAACTAACGGTGAAATTTTGTTAGGTTAGATTGTAATCTAACTACGCCGGAATTCACAATTTTACGATGACATTTACAATCGACAGTACTATTCACTTATTACAACTGCATGACGTCACAATGTACAGTTTGATGTGCAGTCATCTGTACATGAACATAACTGAATTCCGTGTGTAATTGGCCAGTGAAACGATGTCCGATAATATCTACCGTGTTGGAATGCCATTCCAAGACGCCACGGTACACCTGTTGATGATCATTAATATCTTGATAACAAGTTTGAAATGGTCGCTTAAAAGAGTAAAATGCAAAAGTGTTAGAAGCAATCTTTTGCAGACAACAAAATTAAAGTCAAAATTAAAAATATTATTTGAGTTAAGAATATTAATTTGGTTTAAATTTATTAATTTACTGTTTAAGTAGTACTTAAGTAAGTAATCATAAGTAGGCCTAAAGGTCGCGGATTAGATCCCTTCACAATACAGGCATAAGAATACATAAAACATTGCATAAAAGATTAGTATAATCATTTAATCATTTCATCATGCATGCATGTTTTTTCAGAATCTTTTGAATTTATAGAGTTGCGCTAGTGATAATGCACCGTCAACCAGATCAATTATTTGGTGACTGTTTGTGAATAATTCTTATTATTAATGTTTGCCATTTAAAGATTACTAACATCAGAGTAATACAAATGAGTAGGTCATCTTCATAGAAACGCCCGAGCGCGGTTTGTACGTGAGGTGCGCTGAATTTTGTCAGTGTGTGCGTGCGCGCCGCATACGTATTGGCGCGCGCTCATATACAAACCGCACTCGGTACATTTCTATGAAGATGACCTACTCATTTGTATTTACTCTGCTAACATCGCGTCGCTTGGAATATTGTTAATTACATAAATAATATTATTTTAAAATCAACATAAACGAGCCAAAGCTTTTACCTGGTAAAATCCCGACAGAGCGGCGTGTCTATAAAGGTTGTTTACTAGAAGTAATTATTTACTTAAAGCAAATACCTTCCGGCTCTTCAAAAGGCACGATGAAACATTTAATGAACGAGGAATTTTATTTTCAATTAAAACTCCCTTTTACTCGAAACCAATCGATAGCAGGAATAAATCTCCCAGAATTATGGGAGCGGAAAATAAAAGTGGGTACTATGCCCTGTCATCCAACCGCCTTTTGTTTTTTGGATAACAAACCCCTCAAGATAAAGAGGGTATGTCTCGATTTGACAGACAACTCTTTTGATGTTGTGATAAAGTAACATTCCGCGCATTATCAGCGTAAAAACAATTTTAAGGTGTTACAAAAACACGATAAAAATTACAAATTTTTAGACAACATTAAAATTTAAAGATCCTGGCTGCAGTGGTGAGACCGAGAGGTTGTAATAGTACCATTTACCCAACTTTCATCTGTCTCGTTTTAGACTTAATAAGGGCTTCATTATTCTGTAGAACTTCCATTTACGTTTACAGCAATGTTATTACGCATTATGACGTATAATAGTGAAAATGCAATCGACCCAATAACCCACATTTCCCAAGCTTATCATATTGATTCGAATCTCAAAAAAATTATAATAAAAAAAAAACTTTTTTAAAAACAAGCTTTATCCTGAAATGCAGAAGTACTAAAACGAAAAAAATAATTGTAGGTATGCTTGGTTCAAAGAATTTCAAAAGCTTGTAGCGCAAACAGAAAATTATAATAAAAAAAAAACTTTTTTAAAAACAAGCTTTATCCTGAAATGCAGAAGTACTAAAACGAAAAAAATAATTGTAGGTATGCTTGGTTCAAAGAATTTCAAAAGCTTGTATCGCGCATGGAATTTATTCCTCTTTTTTCTGTTTGCGCTACAAGCTTTTGAAATTCTTTGAACCAAGCATACCTACAATTATTTTTTTCGTTTTAGTACTTCTGCATTTCAGGATAAAGCTTGTTTTTAAAAAAGTTTTTTTTTTATTATAATTTTATTTTACACTTTTTAGTTGTATCTCAATCTCTGGGTCATTATTAAGCACCAAAGTGCTCGAGAAGTCGAATCCAACGAACCCAAACTCGATAAGATTCCGCCGTTTCGTTTAGGAGTTCCTATGGCCACCTCCTGATTCCATCATCAGGACCCTGGACATCATCTAGCACCCATTATTTTTTCATTGTACGTCAATGATATCCCCAAATATCCGAATACGGATTTAGCCCTCTTTGCGGACACCGCACTCTACAAGTCCGGACGTAATCGGAATTACGTCATCTTGGCGCTCCAACGCGCAGTCACACAATTAGGCGAATGGTTCAGGAAGTGGCGTATCGAGGTAAATCCCGAAAAAGTGCAGCAGTGTACTTTTCTAGGGCTTTGTCTGCGAAACGTCCTCCGGTTCGTACTCGTCCTAATGTCCCCACCCATCTCACCTTATTTGACCAAACTATTCCTTGGAAGAGTGAGGCCAAGTACTTAGGTGTCACCCTCGACCAGAAATTATCGTTCGCGCCGCACCTAAGACGCGTCTTGAGCCGTGCGAACCACTACATCCACCGACTCTACCGCCTAGTTGGAAGGAAAAGTAAATTATCACTTAGAAATAAGTTGACAATTTACAAAACCTACATCCGTCCAGTGTTGACTTACGCCAGTCCGGTGTTTGCTCATACTTCCTGCACAGTCCTTAAGAAATTCCAGACCCTCCAAAACAAATTCTTACGCCGAGCCGCGGATGCCCCGTGGTTCGTGCGTAACACGAATCTCCATAGAGATTTCGAGATCCCATCGATTGATCACTTTATGAAAGAAGCCTCTCGCCGCTACTTTGATAAAGCGATCAACCACAAGAACCCTCGTTATCGAAATCGTTAGCGCCGCCACGAACACACCCCAGAAAGATGTCGCTGCCCAATACCGACGACCTAGGCATGTCCTAGACGACCCGGACGATCCTATTACCGAATTTCTGAACACATCAGACATCACTGCCTTAAGCACGCCAACTACTCCACAACACAGTAGCTCGTTACACCGTACTCGCTGGCGAGTACGAGGCCCTGCATTTCATTTCTGACGGTACAGACATGTACCGGGCCGGTTCTCCCCAATCCGTGCCCCGGACACGGCCTGAGCCGAGGTCCGAGCCTACCGTGGCGCCCTCAGGCCGCGTCCGTAGTCCCCCTCGATCGGGCCCACTAGAGCCTCAAGCCCACCGTAGGCTGGACTTTGGTCTAACACCGCGGTGGGCAACCCTCTAGTTGGGTTCGCCACTGATCGGGTGCCTTATGCGCTCGATACGGCCCGATCGCGAACGTCGGTCTGCGACCGACGCGGACGAGCCTGGGCTTCGCTTCGCGAAGCCCACACTCGGCCTCGTCGGCATGCGCACTGACGATCGCCAAACGGCTAGAGTACCTTCTGTACTCGCCACTCTGCCCGGTGAAGCTAGAAATACTATTCAAGCTACCGGCGCGCGTCCCTTAAAAAAAAATCATCTAGCACTAAACTGCTTGAAAAGACAAATCCAACGAACCCAAACTCGATGAGTTTCTGCCTTTTCATTTAGGATTTCCTATGGCCACCTCCCAAATCCATCATCAGGACCCTGGACATCATCTAGCACTAAACTGCTCGAAAAGACAAATCCAACGAACCCAAACTCGATGCGATTCCGCCGTTTCGTTTAGGAGTTCCTCTGGCCACCTCCTGACTCCATCATCACTAAACTGCTCGAAAAGAAAAATCCAACGAATCCAAACTCGATGAGTTTCTGCCGTTTCGTTTAGGAGTTCCTATGGCCACCTCCCTAATCCATCATCAGGACCCTGGACATCATCTAGCACTAAACTGCTCGAAAAGACAAATCCAACGAACCCAAACTCGATGCGATTCCGCCGTTTCGTTTAGGAGTTCCTATGGCCACCTCCTGACTCCATCACCAAGACCCTGGAAATCATCTAGCACTAAACTGCTCGAAAAGAAGAATCCAACGAACCCAAACTCGATGAGTTTCTGCCGTTTCGTTTAGGAGTTCCTATGGCCACCTCCCCAATCCATCATCAGGACCCTGGACATCATCTAGCACTAAATTGCTCGTAAAGACAAATCCAACGAACCCAAACTCGATGCGATTACGCCGTTTCGTTTAGGAGTTCCTATGGCCACCTCCTGACTCCATCATCAGGACCCTGGACATCATCTAGCACTAAACTGCTCGAAAAGAAAAATCCAACGAACCCAAACTCGATGAGTTTCTGCCGTTTCGTTTAGGAGTTCCTATGGCCACCTCCCTAATCCATCATCAGGACCCTGGACATCATCTAGCACTAAACTGCTCGTAAAGACAAATCCAACGATCCCAAACTCGATGCGATTCAGCCGTTTCGTTTAGGAGTTCCTATGGCCACCTCCTGACTCCATCATCAGACCAGCTCAATGGTACCATAACATTGCATTGTCATCGTACTTACATAAGTATACCAAATTTCAGCTCAATCGGTTGAGGAGAAGTGGTCTTAAATTCAGTTGCAAGATTTGTCCCACACATACTAACAAGTGAAGTCAATATAAAGCTTGTAAAAATCTTTACAAAAGTGCCAAAATCTGATCAAACACGGATTCTTCGAAGGATAATCACAAGGGATGCTCGCATTTGAAAAATGGACGAATCCGTGCAAGATTCCCCAACGTGTTAATAAGACCCCGGAGGCAGGGAATCTGGCAGCGTTTTGTCGGCGCGTTTACAAGCCGTCGAGAAAAATGCTGGGTTTTGGCAGAAATAAACCCGGTATTTGTCGCTTTTTTGCGACTTTTTCGAATTGTTTCAGAATTACAGCGATCGGAATTAAAAACAATGCTTCCTTTGATGCCAAGTTCGGTGTTTTGTTAATGAAGACTAAATTAAAATGGGCGTTCCGCTTCAATTTTAAGGTGTAAAATGGGGATTTTTTTTCTTTTTGATTTTGTGATTTTATTTTGTGAAGTTAAGTTAAAAAGCGTGTTGAAAGAAACAATATTAAAGGTACCTACTTTGTTTACATGTAATTGTTTAAAACAAGTGATAACGTTCGACTCTGTTTATTTCTCTCACTATAGTTGCTGATATTTTGAGATGTTGATGATGTTATTAGATGTAAGAACAATTAAATACCTACTCTGAATAATGAGACTAGAGTTTGAATTGCCTCTCACCTATTAATACACCAACCACACCCTTATCTAAGTAGGTACTAAGTAAAGCAAGCGGATTAAAAATGAAGGCCTCACTTGGCTTTATTTTTAAATTCCGCGTGCTCATCACACATAGTCTTCGGCGTGATTAAAACACACAAATATAGCAATACTTTTCCTCTTTTAGTAATAAGAATTTTCCTGGATAAAACCTTCTGATACAATGTACGAGTAGCTATTCTGTCAAATCAGAATAAAACCAGAATAAGGTTCGCTCGTTTTCACTCATGTCATATTCACTCGTCACAGCCCTGGTTTCCGCATCTTTATAATGAATCACCCGCGGAGTTGGAATGCTGGGGCGTAGGGATGTGCGGTTTTTGTGTTTGAATCGAATTTTGCGGCGAGCGCAGAGACCGCGATGCGATACAAAATAGTATCGAATATAAATCGGAGTTAAGTACCTAAATGATATGACAGCATTATGATTATCATGCAAGGTTTCAGCCAAATGAAGGCCTCCCCCAAGGATTTCCATAACGACCGGTCCTACGCTGCCTGCATCCAGGTACTTCCCGCAACCTTCACCAGATCATCGGTCCACCTAGTGGGGGACTAGCCTGTCCAGTGTCCATGCAAAATAAAAACTTTTTAAAGATACGCCGACCTTGGGCCAAACATAGTGATACCGACTACTTAATTATTGACACCTGTAATATGTAATTTACCTATGTTCCACGAATAAACGAATTTTGAATTTTTTGAATTTTGAATTAAATAAAATAGATTCGATCCATTGTTGTTTGTTTATTAATTTCACTTTGAAATAACTCTACCTGCCTCATATTAAAAATTTTGTTACGTTTTCACAACTAAACCACCAAACCATTTTTGAAGCGTTTTAAAGACGAACTTAGAATAAGCGTTTATTGCACTAAGCTCTATTGTAAGCATAAAGCACTATTGTAAGTACTATTTATACCTACACATAAAGAAAGACTTTGGCATTGTAAAAAAAGTGAAATAAAGAAAGAAAGAAAGAAAGAAAGAAAATAACTTTATTTTGGCAACAACAAATTCAGGCAACATAGACATACACAAAAAAATAATAACTAAGTTGCCAAAAAAGGTCACCCACTCAGTAATATCTTGACAGTGTGACTGCCAAGACACTGATTTTCAGTGGGTGCCTTTTGCAGCAAATAAAAATCGAATGATCCATTCGATTCTAAAAAAGATTGATGTGGCTCAGCGCATCTCTACGTGGAGGTTTTATTCACGTCTTCACAATACATGGATATGTTATTAGGCTTTAAGGATCGCCGAATTTTTCCCGACTCTGTGATGAATTGTTCGCATTCAAGTTATTTATAATGATGCTTTTTATTAACATTAATACAGTTTGTTACTTGTTTGTACGTTTGATTTTGAAGGATGATATGTTTTTGTGAAGTCTCTCAAGTATTTTTCTTAAACAAGGTTTCTTATTGTGTTCTTTTTGTTTGGGAACAAACAACAAGTCACATTGCTTTTTACGGACAATAGTAATATTTGTCTCATGTTGTTTTGTTTCGAAGGTTGAGGGCAGACAACAACTGAATACTAATGTTGATAAAGGACCAACCACAGACATTTTTCTTTGTTTCAATCGAGCTGGTTTTCTTTAGTTTTTCGTGATTTAATATGTCCAACTTTTATATCAATTTGAGGACTTTTCAAGTAAAAATAAGACTAATTGATATCTATCACCCAAAAGTCTTCCAAAGCATTTCTCTTACCACGCCTGAAAACAAATCCACGTGGATGAAATTACAAACAAAACATTATAAATAACCATAACTATGGTTCTTATTTTTCTGTCACAAAATTCCCCCTTGTAAAAAGTACTACCACTTATTTCGTGATCAGGAACAAGATTTTTGTCCTTAGTTTTATTTTTTCAAAATCTCCACCATATTGACGTCATACTTGTGAGCCACGTGACGCGTAATACCGCACACTTAGCCACTAGTGGCGACCATGGTGGCTGCCACAAATTGCGGATACTTTGCAATGGTGTCAACTTTCGTATTATAGGGCTGTGATTGAATATCATTTAGAGCTCGCATCTCTATAAATTACGCTTCAAGACAACTTGTGACTCGTTCGTTCGCTCGTTTTGCGTCGTAACATATAATAAGTACTTATTAATTTGTCCCTCTTACTTATAACTCTACCAAGTATAGCCACCATAAGTGCTGAATAACTAAAGTGACTCTTAAAGGTAGCAGGACGGCGCTAGATGTAGACCGCTACCAATCGGTCATTATAGAAGTCATTAAGGAAGGGAAGCATATAATTATGTTCAGCAGTGGACCTATGGCTCCTATGGCTGAAATGATGATGATGAACTAAAAATGATACAGAAATAGTCACAATAATTTAAATGTTATTAGTGGCTTAATGTGTGACAATAGGTAGTCTCTTCTGATCTGAAAAACATCAATCTTTCAAATTGCGATTTCCAACCCGCCTGCCAAGCGTGGAGATTATGGCAAAACTCACCACTATATAGTGGAGGAGGCTCATAGTCCAGCAGTGGATTGTAAAGGGCTGTTGATGATGATGATGAGGTAGTAGTTTTTTCTTCTTTTATCCTTTGTGTTTAACCCTTAATTGCTCGCATGGGGTCAAAGCATTTTCGGATTCAAAAATGAAGCACTTGGCGTGGCCCGATTTCCTCCGCGCCCCCGGTAGCTTCATAAAACACGTCTTAGTTTGTATTTTGATAGCGACTAATTCACGGGAGTGGAAGGATGCGTCGCTGCGCTCTTGAGTGGTGACCCCATGCGAGTAATTACGTAACTTTTTTGGAAGAGGTAAGTTTTTGTTTTATATATTTATTTTGTGTATTATGAATAATATTTGTGTTATTGTATATTCAGTGAATAAATGTTTGTTATAAATGTGTTTTTACAGCTCTAAGCAATAAAAATATTGATAAATTCAGTTTTACTACTACTTTGCCTTTTTTTTTAGAGTTAGTAGAGATAAGAAAAAATAGCAAATTGTGCAATGGTTGGAAGATGTTTCTGATGAAGAAGAAGTTGGAGGGTCGAGTTCTAAGCCAGAGTTAGATGAAATAACAAAAAGTGATCATGATTGCGCTAATGAGATCGAGCAATCCTCCGCAGAATGAAGTGAATCGAAAATGCAAGAAATGTACAAGATTTGTGTGCAATGATCACTCTGAAATATACTGTCAACAGTGTAACAAGAATGATTCGGAGAGTTCCTAAAAAATACTAGTATTACCTATGATCTCAGTATACCTAAGTACTATTGTTAATTATTGACAATTATTTTAATTTAGCTTGTTTTTGTATAATTAGTAAGAAATTCATGTTATTACCTATAGATATTAAAGAATAAATAAAGCATTTTTATAATAATATAGTTTCATTTACTTATAAATTTCAGTATGTATTAAAAACTACTCACACAATTTGGGGTCATCTGTGACCCCATGCGAGCAGTTATGTAAGATTCTTTATGCGAGTAATTAAGGGTTAAATGTTTACCGAAATGTCATTTCAGCATACCCATTACACGGTACTGATTGAGCCTAGTGGTTCCACTAAGCCACTTGTAGCACTTTAATAGCGCCCTTCGGCGGCGTAGTGTGCGGCTGCACTTAATATCGGTTCGCTTTAATTGAAACACGCGCTTCGCACGCCCTCTGCATTCGTAATATGAAACGATTAGGAGAGAAAGCTGCTGCTGAAATATGAAAAGGCCACGCTGTCAATGTATTCAATAGGCTGTTTTACTCGGATTTTCAGTTGTACGTCAAAAATAATTCCTCTCAAGGTGAACTGGTACTCGTGTAATGTAACAATAGCTAATTTTGAGCTTTAAACTTTATAACTTAGTTATTTTACAGATATTGTAAGCGAATGGTGTGTGTGTACTTACTTCTTCTTCGTCTTTTCGTGTCGACAACAAACCTACACAGTGTCAGCCCAAAACTCCGCCACAAGAGTGGTGTTGTCAGCAGCATTCATCAAATCCTTCTGAATGCAGTTGCTCGGGCACTCAGGGCACGACATCAGGTGCTTCATCGACTGTGTACTGACAAGTAGATATTTCAGCTGAAACTATTACTACTACTGCAGATTTACTCGCATAATATAGGTACGTAAAAAAATATCGTGACTCAAAAAATTAAAAATGTATTACCCAATCAAGTCATTTAGCTTAGAAAACCGCTTGAAGCAATAAAACTTCTAAAATTACTTAGCTGAAGATCTATTACTTAATATCTATACTAATATTATAAAGCTGAAGAGTTTGTTTGTTTGTTTACTTGAACGCGCTAATCTCCGGAACTACTGGTCCGATTTGAAAAAATTTTTCAGTGTTAGATAGCCCATTTATCGAGGAAGGCTATAGGCTATACAACATCACGCAACGATCAATAGGAGCAGAGCAATAATGAAAAATGTTGAGAAAACGGGTTTTCACGCGTACGAAGTCGCGGGCACAGCTAGTTACTTATAATCGTATAGCGTTCTAACTTCACCGCCACAGACTTTAATAAGCCGGTACCAGAATGACTCATCGCGCGACTTTTAATATCGGACCTCTTAATTTGAAACGCACACGCCATCTGCATTCTAATACCGAAACCGTTCCGAATAAAACCATTTTAATGTAAAAACTTTCTGGGATTATTGTTCTGTATATTTTTTCCATTTTGTCGACGGCCAAAAAGTTTGTGACGATTATGAATTTCTGATTCAATTCAGATTAAGGGCGAGTAAGGTAGACGTGCGCAATGGCGGCATATTTAAGGTTTTATAATTTTTTTCGTAATCTTCAGAGGTATTCGCGGACATTCTGTATTCTTGTTTCTGTTTAAGGAGCGTAAATATTGGATCATTATATTTTGTATGATCCAATAATCTATAATTTTATAATCTATACTAATATTATAATGCTGAAGAGGTTTTTTTGTTTGTTTGTTTGAACGCGCTAATCTCAGGAACTACTGCTTCGATTTGAAAAAATATTTCTGTGTCGGATAGCCCATTTATCGAGGAAGCCTTTAGGCTAAATAACATCACCCTACAGTCAATAGGAGCGGAGTAGTGAAAAAAAATGTTGCAAAAACGGAACTATTTTCACGCGTGCGAAGTCGCAGGAACAGCTATTTTAAAAACGTTGTTCGCAGATAACTTTTACAAACTTTAGTAAATAATTGTGAACTAAAGCGTTATTTTAATAGGCATAGTTACAAACATAGTATACAAAGTCAAGATTTTCATTTTAAATTAACTTTGCTACACATGTAGACGTGTGAAGTTTCAGTTTATTTTTAGACGAATAAAGACTACAAACTTAGGTATACTTAAAATTACGACACCCTTTTATTCTTACATGGCCTTCTTAACCTTCTACGAGTAGAGACATTAACTTTAAGTGGACTCTATAAGAAACCTTAAGGGCCCTTTTCCACGGCGATTCAGTTTTGCGGGATCGATATCGATATAGGATTCCGAAAAACTGGACAACTTAGGTATACTTAAAATTACGACACCCTTTTATTCTTACATGGCCTTCCTAACCTTCTACGAGTAGAGACATTAACTTTATCATTTTTTTTCATTTTTCATTTATCATTTATTTGCGTAAGAGACACGGTACATATTTGTTCAAATTATACATAAAGCAGTTTGTAAGTGCATGCGTGCTCTACCGAATGTCGGCATGCAAAAACTTAACAAAAATGTCACATTAAATAAATTAAAATTAAAAAGATGTCCATTAATAAAATCATAATAATATTACATGCTTGTCAGGTACACATTCATTTACATTGTTTATTTAAGTCAAAATATTCTTTCATGTCATAAAAGCACTCTCCAACAAGCCAGCGTTTTAATTTACGTAAAAACAAAGTAGTAGGTAATTGTCTAATTTCTAAGGGGATTCTATTATATACGCGAATGGGCATTATATAACAGTTGTTATTATGGAGAGTACTATTATGTTGTGGCAACATCAGTTTGTGCGGGTCTCTTGGTCTTAGCCTCTGTATATGAGTTTCTGTTTTAAAGAATGACATGTTATGCCTTATGAAAGTTCCTATTTCAAAGATATACATGGCTGTCACTGTAAGTAAGTTGTATTTCTTAAACATAGGCCTGCAGCTTTCACGTGGCCCAATGCCACTTATGGCTCGCACACATTTTTTTTGAGCAACAAACACCTTTTGCACATCTGTTGAGTTTCCCCACAAAATTATTCCATATCTCAACACTGATGATACATAACCATGGTATGCCATGATGGCAGCCTTTTCATTTGTTGTATTTCTTAGACGATACAGAGCAAATACGAAACAGCTTAACTTCTTACATATACCCTGAACATGACTTTTCCAATTGCAATGGCGATCCAGTGTAATACCCAGAAATTTCGTCTCATGGACTTCATCTATAATTTGTTCTCGGCATTTTAAGTTTAAGTTTATGCTTTTACTTTTGACGTTATGAAACTGAATGTATTTAGTTTTTGAGGCGTTAATTAAGAGATTATTCTGTCTTAACCAGTTATCTACATTAACTATTGATTTATTAATCGATGCTTCGTAGATCACCCCTTTCTCATTATTTGGTATAACAAGTGAAATATCATCTGCAAACAAGATAGTTTCAAAACGGGTAGCCTTCGGTAAGTCGTTTACATATAAAAGAAACAACAAGGGTCCCAGGACGCTTCCCTGAGGAATGCCCAATTTATTTTGTTGAAAGGATGACCTATAGTCAATCGCCTCGTTACTCTGATTAATTTTTGTGACCTGTACGCACTGCGTTCTGTCTGCAAGGTAACTCCTGATCCAGTTGAGCGCAGGTCCTCTAATGCCATATTTTTCGCATTTGACGAGGAGGATTTTGTGGTCAACTCGATCGAATGCCTTGCTAAGGTCAAAGAATATAGATGTAACTGGCACTTTGCTATCTATAAAATTGGTAACGCTACACATCAGTCTGTATCCTGCGAGAGTTGTAGATTTATGTTTCTGAAACCCATTCTGCTCCTTGGCTATGATATTATGTTTATCCAGAAAGTTTGTGATCCTAACTTTCATAGCCTTTTCAAAAATTTTTGAAAGAATAGGAACAAGAGTTATAGGCCGATAGTTATTTACATCCCGTTTGTCATTCTTTTTAAACAATGGTTTGACAATGGAGTGTTTAAGTGACTCTGGAAATAAACCTTGCTCAAATGATAAATTTATCAGATGCACTAGTATTGGCGCTAGATATTTGGCACACGCTTTAAGTATGGGCGTGGAGAGGTGATCTATTCCTACTGATTTTGTGCTATTCAAAGATTTAATAATATTTAGGACTTCACATTCCGTGCATGGTTTCAGAAATATACTAGTATTTAAATTGTCAATTAACTTATGGTCATATCTGCCATGTGTCAGGGGAGAGTTGGATACATTGATAAAGTGATTGTTAAACATTTCAGCAATTTGAAGAGGATCTTTAATTTCTTGGTTATTAAGATTCAACGATTTAATGTCTATATTTGTTTTGTTATATTCTGACATGTTCTTGATGACGTCCCATGAGGCTTTACACTTATTTTTTGCCTTTTTTACTATATTAGCATTGCATTAAGTGGACTCTATAATAATAATAATAATAATAATAATAAATATCTTTGGACAATCTCACACAGCGCCATCTAGCCCCAAAGTAAGCAATTAATATGCTTGTGTTATGGGTGCTAGCTTAACGGATATACTACTTATATACTTTTTTTTTTTTTTTTTTTTTTTAAATACATACATATTATACATAGTAACACCCAGACCCGTCACAGAAATTAAAATTCATCATTTCAATTTCTGCCCGGCCGGGAATCGAACCCGGGACCTCTTGGCATAGTAGTCCGTTCTGAACCACTACACCAAACATAAGAAACCTTAAGGGCCCTTTTCCACGGCGATTCAGTTTTGCGGGATCGATATCGATATAGGATTCCGAAAAACTGGACTGTCGTGTGAACAAAGTTTTTGAAATTCGAATCCAATTCCAAAAACGAATCGGTTTTTTACGGGACCCTGCAAACAGGATGATTATGTGAATGTTAATATTAAAACACTTATGCCCGTTGTGAGCCCCCAAAATTCACATGTGTTACCACACATGTGAATTTTGTTTTCATAGGGGTCCCTTAAAAATTTGCAAAGGGAGCAATAAGCTGACGGTCACTATAAGGATAACCGGTGCTTTTTATATGGAGTTTGACAGATTTTTGACGTTTTTTAAAGTCAAAGTAAGATGATGCATGTTACGGTTAAAATAAGGTGATGCAATTCAGCTTTAAACATTAACAAACGGAATCCTGCAAAAAACAGTTCCTACAAAAAACGGGATGGCTCCGTGAGAAAGAACGCTAAGAAAAACTACCGAGGACTTTGACGTATTCCCAATTACTGCCTTTAAATACCGGGTCTCGGCAAAAACAACGAAAAACTTTCCAATTTAACTTTAACCGGAGATTTTCTCGAGAAAACAAACATGTTGTAAACAATTTTAGTTCTATTCGATAAGTTTTCTGCTGATTTTAAATCGATTACTTTGATTAATTCAGTATTACCGTGATTCAGTAATTTATAGTTTTTCTCTTTTGTTTAATTTTTTTTTTCATTTAATAATGACATTTCAAAACACCAAAATATATACTTTAGTGTAGGTAACTGAAAAAGCAGTATCTACCTATGTAGTTCGACTACACGCAAATGTTTACCTAAATTTTTAACTAAAGTAACGCTGTATAACACACAAAAAGGTCTACTCTACATAAAGTGTGAAAATGAATGTAAATAAAGTAATTTTTGCACACTAATCTAAACACGCTTAAACATTAAATTACCCTAAAATAAATAAATAAAATAAAAACAGAATGATGTTTTAAGGGGGTTCGTAACCATCATAGACTTGCGAAATTGAATCGCACCGTCATTTGTTTCGAACGATTTAAGCAGACGTCATTTGCGTTTTGAATTTGGAATAACACGCCTAAAACGATCGAGAAACGACCGCGCTAAAACAAACGAATATCGCTTTCGAGCGATTCGCCGCGTAAATGCAACACCGATTAATTTAATTTCTCTGCCCAAAATGGGGGAATAATGGACGGAGTGACTGCGAACCTGTCCACTCATAAAACTCATTTTACGATCCATTTTGGTCCACAAATGGCCGTTTACATGGAACAATGTGTTGCCAGAATCACGCCCTTGATATTCGCTATTAAAAATAAACATTACAATTTTTTGGGCAAATTATTCGAACCGCAGGCGAATTTTAATAGCTTGTTTAGTGTTAGGTGATAAATGGACGGCAGTACGAGTATTACTTGGAATAATGTTGGGCCTTCAATTAATATTAATAAAGTTTAGTACATACAATTATTAGACTAGATTACTAGGTAGGTCCCTAATAATTTATAGATAACATAATAATGTGTACTTAGGTCCCAGACGCCGAGACGTAAGGTGATTCCATACTTAAGTAAGGTTTCCCTTTATTTCATCAGTGGAGTCAGGTTTAGGTAAATACAGATCTAATTCAGACAGCCCAATTTTGTAAGATTAATTTATTGCGAGCATTAGTAGGGACAAAATATAAATTGCTTTTTAACAAAGAAATAAATTAAGTCTCGGTCTAGCGCTTAACTGGGCCCCGATTGCGCTAAATATTTTCAACTGTAATGTGACTGAACAACAAACGAAAATCAGCTGTATGCACAAATTCGTATTGCGGTGTCACTTTGACAGATAGTTCACACGAAGTTGTACCGTAAACGGAACGCAACTGCGTCTTCGTGTAAAAGCTGACAGAAAGGTACTTTTTTGCTGTGTTTTAGTGAAAAAATAAAATGTTCGGACTTTTAATGGAAAGTGCTTAAATCCGTTGTTTCGTCTTTGTTTGCGCGTGAACTTTACCGCGATACCAAATTGCACTTCAGTTGGAATGAAAATGGAGCGTGAGTCGAGTGTGGACTAGAAATGAAACGCAAATGAATTGGAAACATTACAAATTAGCACAATCGGGGCCCTGAGCCAATGCTTGACGTATGGAAGCGGCACGGGAAAGTCAGGAAGACTTCAGAAAATTTGTATGCTCTACTGTCACGTCATAAATGTTAATGTCATCCCACAGGCTCAGTGCCTGTGCCCCACAGTTAAACACTAGATCAATAGTATAGTATCTTCACTGTGGCCCAGTGCCCCTCAGTTAAACACTAGACCAATAGTATAGTATCTTCAAGTGAGAAAACGATTAAAGATAACGCTAAATCGTAACAAGGATTGCAACAAGTCCAAAATTAAACGA
The DNA here is from genome assembly GCF_963855985.1 of Ostrinia nubilalis. Lineage (NCBI taxonomy): Eukaryota > Metazoa > Arthropoda > Insecta > Lepidoptera > Crambidae > Ostrinia > Ostrinia nubilalis. Next base: position 1,887,169 of record NC_087099.1, on the reverse strand, counting down.
TATATTAACCCTTAAACTCCCAGAGTCAGTATTTGACAGACCCAGTCTGTTGTCTCTAAAGCAGAATTTTTGATTGCCTACGTCTCACACAATACAGCCGACACACAGTAATTACATTATGGTCTACATTATAAAATGATGTAATTATGTCTACACTGAAGAATACACCAGTAAGTTATTGTTTATGTGTGGAATATCAACCAATTATAGGCCTTATAAATAAATTTATTCATACTCGTGTGTTTCAGCCAAATTAATGACGTTTACTACTAGACAAAGGCCTCCCCTAAGTTTTTCCATAACGACAGGTCCTGCGCTGCCCTCATACAGATACTTCCCGCGACCTTCACCAGATCGTCGGTCCACCTGGTAGGGAGCCTGCCCACACTACGTCTTACGGCCCGTGGTGGTCACTCGAGAACTTTTCTGCCCCAGCTCTACGAGATACAATGTGCCCGGGCTCACTGCCACTTGATTTTATCAATTCTACGGGATACGTCGGTTACTTCAGTTTTCCAGCGGATCTCATAATTTTTCATTCTATCACGCAGGGAACCTTCGAGCATACCACGCTCCATTGCCCTTTGGGTGACATTGAATCTTCTTATGAGGGCCACAGTAAGTGTGACCACGTCTCAAATCCGTATGACATCACTGGCAACACACACTGGTCAAAGACATTTGTCTTGATCACTTTGCCCTGCATTACACTTTGTGCGTGTCACGCCCATCCCTGTCGCCTAATTTATTCATAATGCATGACACATGGGAGACTAAAAACAAAAAACGGTAATAGGCTTATTACTTATGATTTCATCCCGTACTCGTCCTTAGAAGCATTACTGCATATTCTTACATTACACTTTGTGCGTGTCACGCCCATCCCTGTCGCCTAATTTATTCATACTGTCGCCGTATAATTACGGGCCTAATCCTCGGCCAAATTGTTCCTTTGTCGTAACGTAATGAAAACTTTGCTCTCGCGATTGTGGACCGTGCTTAGGTTTATTTATAGACCGGCCCCACTATTGAAATGTTGGGTATTATAACTAAAAATAGTTTGAAACTTTGAATAATATTCTCTAGCTAATATCTCCACTCCTATTGATGTAGGATGTTAGCCTAAAGCCTTCCCCACTAAATGGGCTACCACATAACACACAACAGAGATACACAAAAATATGTTTTCAAATCGGTCCAGTAGTTCCTAAGATTAGCACGTTCAACCTATAAATCAAACAAACTCTTCAGCTTTATACTATGTATTAGTATAGATGACATTTTTGTAGATCTGTACTGTTTGTTTTTCTAAAATTTTTTGTACATAATTTATACTGTTACTATTTCTAATCATGCAAATTACAAGCAAAAGAAAATGCTTTTCCCTACCTATCCTCCAGCGTTAGTAGATATTTCTAAAAGAAAGATAAATATTTATTCAGTAGTAATTACTAAGTATTGTATAACATAGGTACATTCCTATTTCCATATAAGTTGGACAACATATTTTTGTATCAATCTAAAAATAACACAAGTTTTGCTATCAATGTTATTATTTATTTTCGCACAATCAACATTATTTATTTAATACAACGCCCAAGCGTATTTTTGTAATACGAGTAGAACTACAAATATTATTATCCCATTGTCGTTCATTATCAAGTGAGATTATGTGGAAAAGTTATCGTAGTTTGATAGGCACTTATGTAGTTTCTTGTATTTTTGTATCTGTATGTTTACTTAGAAGGTCTGTATTTTGCAACAATAATAGCTTTTTTTTAGGGTTCCGTATTTGTACTTTCTTTTCTTAAACCTACTTTCTCATCTCATCAGTAATCAAATCGTACATAGGCCCTTTCCAGGGCGCTTATACACGTCCCAAATATAGCTTGCCCTACCACCATTTCTGGACAACATTATGAGCTGATGCTGAGAAGAAGTAAATGAAGAAAGTCACCTTTGTCAGCCTCTTTTTCAATGAAATACCGAAATTTACAAATTAATGTAACTAAGTATTTTTACTTATTAACAATATTATTGCCCTAAGTCAAACTGATTAATTGCTTAAGAAAGTGGCCGATTGACCTGCTCAAAGTCTGAGCCTCAAAATTGAGAAGATTTATAAATCAAAGTTAAAGTTATTTATGTTTGAAAATCGGGCGCCCACGATAAACAAATGTTTGGGAAATTAAACGCTATTTTCGGAAAATTACCTGCTTTAATTTGTTATCAAGATTCCGCAGCTTAAATGAAGGGGAAAATTTAGGAAAATATAAATCATAATGAGTAAACGGAGCAGAGAAGTGCTTCGAAAACAGATTTTATTCAAAGTTTTTGTAAGACAAACAATTTTGGTCTGAAAGCTATTTGAGGTTTAAATTAGTTTTTTATGTTAATTATAATATTGTGTAGTCCCTAAGTCGCCTCTTACGACACCCGCGGGAAGAGTAGGGGTTGGTGACAAATGTATTCTACTCTGCCGTCTACACATCAAACAGAGAATGGGCAGCAGCGCTCTCTGAAAAACATCAATCTTTTAAACTGCGATCTCCAACCCGCCTGCCTAGCGTGGAGATTATGGCAAAACCCTCCACTATAGTGGAGGAGGCTCATAGTCCAGCAGTGGACTGTAAAGGGCTGTTAATGATGAAATGATGATGATAATATTGTGTAATAAGACCCTTCTTTTGATATCTAGTTATTTAGGCATTGAACAAAGTCAAATGAAGGAACAATTTACTACTATATAAATAGTTGTTTACTTTATAGACGTGTTCGTAGGTAAAATTAAAATGAAATTTATAAAAGGTACAAAAAAGGAAAAGCTCTTGCATATTTTCATAGACAGTCTTTTACATAATTTACTGAATATAAAGCGAAAATGTCGTCAAAGTATTCAAAATGCGACTATTTCCCAATTAGGGGTGACAAATTCCCATTCCATTCAAATTCAAATTCGGTCAAATCAACTTTCCCTTTTACAAAAGGATCATGGTATTAAGCACCAATAAAGCTATAATAATAAAAGTTTGACTCAAACCCAATATTTACGTAAGATTCGAGTTCCCCTGGGACCGGCGGGAAGTTAACAACCTCCAGGTTTAATTAGGGAAGGGAGCTAATTCCCAAGTTTTGATGAATGCGATTTCACGGATACAACCCTGGGCTAGGGGGTGCCACAATTTGAAATTTTGATTTAAAGCCTTGTTTGGTTAATTGCTGTTAATACGCGTAACGCCCGCGGCAATCTTGACACGGAGTTTACCCTTGATTGTTGCTAGGGTAAGCAGCTAATGTCTGTAATTATTTTTTTTTTGTTTTCTTAATTCAAATGTTGAGAGAATTAACTTACCAGCCAGTAACCGAAGTTGACAACATAATAAATCATAATTATCAACTTTATTGGTAAGTAATCCATTTTATATGTAACTAGCTGACCCGGCGAACTTTGTTCCGCCTTAATGGCAATAAATAAGCAGACTTTTTTTTTTATTTCGAACGGGATAAAAAGTATCCTATGTCCTTCTCCTGGCTCTAAACTACCTCCCTGACAATTTTCAGCTAAATCGGTTCAGCCGTTCTTGAGTTATAAGTGGAGTAACTAACACGACTTTCTTTTATATACAGGGTGGAAACGATAAGTGATCTCACTCGATTATTTCTAAACTATACAAGATATCCAAAAACTGGTTACTGATTCTGAAAGTCCTTCACGAGCTCTATCTAACAATACCAATAATAGGTTACAAAATAAACTGGATCTATCGGAAAATTAAATGTTTCCAGCTTCCATACATTTAGTAAAACCACATAATATTAAAAACTATACAAGATATCCAAATACGGGTTACTGATCCTGAAAGTGCTTCACGAGCTCTATCCAACGGTATCAATAATAAGTTACAAAATAAACTGGATCTATCCGAAAATTCAATGTTTCCAGTTTCCATACATTTAGTACTGCCACAGTCATGGCGCTCATGTCTTGATAATGTTATAGCAAGTAAAGCCTAAAACCAATGTTTTCCATGAATAATTTTAAATAAGAATGGAATTTACGAGTTCATTGTAAGTGTTTATTATTTAATTAAAAAAATTAACACTTCTAAATCTTTTAATATTGTGTGGCTGGCATACATTTAGTATGGAGGTTGAAAACTTTGAATTTTCGGATAGATCCAGTTAATTCTGTAACCTATTATTGGTACCGTTTGAAAGATCTCGTGAAGCACTTTCAGGATCAGTAACCAGTTTTTCGAAATCTTGTATAGTTTAGAAATAATCGAGTGAGATCACTTATCGTTTCCACCCTGTATATAGATTTTCGTCACTGTTTCTATGGTCATGAATTTATGATTAAACAAAACGTTTCTATGGGGATTATGAAATCTTATACATACATTTTACACCATATAGAACATTACACAATTTATACAATTAAAGTTTTATGAATTTGTTTCTTGAAATGATCGAAGGAACAAAACTAAAAATAACGTTTTACCAATCTTTCAAGAAAACTTATTTTATTTTACATAAAATTTCACTACTATTCGTGTGACCTTTCGTATTATTCTAAGGTAACTCATTAATTAACTAAGTTTCACCCTCATATAAAGTAGTCGTAAGCCATGACCATAAAATACCCATACACCTTACAACTTAAGCCCTTACTGTGTACCTTACTAAACCTAGTGGGGGCTAGATTTAACTAAATTGTAATTTACTAATCTGTCGTAAATGAACAAGTTAAGTAAGTAATATAAATATAAGTAATTATAAGTCTTTTACGATCTATTGTACTTACTGATATTTATCTCTATCTATTGTACTTACTGATATTTTATAGCTGAAAAGTTATTTGGTTAATCTTAGGACCTACTTGATCCTTGACTATAGTCAACGAAGGCTATAGACTAAATACACGACATCACGATGACTAAAATGTTGACCAATAAGGAGCAGATCATCATTAAAAAATGCTACAAAAAAGGTAAATAATTCAAACCATTTCACGCGTAAGAACGAAATCGCGGCACATCTAGTGAACGATAAAGATAAAAATACTTTATTGAACCAAAACAACCACAGTTTTTGATCAGTAACAACTGAAGCATTTATTTTTCTTGTTCACAAGTCAAAAACATCGATAGGGACCTATAGGTACATATTTCTATCAGCTACATTAATTCTATAAACTAATATTAATATTAGGTACAAAAACACTAATAGATACAATAGGTACCGAACAATTTGTAGCGTCCAAAATGCTTCCTATCACGAAACATCGAACGACTCAACGGCCGGCTCTTACGACCGAAACTTCGAAGTAACAATACGGTTATTCTACGTAAACCGAGAGTACCTTAATATTCCCTCCACGCTTTCGATCTATCCTTCAAAGAACAAAGTGCCCTGTCGGGATGGAGTGAGAATTGGATAGGGTTCCACGCTCTGATATTGGTTTCGCGACAATGGAACCATTTCGCAATAACTTTTAAAAGCTCGATTATTGGATCGGATACTTTTTCATATTTTGCACTCGAAGATAAAAGTTGGTGCTCGTGAAGTTGCGATATAAAGTAAGGTCTACTTTGAAGTTGACAGCAGCGAATATTGTGATTTACTCACTTTTTCCTCAAAATATTTTCCGAGAATTTGGTTACGTAGAGATAGGTAGCTTTTGTCTTATTGGTTCAGACCAATTCGCAAATAAGTAATCTCCAAACTATGAGTTTACTTATTAGCTATTTGTAGAGAGCAGAAAGTTAGGTTCCTATTATTATTTATTTAATCGTTACCAAACAAAAATACTTGTGTTTAATACAGAAAAATAATCAACATGAGTGGAGTAAGTATAATATTAGATGCCTACGTAAATTGTTGACAATCGTTTCAAGGGATTTTGAACGATTTCAGATTAGCGACTAGACTACCCAAAATAAAACTGTTTTAGCGCCTTAGATCCAAAGCAGACGATGCGTTGCGGCGCCACGATGCGTTGCGGCGCCACGCCGCCGCAAAAATTTTGCCGTATCGGCCGCGGCGGCGCCGCACCGCTCGTGTGCCTGCCGATATTTCTATGTAAGACGACGCAATACCACCTCTCCGGCGACGCACCGCCGCGCCGCAACGCATCGTGTGCTTTGGCTCTTAGAACGAGAGCCGAATCCAAATGAAATAGTACACAGCATAGAAGAAGATCAGCTACGTAAAGTGTATGTGTTAAAAATATAATTCACAGTTGAACGTTCAACCTTTTATTAACACGTGTCATTTTTTATAGTTACTTTTGTGAAGCCTCAATGTAACCTTGTTGGTGATCAAATAAATAAATAAACACCTGTATTTAACCCAAAATTTCATACCATTTATTCTATCGAAGCAATATCTGTGTAATTTCCCGGAAAATTCTAGCAATTAGTTCCCATGGAAGTTTGAAATGTTGACACGTCATTACCGTGGTGAATTGCTGTGGATACTCTCATAGGCGGTTAACCTAAAACTGTCCAGTTATGCATTTGTACAGCAACGGCACATCAGATTATACAGTTTTGTTGCAAACTCGCACGTATTTCAAGCGCATAAGATCATGGTTATAATATTATGGCATGGTGTGCCGTCTGTTTACTTGATTGGATATTAACCAATGAATTAGTTTATGTAACTGGTTTTAACTGATATTGACAGCAATTATTTTGGTAGGAAAGGCATTTAAATCTTAATACTTATTAATAATTATTAATTAAAGGAAAAAGGGTTAGTAAAGTAAGTAAAAATTTGTTCCGTAGCCAAAAAAGTTGTGCTCGAACAGAAAAATCATAATAAGTATTTGTATACTTTCTATTTAGATCGGTTAGTATTCTTTGCACTGAAACGCACACTTATCCGCACCGTAACGTAAACGCCTCGCGATTGACAGCGCACGAAAGGCGATGACAGCACTCAAAAGGCGATACGATGTTGATCCCTTTCCGAGTTGATATGTCTGTTACGAGCTTAAAACTGTAAATACGGCATGTCTTTCGTTACATTAAATATGATTAATGTTAAAGGTAGACGAAAATTTTCATTAATCTTCGTCGTTATTATTGCATCTGTCGACAATTTCGGTCCGTACACGATAGCGATCGTAATTGCGCGTGACAATGCCCGTGGGGCAATTGGATAATTATGCCTTTTATGAAGCATTTTAAAGGGAAAAGGCGAAAGGGTAGGCTTTAAAAATTATTTTACTGATGCTTTATGAATGAAGTGACCATACGTAATTTTGAACGGGAACGTTCTGCATTCAGGGACTCTGTGTCCTCAATAATGACTTGGGGAACAGATAACTTACATAGGTACACTTTGAGGAATGATTATTATTTGGTACCGTTTTTTAAATTTATTAAATCAAAGATAATTTCTTAATCAATCTTAGCATTCGGCTCATACTGATCTTTAATCCTACTAATATTACTATAAATGCGAAAGTTTGAATGTCTGGATGTCTGGATGGATGTTTGTTACTCTTTCAAAAACTACTGAACCGATTTTGATGAAACTTTACAGTATTATTCTTTATAACCCAGAATAACATTATTATTCTGGGATATAAAGAATAATACTGTATAGTGTGTATAATTGTTATAATTTGTATAGTGGCTATAATTTGTGACGATCTTGACGGTGAAGCCGCGGGCAAAAGCTAGTAAACTAATACTAATCGATATTAACATCGTAGATTATAAGTTAGTATTAAATAAATAAATTTGTCCTATTCAAATACCCAGTCTGTATTTCAATACCTTGAAATAACTCCAGCAAATACATATTTGGGAAAATGAAGCTGTTTCACGTAAATTGAATCGGATTTCCAATTCCAGATACAGTTTATCCACTTACAAAACCTTACAAAACAATATTGTAATTAAAATAACAAACAATGAATCTGTACTTTAGCTCATAACCAGTTTCTGTTTCAGTGAGCACTTTGTAAAGCGTTCGATTAAGCCGACTGAATCTCTTAATGTGATTTTCATCATTAAAAGATCCATTATTTCATCCCAGATGTAATTAGTAAGCTGATTGGTGTTTTCTTTTGCGTGAAAAATCGAATGATATGGAAATTGTATTTAAAATGATCTGTTACTGCTGATATTATTATTATTACGGTTCAAATGAATTCTGCTCAAGATACCTGAATACAGCGCTGGTTTTGTTTCAGATCTGAATCCCTCACACTCACAATTACTACATACACTTTTTATTTTTCAGAAAGATTATTTCCCAGTGGTGGCGGTTTTAGGGCTTGTTCTAAGTCCGTCTGGCTAGCTACCACCACTATTTAAGTTTGTCAATGGTGACAATTGTTATGGAACAAGAATAATAACAATTTCGGTGGAAGGTAAGATAGTCAGTTCCTATGTGGTTAAGGATTCCAAGTAAAGCTTGCTTCGACACGGCCTGATCATCACTTTACATCAACTGAGGTGCAGACCAAGACGTTCTCCGGTGTGAGTAAAAACATAACCTAACGTCGCAAAGTACATTTTTTCTTAAATGTTAATAGTGTTGTGACAAGCCAGTTTTAACGCAGTTTTTTGTATAGCGACAGCACATTAGACTACACGGTTTTTGTTGTAAAATAGTACTCATTAGGCTAAAATAAGATGCCATAGAGTTTTGCTTGACATGCTGTCTTTACATATTTGTATACGAATTTCATTTTCAAACGTTACATAATTATTTGATCCTTGAAACGATCTACCTCAACAGCTTAACCGCCCACTTTGTATGAGCCGTTGAACGCTGGTAATCCGAGTACAAATGCTAATCACTTGATCCTTATCACCATAGGCACAGAGATTAAATTATAGTTGGTTACTGTAGGCGTAAAGTAGGAGTGTTTAGTAGGCCCTTTATATTTAAAAATCTAAGAAATTAATGAAAATCCAGCGGTGTCGGTGTCGGACTGGCAGATTCGAGATTACAGGAATGTACCGATTCGAATTAACCACGTCGTCCGCTGGACTATTGTGGTGAACCCATTCCTTACTCAAGCATGTAAGTATTTACTTTATTTTAAGGGATTAACAGGACTTTTGGGGATTTGTGCAATACAATTTAGCTATTAATTGTAGAGTATTTATTTGTATGCGTGTAGTACGACGGATATCTACAGTGAAGTGTTCTTAGAAATTGAGTAAACGTACGTGAGAGCGAATTTTATTATCCTGGTATATAAGTAAAAAAAGATAAATAGAGAAGAAAAGTCTCTTGACTTGACCCAGTCTTTATCACGAAGATGAAAACTGCTGGTCGTTTTAAAAAACTACATCATTGAAAGGCGACTGTACGTTTTTGAATCAATTAAAGCTACTGAGTTTACATTAATTATGTCCAAACGATAGAAGGACCTGCTATGCTCATTGTTTTCAAGGAATTTTCCTTCTATTGTTGTAGGGTAGGCATTTTAGAACAATGGGCGGAGTGTGACGGTTCTCAGGTGCTCAACTGGACGCGATGTAGGAAGGTTTGGACGTTTTATTGTCATTAATACTTGTACTTCTGAACAATTGAAGCAGATCTATTGTTGTCGATCGGCGGTTTTGCGGTCGAGCCGCAATGATTTGAGTTTTTCCGGACGAAATATAAAATTTTTTTTTTTCGAACCATTTTGACTTGGATGTATTTTACGTGTTTCTGTAGCAATTGCTGTGTGTCAGTTTGGACGTATTTTGCCGTATTTTTGGATCTATATCATTCTCAATGGTACTACATTCTTGCAGCTTTTAATTAAATAATTAATGCAGCTAAAAAACTCAGCGTATATTATCTATCGGCCGCCACCCTTTTTGCAGCTATGCCGTACGAGTTAAACGGTTGTCAGTCGACATTGTATCCACTGAAATTCTGCAGTCTCTCCAAAAGTTACGATTGGACCGACAACGCACGGCTCAGCCTATACTGATATTTCGGCGCTATATACCTAGAGCCTATCAATGATACACGGGTCTTGGTAAAAGCCTTCGGAACGTGCAGTATGGATCCACCGAGAATACAGTTCCGAGCCGAATAATTGTCATAACATTCATTCGGAATATTCATACTAAAGCCTGGTCCGTGAGCACGTAGAATCCCGTCCAATAATTTGGACGGGATTCTACGTGCTAACAGGCTTTAAATCAATTCATTTCTTTGTCACTGCATGACTCAGTGAGGAATTGAATCTCCGTCAAAGCCATGGAAAAGCATTATCGTGGAAACTGACCAAAACATTTTCATAGCTATGAAGTGGACGTGTCAGTCCTTTGTTTGGTGCCCGCTTGATCGCGGTAAGCTACCCGCCACCTGCGTACAAACGAGGGTGGTTTTGTGTACGTTTGTATTTCAATCTCATTCATTCGGATACACTATGATTTATTGATAAATACCTACATCTTGTAACTTCAATGACAATTTTTTTATTTATTTATTATTATTAATACAGGTTTTTGAATAGCAATAAGTTTTTTTGATTAACTCTATCCTTAAAATTTGTTTTTTCCTTGCAAAAAAAAAACCGTCTCACGAACATTGAATTGTCAAACTTTTGCATTGTAACTCTGACCAGGCACAATTATTTGTCGCAAAAGGAACAGTCAAGCAGAGGTGAACTAAATCTTAACAATTATTTGTTGATATATCAACAAGTACTGGACCGCAAAGAAAAAGGGTCTGCTAGAAAATCTTCAAAAGTACCTACCTACTTGAGAAAAATAACGCATTGGAAAAACTATGTATTTTCCTTTATTATAAATTTATTAAAAATAAAAAGATTGAATAAATTTAGTCTTTATTTCATAGAGCTAGGTGAGGTAAGTACCTACTTTTGAAGATATCGAAGATTTTCTGACTGGCCATTTTCTTTGCGGGTCAGATAGTAAATCCCGTTTGTTAAGCACTAATAATGCCATCAGCGTCACCTGTTAGTCGTAACCGGCGTGTGACTGCAGGGTAATTGATATTGCCCGATTGTTGATGTTGATGATGATTTGCTGCGACTAGGATTATCGGGCCATATGATGACAATACAACACGATTAGCCTGCGTCTGCTGCACACGATTGGATTAGATTGCTAGACGATTTTAGTTCTTAGTGGGATGGTATTTAGAAGCATCGTTAGTGATCAAATTACTTGGTGATTGAACTGAGCATCTAAGATGATTGTTTTCTCCCGTCAATATTTTCCAGTACCAGCAAATAATATGATGTCTCCTCAGGTCATAGAAAGAGAATAGATATGAAGTCGCGCGTAACTACAACGAGAACCAGTGTCCCCACATTTCCCCCACCACAGCTCCCACACACACATTCAACTGTGTAAAAACAAAGCGACTGAGAGTCTACGACAACATGTGCAACCGGCTTAAAAGTGCTGTGATTGGCCAGAAGGCGTGCCTTATGGCCAATCAATGGCCGCGTGACGTGACGCACACTTTGAAAAAAGCAATTAGAGAGAAGAAAGATAAAATGGAGTCGATAAGATATCGATACTTTAAATCCTGGGGGCAAGGCTCGAAATTGGTTTAAAAAATGCTTGTATGAAAAACTTTTTATTATTATACGTTATTATTATGTTCTTTAACGATTTTTGCATAAAGGAGTCAGTTCCATTTTGTATGGACGAAAAACTCAGAATCAATTATTGGGACTAAATGAAGTTACCTTATATTAATTTACCCCAACCAAAGCTCAATGTCATTATCGATGGAGTATAGAAGTTATAGACTGACAAAGTTTGTATGAAAAGTCATGGGTTAAGTAGGTACTTGCGATTTTTACCAGTATTTACAATATTGGTAATATATTATTATTTACTTTAATAATAATAACAGGATCACTGTAATTATTATTAACTACTATCGCGCATTAACTTTTTAATTATGGCGAAATTCGTACCGCCTATGTTTATCAAAAATAATGCCTATATTAGGCTTTCAACTAGCTCTTATAGTAATTACATAGTTGACAGTTACTAATCCCTTCTACTATTGTTGTTGTTTTTGTAAAAACTTAAAAATCGCAAGCAACTCATGATTTTTTCATTCAAAATTAGAAAAAAGAAAATAATAATTTACTTCTATTTATCGATAATAGGAAACCGTATTAGAACACGAGCCCTGCACTATGTTACGACCGGCACATGCAGCCGTACTGTGTATTTTCACGCGTCAGTGGATATCGGAAGAAATAAAATACATTGCGCAGTAGTTACGCATGACATAAAGTGGTTGCTAACTAAATCGTCAATGTACAACGTGTTTGAATTTTTATCACCACTAATTTCGATATCGCAGTAAATGTCACGGCACTGAATTCGTTCGTAAAAATGTTTAGTTTTTTTTATTTATAAGCAAAATACCAATGGATTTGCAATACTTACATGTGGTAAATGACTTCATTGTTCCTGTAGTTCTTCGTTTCACTTATGTTATTGCACGTTACGACGCATTATCCAACAATATCGGAGAACATTTCCTCAGTACGACTGAATCGCGACTAACCTGGCGTCGCGGGCGATGTTCGTTTCTGGGCATATCGCGAAGACACGCGCCACGCCCCCGTTTCACATCTATTCCCTTCTATGATCTGAGGGTGGAAGGTAAGCTATACATTTTAGGACCTGTTTAAAGTGATCTACATATTATTGACGACTTTGTTTTTTTGATATGGGTCTAAATAGAACCCTGTATAATTGAGAAAGTATGAAATTATGATCCCGGGGATATGACGAAACAATAGGTTAGTCCATTGGGATAGAATATAATGTATTTATTTGACATACAAAAAAGACAGAGACATAACAATATAGTATGACTATTATAGTCATAATTATTTAATAGGAGTATTATAGGATGCCAATATGGTTAAGGGATGATTTCATGAAAGTTATTCAAAAATTTCATTTAACCCTTCCACCTCCACGTGGCTGTTAATAGATGGCCTGTTTACAATGCGGTTGGTTTTCTAAATCACAAAGGCCGTGTCGAGAGACATCGCGTTAATCCTATCAACGCCACCTGCGCCAGTCGTAACTCGGTGCGTGACCACAAGGTTATTGTTATTGGTTGACAGACAGTTGATTTGTTAGGACTAGAATGAGTTATGAGCGTATATGACTCGGCTAAATATAATTTGCAGTTGGTGTCTGGACTTAGATGGGTTAAGCTAATATTCAGTAGTCATTATCATAATATGGCAATGATTAAAATAATACTATAATAATGAAGTAGGTACATCTGATCGGAAATTGGTATAAAATTATGTACTTTTAAGTATGCCTACTTAAGACTTATAATAGGAGGACCGACGATCTGGTAAAGGTCGCGGGAAGAGCCTGGATGCGGGCAACGTAGGTCCGTTCATTGTGGAAAACCTTGGGGAAGGCCTTTGTCCAGCAGTGGACGTCATTTGGCTGAAACGAACGAACGAACGAACTTAAGACTGGCCACAGTTTCTGAGTGGGCCAACAACCGTTTATTACTAATTGGTGCAATAGGAATTATGCACTTAAGTAAGAATTTAGATGCTCCATAAAGTCTGCCGTATGATCAATCAGGTAAGTGCGAGTTTTAGACTTAGGTAATATTATGATTTATGTTTGGTTTTTGAATTATTTTTCTACTTAGTCCTATCACCAGCACCTGTGCCACAGTCGTAATTCAGCGCGTGAGTGCGACGTATAATTGTTATTAGCTGACAGACATCAGATTAGCGGCGATTAGGGTGAATTATACAAGTAATATAATCATGTATAACTACGGCGACATACGCCGAACAACATACCAGTGCAAGAAAATAGCTTTATTTCTTTATCATCGGAGATTGAGTATAAATATGTGTTATTGTATTGTACGTACTAAAGAACTCGATCTCCTACTTGTTGACTAAGCATACCATTGTACCCCTACCTTTTCAAAACTTTGTCTTGCACTTTTACTACTCATAAAATTATCGTTGTCACGGGATTTTGCAAGAAAAACACTTTTGTAACGGTAACACGTCGGGAGGATAAATAAGTATCTGTTTACCGTTATAAAAGTATTTTTGTTGCAAAATCCCGTGACAGTGATAACTTGGACAAATTAACATAAACGTTTTGAAAAGGATTGTATTCCCAAAATCATGGCCTTCCGAGCCTAAGATGTAAATTTTCTATGGTTTTGTTAGTCCATGGTTAAAATATGTATTTTGTGCTTAACCTTTTATAAATTAAGTCTTCACTAACAAACGTCTTAGAAAAAACAGTTCTTGAAACGGAAACTATGCGACATCTTTTAAAATAAACGTTTTCGAGAGTCGAGCAGTAGTTCATGGGAACTTGGGAGTTTGTTTGAGTCTTACGTTTCAGTCGGACCAGCGCAGTCGCTGGCTACACTAGGCCGCGTGTTACACCGTGGTGTAACGTTTATAATTTAAATTTCTTTTGTCTTTAGTTTGTAACACATGTTTTGAAAAGGATAGCCAAATATTAAACAAATAGAGAAGGAATCACATCACACTGTAAATTTATGTTGTAAAATTGCCTATCGCTCATTGTTTAGCTTAACGTACTGACTTTGCGTTGTTAGAGGCATATTAATATCTAGCAGCTTATAAGTTCAAAAGAGTGGGATGACAATCAACATCTGCACATTGCTCTTATAATTTTTCAACTGGCAAAAGAGGGAATGGCCAGATAAGTATTAAAACAAGATGCTTTTATGCCTAACTTCTTTACGGCCCTACCCTTGTAAGATCTGCAGTGGACACCTCGTTTCAGCCAAATGACGTCCACTACTGGACAAAGGCCTCCTTCAAGGTTTTCCACAATGCACGGTCCTGCGCTGCCTGCATCCAGGCTCTTCCCGCGACCTTTACCAGATCGTCGGTCCACCTAGTAGGAGGCCTGCCCACGCTACGTCTTCCAGCCCGTGGTCGCCACTCGAGAACTTTTCTGCCCCAACGGCCATCGTCTCTACGAGCTTTGTGCCCCGCCCACTGCCACTTGATTTTAGCAATTCTGCGAGCTATGCTGAGTGGACACATACTAAGCATAAAAATGGTAAAAACCTCGTTCTAACATACTCTTCGGTGTAAATAATGCCAAGAGTGGAATTCAGAGGGAAATATTGCTCCGCACCGCCTCGTCTCGCTTATTTTTATTTGAATTCCGGCACTGTTTATATTCAAAGCAGTTCATACAAAGTTTCGGTTTCCTCCTGCAATAACGTAATCTTTTTTGTGAAATTATTTTCCGTGGGACATCCGAATACCTTTCCGTACAAAATTTATTTAGAAGATACTATTATTTACGTAGTTATAATATTACTAGTACAGAGGGAAGCGGTTTCGGCGAAATATAAAGAGAATATAAAAGTAAGATATCCAATTTGGGAAAAACACAAATATTTTTATTTATCAAGAGGTGGTTCACGCTAATAACATAGGGAAAATGTATATTTTCTATTATGGATATTTACTTGAGTTAAATTTTGTATAAAGAGAATAATTAAATAGAGTAGGTACCTATACTATACAAGGTTTTACGTTATTCTCGTTTGTTTCATTATTTTAAACGAGTCTACACTCAACCAATTTGAAAATTCTTACACTAGTAAAAATCTATGATGAACTATTGTTTTTCTATGACAGAGAGAAAGTCAAGTCGATGAAGCTCCAGAAAAAACCTATTTTCAGCATAATCGAGTATTTAGGGAAGAAATTATTCAATAAGTTATTAAGAGCACGAGCAAGAGTCCTAGCGTGTGATATTTGGAATTAATAAAGCTAATTAAAGGGTTCTTATAAAGCGGCTTTTAGATCATATCTAGGAGAATGCAAAGAGTTGTCTAATTAAAATTTAAAAGATCATAAAACGTCGTTTTAATAATCGACATATCGTCACCATCCATCGAACGACACGACACATCCAAAGTCTAAAGCTGGCGTACAGACAGCCCATTAGAATATACCTTTTATTGCAAAATAACTCCTATCACAAACATAATAAGAAGCTAGTGTTGAGCCTGATGTGCTCTCGGCTGTATTTTTACGAGGTCACATAAAACAATTTCGTTTTTACGCGCTGAAAACACTCGCCTTTTCAGCCAGGCTTTCAGTTACAGGAGTACACGTCGCGGCTAAATCACGTAATCAGACGTTTTGGTAAGAGCCTGGCTATCAACAGTGCCTAATAAGAATGGCCACAAACGTTGAATGGTTTCAGTTTCTTTTTCTTACCTCATACTCTTTTTTAAAGTTGTTAAATAGCTTCTTTCTTATTCTTCTATGTGAAAATTATTCAGACAATTATTATTGACAATCAAATGTTATAACTAGGCTTTTTTAAAGATTTGGTTATTATTTTGGTCTGTTACTGAATAATCATCTAATTATCTTGTTATAAAATAATTATACACGCATTATAACATTAACTGATTATTTATTTTGGATGTTTTTTTAGTTCTTGTTTGGTAAGTCAGAGATTCATTTTGTAAATATAGCAATAACGTTAGAATGTTACGTCAAAAGCAATAGTGGATGTAGTAAAAGGAACAACATTTTAGAAAGGAATACTAATCCTTCAGAATAATATACAGCTGCTTATTCGTGTTCGAAACCACCTTGCTGCGACATGTCGTGGAACTTATTTACAATTTCCTCCAGCCCTAGCTCATGTGATATATAGGGAAAGCTGTAAACGCGCGCAGTCTTGTTTTAATTATTTATTACGCCGTGTGTTTGTTTGTTGACGTCTCGCTTCGCTGTTTTATGGGTTAGAGCCATCACATTAAATTTTAACTGTGAATAAACCATGGAATATAACCTGGAAAGTAATCATGAATTTGAAAGTATCGAGTATAATCCTGCCCCCGATAGTTAAAAGGGCGCATGTATTAATGATTTAAATGGTTATTAAAATTTGTTTCCTGTTCTTGAGTTTAACTCATAATATCCGAAAAAATTTTAGATGCGCCTTTTTTACTATCGAGGGCAGAATTAGGGCCCGCTGGTAACCTGTTCAATTGTTTCGAAGTATTTAAAATATTAAGCAGATAACTGATTTAAATTAAATTTAAGAACTCCCCGCAGACTACATACTTTTTTCAGCCGATAGATAGCCCTACTCGTAGTTGGGCTGTTAATCAGTAAGTATGAGCATTATGTATGAAAGAGCGCACATTTATACCTACATCGATTACGTATTGGCTAATTCCATAAACAATATTATCGGTAGAAGCTGATCAAACTATCGGCCGACAAAAAATTTGTAGTCTATATTTAAAGTCTAGAAACAAAACAAAACATAATCATACCTTGTTTTGTTTAATAAATGCGAATTTTGACCCAAATGTGTCGGATTGTTATTTACTAATAATATTGTATAGTGCATTATAATAGCACGGCCCATTACCGCTTGCATGGCACTGATAATAAGTTTTATAATTGCTTCTTATCGACACGTCACGAACATAAATACATTCAATATAAATGTTTACTACAGGGTTGAACAAAGTTTCGTGCAGCCAAATAATGTAATAATTAGGTACCTACTTAGACAATGTTGCTTAGCTATTTTTAGACTAAATTCGTATACGAAGAGAAAAAGCTTTAATTACTTTAAGCCAAAATTAACGCGAGGATGAATGAAACCGTAAAGTTACTTAAAGAAAATATAGCGAGCAAAATTAGTCACGCGAAAGACGATATGTTACTAATGTACTTAATCCCTACAACATACAATGAAGACAAATTACAAAGCCTTGATGTGTACATCTCTTTCGTGCGGTACTGTAATTATCTAGCTCCATTACAAGATATTACCCTAACAGGCATAAATTTGCACTGATATACTCCAGACACTGAGCTGATAATTTAGTATTAGAACAACAGACATTACGTCCACTCAGAACTTATTGAGACATGATAGGCGTCGTGCTAGAGCGGATTGCATTATTAATATTGTCATTGCTCACGAACGACTTTAGTGATAGTGTTCTAGCTGTGCCCGAAGACGCAAAACTGAACTTTACGCAGCTGGCAATAAAGTACGGTCAAGTGGTTGAAGAACATAACGTGATAACTGAGGATGGGTATATACTTAAACTGTTTCATATACCAGGAGACAAAACTCGACCGGTGTTCCTCATATCTGGAAATATGGGAACAGCAGACGAGTATATCGTGAGAGGGAATAAGTCTCTAGCTGTGTCTTTAGCAGAATTAAACTATGATGTATGGATAGGCAACAAAAGGGGTACCAAGTACTCCAGAAACCATGTGTCCCTCAATCCTGATGTCGATGCCGCATTCTGGGATTTCAGTTTCCACGAGTACGGAATATACGATATGGCTGCTTTCATTGACTACATTTTGGACAAAACCAAACAGAAACAAGTGAACGTCATAGGATATTCAGTTGGCACTAGTGTGTTTTACGTTCTAGGATCAGAGAGACCTGAATATAACAAAAAAGTGAGGATAATGATTTCATTGGCCCCAATAGCGTATCTGTATAATTCCTTTACGCTTTCTGCTGTGAATCGTCTTGCACCAATTTACAACCAGTTTCTTCTGGCAACAGGACAAGAAGAAATCAATGGGGAGAATTCCACAAACATAAGGTTTATAAGAAGAGTATGTGCAACTCCGTTATCGGCCTATTATATTTGTTTGAGGTTGGGATTCTTTCCTCTAGCGGGATATGATAGTGAAGAAATTGAGGCCGCATTTGCCCCTGTTATTTTTGGCCACTATCCTTCTTCATTATCGAGAAAGAATTTGATACATTTATCTCAAGTAGTCAACAGTAAAAGGTTCCCAAAATATGACTATGGTGTTGATGAAAATCTTGCAAGATATGGAGCTGATTCTCCTCCAGATTACGACTTGAGTTCTGTCACAATAAAAGTAGTTTTGATATCGGGGAAGAACGATTTGCTGTCAACTTTGGCAGATGTAGAACTACTAAAGGCCAGATTGCCTAATGCTGACCATATCATTTTAGAACCGGAAAAATTCAACCACTTGGATTTTGCTTGGGGGAGGAATACGCACAAAGTTTTGTTTCCGTATATTTTTGAACTACTGAATTAATAAGTGAAATAGGTTTTTCTATGCGATTGGACAATTGCAACCATTGTGAATACTCCTGATGTATTTATATAAAACGAAACATGCTAACAGAACTCTCACTTGACTGGTTTTGTCACATAATTTGTAAGTATTTTATTAACTTAGTTTAATCTTACATTTCTATTTACTGGTGATTCCAGTCTCTAATTTCCGTGTTGTGGCTTAGAATTGAAGTTATATTTTGTGACCGAATGTTTTTATGAAATGGCGCTATGGCAGCTCATGAGA
Organism: Ostrinia nubilalis; assembly: GCF_963855985.1. Classification (NCBI taxonomy): domain Eukaryota; kingdom Metazoa; phylum Arthropoda; class Insecta; order Lepidoptera; family Crambidae; genus Ostrinia; species Ostrinia nubilalis. Next base: position 1,867,800 of record NC_087099.1, on the reverse strand, counting down.
TGCATGTCCGTTGATTATTATTAGAGGTGTCATCGAGCGTGTCTTTACCCGAGAATAAACAACTTAATTACCAACACAATGTTTTATTAATGCATTATTCCAATCGATGTAGAGTCGCGGTGCCCAGTGAGCGGAACGTCTACGCTTTCTGCTTTCGACCAACCAGTGGTGCGCTCCTGAATCGCGGTATCAAAGTTTTTAGTCCTCTTTTCTACATATAGTATATTCTTAGCTGAGCTCTCGGGGAGTCCGTTGCTACTGAGAAGACCGGCATTGGCGAGGGCCGGACTCAAGTCTCGCTGATTACAATTAACAAATTGATATTGGTAGAGCGGCCCTGGTTCTTAGTGTAAGGTGATTATGGATGAATGTTCGAGAGCTAATAACCTCCCTCTTCTTCGTCAAGTAGCAAGATTGACTTCCTTTTTGTACTTCTAAGGATTAATCTTATAGTGATATGATTGGTTATTACTTTTATGATATTTTTCCTTTTCCTATTTACCGAGATGTCCCGCATAATTGACGACACCGTGACGATAATGTGAGCAGCTTAGCCAGATCCAAAGCTTAGCAGTTCAAAGGAAAAAGTCTGTCTTTGTACTGTAACCACAGTGTTGTGTTTGCTAAGAGGATAGATTAGAGACATTATTTTGTATACTAGCCGCCCGCGACTTCGTACGCGTGGATCCCGTTTTACCCCCTTAGGGGTGGAGTTTCGTAAAGTCCGTTCTTAGTGGGCACCTACGTAAGGAACCCCCAAGCAAAATTTGAGACTCGTAGCACTTGTAGTTTCTGAGATTTCGTGATAAGTGAGTGAGTCAGTTAGTCAATCAGTGACCTTTTGCTTTTATAAATATAGATTTTTGAAAGATAAGTACTTTAATTAAAGTATAGTAAAGCTGCGCGTGATCGATGTATTTCTAAGCAGGTAATTGAGAATCGGATGTCATTTACTTATCAATTAAATTAAATTAAATCTGCACCTAGTTGTCTTGAGATTTACTAACTAATTTATAAGTAGAATGAATGATGAATAAGTAATTTCAAACCATCCTCATAACCATGCAGATACCAGAGAAATTACCAACTTTGATAGCCGTTAAAGCCAACCTCAAATAGGACCCATTGAGGCTCCAGGAGTTGGTTGAAATTAAATATAAATTATTAAGCGGACATTAGCTTGAAATAGGGACCCGCATCCAGTGGCGAATAAAGTGACAGGGGACACCACAAATGAGCTGGCCGTTTAATAAATTACATATCCATGTTGGCTTTTAGAGGGCCCTTGGTTGTGTGGTGTGTATGCCTTATTAATAGCTTTACACGGCCCCAATCTGAAAAATAAAACCGTAGGAAAACAAAGCGAAAAAAGGATATTATTACGGGCTATTTGTTTGTGAGAAAAGTATTAATGTAGACGTAATTAAATCTTATTTTTAAGCTATTTGATTGTTGTAAGTTTTTATTTTGCTCTTATTGACTTGTTACTTATTCAATAGTTGATCTTTCCACTTCATCAACATTATAACGTTCCAAACTAAAAGAACCTAACCAATTCACTTATTTCCTCAAGTAAACTAGCTGTTTCCGCATCATCGCATGCGTGGAAATCGTTTCCTTGTCAGTCATTTCGTTTTCTAACCTCTCAAATAACGTAAATAAAATCCACTCAATGTCATACTTTCCAAACAGAATACTTTTTTTAAAAGCAGCTCACACTCGTAACCTTATAGCTACAAAATAGATCTTCTTGTCGTGTCGACAGCAAACCTACACAGTGTCAGCCCAAGACTCCGCTTCAAGAGTGGCGTTGTCAGTAAACTTAATTAAATCTTCCTGCGTGCAGTTGTTTGGGCACACAGGGCACGATATCATGTGTTACAAAATAGATAGTAACAGAAGACAATCACCTGTATGTACATACATATACTTCATTTTGCATACGCACATAGACGCATTACTCGCGCGCGGGTGGCATTCACGCTCGCACTGGTTTAGACTGGTTGCGAAACTTCGCGCGATTTGTGGCGCGATAGTGTCCGTGAGTTTTGTCTATGTGTGCGCTGCCCAAGAGCACTTTGTAAGTATTTGATTGTCTTCCACTCCTATCTATTTTAAGGTATAGCGTACCTATGCCCCACCTACAACCATGTGGCGATACGACGCCATATACTTATGTTTCGTGCGTCACAATTACCTACAACAAATGAATACGCCTTCGCACTCCAGCGCTGATTTCTTCAGCATCCTGGCCCCATAAAAATATCAATAAACATAACCTAGAGTGGTCTTAATCGCAACCCTTGCAGGATCCCGCTGCATTAAGGTTTCGTACGTTTTGCGGTAAACGCATCGTAAAACTGTACTTTTACGAGTACCAAAGATTTACTGTGCCTCCAGGTTTATTAGGAAGGGTAATACGTGTTTTAGCGTTGATGCCCTTAATGGGGGGATAAGGTCCCGTTACTTCTAATTTGGGGGTATGAAAAAAGGTTACGTCAATATGAGGTTGTACTGTTACGTAGGTGGCGTAGTGTATTGACGGCCATCTGGCGTACAGTCAGCGTTAATAGTTCGTGATTTCTAAAGTCGCGAAAAGTGCGCAACACGTTTTTGTTACAGCTGGAATAAGGTCGTGTTATCAACTTTTTGGTCACTTTAGGTGTCACTTACCGTGGCGGGTTCGATCCCCGCACATTTTTATAATATAATATAATTTATTTATAATCTAAATAATAATAACTCAAAAGTGACTGACTGACTGACATAGTGATCTATCAACGCACAGCCCAAACCACTGGACGGATCGGGCTGAAATTTGGCATACAGGTAGATGTTATGACGTAGGCATCCGCTAAGAAAGGATTTTAAAAAACTCCACCCTAGCCGCTACTAAGATATAAAAATGTGCGGGGATCGAACCCGCCACTGTAGGACGAACGGTCACGGTAAGGTGAAGAACGACCACACCTATATTAAGTATAGATACTTATTACACTCTAGGTTGATACATACCTTCTCAGTAATTACTTAGGCTAAGAACTCACGGCGCGATTTTCACCCGCGCCCGCGGCGGCTGCAGGCCCGCATACAATCGCGCCCGCTGCGGGTGAAAACCACATCGTGAGATGGGCATTAGTTTTTACATAAGTATCTGCATTGTACAGAAGCTGCGGGCCCGCAACCGCCTCGGGCGCGGGTGAAAACCGCGCCATGAGTTTTTAGCCTTACTCTAGATGATACGCAAGTTTACCTACAAGTTGAGAGCACCTGCATTATGGCTCTAACGTTTAATTAAGTGAAGTTATTATCAATATTTATGATCACCCTTAATGTAAGACTCTTCATTATTTTCATAATTGAGTTTTCAACCTATCTCAAAGATTTTATGCGCCAAGTTTTGTTATTCATATTACGGGTAGTATAGCTTTTTAATATATTCACGTATCGTAAACTGATTAATATAATAGTTCAAACCAGACAACACATAAAATTATAACATTTTGTTACAAAATCGCTTCTAGATACTACAGTCTTTAGTTTGACGCGCCCACCTACCACGTAATAGACAAAGAGCTAGTGAACACCAGACCTACATCTATACTAATATTATAAATGCGAAAGTAACTCTGTGTGTCTGTCTTGCTTTCACGCCTAAACCACTGAACCGCTTTTGGTGAAATTTGTTAGTTAGAGTCCCTGGAAAGGACATAGGATAGTTTTTATCCCGGTTTTTGAAACAGGGACGCGCGCGATAAAGTTTTTCTGTGACAGACAAAATTCCACGCGGAGGAAGCCGCGGGCGGAAAGCTAGTTGTCTATAAACTATTGAGGATTTTATTCCTAATAATTATGTTTTAGGCTACTTACAATATTTTGAGAATTGTCATTGTGAAAAAAGAAGTTATAGGGAGAGCCTTAACTACAAGTAGTTTATATTTATACTTATTAACTTTTATATCACATAAATATAAACCTATAACTCAGAATACAGAACAAACCAGAAGGAGTGTTCGATAACATTTCTACGCGGCAACTTGTGTCCAAAATACTTCCCCTCCCGCGCCCCTCTACCCCCTTTAGTGTTACTAGCGCCGTGTGACACCCCCATTTTTGGGGTAAAATTATGTATTTTTTTAAAGAGATGTTAAACAAGTAAAAAATAAGTAAGTGAAATAAGTACACACGGCCACAGTGTTAACTATCCATTTCCGTTTTTGATCTCGCTCTCATCAAATGGTGATTCTTTGCGATAGAACGAGACGACATGACTGGCCATAGGCATAGATAGTACCTACCTACCTATGAATTTAATTTTTACTCCGAAGTAACTAAGTGTAGATGATTATTTATTTCTATTAAATAGTGTAATATACTACATGTAGGTATAATATGTTATTTAAAAGTCAATTACAAAAGTCGAATATAAATTTTAGAATGCCAAGTAAAACAAAAAAGAAACTTAAGGTTCTTTATTATGTAAACATATCGACAACAAAACATTTGTTTACGGCGCAGTAGTGCTTTTAGTTTAACTTTTCTTGGAGTCAAAAACAGAATCCAAATCAAAAACATCACTAATACTTGAATTTGATTGCGAGGCAACTCTGGCTGTGTATCCTGAAAGAAAATCAGAGTAAGTATGTAAGCAATAATTAATTACTTAAAATTATTATTAAATATACAAATATTGCTGGTGCTGATCTGTTGATACCAATGCCTTACTTTTGAATAAATGGGAAAGTATGAAATTCACGATAGTAATTTATTATCTCCTCATTATTTAGGGAGTAATATTATAAATTAATTCAAAAATTAAAATCAAATCAAAATCAAAAATATTTATTCAGTTTAGACCACAAGTGGCACTTATAATTTAATTAATCAGGTTGTCATGTCATGGATGAAATTACACTAAAAACTAATTAAAACAAAAAGGATGGGGAAAATATTCCATTATTCTGTGGTAACGCTAACAAAATTAACGCGTGAATTTTTTATAGACAAATGTAATTCAATATAAAAAAGTAGGGTAAAATATTCCGTTGACCTGTGGCAACACTTACAAAATACAACCGTGATTTTTTTTGAAAATTATTATTTAATTAAAATGAATTGGAAATGTGCTACTTACGGATAAAACATGATCCCATGCACTTTCTTCGTAATTCCAGTAGCATTCTTACATGTTGGAACGGCACAAGACGGCATAATTTAATTATAAAGTGTCAATCTGACGGATATGTAAACAATGCGCGCGCCGGCCATTGACTAATTGCTCTAAAGTCAAATTAGTGCGATTCGGAGTAATTTATATGAATACACATTTACGCCCGTTGACGGTTTCTGGTTTGTTCCGTATTCTGAGACCTATAATAATTCCATGCTGAACTTCAATTTACCAATAAATTGGCTCGCAAATATCTAAAAAGATAAGAAAATGTGTATTTGTCGGCTAACTCTGCCAATTATTCCCTAAACTGTATATAAGGTACAGGCTCGATATTTCATTAGATCTTGAAATTAGTTTCTGAATAGATAGCTGTAAGATAATAATAATATGAGATACATTGTAATCAAAATGGTAGCCAAGAGAAAAAGACCAAAATCCAGGATCGATCGCATGGTACAGTCAGCATCAAATAGTTTGTGAATCCCAAAGTGACCCAAAAAATTGACCACCTTATTCCAACTGTAACAAAGATGTGTTGCGGACTTTCTTGCTACTTTGGGTGTCACTAACTATTTGACGCTGACTGTAGTGTCACAAACGTTGCTTGCTTTAATAGGTGGGTTGCACCATCTTACTTTAAATTTGACAAACGTCAAAAATCTGTCAAATTCCATACAAAAAGCACTGGCTATCGTCATAGTTACCGTTAAAGTTAGGTGGTGCAACTCAGCCTAAGTGTAACAGCAAATCGAACGCACAGCGTTGAATAGAGCTCTGTGATTGGTTCGTTTGTCACCCTGTGCGCACTGTGATACTTCATGGTAATGTTTGTGAATACGGGCGAAAGAATTGACTTTCTATAGACCGGAACCAGATAAAAAATCCTAAAAACAAAACAGTAGGCCTAAGATGCGCGCCACGATAAGCGATTATCACGCCATATTATCGATTTTGCCCTACATTTTGACGTCGATAAAAGTTATCACGGCTCGCATCTTAGGCCTACTAATAAGGTAAACTTATCTATACTAATATTCGTATTATAAATGCGAAAGTAACTCTGTCTGTCTGTCTGTCGGTCACGCCTAAACCACTGAATCGATTTTAATTAAATTTGGCATATAGTTTGAGTCCCGGGAAAGTACAACATAGGATAGTTTTTATACCAGTTTTTGAAACAGGGACACGCGCGATAATTTTTTTCTGTGACAGGCAAAATTCCACGCGGGCGAAGCCGCGGGCGGAAAGCTAGTTTCTAATATTTGATTGGTACTCGTACCAATTTGAACGGTGACTGCTGGCCCAATTAAAATTTTACTATCAAAGGCAATGTTTTCTTTTTATTATTATCTATTTAATCATGAAACTGGATGCCATCAACGTTTTACGAGATCGTTAATACAAAATGTTGACGATCCCAATTCGGATATTGTCCGATATAATTGCTGTATCGGATAATATCAAAAGTGGGATTTATTATTTTTACCGTTATTTGCTAGAATGTATCATTAACGTAAGAGAAGCATAAGAAAATGTTATAACAAAGTCTATTATGAATAAATGTTTTTATACTGAAGAAGAAAACATCTGAATTATCTCAAAAATGTTCGCATAAAAGATATTTAAAGAAATACTTCTATCGTAAATTTTCAGTAGGCTTTTCAGAGGTGGAATTTTGTGTAAAGCAATAGTTATCATTTGACAGTTCATAACGTACGATTATTCTGTCAAACGCTTTTTGTTTTTATGGCAACCAAACCTCTCTGGGAGGTTTATTTCTGCCAATGTCGAGTGAAAATTGACATAGTTATCAATAGAACGTGGGTGTTTCAGTTCTATTGATTTTTCATGGATTCCGTGGAGTTAAGTATGCCCGTAAGAAGGTTTCAAGACGCCACCGGGTCCAAAGCGGGTTGTTCATACGACAACCCACTCGACACTCGATGCGCGCTCAAACTTGAAGTAAGTATTTCAATGTTTTTTGTAATTTACCACTTCACTGCACTTTAGAACACAAAATAACACCAAATTTGTACACTAAAGTCCATTAAATAATAAATTGAAACCATTAAAACAGATCGACCATGCTTCCCGTTCAACTACCCTCCACGGAATCGTCAAACGCTTTGTTTAACTGACTTTATCGTGCGTTATGAACTGTCAAATGATTACGATTGCTTTATACAATTCCACCTCAGATAATTTACCCTCCCTTTCGAGACTAGCTAAGTAAACCATACACTGAAACATTAACAGACAAACACTTAACTACTGCTTTAAGAAACGATACACCATTTGAGAAGTTACTTTTTTTCCATTACATTACTTTAACACAATGATACTAACTTAAGTAAAGTACCCAGACTCTCAGTCTCGAAAAATGCAGCCAGGCGGTACTGTAATTCAATCTCACAAATTCTACCTATATTAGAAGTAAAAACACTCAACACTGATTTAACAATTTCCTTCACGCTTCTGCTAAGTGACTTTCAATGGAACATATTGTCGGGACCGACCTTTTGGGTCTTGGGGTGGTTTTAACATTTTCAGGGTTCCGTATTTTGGGTAAGGACCTGTTGTTTTGTCAATTTATTATAAAAATGGGAACTAAATAATAGTCAATTCATCAATTAATTATTATTTAGAGTAAAATTATTTCTGCTTAGCCCGAAGGTAAACTGGTTGAGAATGCCTTATGACATTAAGTTCGCCTATGTACTTATTAATTTATTTGGCTTTAAAGATTAAATAAATAAAAAAAAACTGCCTGAAGTTAAAAATAGTAATAGTATTCCCCTATACCCTTTCATGCAGAAATGAACCCTTGTAATGCCATGCCACCCTTGCTGACAATATTGTTTGGGAAAATGAAATTTGAACCATACAAAATTATCGAGAGATCTATGCAAAAATGTAAATTTACTGTACGGAACCGTATCATAGTGGAGTCGATCGCTCTAGATTTTTTCCCGTTTTTTCTAAATCCGTTTTGTGCGGTCACAGGATCCGATGTAGGAAGGGACGAAGGTCCATATGGGTGTAGAAATAAATTCCCAGTTTTGTTGTTATTAAAGTGGTAGTTGGATAGGACACGGTTCCTTTTCGTTGTCGCTTTGTCACAGGATTACAGTTTTTCGTATCTTTAGTAAGTATTACCACAGAATAATAATAAGTACTACGTACAGAAGTTTTACTTCGCGAAGGTATTTAAAAAAATATATGCTCAATGTCATTAACAATATGGTGTTATTTAGCCTGTCTCAAGAGTCAAGCATCATTTTGTTGACAAACGTCAGTGATCGGCAATGCGTCGAAGCTATAGGGCTGACTTCGGTAAAATGATGTGACGTGAGGTGCCAAACTGCGGAAAATGGCGGAGGAAATACATGATTTATCATGAATTATCATGAATAATATTAACTACTTATTTACCTCTCAGTGTCTTGAGGCAACTTAAAAAAGTACATTCTGTGTTTTTATTATTATTTAGGCAGTTAAATACTGCTCAGTATTTAGTACACTATTTTCTATATTTTCTTCCATCATACACAAGAATACGCGTGCGTGAGTCAATGTTCGCTCGTATGTGAGGCCTTGTCGAATAGTATCCTGTAGGTGGACCATCGTGCGTGTTTTGTTTTTGATGTAAACTCGCGGAGATGAACAGGCCTGGTATTACTGAGGAGGAGAATTGAAACAGAATACAATAGAAAGAAAGAAAGAAATAGACTTTATTGAACACAGTAAGCACAAAATATAAACAATAACAACACAAAATGAATATAGAAAATAGTGAGCTACTGTGTCACCGCTCAGCATTTATCCTGACATGCTCGTAAGGGCATGTCAAGAAACTGGTCTTCCGCGAGAGCCCTTGTTGTGGCTTCGCGCATCCCTTCGGAGAAACATCGACTCGAGTTCAATAGAAAATGGTATGAAAATGTTAAACTTATTTTGTGGTATATTCTTCTTGATTTGGATCCCAAGGATATTGTGCTAGGCATCTATTATGATCTGGTGAAGGTAGTGGGAAGTACCTGAATGCGGGCAGCGCAGCGCAGGACCGGTCATTGTGAAAATCCTTGGGGGAGGCCTTTGTAGTAGACGTCATTTGGCTAAAAGAACGAACTATTATGAAACTGCATACAAGTTACTATGACTATTTATCTTTACGCAGTTATTTTGTTATTACTACCAAGGACCAATTAGACCGAGAATTACTACTATTAATGGTTCAAGTTATAAGTTAACTTAATAGGTACAGAGAACAGCATTTCAAGGTAAACACCATGGGATCTTATGTAGTTATAATAGGGGCGATTTCGCAACAAAAATATAGTTTGATGTGTTGTCATCAGCTGTACGTTTAAATTGTAAAATATTGTTACCGACTAGAATATTAAGGGCAGTCGCCCGACAACCGAAATTTCGTGGGTTTGGTTCCCGACTTAGGCAGTTCGATTTTTTCAAGTTGTTTATTTAAAATTATGCATAGTAAGTTCACATTGTTTTAGGATCTGTCGACTTAAATCTGGGGGCACGGCAGTGCCCCCACCAAGTCGAGCAAAAAAGCGGCACGGCCGTACCATCCTTTTCTCGAAGCAATTCAGGCCATTTTCGACTGCCTGTAACTTCGTTGTGGATAAAACTAGAAGGCTGAATTTTCATTAGCTATGCAGGCATTGTAAAGACACGGTATATTTAAAATTTCATTCAATTTGAACCAGTAGTTTAAGAATTATAACGGGTCAAAGTTACTTAATTTTGTCACTCTCTGACTCACCGATCATCAAAACTCTAAGGCACTTCTAGCAGACCTAGAAGCTTCAAATTTGGAATATAAGTAGTGTTTGGTGTATGAATCAAGGAAAAACTAAAATATTTGGGGGCACGGTAGTGCAACCGCCAAGTCGAGTAAAATTTTTCAATTTCGGTCCAGTTTTCTAGATACATAACTGCTGTCTACAAAATACAAAAAGAAATGAGATTTGGGGGCACGGTAGTGCAACCGCCAGGTCGAGTAAAATTTTTCAATTTCGGTCCAGTTTTCTAGATACATAACTGCTGTCTACAAAATACAAAAAGAAATGAAAACACGTGTAAATTAAATTATTTAGTGCGATGGCCAAGTCAATATATTTATGTAAAACGTTAAAGATTTCCTGGCCTGGACTTGGTATTACATGGATCTCACAACTTTTTACCGTAGAACAACTGAGTTGCGAGACTTGGTTTTTTTGACAAGTATTGTTTTTGATGGGATCTCATTTCTTTTTGTATTTTGTAGACAGCAGTTATGTATCTAGAAAAAAGGACCGAAATTGAAAAATTTTACTCGACCTGGCGGTTGCACTACCGTGCCCCCAAATCTCATTTCTTTTTGTATTTTGTAGACAGCAGTTATGTATCTAGAAAACTGGACCGAAATTGAAAAATTTTACTCGACTTGGCGGTTGCACTACCGTGCCCCCAAATATTTTAGTCTTTCCTTGATTCGTACACCAAACACTACTTATATTCCAAATTTGAAGCTTCTAGGTCTGCTAGAAGTGCCTTAGAGTTTTGATGATCGGTGAGTCAGTGAGTGACAAAATTAAGTAACTTTGACCCGTTATAATTCTTAAACTACTGGTTCAAATTGAATGAAATTTTAAATATACCGTGTCTTTACAATGCCTGCATAGCTAATGAAAATTCAGCCTTCTAGTTTTATCCACAACGAAGTTACAGGCAGTCGAAAATGGCCTGAATTGCTTCGAGAAAAGGATGGTACGGCCGTGCCGCTTTTTTGCTCGACTTGGTGGGGGCACTGCCGTGCCCCCAGATTTAAGTCGACAGATCCTAAAACAATGTGAACTTACTATGCATAATTTTAAATAAACAACTTGAAAAAATCGAACTGCCTAAGTCGGGAACCAAACCCACGAAATTTCAGTTGTCGGGCGACTGCCCTTAATATTCTAGTCGGTAACAATATTTTACAATTTAAACGTACAGCTGATGACAACACATCAAACTATATTTTTGTTGCGAAATCGCCCCTATTATAACTACATAAGATCCCATGGTGTTTACCTTGAAATGCTGTTCTCTGTACCTATTAAGTTAACTTATAACTTGAACCATTAATAGTAGTAATTCTCGGTCTAATTGGTCCTTGGTAGTAATAACAAAATAACTGCGTAAAGATAAATAGTCATAGTAACTTGTATGCAGTTTCATAATAGTTCGTTCTTTTAGCCAAATGACGTCTACTACAAAGGCCTCCCCCAAGGATTTTCACAATGACCGGTCCTGCGCTGCGCTGCCCGCATTCAGGTACTTCCCACTACCTTCACCAGATCATAATAGATGCCTAGCACAATATCCTTGGGATCCAAATCAAGAAGAATATACCACAATAAATACAATATATAAATATATTGACTTGGCCATCGCATGAAAACACGTGTAAATTAAATTATTTAGTGCGATGGCCAAGTCAATATATTTATGTAAAACGTTAAAGATTTCCTGGCCTGGACTTGGTATTACATGGATCTCACAACTTTTTACCGTAGAACAACTGAGTTGCGAGACTTGGTTTTTTTGACAAGTATTGTTTTTGATGGGTTAATATAAACAGGCACTCTACATTTTTTTTTTAAGAATGTTGCGTTAAAATGGAATAAAACGGTACAAAACATTGGAATTTTCCATCGTGAAATAGTAAAGTTTATTCTGTAAAACATTTTAAAGTTATTCATAGACTGAAATTTGCTCTGGATGTTCAGTTCGTTAGGATGTGTAGTCCGGATCAATTAAAACGTTCGTTTCGACGCTGTGAATAGTGTTGGCTATTGCCAAGTGCCAAGTTTAGGGCACACTGAGCTTAAAACAAATTAAATATATCTGGAGAGTTAAAGAAAGTTGGAGTCAGAGTTCTTCAATGGGTACCATGTTGAAAATTGCGAGGTAGGGAGCGAGTACTTGCTCAATATACTGACGACCTAAGGAAGACAGCTGGCATCGGCGGTTGGCAGTGGCCTATATTCAGTGTAATCCTGCAAGTCATCTGTCCACCTTGTAAGTGGTGGACGTCAAACTTGACCTAGTAATATTATTGTTTATTCCGCCTTTCACTTACATAGACCTGAATATTCTAGGTGAGCAGTGCTTTGAGCGAGCGTTCTAATTCCAATTACTTTTAAACATATCCGAATAAACCTACAGGCAGGGAGGTGCTGGTTGCAGGCCGCATTAACCAGCCCTTATGGAATTCGATGGGTGCCGGAAATAAAGCCACAATCGACAAAACACAATTTTATAGGAGAAGAGATTTAGTGTCAATTTTGAATAATTCTAAACTACGAGGCGTATCAAAACGGTTTGTATATCAAACGATGCGTTATTTTTTCTGGAGTAACATTTAATGTGCTTAAGGTTATAGTGCTTAGAATATACTTTAAAAAAAGTAGAAATACATAATATTGCCGCTTCATACATTGAAAGTCGGTTCCGTAAGAGTCCATTGTGATTTTATTCCGGTAAAAAGTGTGCAATTAATCAAACAGCAATAGTGTATTGCAGCCTCAGGCCCTGATCTGAAGGATACAGTAATAGCCGTTTGCTTGTAGAAGATTTAAATAAAAGTTTTAACATTGTATATGGCACGATTATTACGGTCAACTAAATGATGAATGGGAATAACGATTCAATGTCCATAGTGCTTTTGGTAAATCAGGCAGTTTCAAAGATAAATTCTGAAAAAAAATCAAAAGGTGTATAGGGACCCGCAGTTTACTAAAATCACTTAATCGGAAAACTGCTGCTATGGCTATTGCGGCTTTATTCCAGGCACCCATCGAATTCATTGGGGAAGGCCTATTGTTCAGCAGTGGACGTCCTATGGCTGAAATGATGATGATGATGAAACGGCCACCCATCAACTTTATCACCAAAGTGACGGTTGCTTAACTTTTCAAATGTCAACCAAACCTTTGTTGCCACTGAGCCACCAAACCCGTTAGGATACTGGCCGAAAATAAACACTAGTTTCCTCACTCACTGTGCCCCAACAGGTAAAGCTGTTAGATAGCGCAGCTCTCGCACTCGTGACTCATTTGAACTGATCCTGAATGGGGATGGAGCGATTTTTCTACCCGCCTTACTTCGCTCCCGGCGGTGAATGGAGGAGAGGATTGTATGGACCTGTCTGGAACTGAAAGAAATTCAGCGATAATTGATACAGAAAACGTGTTAACATAGCGAGGTATCAAAGTACTTGCAAAATACGAATAAGACGCGACGAAGCAATCAGGAAATTAAATTATCAATTCGTGATCAATGTTGTAGTATTGTCGAAAAAATCTCAGTTGCCTGCATTGTCACAAAACAACTGCAGTCGTATTTTACTCTGCTTGACTGGTAGATAATGCCACCGGCATTAGTACGGCGCCGCTGTACATTGCTTTTATGTGCATAATATAAATAAATAAGTGAAAGATGATCACTTTCAGTGAAATTTATTCGGTAGGATTGACCGTTTGGCTTGTTTATTAACTATAATATTTTGTCATTATTTATTTCTAGGTAAAACAGCTTCAAAGGGCCCTAATCCAACTATTAAAGTAAAACAAAAACTGTGTAATAATAACAAAGTAAATTAATTAAATTCTAGCCACTTACAGTTTCCTAGAAATTTCCCTTAAAAGTTTGGTGTTGAACAAATTATACCACTTAATTGTTTAAATAATTAATGTTCAGTACGGTCGCCAGGAGATTCTTCTATCGAAAAAAACTATTTTAGCTTTGTTTTTAGATTCAAATTTTTGGTAGACTTATGTGCTATATTGTATTGTAAATATTGAAAACATCTTTTTAAGACATGGGTCTTCAACGCGTTTGTTCTTATCTAAATTATTTTAGCCGAAGATTTTTTGAATAAGTTTATAGTGAAAAATGAAGACTCAAGGGCGTTTCAATTGGTAAATTAAAAAACCTTGTACTTATGTACATACAAATAACAAATTAACTGGGAACCAACCTTTTTTCTCAATTAAAATATAAGGCTTCATTCATACTTTGCGTTGGATTTTCTTCTTGATAACCTTTCGTAAAATAATTTGGAGAACCATAAACCCTTAGTTCAGCATTACTTTGCTTTTCTAGATTACTACAACAGAAGTAAACATAAAAATGTCAACGATATTAATTGATTTAATAAATTTTCTTTCCCAAAATGTTCGAGGCATACCTATTCCTAATAAATATCTTCAGAATTTATCAAAGCTTTCTTTTAGTATCACATCGTCCGTTGTTTTAGCTTATTTCGCTTAATATTACACAGCATTTGTATGCTATGAAATTCCCCTGTTAAGTCTAATTCGTACTTATCTGTCAATCAAGTCAGCCATTTTAAAACGGTGCCATATCCACGTCAATCTCTAGTTCGGATACAATGCGTTCTAGAGATAAGTGGATCGTTAACGTTAGAAATCATCGGCATTATTGTTGAACTGCGGATTCGGATCTCGGTCACCATTTAGCGTTTGTCTAAACCCTGCTTTATGCTCTGAAAATATTTACTATTTGCATTTACGTAAAGTATTTATAATTTACTAGCTTTCCGACCGCGGCTTCGACCGCGTGGAATTTTGTCGCGTTTGTCTAAACCCTGCTTTATGCTCTGAAAATATTTACTATTTGCATTTACGTAAAGTATTTATAATTTACTAGCTTTCCGACCGCGGCTTCGACCGCGTGGAATTTTGTCTGTCAGAGACAAACTTTATCGCGCGCGTCCCTGTTTCAAAAACCGGGATAAAACTATCCTATGTCCTTTCCCGGGACTCAAACTGTCTCTATGCCAAATTTCATCAAAATCGGTTCAGTGGTTTAGGCGTGAAAGAGAGACAGACAGACAGACAGAGTTACTTTCGCATTTATATTAGTATAGATTGTGGGGAGACCTCCACGCTGCGTTATCCGGTACGCGGCCTCAATTACAGAACCTTGCTGCCCCATTGGCCGTCAGTTCTGCGTACTATCACAAGGTGGACCGACATCATAAAGGTAGCAGGGAAGCGCTGGACGCCGGCCGCTACCAATCGATCAACATGGAAAGCATTGGCGGAGGCCTATGTTCAGCAGTGGACGTCTTATGGCTGAAATGATGATGATGATGATTTGTAATTGATCATTTTGACGAGATTATCCACGGGACAGTCTAACAAGCCATCATTACTTATTTTAGGCACCCTGCAGACTACAGAGTTTTAGTTATCCGATAAACATGTACATAATATATGGAAGTGCGCATATTAAGTAGACCAATCTTCTTCTTATAAAATGGTCTTCATACAAATTGGAAGCCGACCAAACTATCGGTTGACTAAAAGCCTGGTCTGCGGGGTGCCTCAACCTACACTGGTATTACATAATTACCTCATTAAGGTTCGGCCAAACCAACGCGATATCACGCGATCAGCCGGCGTGCAGCGATGGTGACCAGACTCAAATGCTTTGATTGATTGCACGCCGGCTGATCGCGTATAGCGATGGCGACCAATGCATTTAAAGGTTCGGCCAAACCAACGCGATCACACGCGATCAGCCGGCGTGCAGTGATGGCGATCAATGTATTTAAGTCTGGTCGCCATCGCAGCACGCCGGCTGATCGTGTGTGAAGGCGTTGGTTTGGCTGAACCTTTAAGAAAAGATAACCACTTTACTTTCCTTCAAAATTAACAATGAAATGTAAAACAAAATAATATCGTAAGCCCTCCATAAATTTTATTACAAAATATCTATTGTATCGTTCTCACACATTCAATTATTCAATTGTACATAAGCCACTTTTGTGCCCAATCCCTCCATAGGTGAAAAAATATCCTCTCAATTATTTCCAAGAGGCGACTGAATGAATTTCTTTCAGATACTTAGCCGTGGAATAAAAACAAGTGGTTATAAATTCACGACGCGTTCCTGAATACCTATTGATTCTTTAGAAATGTTTGTGTGGAGATTATGACTGACGGCTCATTTCGTATTTTACTAAAAGGTATTTTTAAGATATCAATTTGTTATTGATTTTAATGAAATGGGCGCCCGTTTTGTTACTTGGTGGACGTATTTTTAGAAAGATAGTAACGCTGTGGAAATATTTTCTGTCGCTTCATTAAAATTTATTGGGAAAATCATTAATTATTGTGATTTGCGTGGGAAGACAATAATTACTATTAATAACGTTGGGAAGAAAAAAGGTAAAATATTTCATATTTTCTTTTAACTTATGGATTAGATTCTTATTCTACGTTGGATGTTACGTTATAACTTTTCTGAGAATAATACTACTTATCTCTTGTCTTATAACAATAATTATTTAAAAACATATTTCCTAGAAGCAAATATAATTCAATATTAAGTCACGAACATCGAAATAGCCGCCGTAATAAAACAACAACAATAAATCCGCGTTCACAACCGCCAAACAAAACGACGAAACAAAAAATGCAAATATTAATCTGGTCGTAAACGTGGAACGTTTAAAAACCGGCAGCCGATTAGCCGACTCATTTAAAATGATACAAGGTTTAGTAGTGTTTGCCAAATACTCGGTTTCCACTCAGTGCGGGAAGCATTTTAGAAGGATACGATATACGACTGTGAAAAGCGCAGCGCTTTTGCCCGCTTCACGGAAAATATGTTTATTTCAAGCGCTGGAAAACATACTTGGTACGAGTACTTTGGAATTAAGCTACTTAGGTACAGAAGTAAGGCAGTGGGTATAGACATAGGGTGACCACAATTATACAGTGTGTCCGGGCTTGTAGTGATCAAACTTTAATGGCGTAATCTATGGACAATTTTATCGATGAAAATACTTCAAATTTGGGGCTTGACCCATTTGTCGCAAAATTACGAGGATTTAAGATTTTAATTTTTAGTTTTCACCTCTTCCTTCAAAAACAAGTGAAAACGTGGGTAACTTAACATTAATTAGCGAATATTTGATATCATGCGATAGTCAATAAAATTATCTATTAGTAGAAGTAGAAAACGGACACAAGTTTCATACATTTTATGGAAGTAAGAATGGATTGAATTAGAAAAAGACATGATTTTTTTCACTTCTTTTTCAGTTATTTTCCAACACAAGAAAAACCAGGTCGTTAAAGTATGTTTTATTTGCATTGTATTATTAGTATTTGAGCTATTCTACAAAACGAATGTAAATTTATTAGTGTACGTTTATTAGTTTCGACGTAATTGTTGAACAAAGATACCCCTTCCCAGCGGTTTCCATAGCGCACGCGACATGCGAAAATGCACTGCCTGAAAGAATCACACAACCTATTCCGATTACTATGGAAACCGCTGGGAAGGGGTATCTTTGTTCAACAATTACGTCGAAACTAATAAACGTACACTAATAAATTTACATTCGTTTTGTAGAATAGCTCAAATACTAATAATACAATGCAAATAAAACATACTTTAACGACCTGGTTTTTCTTGTGTTGGAAAATAACTGAAAAGGAAGTGAAAAAAATCATGTCTTTTTCTAATTCAATCCATTCTTACTTCCATAAAATGTATGAAACTTGTGTCCGTTTTCTACTTCTACTAATAGATAATTTTATTGACTATCGCATGATATCAAATATTCGCTTATTAATGTTAAGTTACCCACGTTTTCACTTGTTTTTGAAGGAAGAGGTAAAAACTAAAAATTAAAAACTTAAATCCTCGTAATTTTGCGACAAATGGGTCAAGCACCAAATTTGAAGTATTTTCATCGATAAAATTGTCCATAGATTACGCCATTAAAGTTTGATCACTACAAGCCCGGACACACTGTATAAATATGATAGCATCTATGAAATCGTCGGATAAATCTAAATTAGTGGTTTCCTAACAATAATAGTTATAGTAGCTGATTAAATAGCTTTAGTTGGTTTGTCAAGAATGATTTACAAATAGTCGAACAACAATATTGTATTTATTTTTATAAAGCAATTATGTTACGAAGTTATTTTATTTGACTAAAAGTAGGCACTTAGTGCTAAATAATTTTTATTTGCACAAAATTTATTATTCACTGTCATTTATTCGTTTATAGAAAACTCGATAAAATGTATTCATTAGAATTATAAACTCACTTTCTCAAAATAGAAAATTTTATGATTGCAAATGTTTCCAAGAAAATCATCCAAAAGCGCTATTTCGGAGTTTCGTGTTATTTTCCCTTTAATATTAACCATGGCTTTAAATAGCTCTGAAAGACAATCAACAAATTAATAACATTGTTAGTCATTGACTAATTGTTTCTTAATCAGTTTGCTTGTGAAATTTTGTAAATTGTTTTTTTAATTTATTGATTTCACAATACAACACTCCAGAACCTTGCTGCCCCATCGGCCGTCAGCTCTGCGTACTATTAGACTAAGAGCTAGTGAACGCCAGACCTACGTCATTTTATAAAGGAAAGTTTGTCAGCATAAAAATATGCTCCTAATATGTATAGGTAAGAATGTTGGTGCATTATGAAGTTAGTAGCTGCCAAAGCCACGATGACCCAAACTACATGATGCACCAACATTCTTACCTATATTGGGAGCATACGCTGACAAACTTTCAGCTTTTATAAAATGACGTAGGTCTGGCGTTCAGTACCTAGCTCTTAGTCTATATCATTACAACGTCTGAAAGACTTGTTTCCACAATACTGGAGCCATCAGAGTTTGCAACCAAAAATACAATGCATGACGTCATAAACAAAATTAAAGAAAACCAAATTGGAACGCTTAATGCGTCTTTCGTGCCAAAATACAGCCGATGGCTTTTAACGAATGCATAAATAACCAGTTTAATTGAGGGCAAATTCATACTGCAGTTTTGATGAACTGCATGAATTTTTAAACGATACTACTCGAGTTTCGTTAACAGATGTTTTTGGGGTCGCGTTACGTAAATAAAAAGTTTCGAGTAGTGTTGGTGGTTGAAGTGTCGAGCTGTTCGATGAAATTCGTTTGCGTATGACGATTTTTCATAGTGATGTTAGCTGTTCGATGAAATAGCTTTTTGCTTTACATAGTGACGTTTTGAGGGGAGTGGAAAATTTGTATTTCGCGTCACTAATTTTAATGACATTAGCTCGCTTAATAGAATTATAGAACAAAAGGAGCCTATTATCGCTGCTATTACGTTAGAGTCTAACATAATCTGGCTCTAACAGTTAGAGGATCATTATCGGACTTCTTAAATCTACAAAGAAAAGTTAGTTAATCTAAGAACTCAGGAAAGTTGTCAGACCTTAAGTTATTGCAGGTTCATACACATAAAGTATGAGAGAATTTAATACAGACAGAAATACGTCGTAGGTACTGGGATTTAAAGTTTGGTTTCCAACTGTCTTCATCACTCTTTATTCTCCTGTAAGTTAGGTATCTATCATAGATCACCATGCTAGTAAATTAATTCACTAGTCATTAACTTATAGCCATCAGAAACCACAAGCCGTAATTGGACATATTTTCCTAAATTTTCGAAACGTCCAGTCATTTAAGACTCCGAGGGATTTCCGTCAGCTTTATGACTTTCGGCTCGTGTCATTAATCGCACAGTCACAAACTGAATTGGAGTCAACTTCTCGAAATCACTCAGCGCTCCGTTGACAAGTACTCGTTTTAACTTTGCCGATTAACTCCGCACTTTTTGGTGATCCGCACTAGCACACTTCGGACGGTAACCGAATTCAATCAACGTAGTTTTTTAATAACTGGTTATTTTTATTTCTTTTTATTCAGACAGCAATTGATTTCAGATCAGCTGTCCAAACTGTGTGGGTTTCGTTTACCTATGGTAAGAAATAGAACACCCCATTTTCTGTAAAGATACAAAATCTCTAAGCTAAGTATTAATGCTGATTTTACCTAAATTTGTTTAAATAAGTCACTGTGACTCAACAATGCCATGAAGGCAAATGCATAAATCATTTAAAGATTAGCAATCAACATGGACAATTGCATCTAGCCGCAAAAAATGTGTGTTAAAACGAACGTACGGAACATTTCCCCGCCATTCTCGTTCGACGTTACCCGATTTTTTCACCCTCGCTTTGTTTTTCCAAAGATCGATGCCGCCGACTCGATGAAGACGGCGGCTTTATTAAACGTTCTGTTAAAGTTTTTGTCGGAGTTCGCCGATGTTCAGAGTTTCGGCGAAATTGTGTTTACGGTTCTGCGAGCAGTGTTACACTTTTTCGGATTACTCACTTGTTTTCACGGAGAAACAATTGAATATTGAACGAATATAGGTCAAATTGGAATCGAAGAGTTGAAGTTTCCATTGTTTTAAAGCTTGATTTTGTTTCAGAGTTCTTTAATTTACTGTAGGTACCTACCATCCTTAGAACATTTTCATGCTATGCAGGTTTCAGAAACAATACAAAATATTTTCTCTTAAGTGCTTAGTGACATAACAATAGTCTAGAATGAAAATACAATCATTTCGTATTGTAACTACCTAGTTATAGACCACTTCAGGCATTTTCTAAGAACTTACCTACAAATACTTTGGCCTTTATACTTTGCACTTACGTAGACGTGGCTTTACTTCAGCAAAGCTGGAGCTAAGCGATCCACGATTTTATTGATCAATAAAAAATCAGGCGGCGTGCACACGTAACACAAATGAGTGCGATTGTACCAGCAGAAAAATCGGGACTACGGCACAGATGTGTGGAACGGTCCCAGCGACAAATTGTTTTATCGAAAATTACTTTCTGGGGCGGCGAGCGGATAAATTTCCATTTTTCTAATGGAACGGAATCGGCTCTGGGACGGGTGACGGCAACATTCCAATTACGCGGTCCGTCCACGTCACCGATTCCAGGATTCCAGCTTGAGCACGTGCTCGCGAGTGCTCAGGAAATTAAGGAACGGAAAACGGATTGGATATTTCTTAGCGCTAATTTCTGGGACTTACAGAAGTTATACATTTGGAATTTGTGAGTGTTCTTGGAAGGGCATACTATACTGTTTTGTCTTTCAGCGTCCTACAGTTGTTTGATATTGTGAATGAATTTACGTCACTGTAGTATTATCGTGGTTACGTACCTACTCTACAAACATTTAAAATCTTACTGGTCTCATAGATTAAATAGCAGATAATCTAGTCTTAACTATCCAGCCTCTAATAAATAAACTTAAAAGTAAATCTTTGTAAAAGATGGAAACTTCAATAAACTAAAAATTTTTTAGAAAAAGTATTAGGTAACGCCTGTGACTCTACATGGATCCCGGTTTGACAATACTTTGACGACTTTATTAGGTATCACATTAAGTAACGATTTCAGTTTCAGCACGTGCCTACGAAGTCTCAGGAAACTAAATGAACTAGGTAAGTATTTCTTTGCTGATCGCGTAGACGTTTGAAATTTCTAAGCATGTTCTATGAAAATCGTCTTATTACTAGTAACTTGCTTTGATCTATACAGTACTTGATACTTTAATCTTAAATGTCTTGCAATTTTTGTAGTCTTCCGAAATACATTACATGTTTATTAAAGACTAGGAATTGCCCGCGACTTCACCTGGATTTCGGTCTACCACAGTAGTGCAAATTTCGTTCATCGGTTCAGCTAATAAGCGTCAAACATAATTCCATTTTATGAAAGTTCTTCATTATACAATACAATCAAGCGTGGCGTCAGAGTGATGGCTTTTGTATTTGACGTGGCGCTGAAAAGGTTTAAAGGCCTATTCAGACCTAAGCGGTATTCGCTACCGTCTGCGGCAGAGAAAACCCAGTGGGTATGCGGTAATAATACTGTTCAGACCTAAGCGGTATTAGCTACCGCGTGGTATGTACCTCTACCCACAGCGGCAGCGAATATCGCTCAGGTCGCTCTAGCCGCGATACTTGATACTAAATACCTGAGCGAAACCCGCGCGGTATGTTACCTCTACCCACAGCGGCAGCGAATATCGCTCAGGTTTGAATAGGCCTTTAGTCTAGTATCCATCGTCAACTAAACTTTCACATTTTGTATATTACTTAGTAATACAATTTATAATAATTATTACTTGAAGGTACTGGTACCTATAGTAGAATTTTGTCAGTGTGTTTTAATTTGTACTCTTATTCCAACTAAGCTGCAACTTCTGCGTAGCCAGGATTTATACGCTGACAATAAATCCTATCCAAGGTAGAATTGTCCCACGGGATAGAGGAGCTGTCATTGGAAGAAGGATCAGAGAATTGCAAGGTAAGTTTAGTTTTTATTTTTAACAGTGTTTGAATTTGTGAACACCAGGTTTGAAGCAAAACTGACTATCCTCTTTTTTTTAGTTTGTCTCTTTAGTACCATTCGACTAAGCTTTTGATTTTTTGATAAAACTAACTGAACGATATTTTCACGAAAAATTCGGTTTCGCCTGTAACCGGGCAATATCAAAAATCTATCCTAACAAATATAGGGCAAAACGATACACCATAAAAGCCATTTTGCGAACCGCAGAAATTCGTCAACACCGATTTGTTTTCGTCTCTCCGACGCAAACTACCAAGAACTCCCATCGTTTGATGGTAAACAAATAAACGCGTATTATTATTAGCCCAATCGAGCTCCGAACGACAACTTTATAGGCTAAGTTCAATGAAATATTTTAGTAAACTTTCGAAAATGTCTGAGAGAGTATTAGGTTTAGGTTTGACCTAGACGTCCAGACTCAAAAACTGTCATGAAAGTTTCTTGGCTCCACTTATTTATTTGTAACAAACAATTCTGCCTAAGTATGCTACTAAAAAAGCAGTTTAAAGTGAAAATTGTGGCCAAGAGCGGCGTTCGAAGTTTACCTACCTACGTAAGAAAAATGTTCATGACGTAAACGCGTGCGTAAGTGGTTAAAACGTCCTATCGGTTCATTATGGATTGTTGACAGCAATATGTGTGGGCCCAATTAATTATATGTATAACCTATACCAATAAAAGATAGGCACCTTCAAAACAAACAATTTACCTATACAATCTGATTGAGCTAACAGCGCACCTCGCGAATGCGACTCTCTCTCTCACTTACCCGCGTCGATGTGACGTCACCGCTGCCAGGTGTGCAGTTAACACGACCGTGTTGTACGGAGAATCCTATGTTTAGATTATGCAAAGAAACTGAAGTCAATATTTTGTTATACTGACAATAACTTTAATTTATTAACCAATACTTGTGTGTTATTACACGCGTTTCATTTATCATCATATAATGCTTGTCAATAGTAATAAAACATAATTATTAGCAATCATATTAACATCGTTGTATGTCATTGATCTCCTAAATTATATTATTGGAGGAAAAGCTCGTGACCTAATAAGGCTTATTCGACGATAGATTGTTACATGATATGTTTATTTACTCATATTCGCTGGAAGATAGTATTCGATTGACGATAAGATAAATTAAAAGTATAGTTAGTGTATATTAACATCAATAAATCTTTTAATTACCTATTTCATAATGATAATATGAAATTATTCCTACACACTTAGATTGCGTTATGTGAATTGTTACGTTCTTTTCAGTAAATATTTTTCAAGTAGAATCGGATGAATAATGCATAATTATTGTTGCGCATACTTATTTGTCATGTTGATTTCTATCCTTTTTACTGTGTCCTAAAAATCTTCTTCTTCGAGAAAATTAAATAAACATGATAAAATTGACACTGAAACACAGATAGTTATTTGATAGAGAATTACTTGCAACCATAGACAGGTCATATTAAATATTGAGGACAAAATATTATAATGATTTCTGTTAACATTTAACATTGAGCCATACTCACGTTCTCCTACGTAGGCACAGACGACAGCGCATCAAGTTACACTCTATGGCAACTTATTTCGATGTAATAGGTGTTATTTTACGATAAAAATGTATAGTCTAATGTGCTGTTATACCTAAACTAGGCATAGAACTTTTCCAGCAGAACCCAAAAGGGAATGAATGGTAAATAACTGGAGCCGCAAACGGCGCTAAATCACTCGCGAGGAGAATTCGCCTCGTCAATTTATAAGCGACGAATAAATCTGAAGGGATGGGTGTGGTGTATTCAATGAAGCAATGGCAGGGCACGCAAATGAGGGTTTCTGTATTGTCGATAGTTTGGGTGTCGATAGGAGGTCCCGAAATTCAGTTACTTTATCTTAAAATTATATTATAGGTAAATAACACATTACAATACTATTGTGATTGCCAATTACTAAACGTTATTGATAGATAAATCTACGTATGTAACCTTTATTTTTTCGAAGTTGAGAATGTCGTTCATTTATTATGTATGATCTTGGTACTATTACTTATTCTGTGGTATGATAGACTCATCTTGTTAATTTTGATTTTACTGTCCATTGAATCTACTTTTTGTTCACTGTCCCTTTACTACGTACGTACCTACAAAACATTAACATTTTATAACGTTTGCCATATTTAGGCGCAGTTCACAGTTCACACAACCCGAATATTACTCAGGTCTTTTCTTTTTAGGATTCTATACAATATTCCATTGTCCTACTTCTTCAATAGAAAAATATCAATTTTTAGAGACAATTAAAATTATGTTATCTCTTCTAAACTTGCTGAAAGGTTATCTTTTATCAGAGATTTTCTATAACCATCTTTAACAATTCTGCCTCCTGAACCAAAAGAAATTAAAAGGGAAAGAAATATTTCAAAGAAACTGTGTGTGGCGCAGGTACACCACAGTCAAAGTTGGTACAGAAGCAACCCGAACTGCATCCATGGCGTCATAGTATCCTCAGAACTCATGGTATAGTATGCAAAAATTCTAAGCTAATGTAAAACATATTGTTGTGACGAAATCTTTTATTATTTTTTTTGTAATTTTTTTTTATTTATTTATTTTAGGAATTACAAACAAATGTGTTACAGAAATTAACTTATCTACTAGACTTAAATGTTACTAGACTTAAACCTTCGGGCGCAAAAATCAACTAAATGACCATAAAATATTATTAAGTAAAGGAATTGAAAAAATCCCACTGAATCCTTCTCTATTGGTAGCGCTGAGACGTAGTCACACAGTCACAGTTCGTTAGCTACGGACAATTTTACCGATCATTGGGCATTACAACTAGTAGTCCAATTTTGTTTTACGTTACATTATATTCTGGGCTAAATTATACGAGGATTTGCTGAGAAAATATCCTCGGTATCTGGAAAAGTTTGCTGAGAAAAATTAGGGGCTCTTTTTATGTTACCAATTATGTAGATAAAACGGATTTATTTTTACATAAAATACGTTGAGTAATTCAAAGGAAAATTATTGAAATAAAAATAGACATATCATTAAAGAAGAAATTAGTTGATTGATTTTCTATGTATGCTTGTACAATTTTAGATCAAAACAGAGTTCGTAGTACAGTCACGGAATGAAAAGGTTCGTCAGTTTTCAAATTGATTCCTTCAACGAATCGCGAGCACATATTACCTTTTGAAACTATGTTACAAAATAATCTCGAGTTAGAGAAAATAATCTTTAACTGTTCGTCAGTAAAGTTCAAAATTAGTCAGATCAAAGTTGTTTGACGATTTAACTTGTCAAGAAGATTATTATGATTGATAAACTAAAACCTTCTTGTTGGTTCAACCTACCATTATCTATTAAATAAAAAAAACTACATTTTGTAACATTGCACTGATGGGATAGAAAAATAAACAAGCAAAACCTTTTTCGTTAGTAAACGTCATATTTATTTAAATGTTAGCAGCACTGTTTCTTGCACGGTTATGTTGGCAGGTATGACTCTTACAGTACCTAGTGCAAGCGAAAACCGACACTAAGGTGACGAACCTTTTCATTCCGCGACTGTACATTCAGCGTCAAATAGTTCGTGACACCCAAAGTGGCCAAAAAGTTGATTATCAATCAACACAACCTTATTCCAATTGTAACAAAGACGTGTTGCGAACTTTTGACGCTGTCTGTACCAAACAATAATGGGTGAAATATCCAATATCTATGGTATGGTAGTTAACGTGGAGCCCTTGTTTGAATTTAAAATGAATAAAATTGTATCTATTGTCATTAGCGAATCAGGATACAAATAGTAGTTGATATATGTACCTGTCTTCTACCCTTTGTTTTGGACACACAAGATGACCTTTAGAGCAGGGTTTCCCAAACTATGGGTGGTGGGTCGCGAGCGAACATTGAGTGGGCCCTGCCTGTAGAACGACATATCAGCCTACCGATCCAACCGCTGGGTAGCGGGCGAAATTTCCTATAGGTGGGTCCCGTGTTTGGGAACTTGTATTAGATGAGTCGTAGCAGAGTAAATACAAATGAGTAGGTCATCTTCATAGAAACGCCCGAGTGCGGTTTGCCCCGAATTTTGTCAGTGTGTGCGTGCGCGCCGCATACGTATTGGCGCGGGCTCACATACAAACCGCGCTCGGTGCGTTTCTATAAAGATGACCTACTCATTTGTATTTACTCTGGTCGTAGCCTAGACAACTTTGGGAACCACTACTTTAGAGGTATTTTATAAAGCTTCAAGGACTGTCCTGTCGGTGCTCCAACATCACGCACGACGTGTCTTCAACAGGTTATTATTCGCTCGAATGCATCCAATGCTGGAAGTCTACCTTCTCTGCTAAACGACAATCGATGAGGGTATATAATAACACAATAATCGTCGTTCTTTGTTTTACCTTTGGATTGTTATAGATGTACGAGCACGATCGTACATCCTGCTGCACCGTCAGCATTGACCGCCGGGCGACCCATGAACCCTCAGCGTGCACCGTCGGCACTCTACACCGACGGCACACTAGCAAATACGTTTCATTGTGTACAGTAAATAACTTATGTATAAATAGCAATAGTTAATACCAATAAATCAGATATCAACCGTCCGTCGTTGTGTCTCATTTCCCCCCGCTGCGGCCAAGACACCCTTAGCCGTCGCTATGATCAGTCCGGTGAGTCTGCCGGGCTGGCAGCGGGTCCCCGCCGCCTACCTGCCGTCCTATCGCTGCTGCCCTGGGCGACCTGGGCACAGCTTCCTTCCTATCAAACCTTATTATGTCTTAGTATTTATTGTTAGGCAGGGCTAGGGCTCTAGGGACTTAGTGTCTTAGGGAATAGGGACTCTAGGCTCACTAGGGAGTTAGTTCCCTTCCTGACCGCATATCCCGGGTACGGGAGCGGTGCTTTACAACCACTGCCTCCCGCCCGTACATCTTCGAGCCGGATTTTCTGTATTTTCAATTTAGGTGATCGCTATAGTAATTAGCCAATACATAGTTATTGGCCAACTTGCCTGAAATGAAAAGAAACAAGCCTAATAACTTCCATTAGGCTTGTTTCTTTTCAGAGAGGAAAAGAGACAAATATTTTTTCTGAGCAATACGCAGTCCAATGTAGTAAATATTTTTGTCACTTACTTATTAACAATCCAATATGCCAATAACTATGTATAGGCTAATTACTATAGAAAGAAAGAAAGAAAGTATTTATTTGATGAGAGTATTAAAAGCAATCAAGCAATCACCCCACTTTTATCTAAAAATTTATAAATCATTAGTATATAGGGGAGAGTTCGGTATATTGTACCGCCGGGTAAATTGTACCACCCTCATATTTCGTAAAGTATTTATTGAATGTCTGTAATTGCAACACTCAGCGATACACAACTAAAATCAATTAATATCGGCCATGTGGTTTTTGCCGTGACAACAAACACGTGTGTTTTATTTTGAAAAGTATTTTTTCATTGTTTTCAAGTAACTTTTGACAATACATGTTTAGTTTGTAATTTTGTTAAATTTAATCACAGGATGTTTCTTATATATTATTTAGAAGCGTAAATTAGTGTGGATTACAATTATTTGAAACATTTTTCGGTATTTATGAGCTATATTTTTTACCGATTTTTTAAAAACACTATCACCTAGTCGGCTAAATTGTACCACATCAAGTTGTATGGAACTTTACCAAAGGATTTTGAATTTTTTTTAGTAAATCATATTTTGAAGTTATAATAGCGTAGTTATGTTTGACTAACAATAAATGAAAGCAAAAGACTGGCAAAGTAGATTAGGTACAAGTGTGCGTTACGATAATTGGAATTACAAAACTTGTACTCAAAATCGTGATAACGTGTAAAACAATATCGATTGTCTATGTTATTAACTACTGTTCCTTTTCGTTTCCTAATTTGTTAAGAATGTATCGTATAATATTTTGCCATAGTTTTTTTATAGGCTTGAAATTTATTGAAATCCAATTAGTAACCCTGTGGTACAAATTATCGAACCGGTTGGCTAAATTGGACCGAAGCTCTGAACTCGTACTTTGTTGATTTGTGCTAAATATACAACAATCATGTTAATTAATACTTATGAAATAGTAAGTTGAATAATGTATCTTTTATTATATACCATGGACATTAGCAAAAACAAAAGAAAACTATGCGTAAAATAGGATTGAAAAAAACTGGTCCAAATTAGCGGACTCTCCCTTATGTGATATAATTTTTTTGGACGCGCATACATGTTTTTACTGTAACACGCATACTTAGCTCTCCCGTGCGACTTTATGTCGTAAGAGGATGTGTCGTAAGAGGCGACTAAGGGACATCATCTTCATCGTCATTATCGCATTGTGGACATCATCTTGTTTGTTCAGAGTAGAGTGTATGCCCAATCTCCAAAATGGCACCTCATGTACAGCTTTAAAAGCAACCTCCTTTAAAAGGTAAACGCTAACATAATCTGTATTTCTACATTCGTCGGGAGCGAGAAGCGACGTTTCATTAAGACAGAGTGAATCTTACGCATACATGTTTTTACTGTAACACGCATACTTAGCTCTCCCGTGCGACTTTATGTCGTAAGAGGATGTGTCGTAAGAGGCGACTAAGGGACATCATCTTCATCGTCATTATCGCATTGTGGACATCATCTTGTTTGTTCAGAGTAGAGTGTATGCCCAATCTGCAAAATGGCACCTCATGTACAGCTTTAAATTTAGCAACCTCCTTGTTTAAAAGGTAAACGCTAACATAATCTGTATCTCTACATTCGTCGGGAGCGAGAAGCGACGTTTCATTAAGACAGAGTGAATCTTACGCTTCGCCGCTTCAGCTCCATTCAATTCGATTTTGTGGTTGGTTATTTCCTGCTACATTTACATACGTACATGCATATTACATTCGAATAATTGATTAGACGAGGAAATCGCTGATTCCGTGTAAATCTGGTTTCGGGATCGGTGTCGCATTTAAAATAATTGTCGCCTTTTACGCGTATCTTATGAGCAGACTTTTTTATCTTACGGGTAGGTTTTTTATAATATGTGTAATTTTTGTCGTATACCTACGCCTCTACGTACCTACTAGTCTTAATAAGAATATTAGTTAGTTGGATAATTTTAGACTTATTGGGAAGATTCGAAAACTTTCATTGATTTGTTGCCCAGTGATTACAAAATACAAAAAAAAATACAAAATATTTTATTCATACAAACAAGTCACATAACAAAGTTTTGGATCTTATCCTTTTAAGTTTTTTAGTGCTTGCGGTCAAAAAACAAAGGTCACTGAAAATCAGCGTGCATGTCATGATTAACACCAATTTTTGACCTTTTTGGCACATTTGTATTCTGTTTACAACTATGCTGATAATGTGTACCAAATAAAACTCTCCATTAAATTCTAGATAAATGAAATCTACTCGTTTCTATCACAAGCGACTGAAATTTAAAAAAAAGTTCCCTAAAATCATTAAGGTTGAGTTGCACCACCTAACTTTGACCGTAACTGTAAAGTTAATGTAAGATGATACAACTCAGTCTAACAATTTTATTTAATAGTGAATGTCACCCTCATATTATTATCAGACAAGCTGAATGAGCTCGAAACTAACAAACCATAATAATATCATTGAATGAGACACACATGTTAAAATGTAAAATATAAATTATAATGAGCCACTTGTTCGAATGAAAGTAACAAACGAATCGTATCATAACTTGTATTATTGCTAATTGTACCTAATTGGTTTCTCTGGAGCAAAATAGATATTTTTCATGACGCAACTTATAAATTTTATTTGATTGAGTTCATATCCAAACACAATTTGAACTTATAAAAGTAATTTTAAAATTATATCCAGTAAAAGAGTTTGTTTTAAAACTAAATATTATAATTGGATGATTTTCTAACAATTTAATTGCCAAAAAATCGTTGTAATTTTTTCATTATGATTTTAATGTCAGCAAATATTTGTGTAACATTATTATTTCAAGCAAGGTTTGAATTTTCAAGGGCTAATTGGCATAACTATTATTAAGGTATTTTAGTGTATGTGAGCCCTTTAGTAAATTAAACAATATTATGGCACTTATTATTGTACAATTAAAGTGTTGTTGTATCATTATTATAATATCTGGAAGTACCTCAACACTGTTTTATACTAATTATTTACAAAAAATACTCTATTTCAATTTAATTCCAGCCATACTTATAAATTGCTAGCTTTCCGCCCGCGGCTTCACCCGCGTGGAATTTTGTCTGTCACAGAAAAACTTTATCGCGCGCGTCCCTGTTTCAAAAACCGGCATAAAAACTATCCTATGTCCTTTCCCGGGACTCAAACTATGTTCCTGCCAAATTTCATCAAAATCGGTTCAGTGGTTTAGGCGTGAAAGAGAGACAGACAGACAGAGTTACTTTCACATTTATAATATTAGTATAGATTATTCAAAGTATTTAGTACTTTCTTTGTTCTATCCATAAGCAATACATTACTTAATGGAATCAAAACATGTCCCACCTCCATCAACTAATCCACCTAACTCCGGATTAGGCGTAAACTAAAAGGCCAATAAAACAGCCCAAATAAACTAAACTAAAACAGGGCGTAGTTAAATTATGTGATAATCGGATTCTGATGCGAAGTTTTAATTAATAGCCTGTTGTCACGGGTAATTAGTAGACATCAAGCATAGAGCAAGTAAATCAGCTAACCCATTTCATACAAAAGTAGTAAGGTAAAAAATAATGATATAGCTGCCGAATAGGAAGAAAAAATGGCTCACAAGACAGGTTTTCAGATATAAAACTGATTTTATATAGATTTTTTTCTGAATTAGGAGATGTGGTTGTATAAAAAATATAAAAACCTTTTAATAATACATTGTGGCGGAGTTTTTGGCTGACACAGTGTAGGTTTGTTGTCGACATGAAAAGAAGAAGAATAATACATTACAGATACAGTTATTCGTGTGAATGGACGCAATCCTCACATTGCACAGACAACGGCACCCCAAGCTAAACATTGACTTCTACGTCCTTAGTCATAGAGGCGATTTTGCATCAAAATGTATAGTTAGAACACATCTTTTTAAAAAAAAATCTTATAATACTTGCATGCTTACTATACTTTAAGTAGCACTATCCATAACTCGCTCATCACAAATAATCAAAACTGCACATAGCATCCGTGCGTGCAACTGAAGATCAACTCACATCGTATGCTACTCGTACTTGAAATAGAAGTGGATAGGCTGATATCTTTAGGCTAAAATCAGTATAGTCGGGGTCGCTAATTGAGGCTGACGGCACGGGTATTCTCTGCAGACCGTTTGGCACTACCAAAACAAATAGACGTTGCGTAATCCCAGCGCTGGGAGTCTGGGACTGGACTCCGGGATTCGAAGGAGTTGATCGTATTGATTGGAGTTGAAACGACTGGTTGGAAAAGAGGAGATACATAATTAATACAGAAGTTTTGTTGACGAAAACATCCTTCTAGGTAAATAGTAAAATTTCTGAAAGTTTAGTTCATGAAAGAACCTAATATTTAAAAAAATTGTACAATTATGTAAGAATGAGGTCGATCTGGAACCAAATACAGGGTGGCCCAGAAGAAAATTCACTTTTGAAAATTCAAGGAAACGAAAACTGTAAATTTTTGTAGAACTTTAACTATTGCAATTTAAAGGAAATTTAGTGCAATTTATTTTAAAATTTACTTTTTTTTATAAATTTTATCGTACATGTGATTCCCTTGACGTTTACAACATTCGGTCAACATACATCAAAATTTTGGAAAACTTTCGTTAGAGTTACCTCGAAATGGATTCAGGATGGATGAATGCTGTAGAGTTTTTGGATTATTAGAGTACACACTGCTCATAAGGTAACTTCACAAAAAGAAGTCTGCTGGAATGAGATTAGTACTACTTAGAGGCAGAAAGATTTCACCCCTGCTTAATTGGTTTGTTGCATTGAAAGGATGATTATTTTTTAAGAGAGCTATACTGGTAGGCTGAAAAGCTTTTTGTTTTCAAAGCTGCAAGATTCGCAAGGCTATGACAGGAGCACATGGTTTCATTAAGATGGGGCTATGTGTAACACTTCAAATGAGAGCATTTACATGGTAAGAGACATGTTCCCACTAAAATAATTTTTCAGGTAGGGCTGACATCTCCTGGCCACCAGGAAGCCCTGATCTCACTCCAAAAACTTCTTTTTTGTGGTGTTACCTTAAGAATAGAGTATACTTTAATAATCCAACAACCATGCAGCAACTGAAGCTGAGCATTCTGAAAAAAAAAAATGAAAATAGGTTTCGAGGTAATTCTACAGAACGCATTTCAAAATTTTGATGTTTGTTGATCGAATGTTGTAAGCGTCAAGGAAATCTCCTGGGCGATGTTATTCAATAAAGGTAAATTTAAAAATAAATTGCATTAAATTTCCTTTAAATTGCAATAGCTAAAGTTATATAAAAATGTATAGTTTTCGTTTTCTTGAATTTTCAAAAGTGAACTTTCTTCTGGGCCACCCTGTACAATACCATCCACCACTTATGTATTTACCCTATTTATAAGCAAATAAAGAATTTGAATTTGAATCATTGATGTAGGCCTAGGTTCAGCAGTGGACGTCCTGTGACTGAAATTATGACTGTAATTCTGTATTCTGTAACTGTTTAAAAGTTAATGTAGAGATCTGAAAAGAGTTAGTATTGAATGTATGTATAGCCGGATTTTTTATTATTCAAATTACAGGATGGTTTAATAAAGATGTTGTTTGCTGTACTTGTTTGCAAAAATAATTGGACTAAACAAGATTTAAAAAAAAAGAAGAGTAAAGAAGTTAAGATTCTGATAATAATAAAAACGAATCTCCTATTTGAATCTTCATAGCAATGTTAAAGAATTGCTATGCCTTATTTAGACAATAACTTAAATCTATAGCAATTCAGACCTAAGACCACGTACTAAATCTTCAATAATAACTTTCGACGGACCCACGGGAAGTATTGGATGCACCCTGTGAACTTTTCAATACATATTGATTGAGTGCCAGGAGTTAGTGGTACCACAGTCGAGGTACAAGGTACATTTTAATCTCATTGTGAAAATCATAGGATATCTGAGAGAGATTTTGTGATAACTCGATTAAATGAAAAATGTCATAGAATAAAGCACAATTCCCTTTTACTGTGGAAGCACTGAACCACGACGGAGTGGACAAGAGGTCCATATATTAAGAGTCTGGGAGTCCACATTACAATGTGGCAATTGTAATGTGGAATCGATAGCAGGTATGGCCAAATTGTTCCGTATTAGACACATACAATATATTATAAACTTACAAGTAGTTCATTTTCTTAAACACTTCTAGCTTTTGAGCGTGGATTCAGTCAATTTGTACGTGCTGACCAAATTGTTCCGTAGAGAGAGACATTGTTTTAAATCTTGTAGTTTCTTGTTTATTTCATTGTTTTAAACCTTGTAGGTTCTTGTTCACGCTCAAAAGCGTAGATTCAGTCAATTTGTACGTGCTTATAGACGTCCGATAGTAACCTATAAGGAATGTTATTATGCTCTCTATCCTTGGGTTCTTTTAGTTCTGTAGACTATTCTAGAGACAAAAATTATGTCCTTCGAAAGCTACGATTAGGTGTTAATGGTAACGATAGTATAGATAAATTCATCCACAAAGACGCGCCCCACCATTCTTCCGCTAATGTTCGAGTGTTACCGGCACACGCTAAATTATCCATGAGTGCACACGCACACTACAATAATGACGCTCGGATTGCTCGTATCTAACTCCCCGCACCCCACGCTTCTCTCGACCAAAATTTGTGGGGAGCGTCTTCGTGGATGAAACGATCTATATGTAGGATACGGCTCACACTGTCAAACTTACATAGGATCAAGGTGTACCTAACTAAAACCAAACGTAAGCTACTTAAAAAAATTATTGAATAAAAAATGGCACGTTTATAAACTACATGGAATAAGAACATTGAAAAGAAAAGGTTTCAGTGAAACTACACCTCATATCCCGTATTATCACAGCAATCCCATTTTATA
Organism: Ostrinia nubilalis; assembly: GCF_963855985.1. Lineage (NCBI taxonomy): Eukaryota > Metazoa > Arthropoda > Insecta > Lepidoptera > Crambidae > Ostrinia > Ostrinia nubilalis. The sequence continues at coordinate 1,833,230 of NC_087099.1, read as the reverse complement.
TTCTCCGATAGATTTAACAGATTAAACTTCGATTGTGTGTAGCATTCCGATTCGCTTTGTATTCGATACCTAAGCGAAAATTCGATGCAAACGACCAAGTTTCCAACGAGACGGCTGAGAAAGTGTAATAAGTGCCTATTCGCGTCGAATCGAGATACTGCCTGTACGGCTAGCACGAAAAACTTTCGAGTTCGAATCGTTTGCGTATTGGACAAAATTCGATACTCAATCGTTGAATTAAACAATAACGTGACAATTTTGATTCTCAAAATAAGTTTCGTGCAACCATTTCTCATACTAAGTATACTTTACGACACGTTCACAAGGGCGCTGTTGTAGTTTTCGTACTAAATCTTTTGATGGCGATTCGAATACGCAAACGTTTCGAACTCGAAAGTTTTTCGTGCTAGCCGTACTGATGTTTATCGATTATCGAATGTAACTATAACTATCGATATACCGGAATCGAGAAGGGTTGAGATGACAATCTCCTGCAAAGCAGTTATCAGATTTACCGAGTGACTAGGCAGTTGTATTACGTTGGGATTGGGATACTATATCCGTCAAAACTGTCTACTTATTCAATTTAAAAGCCTTCGAGGAAAAGGAAATATTCTCGTTTCTTTCGACAGTAAAGAACATAAGTATATTATGTATTAGTGCATTATAGAGCCAGTTTGAGTTTCTAATAACTTTATAACACACCTCATTATCAAAGACAAATAGGTACTTTACTTATACTTGAGTAAGTATATTTTTTCTTGCGAAAATGTTAAAAAAAAAAAAATCCTAAGACTGTACCTAATACATATTATTATTATCAATACCTTTGACAGTTAAGCATCATAATTGACTTTAAATGATGCTGGTGTCACTATCAATCCAGTCACAGAAACTTCGTAGAAAAAACTAAAGAATATTTTCAGTTAAACCTAATTTTACTTTAGGGTTTTATCATCTTACATGATAAAGAAATTCTCAGGAATATGAAAAGAGTGATGTTTAAAATTTTGAGGTTGAGAATATAAGCACATTTGCAGTTCATAGAATAATCACATCTCTTTGATAAATACATTATAACTTACGGCTTCTCTCTGTAAAGTAGCACGATCCTATGACATATCAAAATACCTAAAATCAAAGCACATCCTTTTTAACCTTAACATGTACAACATAGAGTTGAATTTATTCCAAATTTACTTACACATACGAGTACATTTATTTAACCAAATGAGGCTCTTCCTCCTTCATAATGAATTCCAAAATATTCAAATGTATTTCTAAGATAATTAAGACTTGAAACACGTCTTATTTGATATCTTATCAACAGCCTATTCAGATCCGAGCACGTGGTCTTGATAGAACAATAGTATTCTAGTGTTAGCATCAGAATGTGTAATAAAATTTCTTAACCCTAAACTACTAGTACGTTTGAAAACTTTATTAATTTGAAGTCAATAGTGTAAAACGTGGAACTTGTTTTTTTTTTCAAATATGTTTAAAATTTCACGAGTTGATTACCGAAACCGAACCGAATTACTATAATTGCAGGTTTAAATAAATTATGATCAAAAGGAAAATTAATTATTATTTTGATGAATAGAAGTATAATTATTGTCGTTAATTACTAATATAATAAAAGACTGCTGTTGTGCTGTAAAACCATAAATAAAGAAACAATAGCAAGTACTAAATAATACTGAAATAGGTAGATATAAATAAATCAAACATACCTTACAAAAGTTTAAGTTGGCTTCAATTGGATTCTAATCCGCAACCAGTGCTGGCATTTTCAGGCCTTTGGTTTTCGATTCAGTTCTGAAAAGAAAAGTGTTTTAACTATGAAAATCTATTTATAATAAGTTATTATTATCTGTAAGTAGGTACTTATTACGTTACTATTAAATTGGAAGGCAAGTAGGTACTTGATTGTTATAGAACTGATAATGTCATTACTATAATCCATACTTAACAAAGTACCAGACTGTTAATTTATTACGTTGTTTCCAATAATTAATAAATAGTAATTAAGACTTTCCAGCATAACAGATAATTGAAATGGGCGTATTTGCAATAACTACAGTAAATTACAGGTGTAATAGCAGCTAATACAGTACCACTCTGGGATATGTGTGCACCGACCACTCGACAAATTATTTATTTTAAACTTTGTTACATAAAAAATAAGTTACAAAAAGCCTATTACAATATGGCAAACTCCAGGATTAACCGAATGAGCTTGCATGAGTAACAGAAATTTGGATACTTTTACCAATAATAATATCTCCTGACCCTAATAATAGACATGTTGACACCACCAATCAATTAACGTACTTTTAAAAACTGTCAAAACGAAACTCTCCCATAGATTTTGTATGGCACCACAAGCAAGACAAGTGACGTCACTATTTTGTCAACTCAATCAAACTACTTTTTTCAATTACTAGTATTTTTACAGGTAATTTAAAATCAATTAAGTTTTTAAGACCAGAATTAAGGGTCTTTTAAAAAAAGTTGTGGTTTCGAATTATTGAGGTATGGTGGCAAACTGTCTATTGCAGCTGTGACTCGTATACAGGATTGATTTAAGTCAGTCAATTTGTTAATAAAATCAATTAATTGTGAAATTACATGCCATTGCATCGGTGTTTTATAATGAACTCTACATTGATAAGAAACAAGGTATAGTTGTTGCGATTTACGAAGGAAAGTGAGCTTTACATGTTTGGTGGCGCGCTTCTGTTCGTTTTTTCAAAAGTTTTGATAGACATTTACGTCATGTGCATGTATACACAAGTAAAGCTTACTCGCCTTCGTGAGTTGCAAGAACTATAATTGATTGTTGCAAATAACGATGGCAAGGGTTTTTGTATACCACAACTCCTGGATCAACATCCACTCCACCGTTATTCTCATATGCTACAAAAATACACTATAGAGTTATCCTTTTCAATAAAAAGCGAGCCTACTCTATTCGCGTCTCTTACAATATTACAATTTTGAACAAAATATTAATAGCTGACTATAAATTAATCTTTTGTCCAGGTATTATTTCTGTTTGATTTCAATAAATTCGAAAAGGCTCATTATGATTGAAACTATTAAACCCGTTATTGACTGCAAAGGGAACAAATAGTCATTAATTATATGATCTGGGTTAACATAAAACGTTATTTAATGTTAAACGTTAATTTATTGATATTTTATTTTAAAGGTATGTAAATAAGGCATAGTTTAATTTGTGTTTGTGCGGACAAAATATAGACTAACTGTCACAAAATATAAGACGCCCAAACACCTCTATGATAAGCTAGCTTGTACCTACTAACATTTGATTTTGTTCAATAAGTACCTATATTATTATGACAGTCATCAATTACTAGTCATTTAGTACTACGGGTACTAACAATCATCAAAATTGTTTGTTCGATTTATTTTAAAACAGGCAATACTAGGAGGCATACGAACCTAATTTTCATTCCTGTATTAAACTTTTTCCTTTTGAATTATTCGTTTTATAATTACGTTAAGATCAATCGAAATTAGTTCGTTACTGTGGAATTTACATACACTACGGAAATGGTAATACCACTGGCTAATTTGAAATTCATGATATTACGTTTAGCGGAGTCACACGAAACTGTATAATTTCGGGCGGCACAACGGGATTCTGTTCGTGGGTAAAATTGTGTTTAAATAAAACTATGCAGTCCCAAAAAGTTGTGAAAATCTTTCAAATCGATTAAAAACACTGGAATAAAAAGAAACATTATTTTCAAAAAGTCCATGCTTATGCCTGGCGCTAGACGACAGATTTGAGCATACTACAATTTCGACACTCATTCAATGTTTCCGTAAGTCAATAATCAGAACAGTTTCCTGGACTAAGTATCACAGTATTATTGTTTATAACCCAGAATAACATAATATAAACCAGACTATAAATGACGATGTGACAAACTAAAGGACATTGTCAGAAACCGCCTTAGATTCCTGGGCACAGCAGTAAAGTATCAAAATTAATCTCTTACTTTTTGAATACTTAAATATTAATTAGATTGTAACGGACACTTGAGGATTAAAAAATGAAATAATAAAAGTATTTTATATGTATTCCATAATTCTATGACGACATCCGGACATTTTAGGGCGTGGCCTGCTCCATATCCTATGAAGTTCCATAATTTGTGTCGATAAAATCTATGTAAAATCGGCACAAGGCAATGCCGTACTTCATTGTTAGGAATCCATGTAATAGTGATGTTGACTGCGGTCATCATAGACAATAAGATACCGATCTTGTAAATAAAATAAATCGTCCAAATTGCTACAGTATGACTAGATTTTAATTAAAAGTTAAAAATATATTTCACGATACTACAAGAAGCTATCTAATGTGTCCAACTGGTCGAAGGTCATGAATAAAATAAAAATAATTGTGATCATAACACTGATATAGACAATGACAACAATATGGGATCATCTTTAATATATCTGTTACAGTTTCAAAATTCGATGAAAAATCCAATGCCGCTTAAAGTGAGAGAAATGTCTAAAGTTCTAATAAAATTGAAAGTTTTATTCGCTCAAAATGCTTATAACAATAATTGGTAATACATTTCAAATATTAAGTACCTTTATAATGTATCGATAGAACCAAAATGATATCCTCTCAGCTTGGAAAGGGAAAACCCAGGATTGGGGGAGCGCTCCAGGCAATTTTTAGAACATTTCATAGGTGGTAGTAAATAATATTTATTTTATTATTAAAATTGAATATTTTGATATTGATAAAATTGAATATATCTTTCGATTCAAGTACCGAATATTTTTCAATCGATAATAATTATCGAGAATTGTTAATAATATTCAATTAAAAGTTGTTCAATCCCTAGTCATGCATAGACTAAGACGGTAACCATGGAGATAGTTAGTTTGGTAAGTCACGTGTTAAATGTCAAGAGTGGAAAGTAAACATAGGATTCATGTTATTTATTTACGTGCAAAATGTAAGTAAGTAAATCATAAAAGTGGAACGCCGAGCTATTTCCAAAACCCGTCCAATATTATAATACAATTTGGCTGCGACAACTACAATACAGAACATCTCCCAAATCGATGTGCATAAAATAATATAATACAATACTAGTAAGTAAGAGGTTATGATAACAATATTGCTATCAATAAGTTTATAGAATTGGTCCGCCAGGAATAATTGTTCTTACATAAAGATTTGTGTCATTTAGAACCTAGAAAGTATTATTTCGGCACTGTTGATCTAACGGCGAACAATGTATGGAGAACGAACATTGTCCTTTCATGCGGGTGAAGCCGCGGGCAAAAGTTAGTTATTTCATAAATCTGAAGAATATCAATGATGCCATCAGGTCAGCTAGGTAGGAGGCCTCTTAACAAACCTTTTTTTATACAATTGTGGCATAAACACCTAATATAATAGTAACGAAATCTTCAAATATATTAGTTTGGGCTTCATAAAACCCAACTAAAACTGCTTATCGCTGTAAAGGGTTAATCAACTTAGCGCCAGAACAAATGGCATTGTTACAATTTTTACTTTATTTGCAATGGCATCGATATAAAGCACCTGTGCCGCACCAAATGGGTAGGATTGTTTACACAGGTAGCTATGGGGCTTTGTACAGGACTGGTGAGGCTCAGTTTGCTTGTATTTCTCTCGGAATACGTATCGGGGCAAAAAACTTTCGATGGTAAGTTTTAACAAGCCATATTATTTTGATTGTCAGAACAAAATTATAACTTTTATAACCATGATCATTATTTAGTCTAGCGACCGATTTTCGAAAAAAAAATCCCAAAAATGTTATCATATTTTGTAACTTACATTGGTCTTAATATCAATTGTTGATCACCAGGATTAAAATTAAAATAGTTAAATAAAGCTGTATATTTTATGCCTACAAGGCTTAAGTGTACCTATTAGGATATATTAACTAGAGTTTTTAATCTAAAATATTAATAAATACTTACATTTGAAATGTTACAGAACAAAATGTAGACAAATGGGGTCACCTTAAAACAATACCACGCACATTTGAAGTTCGAAGCGAGAACGCTAAAATAGAGTTCAAGAAATACATCAACGATATTCAAGATCTCACAGCTGGTAAAAACATGTCAGTTCTCTACAAGGTAAATGTTGAACTGATGGATGCAGAGAAGAGATTCAACAAGAAGAGGAAAGTGTACAAAAAGATAAGATCGAAGAAGTACAACGTACCTTTGAAGAAGCAGAGCATGAAGCTATCCAACTTCGAGGTCCTGATGAGGAAAATAGCAGAAGAAAACGGACAGAAGAAACCAAATTTAGAAATATTATCGTTTTTGACGACTGATAAACCAACGAAGCCAATGACGACAAAACAAATAAAGCTGAAATTTAAACCGATATTAAGAAAGGTGAAAACAAACTACACGAAGATCATAAAGCCGGTGAGGAGTAAAATAATTACACTGACGAAATAGAAAGTCGTACTTCAGTTAATTTTATGAAATTATAGAAATATAGGTACAGCTAGGACTTCTGATAGTGGTATTTTTGTTGAAAAGTCCCACTTATTAGAAATACATAAGGGTTACAGTGTAAATCTGAATGTAGGGATCATCGTTCGCAAACGATTTAATTTAAGTTTCAAAATATCTTCCAAAAACAGTTTTGTACTTTTGTAAATAAATAAAAAATGTATGAGCTCGTGTACCTATATGATGATGTTGTTGTAAATATAGTTTTTAAAAATATCTTGGATTTCTTAATAATTGTCATAGATCTCTACACCCAATATTAAGTAGATTCTTAGGAGAAAATACCAAAAATATAACAAATTAATACGAAGACCATAGGTAACATTGATATCTATCCATCCACCAATCCATTGAAAATACATTTTTCATCGCAAAAATTTAAAGTAGCGTCAAATTTAAAATCACGATCAGCAGTAAAAACATAACGGACTATCAGTTCTGTTTCTCGCCATGAACCGGAAACCGCGCTTATGAAACATATTTCAGCCAAATTGCGCAACATGAAGCTATAAAACTGTTTGGACCTTCATCTTGTTGATACTTTGGTAAAAAAACAAGGTTTTCTAAGGGTGAGTTGCACCACCTAACTTTAATCGTGACTATAACGTTAACCGGTGTATTTTGTATGGAGTTTGGCAGATTTTTGACGTTTGTTAAAGTCAAAGTAAGATGGTGCAACCCAGCCTAAGTATTACTCAAAATCTTCGTCATCATTATTATCATCAATCATCAATCCACTCCACAGGAGTTTCACTGCTTGCTTCCTAAGTTCTCCCAATGATTTTCAGATTAGCCGATTGGTAATTCGTGGAGCGCCTTTCTGCAACTTTTATAGGGTCAAACATTCGTTCGTTCATTCGTTTCAGCTGAAAGACGTTCACTGCTGGACAAAGGCCTCCCCCAAGGATTTCCACAAAGACCGGTCCTGCGCCGCTCCCATCCAGGCACCTCCCGCGACCTTCACCAGATCGTCGGTCCACCTAGTGGGAGGCCTGCCCACGCTACGTCTACCGTCTCGTGGTCGCCACTCAAGAACTTTCCTACCCCAGCGGCCATCAGCTCTTCGAGCTATGTGCCCCGCCCACTGCCACTTGATTTTAGCGATTCTGCGGGCTATGTCAGTCACTCTGGTTACTAGTCCTACGGGTTAAACATTATCAGTTTCAAAATACTAATTTTTAAGATTCCATAATCAAAATGGATTAAATCCTGCTTTCCACAAAAATTAAGACTGAAATTTTACGCTGAAAAAAGGCGTTACATCTGCTTGCGGAAGCAAGATTCTGTAATCAGAGGCGCAAATACCGAACCAATTTAATTCTTATGTTGATTTACCATCTTACGAATGCGGGCTGTTAGCAGAACATCAGCAATCAAATTGATTCCGACCAGATTAATGTGAGTGTGAAACAAAAAAATGCTTGGTTATGCAAGATAATGCTTATGCTTTTATGTGTTAAAAGGGTGTCAAACTCTTCTCATTTTTGCGCTGCCCCTACAGCAAGCAGTATACTGTGCTCTAATTTTCTCTAAACGATCGAATCAGAAATCAGGAGATTCATAGTAGAAATAAAATAATCGACATAACATGCATTATCGCTAAACTTTAGTGGCAGAAGGCAGGGTGTACGCACATATCTAATAGAACTAATTGCAGTTGGGGCAGTGAAGTTCTTAAATGATGACAGAAAACGTAGAGTTATGCCAGTTTACACCATCAATTCCTAATTTTTAAGTGACAACAACAACAAACAAAATTCCTGTTATATGTTACCTTCCTAAGGAATTTTGTTTTCATAGGGGTCACTTAAAGATTAGGGATTGATGGTGAAAACGGGCATTAGACTCCTACTGGGTGGACCAATATACTAATGTCGCCTCAAAATCCCTACTCTAAGTTAAAGTGGAACAAAAGATCGCATATCGCATGCTCTCCCATGCTTTCTAAGTAAGTTCGAAGTGTTTATTGGGCCCAAATATTGAGACATCTAATAAAGCCCCTTAAGGCCTATTCTTCATAGTTTTTTGACGTTCATAAGTGCACTTTGGTCAAAATCATAGAAATCTACTTCATTCCCTTTCTTCGTAGCTCCACGACCAAGCAGGCAGTTTCTATTCAGCTCACAGTGAGATTCGCATTCCGCTGTGTTTTCCGAACGGAACCGTTACATACGCGGTCTACGCACTGAACAAAATTAAATACATCCTTTCCGAATACGCCCCTTTGGGTGTAATCTTGTGTGAAGTGAAGATGGATGTGTGAAGGCTGGATTGAAGCGCTGCGGATTGAGGCGGCTTTGAAGCGAATGGATGAGGACAGTGCATTTAAACTGAAGAAGAATCTACATGAATATTATTTTTCAAAAATTAACTTTAAAAGTAGGTAGCAGGGAAGCGCTGGACCCAGGCCGCTACCAATCGATCAACATGGAAAGCATTGGGGGAGGCCTATGTTCAGCAGTGGACGTCCTATGGCTGAAATGATGATGATGATGAACTTTAAAATTGATAATTTCTGGTTTTTTTTTACAAAATTAAAGATTCGAGTTACATTGCTATTTTTTTGTAAACTAGTCTGATTACTAAGGTTAAGTAAAAGTAAAATTGTTAAATTGAACCAAAGAATAGAAATAAATTGCATACCTCGTTATAAACAACTTGAAGTTCAATTTGATCCAAAGAAATAATTCTGGTGATCAAACTACTTTTTTTAATTAGGTAAGTTTTTTTTCTATATCGAAAAGACTCGGGAATGTTTCACTATGGTAGCTATTTTTATTTACAAAGTTGGACCCTAAAACCAACACAAAGTTCGAAGCAATAAATGTACCATTCCTAAGATAGGAACTCCCAAACATTTCCCCCGTCCCTTGTTCTTTCGCAGCCGATCCGAACTATTTACCCCAAATCTCGGTGATAGTTCAATGCTTGCTTTACGATGGCCGTGAGGGTGACATCAAAGTGTCCCACTGCCATAAATATCATAGCAAATTGACTGAAAACTTATCGGGGACTATTTAAATGATAAGTTTGCGCTGTGGCGCCAAATATTTTGCTGCAGCTCCTTTATCTGGACGTAGTAAAAAAAGATCAGTAGTATACAATATTTTAAAGGTCAACTTGCTCATAATAATATTTCAGAGTTTAACGTACTCGTATGATAACATACCAATATGGTAGTTTTTAAGTTCAGAGAGATATTTATAGAGAAAAACTAGATTGTGAAGTGCTTTAAAATTAAAATTAGCGAGAGGATTTGTTAACTGAATGTTTAGTCATTTATAGAAAATACAAAATTAACACAATTTAATCATCATTTTGAAGTCTACGGAATCGAGATGTGTGTCTTGTTGGCATAACACCAAAATGTTCATTTTCTTTTCTCCAATTTTATTATACTTACCTCTTCCTACTATGACCCTAGCCTACATGTTTACATACGAGAAATTAGCATACCCATTTGAGGTAGGAAAACATGATGGTAGTTCATTGTTGAAACTGCTATATGTTCTAGGCGGTAGTTATTATAATAATACTCTGGATATTATGTAAGATAACCGCTTCTAATGTTGTGATCATTAATTTGTGTCCACATTGTTGTAGTAGGCACTTAATATTATGAACTAGAGGCCGCCCGCGACTTCGCACGCGTGGAAACTTCCAACCCACGTTTAACCCCCGTAGGGGTGGAGTTTCGTAAAATTCTTAGCGGATGTGTACACCCTATAAGGAACATACCTGCTAAATTTCAAGTGTGTAGGTGTTAAAGTTTCTAAGATTTCTTTTTTTTACTTAGCCAGAAGGTAAATGCCGGAGAATACTTTTATGGCATTAAGTTTGTTTTATGTATATGACATTAAAACTTACTTTGTCGGCCGTTTGGAGTAGTGCTTCAGAACGGACTACTATGCCGAGAGGTTCCGGGTTCGATTCCCGGGCGGGCAGAAATTGAAATGATGAATTTTAATTTCTGTGACGGGTCTGGATGTTTTCTATGTAATTATGTATGTATTTACAAAAAAACGTATTTAAGTATGTTTATATCCGTTGTCTATTACCCGTAGTACAAGCTTTGCTTAGTTTGGGGCTAATGGCGCAGTGTAAAAATATCCAAGGATATTTATAAATAGATTAAGGTCTATAAACTTGAGGTCTATCTAGTTTCTAAGACTATGATAAACAGATGTCTGACACGTGAGTGGTCCTATAAGGTTTCATCCTTTAAAACCTACACCCTAAACAAGCGCGCAGTCCAAAGCAGTCCTTAAATCAGACATACACAAAGCTCAGTTTCCTTCATTGTAATCAGATCGGTCCACGGTAAATGTTGTTCTCTGAACAGCTTAGCGAGTGATGCATCGCGATAGCCGCCACTTGCCTTGCCTGCCTTCGCTAGTGATGTGGGCATTAATAGTTCTGGGGAAATCTATCGATATTTCTAAACTTTTCACCAAAACTTAGTTTTTAGTTTATTTTTTATTCATTTCCATGAAAAAACCGGTTTATGTAATATACTCTTCAGCTAAATAAATGGAAAATACACTACAACAGAATTGAATGTCTATCATTTTTGCATTTCCATTTCTAGCAAGATCGTAGTTTCTAAGTTATTGAAATCAAAATACTCATTAATACACCAATTAAGTACTTACTTAGCATGAAAGTAACGATTGAAATGAAACTTGTTATTCAAGAAATAATTTAAAAATGTATGTATATAGCAAGAAAACAAAAAATAATAATACATCAATGAATCCCCCTCCGAATCAGCAAAACTGGAGCAGGCACTGTGACCTACACCGTAACCGGCACAGCGCCCTACCGTTTTTTTCGCGGCCGTATCGATAACTTTATCGATACGTCCTCGCCCCATCTCTACTACACAAGAGCTGCATGTCGTGAAAGTGTTGATGCTATCTCCGCACGTACAGGACGGGACTCGCGACTAATGCGAGCTTCTTAGCGCTGCTTTATGACTTACATCAATCTAACTTACATCAGACTTATTAACACACTAATTACCTACTAAACCTCAAATTAAAGAGAGTTTGTATTAGTGGAAGATAAAATTGGTATGTACAAGAAAACATAAAAAAATACATTAGTTAATGAATTCCCCTCCGAATCAGCGAAACTATAGCAAGCACTGTAACTGGCACAGCTCCCTCCCCTTTTTTTCGCGGCCGTATCGATAACTTTATCGATATGTCCTCGCCCCATCTCTACTCCACAAGAGCTGCATGTCGTGAAAGTGTTGATGCTATCTCCGCACGTACAGGACGGGACTCGCGACTAATGCGAGCTTCTTAGCGCTGCTTTATGACTTACATCAATCTAACTTACATCAGACTTATTAACACACTAATTACCTACTAAACCTCAAATTAAAGAGAGTTTGTATTAGTGGAAGATAAAATTGGTATGTACAAGAAAACATAAAAAAATACATTAGTTAATGAATTCCCCTCCGAATCAGCGAAACTATAGCAAGCACTGTAACTGGCACAGCTCCCTCCCCTTTTTTTCGCGGCCGTATCGATAACTTTATCGATATGTCCTCGCCCCATCCCTGCCCCACAAGAGCTGCATGTCGTGAAAGTGTTGATGCTATCTCCGCGCGTACAGGACGGGACTCGCGACTAATGCGAGCTTCTTAGCGCTGCTTTATGACATTACATCAATCTAATCACACTTATTAACACACCAATTACCTACTAAACCTCAAACTAAAGAGAGCTTGTATAGTGGAAGCGAGATAAGATTGGTATGTATGTATATAGCAAGAAAACAAAAAATAATAATACATTAATGAATCCCCCCTCCGAATCAGCAAAACTGTAGCAGGCGCTGTAACCTGCACCGTAACCGGCACAGCGCCCTACCCATTTTTTTCGCGGCCGTATCGATAACTTTATCGATATGTCCTCGCCCCATCTCTACTCCACAAGAGCTGCATGTCGTGAAAGTGTTGATACTATCTCCCCGCGTACAGGACGGGACTCGCGACTAATGCGAGCTTCTTAGCGCTGCTTTATGACATTACATCAATCTAATCAGACTTATTAATACACCAATTACCTACTAAACAGAGCTTGTATAGTGGAAGCAAGATAAAATTGGTATGCACAAGAAAACAAAAAAAAAATACATTAACGAATCCTCCTTCGAATCAGCGAAACTAGAGCAGGCACTGTAACCTGCACCGTAACCGGCACAGCGCCCTGTCCATTTTTTTTGCGGCCGAATCTCTTATCGATATAGTAACTTTTATCGATATAGTAACTTTTATCGATGTGTCCTCACCCCATCCCTACTCCACAAGAGCTGCATATCGTGAAAGTGTTGATGCTAGCTCCGCGCGTACAGGACGGGACTCGCGACTAATGCGAGCTTCTTAGCGCTGCTTTATGACATTACATCAATCTAATCACACTTATTAACACACCAATTGCCTACTAAACAGAGCTTGTATGTGGAAGCAACATAAAATTGGTATGCACTAGAAAACAAAAATAAAAAAACATTAATGAATCCTCCTTCAGCGAAACTAGAGCAGGCACTGTAACCTGCACTGCAACCGGCACAGCGCCCTACCCTTTTTTTTCGCGGCCGTATCGATAACTTTGTCGATTTGTCCTCGCCCCATCTCTACTCCACAAGAGCTGCATGTCGTGAAAGTGTTGATACTATCTCCGCGCGTACAGGACGGGACTCGCGACTAATGCGAGCTTCTTAGCGCTGCTTTATGACTACTCCGCGCGTTTTGGCTAAACGCTAGAGATAAGGGTTATAGTGGGACCGTTATAGAAGTATCTTTATTGGAGGAGTTAATAACTTTTAGCTTTATAAAAGGGTATTTTTAGGGTTACACACTTACCTAGGTTACCATTTACATTTTAAAAACAAGCTATTAGGCCCTATTCGAATCGAAACCACGATACCCGAAAGATGAAGGGGTCGGACTAGCCGACTTGTGATCCGGGGAACGCGTATTTGTGGTGGTGGCTTAGCACGAGAGGCCAACGATGGGACTATTAGTGATTTGTGCAAACAAATTATAATTATTATTTAAAAAAAAAAAACAATTAACCCCCATCAAGGCAATTCTAACGAACCCAGACACGATATGGTTGTAGTAAGTCATTGAGGGTGTTGTGTGCTCAGCAGGTACGAAGCAGCATCAGGTCTATCTAAATATAATATTCTATTGACATCAGGTTTATACATGAATATCAGCCTATTCAAGCTATGGTAGCTTGTTAAAAAAGTCTTGCAAAATTTTACCAAAAAAAAAACTTGTAAAAAAAAAACAAAAAACAATACTTAAAAATGAATCCTAAACCTATCTGTCACAATTCAAACTACGAACAAACAAAAATCCTAGACTACATTTTAAAGTTTTCTGCTTCATACGAAGTCTTTGATTAAATTCGTCTTGAGATAAGACGTTTAGACGGATGAGTATGTTAGGGAGCTCACAGACGAGCGACATTGTCGGCGACTGCTTGCGATAGTGGTAGGCAACGGCCAGCGATTTTAGGCTACTGTCTTTTTCTGTTCTCTTTTTCTAAGCACTTGCCAAATGTTGGTCTCGAAGCGTTGGTAGGGTAAAAAGATTATGAGACATGTAGAGGCTCCTTAAGAGCAAACTATTTGACGATTTGTAAGTACTATTAGGCTGGGTTGCACCATCTTACTGTGACTTACTCGCGTCATTCGCTGTCATGTGTTGACACTGGCTATACGTTAGTGAATGCTCGTCAAGAGTCGCAATTCATCGGCGACTGTCGGCGACCATCAGCAGTATTCGCGATTTGTAAGCGAAGGTCGTCTAATTACAGTATACATACAGCCGCTCGTCTGTGAGCTCACTTTTGTCCCATCCCCGATAGGGTTCAATACACATTCGTATCTCATTTTGTTTTTCTATTGTTTTACTCTGCTTTGTTCTTGGAAACGCTTTGCGAAATGAAGAGGTACGAGTTTGTGAATGGTAAGATTATACGAGTAGTACCTAGAGTCTGTCTATCTAAACTGTTCTGTTTTAAAATGTCAGTTGTTAACAAAGTGATAGGTAATTAAACTAAATTGGACTATATTTTTAGTAAAAAGCTCCTTTTTACAATACAAAGATGCTTTCTTGAATATTTACTTAGATAGATATGACGCGGATTTTATTTTAATGCTACTAGCTGTATCTGTCTCTACCATCGTTGTGGCCGCCTTGGCAGAATTAGAAACAAGTTTGTTTAAAGTGAGACACGAGTTATACTTTTTATGAAAGCCTGAAAAACGGGCGAAGCCGCGTGCGAAAGCTAGCAACATGAATTACAGGCGTTTCCTTGTCTAGTGCATATTAACATTAAATTCCGCGAACATGGTGAAACAGCCGTATACATCTCGCACTCGGCCCAATGGGGCGCACATGTTATTTATTACTGCAGCAAGGATGCATTTTAATTTGTATAACACCATCAGCATATTAACGTCGACGCCATAAGATAAATAATTGTAGTAGGTTCATGACGTACAAATTACGAGACAAAGGAAGAGCTGAAGCGCTGTTTTCATACGAGTTTTACGCCCGTATTCACAAGCGATGCTTGCTTAAGTGAACGCACAGCGTTGAATAGAGCTCTGTGATTGGTTCGTGTGTCACCCTGTACGTCCTCGCGCACTATGAGGCCTCATAGTACTGTTTGTGAATACGGGCGTTACTTGGTGTCGATTTTGTTTTGTGACGATTCTGAAAGGAATTTGACGAATTCAATACGAATAAAACTCATGTAACACTTTTTATTCACCGGTTGTTCTTTTGGTAATGAAAGATTTTTTTTGTCATTTGACTCTACATTGAGAAAATTTCTGTAACCAAGCAAGAGTTACTTACAGCATTCAATTTACAATTTATTGTTTTAATCTGAATCTTTTGTAGGGTAACTTGCTGAGCCGTAGCACAGGCCGTAGTTTAAAAGACAGCAATCTAGACAATTAGGCTGAGTTGCACCATCTTACTATGACTTTGACAAACGTCAAAAATCTGTCAAACTCCATACAAAAAACATCGGTTATCGTTATAGTTAGCGTCAAAGTTATGTGGTGCAACTCAGCCTTTGACTTGATTTATTAATCATAATGATCCTACTACGTTTACCTCCAGTATACCAGCGCCATGTTGACAAAATATATGTGTTTACTTTGTCTTATAAAAAATATCACTTTAATTTGCACTCAGAGCGCAGTTAGGAACATCAATTTCAGTTGAAGGTAGTTGGGAGTGGAAAGTTCTAGGAAAACGGATAGAGTAGATTATTCAGAGCAACGTTTTGATATACCTAAGCTGATCGCTTTTAAGCCCGCGAATACTTTTGAAATATTATGATATCCTTTTAATATCGTTTCATAGAAACTATTGGAGTTCCTGAGTATGTTTGGAAACGCTTGTTTACATCAGCTTCAATAGAAAGCTTTAGGGAAGGAAACTCGGATTCAGAAAACAATATGAAGTTAAAATCGGCTCAGTTATGTTATGTGCGGATGATAGCATATCAACTAAACTTAGCAGCGTTTTCTCTTATTGTAATATGGGCTATTTTGAAAATAAATGTATATAGTTTGGTGTGCTGTTGGCTGAATGTACAATTGTACATGGATTCTTTCAATTCTAAGGTCTTGTGATCGATTCTCTGATAGAGCAGTCTAAGGTAAAGTCCGACAGATTTAAGAAGCTGATTCAATGCTACATTAAACAGTACTCGTGAAGTCGCAGTGTTGTGAATGCTTATACTAAAACGTTTGTTTTTATTTGTATAGAGAACAATAGTGTCTAGACAAACCTAAAGAGGATTTAAGACACTATTTAAATCAAATATGTAATTGCTCAATAATGAATAATAAATAAATAAATAAAGGACAGTGCCAATCCATGTATGGAAGTTGGACCAAGTGCAGCCCAGAATGAAACCATAGTGCATTTTGTTCCTCAGGCCAATAGTAATTTGTAAACCGAAGCGCACTGAAATCTATCCCTGGAGTTAAGAGAAAAAAAGAGTTTTGTTTTGAATTATTTACATAAAAAATATCATCGATGTATACGAACTTTGCATAAGATTTCGCGATTTTGGCATTAAATAACACTCGTTATGTTGAACTTAACCATACTGCATCCATACACCTTACTTTAGTACGAGTTCGACATTCTTTATATGCGATCAAGCGCTGTTGCAGTAGTTTGGTTAGTTGACAGAAGTTAATTATTTCCAAAATTGAGCAAGAATTTTTAGCTTACAATAACTTTAATAATCGATTGTAATACACCAATAAATTGATTTTTTGCAAGGATAGAGAACTAATACTAATTCTTGCTTCATTTTGGAAATAATGAATTTCTGTCAACTTACCAAACAATTAAAACAGCGCTAGATCGTTTATAAAGAACTAGCTGACCCGGCGAACTTTGTTCCGCCTTAATGGCAATAAATAAGCAGACTTTTTTTTAAATTTCGAACGGGATAAAAAGTATCCTATGTCCTTCTCCTGGCTCTAAACTACCTCCCTGACAATTTTCAGCTAAATCGGTTCAGCCGTTCTTGAGTTATAAGTGGAGTAACTAACACGACTTTCTTTTATATATATAAGATGTCTAATTCCCACTAAAGTAACGTGTACGGATGCAGTATGGTTAAGTTCAACATAGCGAGTGTTATTTAATGCCATTATGCCACAATCGCGAAATCTTATGCAAAGTTCGTATACATCGATGATATTTTGTATGTAAATAATTCAAAACAAAACTCTTTTTTTCTCTTAACTCCAGGGATAGATTTCAGTGCGCTTCGGTTTACACATTAGTATAGGCCTGAGGAACAAAATGCACTATGGGTTGATTCTGGGCAACACTTGGTCCAGACCCTGGCACTATCCTTTGCGTAGATGGGTCTCTCCAGATTTTATTCAAATAACACAAGCCCCAAGATGTGCCCTAAGCAAGCCTCATCCACGCACGGCATACGTAGCTATGCGAATAATATACATGTAGTTACAACTGCAAAATCTAGTTGTCAGGCGCCTTATTATCTCTAATAAAGGCTTCTGTCTATTTTTCTTACGAAGGTGCATAATACACATGCATAATAAAAGCTCGGCTCGGCAGACTAAGCCGTATCAGTCGAAAGTCACGGATTTTTTATTGCATTCTCTCTCATAAAATTCAACTCGTAATTTTCACTCAGGCCTACTTTAGGTACGTAAGTGGAGCGCTGATTTTAATAAAATACTTTATCTTAATCCATCATTATCATCTACTTTCTCATCTACCCACTTTTTAAATACCAGTTTTCGACCTATGTTCTCTAATTAGACAGCCCTGAAAATGATATATTCTCATAATGTATTGCTGTAAAACCTAAGCCCTAAGCCCAGATTAGAACCGTAAGCAAATGTGGAGTTGCTAAGCGGCCCAAACTTTAATCTGTACAATTAGTTGGTAAAACCTAGTTGGGCAATTGTCGCTTCGAAAATAAGTTGCCAGTTGGATTCGCTCACAACTGCCGAGGATTCTACATCTGCTCGATTTACATTCGCCGTTATGGTGTTAGAAATAAGACCCATTCATGTGTTTAGAGATGAACAACCAAAATTGGCGTCGTCTCTAACTCAGCTTAAGGGATTTTGGATTTCCCGCTTTGATGCTAAACAGCGTTTGGATTCCGTTAAAGGAAAGTTTCTGTGAAACTATTCGAACGAATAGATTTAACGTTTACAATTTCGGTATCGTGTTTTTGATTAATAAAATTGGTTCGGCTCGTAAATACGAATTACAAGTCATTGTTAGTTCGATTGCCGTTGGACTATTCATGCTAATAATTTATTTTCTCCGCTATTGCATAGGCAATTGGGTATTTCAACTAATTATAGTTCATTTCTATACTGGGCTTGGTTTGCGGCACAATATTTAGGTATGCGGTTGGGGGTTTAAATACCTGCAATATTTTAGCAATTCTGATTATGAAAACAAAGCAGTTATACAAATGATATGGAAGTCGTGTTTAGATCGGTAATTAAATAACGTGTGCAACACCAATACCTATTTAAGTCACTAGAATTAAAACATAAACAATATTTTTTTGGATGTATTTTAACACCTCTAGTTATTAGAGAGAGGAACTTTCTAGACTCTTAGGTAGAGTTAGAGGTACTGAGAGTCACTTTGTTTTGGATATAAAAAAATAAAATAACCTGATAATCCGAAAAGTCATAAGTACGAAGGCCTTCGTCCATCACTGAAAATCGTAGATCATAATTCGCCATATTATAGGACGTCTTTGACAGCTTATTTTGACAAAAACGTGAAAAACGTCAGGCAAATACAGGTAATAATCAATATTACCTATCCGCGTATCGCGTTAAAACCTGTTTAAATTAATCCAAAGTTTGGCAAGGTCGTGATAAACTCAATTAGTAAAAATCACAAAACAAAATATTTGTAGGTACACAATAATATCTTTGATCCAAACAAACATACCCTCGGCGATTAATTCCAAAGTTCCCCAGCGAATGCTTACAATACCGGCAATTTTCGTATGACTCCAAACTCGATAAGAGTAAAACCAAACAAGTTTATAAATTAAATCGAGAAGTTTCCGTTCGGAATCAGAGTCCCTTGTGCCGGTAAATATGACTGCACGTGCGATACAGCCGGGAATAGAGAGAGCCGTGAAATATCTTTACAAGACATGTTTATGCTTTGAAAGGTCGATGAAGCCGGTGCAACTACCGATATCGATTGGTTTATGCACTGGCCTCTTCTTTTTCTGTGTCTTTTGGCCCAATTTCGATGTTGTTCGTCATTTGCTTCTTACAAACAGGGTGGAAACGATAAATGATCTCACTCGATTATTTCTAAGCTATACAAGATATCGGAAAACCTGGTTACTAATCCTGACATGAAGCGAGCTCTATATCTCGGTTTCAATAAAAAATAAACTAGATCTCTCCGAAAAATCATTATTTCCAGCTTACATCTAGCAAATGAAGGTCATCACTTCGAACAATGTTAATACCTAAAGTCTCATGGCATTCAAAGCACTGAAAAGGTAAAAAGTCCTTTTCTGATAAAGCGCCATCAATCAATCGAGTCTTAACCCTTCGCGTGACGTTGTTATCATAAACTGATTCAGTCGCTAATATAAACAATACGTCTTTAAAGTCGGTATTGAAATTCTTAATTCGGACCCCAGTAGTACATTCCTCGTTTTTCCAACGCCTATATTAAAAGGAATTCTGCTGTTGATTGCATCAAACTAGGCGACCAATTCCCCTGCCCTAAAGTTCAGCTCACAATCAGGGCACATTCAACGTCCACCGTCGAGGGAACGAGTTACAAATTCCGCAAGTTTGGCCCCGACTCGATGAGACACGTCTTAACCCAATAACCAACCCATCAGAAGTTGTGATTATGCAGATTTCATTTTGACCATGTTTGGGACCAAATGACCTGGATGTGTGAATGTTCCACTCCACATGTTTGGAGCGAGTTTTGAGGGGTTAAATGTGATTGGAGGTAAACGTGTTTATACTCATAAATAGATAGAGGATTTATTGGATTTGCTAATTTATAAAGTTCTTTAGTGGTAATTTCATTTGAAACCACACGATCTATATCACATTACATAAGACATTTCACAGCTTTGACGTAAACTACGTTAAACTCAGAGGCTCTTTCTAAATGGGGTTAGGAAAACGTGGTCAATTAAGTCATTGGTTCAGTGAGAGTAAGTCATAATAAAACTATAAGTAAGACCACTTACTTGAAAGGAGAAAAAACAGTCTAGCATTATCAATAAACAAAATGATAAAAATCCAAAATGAAGAATTATTGTTGAAAAGATCTTACGGACCATGCATAAAAATACTAAAAAGAATAAATATTGCTCAAGAAGATTCACATACCCTACATATTATCTACATTATAAAACACGTGTAACCCAATCGCATAGTTGTCTTCTTCACCGTCAGTCCTAGAATATCATAATAAAATATACCTACTAAATTGGGTGAACCCTTTTCAGCAAAAAATGGAGTTGAAATAGGAACATTATTCTATTTCAGTTGTTGTATTAAGGATTTGCCACACTGGATACGTTCTGCGATCTGCGGTCACGTTAGAGTGAACGCAGCCCGTATCATGGATAAACAACATTGTTGATCAGGGCAATCAGTCAACATCATCAATCATCATACTGATGATCAACAGTAGACGTCCTATGGTCAGCCATAGGACGTCCACTGCGGAACATAGGCCTCAATGATTTCCATAATGATCAGTTGGTAGCGGCCTGCATCCAGCGCCTTCCTGCTACCTTTATGAGGTCGTCGGTTCACCTTGTAGGTGGACGTACTATGCTGCGCTCAATGGTTAACGGTTAGGGCAAAACAATCTATCAGCGGTAGTTACTAGGCAAACTGTCAGCGACGTGGTCTGCGTTCTTTGCCCACACGGTCAGACTGCACAATCAACACAAACCCCCTTACTTATCAAAAGTTACACAATTGTTGAACACTGTTTTAAAATGACTTTTCCATACTAAACGTAAACGTCACTTTAAACACTGTTTAATGAGCGTGTAAGTTTTATTAGTAAGGGGGAAAATGTATAGAGACCGACATTCTCGAAATTGTTGTTCATACATGATGTAGGCTGCGTTCACTTTGACCTGATCGCAGAACGCATGCAGTGTGGCAAGTTCTTTACGCAGGCAAGTTTTGGGTCCCACATGCCCAGAAGTCTGGCTGTGAGAAATGTTTACCTAAAACGAAATGTATAGACACTGACGATGTTGTTCATACATGATATGGGCTGCGTTTAATTTGACCTGACCGCAGATCGCATCCAGTGTAGCAAGTCCTTTAGACAGGCAAGTTTTGGGTCTCACATGCCCAGAAGTCTGGCTGTGAGAAATGTTTACCTAAAACGAAATGTATAGACACTGACGATGTTGTTCATACATGATTACGGGCTGCGTTCAAATTGACCTGACCGCGGAACGCACCCAGTGTGGCAAGTCCTTTACGCAGGCAAGTTTTGGGCCCCAAATGCCCAGAAGTCTGGCTGTGAGAAATGTTCACCTAAACCCTTTTGTTTGTTCCGGTTAATAATGTAGAGCCGACTTGATAAGGAGTAAGAAATGTAAGAATGTAAGTGAAAGGGGTTTTTCGGTAAATGGATGTTTATTTGATTTAAGTAAGTTATAAACTTATAGTTTACATTGAACTTTAAATGTATTGTTAGAGCCTTCTGATACGAGTAGTGTATAATCTACCATAGCTAGTTAGAGATTCACGTAAAAGTCTTGGAATCTGTTAAAGCGCTTTTTTAAAAGCTTCATTACGTGACTTTTATTGTTTTTCTTAATAATGGAGTTACTCTTTTATAAATAAGCATTTTGAGTAAGCACTCAAAACACATCTACCGAAACCATCCGAAACAGACCTCTAAGTGATGTTTTCACCTTTTTATCTAAGAACTGAAACTTGTATCTTCAAGTTTCATTTGACAATATACTCGTAGATACTTGTATATTTGTTCCAGTTATTTGATCTACCTCTCATACATCGCTCATACATTAGCGCTAAAGTTTGGCAACTTAAATCATGCCTCTACGCGTTCAATCAAGATAAATCCTTATGTAGTTTAATGTGTAAAGTGCTCCAAACTTCCAGTATTTAGGTCGCTCTATTAATTCGGATAGTTCGCCATAGATATCTATTACGCAACCAAACAAAGGTCGACCACTGATACGGTATCAAAACACGCGTACACAGGCATTACTCAGCCCGTACACATATTAATAAAGAAAACAACTACTACAGTAACTCACTCCTAACTCACGAATCTAATTAACAAACTAGATTAAAAAGAGCAAACAAAAGGGACTAAAAGTTACTGTTCATCATCATCATCATCGTTTCAGCCATAGGACGTCCACTGCTGAACATAGGCCTCCTTCAAAGATTTCCACAATGGCCGGCTGGTGGCGGCCTGCATACAGCCCCTTCCCGCTACCTTTATGAGGTCGTCGATCAAAAGTTACTTTTAGTATACAAAAAATATGACTCACTCACTGGCCTATCAACGTCTAGCCTAAATAAATTTGTGTCTGGGTCCATAGGTTTGGGTTAAAGCTAGATTTATACAGTTATTTTTAAGACGTAGACTGAGGGTGAAATACGGATTGATTTTTTATAGAAGTCCGTCTTTTTAGAGCTAAACTAGCTAGTTGCCGTTTTTGATGATGACGTATGATCAGCCATGCTGAGCCGACGATCTAGTGAAGGTCGCAAGAAGCAGCTGGATGTGGACAGGACCGGGCGTGGTAGAAATACTTGGGAAAGGCCTTTGATTGTCGTCCTTTAGTTGCGAACGAAATCTCATAAACTATTATTTTGTTCTTATCATAAATAAAAATCTTTAAAGCTAATTAGTTTCCTTTGTGGCAAATGGTAGGGGAAAAGCAAACCTGCGTAAACTAAACTCTCGATACATATTATCAAGACTCACTGATTGGACCGGCTGGAGCTCCGTTCCAAAATTTGCCCTCTCGCGGTATCTTTACATAAAATTTGCATTATCGATCCCAGAGAAGGGTGTTAGGTAACTCTGGAAGAGATTATATGGGGACGAAGATACTTACAGCGTTATAGCTCTATAAATTCCATCCCGTCATAGGAATAGCCGAAAAAGGTGTTTTTGGGAACAATTTTATATCCAGACTAGGATTTTATGGTTGTTTGTTTATTTTTTCCAACTGTTTTATATTGTTTGAGAGACTCTTAAAAGTTTTTATTTGCCTCTGTTATGCAGGGCTTGAGGGTAGTTAGAATATTTTTATACTTTATTTATTGAACGAGCAGCCCTTTTACGTAGGTATTTATGCTATTATATTATGATTTTAAATATTTAATTTTGTTCTTCTATCGAGAGTGATTGATTTAAGCTTTACCTAAATGCTTTTTAGGGACTAAGCTGGATGTTCTCAAGTGGCACCTACGGACCGAATGACGTACCACTACGGAGGTGGACGAATGATCTGATGAAGGTCACGAGAAGTACCTACCTCGATGTGAGTAGGACCGGTCATTGTGGAAATCTTTAGACGAAGCCTTTATCCAACAGTGAACGCCTTTCGGTGGAAAAAAAGTAACTGGATGACTTTTCACAAAACAAATAAATAAATACCTTTGGAGAATTTCACACAGCGCCAACTAGCCCCAAAATAAGCAACTAATATGCTTGTGTTATTGGTGCTAGCTTAAAAAATAGTGCTTACAGGATTAATTAAATACAAAAACCTATGTGTTGCTAAACAATAAATGGAAAGATACTCGTATATTAGACGTACCTATATTCACATACGCTTGCCCTTCAGTAAAAGGTCGCAAATAAATTCTGCAAAAGCGATATATAAAATTACCAACAGAAATACGACTTAAGCGAATACCTTTGAGGCTTACCAAATATAACTAAGAACTACTTCAAAGAATATCAATGTTTATTTGATCTCCATTTGTTTGTGTGAAACTTTAAAAGAAATATTTTCCTTTTACATGCAGAACCACTTTGTGGTCGACATTGCTTGTTTATTTTTGACGGGACCTTTTAATCCACTTGTCAGGTGCCCAGTGCAGAGCAATAAATTGATCTTTAATACTTTTACATTTAAGTAATCTGTTATTTTTGTTTCTGTTCTTGAAGAAATTGCCCGCGGTGGCTACTTTTGTTTACTTATTGTATAGCAGTATAGATTATTATGAATTTCGACAAATGTTAATACTAAATGCTTATAAAACCATACAAAAGAGATGAAATCAAACTTAATTAAACATAGTAAAATCATACCATTATTTAAAGCAGGAGACAAAAGTGACCCATCCAACTTTAGACCTATATCGATACTACCTGCGCTCAGTAAAATATTTGAAAAAATTATTTTCAATCAACTACTGTCTCATTTTAACTTAAATAAACTGTTTCATGAAAAACAATATGGGTTCACAAAAGGGAAAAGTACGACCGATGCAGGGGTTGCTCTTATCAAACACATTTTCGATGCTTGGCAGGAGAAAAAGGATGCT
Source organism: Ostrinia nubilalis (assembly GCF_963855985.1). Classification (NCBI taxonomy): domain Eukaryota; kingdom Metazoa; phylum Arthropoda; class Insecta; order Lepidoptera; family Crambidae; genus Ostrinia; species Ostrinia nubilalis. Next base: position 1,808,537 of record NC_087099.1, on the reverse strand, counting down.
ATTGGTGTATTTTGTGACTTATAGAAGGCGTTTGACTGTGTTGATCATCAAACTCTGTTATTTAAGCTAGAACATTATGGCGTATCAGGCAAGGCCTTAAGCCTATTACACTCTTACCTCTCAGACAGATTACAAAAAGTAAATATTCACGGAACTAACTCTTCGGGCGCCCCCCTAAAAATGGGAGTGCCCCAAGGCTCAATACTGGGACCATTGCTCTTTCTGATTTATATAAATGATCTACCTTTTTATTCAAAGGACCTTTGTGAGATAGTATTATTTGCTGATGACACTTCTTTAATTTTTAAAACTGACAGGCGTCAGGAAATATTTGACGACGTGAATAATGCTCTTTCCAAAGTATTAGACTGGTTTACAACTAATAATTTGCTATTAAACGCAAAAAAAACTAAATGTTTAAAATTCACTATGCCTAATGTCAAACAAGTTAATACTAATATTACAGTAAATAATGAACGCATTGAACTGATAAACTCTACTGTCTTTCTAGGTATTACCCTAGACTGTAAATTACAATGGGGCCCCCATATTGCTGCCTTGGCGGGAAGACTTAGTTCAGCTGCCTTTGCGGTGAGAAAGATCAGAAACTTGACTGATGTTGAAACAGCAAGGCTTGTATATTTTAGTTATTTTCATAGTATTATGTCTTATGGTCTTTTACTGTGGGGCTCAGCAGCAGACATAGAATCAATTTTCATTTTACAGAAAAGAGCTGTTCGGGCAATATACGGTCTTAAACCACGTGACTCGCTTAGAGAAGTTTTTAAAGAAATCAATATATTGACTGTGGCTTCGCAATACATATTTGATAACATTATGTATGTCCGTAAACATATACATTTATTTACTAAGAAAAGTGACGTCCACTCATTTAACACGAGACATAAGAATAAACTTGCTGTTCCATCATTTAGGTTGCATAAGATAGGTAATTCATTCTTGGGGAAATGTATTACCATATTTAACAAAATACCACACAACCTTGTCGAATTGCCAATAAACAAATTTAAGATACATATAAAAAATACCCTTATGTCCAAAGGGTACTACAAGGTTCGAGACTATATTGATGACAAGGATGCGTGGTCAGTTCAGTCTGCACATATTTGATGTACTTAAATTTGACTATTCTTACCGTTAGATAATTCCTGGCAATAAGTGGTGACTGAGTTTGTTCCGGCGTTTCTTCTCAGCACTTGCCATATGTTTGTCTCGAAGCGCTGGTAGGGCCCAAAAGATAAGGAGACATGTAAAGTGCCCCATAAGGGCTACCTTTTCTTTTTTTATTATTTTCTATTGACGTTCATAAGTGCCACTTGTGGTCTAAACTGAATAAATATTTTTTGATTTTGATTTTTTGATTTTGATTGAATAAGCTGGTATCTATCACAAGACTAAGCAATTCGCACTCGGCATGGGGCACACTGAAAACCAGGGTCGTGAGGAATCACCGTGGGCCACGGCATATGCTGAGTGGGGTCTGGGGTCCCATTGCGATGGGCCCTCTTTGTGTTTTGTGATGTCCATTGTAATAAATGGTTCTTTCTTTCTTTCAATAATTTGTTCTCGGCATACTAGGATTTTCCCTAAGCAGGATTGAAACCCGAAACTACAGCTAGCGTTGTAGTCAGAGACGTGAAACCACTATGATAGGTCACAATCGTTCCAGATATTTAATATTGCAAACTACTTAGTAAGCATTACACAAATGAAAGCTAGTAAAAGCTCGTATGAAAATGTTTGCACGTACAAAAATCCTTACTAAAAACCCGACACGTCGAGTTAGCTTCAAGTTGTTCAATATTTCATGTGGCCTAATCTTTATGACCTAGCACTTCTAGGATTATCCGACAATTTATTGTACCTGTACAGACCGCGGCTTATGCCATGCCGCTGAGCGATTCGTTCCGCTTTTGACCTCGTGATTTGGACCTGTAACGTATAAAATCTTAACATGTTGAATGCTATGAGGATTTTCCAAATATATTTTGTATTATGTCTAGTTTTTTAGCAGTGAAGGGCCTTACAAGTTCCATTTAGTTAGGTAAATAGATTTCGTCTTTAACTAAATGATGATAATCGCAACTGCATGAGAAAATCATCATCATTTCAACCTATGGCAGTCCACTGCTAGATGTAAACCTGGGAATGCTACAAACTACGGGCACGGCTACGAGTAAAGCTCGCTTCTACCTTCGGCCTGATCATCACTTACCACCAGGTGAGATACAGGCCAAGAGCTTCCTCATCGGGTATAAAAAAAACACGATCTTCGGCGTTTTGCATTCAGCCGCTGCCAGTTGTATTCGACAATTTCGTCAGCCAATCTATTCTTCTACTTTTTTCGAAACATGGTATCCTTTCAAGAACTCGTTGACTTCGTCCTTCGTTGGTTCTCCGATATATTCTGGTTGTCAAAATTCCAATTACTGTGATTTAAATAAGGATTCAGAATAGATTTTTATTGCATTCTTCGAATATTTTCATAGAAAAATGTCTTGAAACTGGGACAAAAAGGGAACGTCACTATAAAAATAGAGAAACTGGCCAAAATCTCGGGTCTGTAACAGAACGAACGGGCTTAGCAGCTGGACTGCGGATTATGGCTGACTAACGTTAGTCAACAGCTTGCCCCGACAAATGTGCTGGAACACACGCAGTCCGGGAAACTGGGGCGGTTTGGACACTAAAAGTAACTTGCTCTCGTTATTATGAGCATTTTCTTATGAATTAACTGACTGTAAATGTAATAAATACGGTGGAACTGAAATATTTTACACTGCCATCTAGTCCTAAACTAAGCAAAGCATTTGCCATGGGTACCAGACAACGATATAAATATTTGAAAATTATAAATAACTTGAAAAAGTTGGAAGAGCAGTCGCCCGGCAAGCGGAAGGTCGTGGCTTCAATTCCCGCCTTAGGCAGTTCGACTTTTTCAAGTTATTTATAATTTTCAAATTAGTTTGAGATGCGACTCTAAACGCTAAAAATTTAATAACGATATAAATATTACATAAATACTTGTTTTTTGTAAAAAAAAAAACATAATGTAAAACAGAAAACGTGAAGACCCAGACAAAGTAAAAATCTGTCACTCAGTTTGACAAAAGTGCTAGGAGTTTTAATAAAGTTTCTTCGTAAGAAAATGTAGTTTTGGTCAAATTTACAACAGCTATTCCAACCCTTGTTAGGGCTAGGTCTTGTTTATTTAAAAACTATAATCTCGATCTAGTATTAGTATCTACTAGTAAAATCTAATGTTGCAATAACCTAGCAGGGTTCATGTTACTGATCTATGTCATTTGAATTTGAATTTGATCTCAGCTGCTCTCCAACAAAATAAACTTCCATCTTCGAGATATATGAAAATATCCTCGTAGACGTACTCGTAATAGTAGGGACGGGGCATCTCATGAATACTGTAGCGTATGACTGATCGTTGTTGTGGCGTGCCCTAAGCTAACATCAATGCATTTTGCAGGCTGGGGCGCGTTCCCATTTTTTTAGGCTCTAGTTTGCGACGGTTAAAAATCTGACGACTCTAGTTGGACTCTCGGGGGTCAATCCCAAATACGTTATCCGAAGTTTCTAATATTTCGTTCTCTCCTATGCAAATTGAGATGAGCGTATGTGACAATAATTGACCCGAAACTGCGTGAAAATTGTTACGGAGTAACCCTGATTTATACTAGGTAGGCATCGTTCTGGTGTATACCACTCATTAAGAGTCCGGTAAACTTTATAGCGCTGTTTATGGAAGTAAATAATTCAGACAGTGAAATTAGTCAACAAGCCGAATTCAAAGTCGGCATAGCAATATTCAAAAATATTGTTGGGCACATCAAGCTTTCCTTATTATTTCAAAATCGCAGCTATTTCAATTACGAGTACCTAGGTACCTACCTAAGATTGTATCCAATAAAACCAATTTTATTACACTGGAATCTACCATACCTTCCCAATACATAATTTAACATTGTACAGGATTTACCGAGTTTTAATCGGACACAGATCCAATGAAAACGATATAACTAAGACGACCGCTATTAATTCACACCGGTCTTAACCGCAACCTGAAATGTTAATCTTGTTTGATTTATCACTTCGGATTTAGTAGTCACAATTTACTCAATTTATTGTTGTACACTTTTTGATGGTTTCCGCGGACCGCGATTGTAAATAGCCTGAAGTGTTTATTGCGGATAGACTATTGTACAGAAAACAAACGTTGGGTAAACAACAATGAAATAGGTACTGTTGTTATAAATTATTAGCGGCCGCCAGCGACTTCGTACGCGTGGATCCCGTTTTACCCCCTTAGGGGTGGAGTTTCGTAAAATTATTTCTTAGTGGATGCCTACGTCATAACATCTACCTGCATGCCAAATTTCAGCCCGATCCGTCCAGTGGTTTGGGCTGTGCGTTAATAGATCACTATGTTGTCACTATGTTAGTCAGTCAGTCAGTCAGTCAGTCACCTTTGAGTTTTATATATTTAGATTGTGATACAATACCTTTTACGCTGTTTTTGATCCTGGAACACAAACAAATGCCTACGCCCGTATTCACAAACATTACCATGAGGTCTCACAGTGCGCGTGGACGCACGGGGTGACACACGAACTAATCACTAGAACTCTATTCAACGCTGTGCGTTCGATTTGCTGCTTCATTTAAGCAAGTATCGTTTGTGAATACGGGTGTTGAAGGACCAAGACATCTGAATAAAACTATTGCTGAGGCACGTTTATACTTGGATTATTTATTTGGAAAAGCTTTTTTTAATGAATATATCACAGTTATTATAGTAATCGAGGCTGAGCATTCATATTTTTAAAGATTTTCTTCGAATCCAGACAGGATTTGTCTGCCTAGAGATATTAAGACTGTCTTGCTCTACATTAATTTTTTATAATATTTGTCACTGAGTAAAAGTGTCTTTCTTGTAAGGGAAGCCACAAAAATCATTCATTATTGTTTTGATTCGGTGATAATTACAAATTAAGGCACATAATTGGTATAAATACCATCTTTTATATTTGAAACTCTCGCAATCTGTTGGTTCAAAGCAATATGGAATGCTCAATAAACATAAATAGTTTTACATCGAATTTAAAACGATTTTGAATTTACATGGGATGAAGTGATGGGACCTCAGATCATAGAAAGAGAATAGATATGAAGTCGCGCGTAACTACAACGAGAACCAGTGTCCCCACATTTCCCCCACCACAGCTCCCACACACACATTCAACTGTGTAAAAACAAAGCGACTGAGAGTCTACGACAACATGTGCAACCGGCTTAAAAGTGCTGTGATTGGCCAGAAGGCGTGCCTTATGGCCAATCAATGGCCGCGTGACGTGACGCACACTTTGAAAAAAGCAATTAGAGAGAAGAAAGATAAAATGGAGTCGATAAGATATCGATACTTTAAATCCTGGGGGCAAGGCTCGAAATTGGTTTAAAAAATGCTTGTATGAAAACCTTTTTTTCTTTAACGATTTTTGCATAAAGGAGTCAGTTCCATTTTGTATGGACGAAAAACTCAGAATCAATTATTGGGACTAAATGAAGTTACCTTATATTAATTTACCCCAACCAAAGCTCAATGTCGTTATCGATGGAGTATAGAAGTTATAGACTGACAAAGTTTGTATGAAAAGTCATGGGTATATTAGTAGTATGATTTTTACCAGTATTTACAATATTGGTAATATATTATTATTTACTTTAATAATAATAACAGGATCACTGTAATTATTATTAACTACTATCGCGCATTAACTTTTTAATTATGGCGAAATTCGTACCGCCTATGTTTATCAAAAATAATGCCTATATTAGGCTTTCAACTAGCTCTTATAGTAATTACATAGTTGACAGTTACTAATCCCTTCTACTATTGTTATTGTTTTTGTAAAAACTTAAAAATCGCAAGCAACTCATGATTTTTTCATTCAAAATTAGAAAATAGAAAATAATAATTTACTTCTATTTATCGATAATAGGAAACCGTATTAGAACACGAGCCCTGCACTATGTTACGACCGGCACATGCGGCCGTACTGTGTATTTTCACGCGTCAGTGGATATCGGAAGAAATAAAATACATTGCGCAGTAGTTACGCATGACATAAAGTGGTTGCTAACTAAATCGTCAATGTACAACGTGTTTGAATTTTTATCACCACTAATTTCGATATCGCAGTAAATGTCACGGCACTGAATTAGTTCGTAAAAATGTTTAGTTTTTTTTATTTATAAGCAAAATACCAATGGATTTGCAATACTTACATGTGGTAAATGACTTCATTGTTCCTGTAGTTCTTCGTTTCACTTATGTTATTGCACGTTACGACGCATTATCCAACAATATCGGAGAACATTTCCTCAGTACGACTGAATCGCGACTAACCTGGCGTCGCGGGCGATAATCGTTTCTGGGCATATCGCGGAGACACGCGCCACGCCCCCGTTTCACATCTATTCCCTTCTATGATCTGAGGATGGGACAAAACGTTCACCATCGCACTAATAATGTTAATAAACAGAACCTAGGGGATTATCAAAACTAGCGGCCGCCCGTGACTTTGTACGCGTGGACCCCGTTTTACCTTCTTAGAGGTAGAGTTTCGTAAAATCCGTTCTTAAAGGATGTCTACACCCCGAAACCTACCTGCCAAATTTCAAGTGTGTAGGTGTTATAATTCTTGAGATTTCGTGATGAGCGAGTCAGTCAGTGACCTTTCACTTTTATACAATAGAAGATTCCATTCATGCTAAACTTATTTATAAGCCAATTGTAATCAACCCCAATTACGTCTCAATAACTTCACAACGAGTAAAAACAAACGAAAAGAAATACTTTAATGAAACAATAAGGATTTATTTTAACAAAATTGTCTATATTGCACGACAAATTCTCAGTTTCAGTAATTGGCCGTACCGGAGACGCTGCGTTTGAATTCGAACCTTACGCTAATAGTTTCAGAGCGCGCATTCCTTTGGCTCTTGTTTAGATTGAAACGGAACCAAATCGTAAGTTAATTAGCCGACTTGATAGTGCCACAGTAGAGAAATATCCAGTAGGGTTTATATTAAAAACATATAAGGAAGGAAAAATGAATGAAAAATGAATCAGGAACCAAACAACTATCAAATAAAAAGGTCTTCGTATATCTTTTACGATGATAGATATTTCTTTTTGAGCTGTCACAACTCTAACATCAAATGTTATGAGCCGCTGTGTCTGAAAAGGCTCGCGAGCAATGTTCGGTTGGTGGGCGAACGTGGCCACGCGTGAATCATCAAAGGCTCCTTTCAAAGGCTCCAGCATCGGTGATGTTTCATGCGTTACAATATTAGAACCCCTACTATTTTATTTGATTCCTCCACTATACTTACCTTATCCACCCGCAAGGTGGACCGACGACATCATAAAGGTATTCAGGAAGGCGCTGGACGCAGGCCGCTACCAACCGGGCAAAATGGAAAGCATTGGGGGAGGCCTATGTTCAGCAGTGGACGGATCCTATGGCTGAGATGATGATGATAATTTACTTTATAATTAAGTATACCTATATAAGGGTAAGTATGCATTTTCTTTCTTTCCTTGCAGGCTTATTGCAGTCTGTTTCTCAAAATAAACTCTACAATGTGACACTACATAATATCTACTGTACCGATCTACACTATGTTTCTTGGATGTACTTCGGATCGAGTCCGTCTGCAGAAAAAACTAAAGGACGTGATCATGATGATGATGATGATGATGATGATGATTCATTGATGGTAGAGTAAGCGCAGAGACTGAACTTATTTAATATATTTTTGAGGAACTACCGGATTTTATGTGTCTTGAATTATCTCTTTTCAAAAAAACAATACTTCTGCTTAGTAAGCCACTGACCTCAGTGGTTATAAATTGGTTTTACATCTAATTACTCAACTAGTCTTTAAGGCGGTTATCACACTGCGCCGCGCTCCGCCGCGGAGCGCAAACAGAGAACAAACGGAGCGAAAACACGCGAGGCACTTCACACTGACAACGCGTCCGCGCACGTGATTTTTTATATGAAAATCGCAGTGTGATAACCGCCTAAGTTAGGTTTACACCATTCTAAACTCCCTGAATCACATAAAATATTAATTTATGATAAGACCGTCAACCCACACTTAAAATTAGTAGTGTCAGCTTAGAACGTGACCCTCATTCTTTCAGAATAAATCAATGAATAATTCCAGAGAAAGCTTGTCAACGATACCACTGAATAATAGCTAGTACTTTTTCTATTCGTAGATAAAATGATCATTAGGCTTATAGAGCGGGTTTTACTAACCACTCAAAATGTAATATTTTCAATAAGGTCGATAAACGATAATTGGTACTTACTTTATCTTTAAAAATATCTAATAGAATCTTGAATCAAGCTATTTTTTCCAGGGTCAAAAATAAATATTTTGTACAAACAAAATCTACAAGATATAACCGTACATTATCAAGGATACATCTATCAATAAAAGCATTATCTTCAAACAGATCTTGAGAGTCCTAAACAAATAAAAGTGGACATTCCAAAGGTAATATGGAACTATAAAAATATGGCGGCCAAGTGTCCAAGTGTCCGCTCGAGGAAACAAATAACTTTGGAATAACACGTGAGCGAACTAAATTCTCAACATCTGCTTGCTTTAGAGCAAAGCTGCACAGTCTGGATCTTCTCAGTCTGGAAGAAAACTTCGAAGATTTCAGCAATGTTGAAAGACTATCGAAAGTGTCAATTTTATTTCATCAGAAATTAGCGACTGAGTCAATTGAATATATTGTTGTATGGAATCGACACACGGCCGGAAGACGTAGTGTGGGCAGGCCCCGCGTGGTGGACTGACGATCTGGTGAAGGTCGCTTTAAGTGCCTGGATGCGGGCAGGGCAGAACTGGCCGCTATGGAACCCTTGGGGGAGACCTTAGTCCAGAAGTGGACGTTTTGGCTGAAATTAATGATGAATGATGAATCGACAAATTGGCATCGATGGTTCATGGAATTCAAATTATTCCTATTTTTACGTACACCTATTTACTTACAAGATTTGTTCCAATTCTATTAGACCGTTAGAAAAGCGTGTTTTTACAGCAAAAACGCACTTTCTCGTTCTTCAACGTCGTATTAACGTATTATGAACAGGGCAAACATATTTGTCTCAACAAAAGAAAACTTACCGACCTCCGAGCCTCTTCCAAAGCCTCTACATCAGCGGCGAGGTATTGAAGCGCTATAAATTAGCCACCTTATCTCGCTGACCATTCGCAGCACATGTTCTAGGATTACACTCGTAAGAATCTTTTATTTCGCCCACGAAATGTTTCTGAAACAAGGAAATAAAGTTACGGCCGATGGAATTTGCGCGTTGCTTAGTACAAGTAGAACAGACAAGTCATTACCTACAACTGTTGGAATACTATTGTTTTCATGTGACAACAGATTTCTGTCAAAATATGAGTACAACAATGATTTTAACATTGTTTTCATGGCGTCAGACTTATGTAAAATGGTGGTAGATAGCCAGACGGGCTTAGAAGCGCCCAAACACCAACCAAACCGAGCGGAAAATTATGCACCCACTGGGAATCGTAACCGGGTCTAAAGACAGCAGGTGGCCATACTACAGAGGTAGTTAAAAACAATCACAGGACCTGTTGATCAGGTGTACCGCAGTTATTCACTCAATTTTATAAATAATAAAGAATTTGAATTGAATTGGTCGTAATCTTGGGCGCTTCTAGTGTTAAAAATTACTAATTCTAGGTAAGTAATTATGAGAGCCAAAATTATTACCTACGAGTACTTTATAAGCCGCTTAATGGGATGGAGTGAAAGTGAATTACCAAATTACAAGTGTATACCAATAGATTTCTAAAGTGTTTAAAAATAAATAAATATCCTTGGACATTTTACACTACGCCTCTAGTCCCAAACTAAGTAATTTTCTCCTATTTTGTTATACCTGGATAAAAGTTGAACCAGCTGTTCTATTTAGACTAGAAGTGTTAACTACAACTGACTAGGGGAGGGGGTGAGTTAGTGCACTCTGAAGTCGTATCTAGTTATTTTATTATCCACGTCGTGCTGAGCATCGGTTGTTTGAGTTTCAGCACGTGGATTAAGGCTAGTACCACACTATTGAGAGTTGAGACTTACACCACGTGTTGTCGAATTATAATTTTAAACTTTGTGGTGTAAGAAATAAATGTCAAGATAGAATACCAATGTGGACGATCTCTGAACTGACTGTTTTTTTTAAATTGGTGAAGTGTCAAAGGCATAAAAATATGAGTTTACGTTTCGTTACAAATGCGGGCACAAAATAACTAGCAGTTAATAGGGGATCAAGATTATTTAGAATCAAAAGGTCCATGGCGATCAGACCACGAGTTATATGGATTATCGACCAATTAATTCGTTCTCGTTGATTTCTATGAAAAATAATAACACTAGCAAGTACTATGCTTTCAATTTTAAGGCTACGTTAAGCCGTCAGTCTGATTCAACTACGTCAAACGTTAGTAGCTCAAAGGGACTCCGTCTTCACACCAGTGAAGACGGAGTCCCTTTGGGCTACTTTAACCATCAGGTTTACTACAGATCTAGCACTTAACTTAGTCAGTGCCTGAGGTATAGGAGCGGCACAGGAGTGGTAATTTTGACATATGACGTGACAGAGCATAGAAATCTGACGCTTGTCTGAAGTCTCGCTGACATTTAATTTTGACGTAACTAAAACACCCTTCCGTGCCGCTCCCATACGTCAGGCAACGAATGAGTTAAGCGCTAAACTTGTACCTAGTAGATCTTTTACAGGATTTGTATTGTTGGAATTGTGCGAGTAGAGGTTACATTAAGGACCCTCGCCCACGGCGACTTTTTGTAGAGATGCAGTCGCGCTGCTGTAGCGCGTTAGTAGCGCGTTGGCATCACTTCTGTAGTGCGTTGCAAATGCGACTAACGCGCGTTAGCAGCAATGCTGTTACGCGTTTACGAAACGCGCGACAAAAAGTTGCCGTGGGTGAGGGCCCTTAGTAGGGCGTTAGTAGCGCGACAGCAGCGCGGCAGCGTCGTTTTTATAATGTGAAGGCATTCGCTGTAACATTGTATGAAATTTTCAGCAGCGCGTCTGTCACGCGTTTGTCGCGCTGCTAAATCGCCTAAACGTATAAAGCGCTCTAAGTATTCGTAAACGGCTTATGTTTACTTCAAGAATTGATGACACTACAACAATTTGCAAGGAAATAACATTGTCGGCTGTCACTTCTCATTCCGCTACAATTTATTCCGGCGGCGTGCCGTATTATCGGGCGGCCGATTTTGTAGGAATGTTGACAGACTCTTACGACATCCCCGAGCAAACACGATTTGCATTCTCGACACCTTCCGATCCGAAATGTACTCAATATTTAACTTTTTCGTAGATAGCGACGGCAAATATTTTATTGGCAAACACGTTCCGAGTGCGCGATGCAATTAATTTTGTTTGGTTTCCATAAAAGGTAAGGGGATGGAAAGTAGGTGTGAATTAAAATATAGAACAATTTGGAAAATGTAGCTTAAGGCTATGTTGTACGTCAAAGGAAGTTAAAGCAATAGTTGGTAAGAGTAGCTAGTGTAGTGCGGTCTTAATAAATCTCCCTGAAGTAGCGTCAGAGGCTTAATATAATTCCTGGTTGTGTCAATTTAATGATGAGAAATGGATAGAAAATACATTAATTCTCAGGTAAAATAAAGTAAAATAAATGGGCATTAGAATTGATTGAATAATTTGACTTTCACAGTCCATTCCATTATACACGTAGGTCGTAGGTCTTTGTTTTTTTTTCAATATTCTAACTATTTTATTTTATTACAAAAAAACGGTGAGTTAAACGAGATGTCCGAAAAAATATTACATCATTTCGTCGCCATCTTCAACCTTGTCTAAGCTGTCACAAATTAAGTCATAAAAATGTATGAGATCTATTGTGTTATTGTCATAGGCGATCGCTTGTACTCGGACCAAATCCTCCAGACATGCTTCGCATAGAAAACGGGAGATTTTCGGGTTAAAAATATGTTTTCGGACGAACGTTCCCCGATTAGGCTGTTGTGATCGCAATATAAATTTGACGATTTAGTGTTAAGTGGTTAACAACGCCTTTTGAATATTTAAAGTCATTATACTTAAGGTGTCTTGACTTTCACCGTTAAAACTGATAGTTGATAAGGATAAGGAAGCCTACCAGTAAGTCTTTGGCAAATGTCATGCAATATTATGAGTCTGGTGTGATGTTCCCAAAGCAGTATATTATATTATCAGTATGTGTATAGCAAGCTATAAGGAGCATAAAGATGGAAGTAACTTAAAATCGTCATACACTCAGGCTCACTACTGGAAGTATGTCAGTGCTGATGGATGGGTCAATTATTCATAAATAAAAGAAGCATTTTAATAAAAAAAAAAGTTTAAAAAAGGACAGAAAAGTTTTCGAGTGGCGACCACAGACTGGAAGTCGTAGTGTGGGCACTAGTGGGCAGGCCTTCCACTAGGAGGACCGACGATCTGGTGAAAGTCGCCGAAAGTACCTGGGTGCGGGCAGCACCGAACCAGTAGTTGAGAAAATCCTTGGGGGAGACTTGAGCAGTGGACGTTATTTGGTTGAAACGAACTAATACAAAAAACCCTGTTTCATTTCTTTAACAATACCTTTCTAATTACAACAATTTAGTTTATACGATTATGTAAGCAATATGAACCAATTCATAAAACAATATTCCAAGATGAATCACCGTCCAGCGCTTCATAACTCCTACCATTAGATGGACGAATTTTAGCAGTAGCCATCTGCAGTGGGAGCACAACAAAGTTACACTACAAAGTTTCGTCCCGGTAAATTTAGTTTCGAACTAAAAGCCAGACAATTGCTGCCGGTTATAGCGGTTATATTGAATTTGGGGTACGCAAGTGGTCTGGATACCATTGAGACGGCGTACTGTGAGAGGAAAGCTCTGACGGTACCGTGTGATGTTTTAATGCAACTTTGAAGTATCGAGTTGGCTAATTTTAGCGTGAAATCGTGGTGATAAATGATGTTGGATTTGAGATGAAATATCTTTGACTATGGAGCAATTGAAGACCATAACAACATAATATTACGATTGTATATTATGTTAGAGTTGAAAATCAAAATATTTTTATTTATAAGTACATAATTTACGTAGGTCTCTAATCCTCATCAATTTCTCAATTTCATTCAAAAGCATGTTCTGACACTTCACAGATTTAGTTTTGACTTTAACTTTGAATAACTTTGACATTGATCTCTGGACATAAATGTATTTATCTCTTATTCTTATTAGTAGTCTTAGGTATGACATTCTATTTTGGACTTAATTATTTTATGTATTTAATTTTAATGTTATTTGACTATTATTTAATATATCGTTTTAATTATTTGTCAATTTTACATATTGAAATTGATATTATAAATTATCTGTATTGTATAACTTGTTGGCGCGTTGGACTTTCTGTAAGCCTTCAAGCAGATTATAAATAAATAAATAAATAAATAAATAAATAAATAAATAAATAAATAAATAAATAAATAATATAGCTTTAAAATTAATACATAATTAATGACACTTTTCTTTAGTTAATGAATTTAGTGATACTGATCACAATAAATCTCTAAATTAACCATTAAACAGTCACATCACTTTGAATTCAACCTAAAAATAAAATTTTCAACAAAAAGGAAAAGTACCTAAGTACCTATTATCAAAATACAACATAGCCACACCTTTTGCCCACTCCTAACTTATAAAAGTGCGTAGCTCAACACGTCCCGGGTAAAGTTGACTTAGGCCCACTTAAAAATATTATGCCTGCGTGTGGAAATGATATCGCGAAGTGCGACAGTTAGACCGCGGGGCTACCTTTCAGTTTTGGAAGGGTTGTTTATATAGTACCCCAGAGATCGCAGGTTGGGGCAAAACTATGGGTTATTGACGCTGATATAGGTGGGGTTAAATCTCGGGAGATGGAATCAAATGCTTTATACTCTTCGGAGTAGCTTTTGTTAAGTTTTATTGGTTGGTGGTTTCTGCTTGTCTGAGTTGCTGTAAACTTTCTTATTACTGTATTTGACGGTGGATTATGACTGAGTTACTGAAGTAATCTCCAGGATTGATAATAACAGCTTCGTAAAAAATATAATAATAATAGTTTTTAAGCGATAAGTAGTATTAAGTAGGATAGAATATGATTGTGTGTTCCATCAATCAAATAAAACAACAATTTTCAGTACATTTACAACATTTGGAAATCACTAAGGCTGAGTATCGTGGGCATTGTTGGCAGGCCTTCCTCTAGGTGGACCGACGATCTGGTGAAAATCGCGGGAATAACCTGGATGCGGCCAGCGCAGGACCGGTCATTAAAATCCTTGGGGGAGACCTTTTTTCAGCAGTGGACGTCATTTGGCTGAAACGAACGAAACGCACGTGTTGACTATGTAGTTTGGCTTTATTATTACCAAACTGAAATTGTCTACGTATTGAAAACCGATAAGTTATAAATATTGGATATCAATTTAATATCGAGTAAACTAACTCTGACAGTTGTAAACAGTTAACAAGGCTCTACGGTCATTGTCGCTGCCTCAGATTGTTGACTGCCACTCAACTATGAAATATTGTTAGTCACAGTTCAACTATAGTTCGCCAGCATCAAAGAGTTTAATATTAGGGATGGTAGTGCTTCTAAAATTTAAAATTATATTGATTGATTTTAATAGAAATCTTTTTAGATCGAGAATAATTCAATTTTAAGAGAGAAAAAAATATTTCATTGGCACCAAAAATAAAAACAATTCAACTCAACATAAGAGCAAAACAAAATTCTTGTACCAAATTGGTATATACGCCGTAACGTACTTTAGAGCACGTTACTGTACGGCCACTGGTATTCTGCAGACATCATGAGAGACAGGCGGGCGTGTTACAACTCACAACATAACAAGGATCGATTTTAGTGACAATTATCTTTTAAGGGTACTTATGAAAAAAAATTATAACTACTTACTTATAAAAAAAAATATTGATTTCCAAATATCAAGTAACTTAATAACTTATCATCCAATTAAAAAAAATGGTTCTGGTAGCAAAATACCAGTTAAAAAAATATCTGAAGTCTGAAAAAAACAATTTTCATAACTCCTAATCGCCATCCCTAGCTCACGTAGTGTTTAGAAAGTTTTAAAACCTTTCTCGTTAGCTGTTATACACATACGAAACTAGTTTAATGGTTAACTAAACTGCTTTTTGTCGAGTTGAAACATTTTGTATTACAGTTCAAACATTCCTCGACCTCCGTCAATACATTTTCATCATGTCAGTTAGTAGTTTAGTTTTAGTTTAGTGTAATAGACGTTGGCGTCTTTAATTTAGTTGTAATATGTTTTATGTAGCGTGGGCGGGCCTCCTACTAGGTGGACCGACGATCTAGTGGGGGTCGTGGGAGGTGCCTGGATGCGAGCGGCGCAGGACCGGTCTTTGTGGAAATCCTTGGGGGAGGCCTTTGTCCAGCAGTGGACGTCTATCGGCTGAAACGAACGAACGAACATAAAATGAAGATAAATTAAATGTGCTGCCAACTGCATAGTACCAGGCCTGTTCATCTCCGCGAGTTTACATCAAAACAAAACACGCACGATGGCCCACCTACAGGATACTATTCGACAAGGATTCACATACGAGCGAACATTGACTCACGCACGCGTATTCTTGTGTATGATGGAAGAAAATAAAGAAAATGGTGTACTAAATACTGTGCAGTATTTAACTGCCTAAATAATAATAAAAACAGAATGTACTTTTTAAGTTGCCTCAAGACACTGAGAGGTAAATAAGTAGTTAATATTATTCATGATAATTCATGCTAAATCATGTATTTCCTCCGCCATTTTCCGCAGTTTGGCACCTCACGTCACATCATTTTACCGAAGTCAGCCCTATAGCTTCAGCGCAGTGCATATTGTTAATGACATTGAGCATACATTTTTTTAAATACCTTCGCGAAGTAAAACTTCTTTAAGTAGTACTTATTATTATTCTGTGATAGTACTAGATCATGAAATGTATTCCAGTAAAAAAAAATCACTGATCTACAACCTCATTGCAAGACCTCGTCGTTTCTGAAGAGTTACTTGTAACATTTCTTATACATTGACTAAAAAATACATAAGCTTCGTCGATTCAACTTAATGTCCTCCACTTCTGGACATGGACAAAACCCCCCATGATAAAATAAACCTACAAAAAGGCCTATGTTCAGCAGTGGACGTCCTATGGCTGAAATGATGATGATGATGATGATGATGACAAAAAGTTTAAGATGCAGGAAATCTTCAAAGCGAGAGCGCAAAAGCATTTTTTAAGCAGGTATGCACCACCATAAACTGCATCTCACTAAAATCAGATCTGGTTGCAGTCAAATTCCTGCCATATTCTGCATAAAAAAAATCATAATCTCATATCATACTTATTCCTCAATTACTCACGCACAAAATTGAATTTAATTAAAGCTCTTACACACGTTCGCGGCTCGACCGACAGTAAACTCAGAGTAACAAATGAGTAGGTCATCTTCATAGAAACGCACGGGTGCGGTTTGTATGTGAGTCACACTGACAAAATCTAGCGGGGATTAGCGGGGAGCCAGACGTGGTTCCGCCGAATTTTGTCAGTGTGTGCGTGCACGCCGCATACTTATATTGGCACACTCACATACAAACCGCGCTCGGTGCGTTTCTATGAAGATGACCTACTCATTTGTATTTACTCTGGTAAACGATAACAGGTGAGTGTCAACAGAGATATCGTGGATAAGTAATTGCCATCTCTCGCTTGATATTTATGGATGAAAGATTTTGTCGGTAGAGTTTATTGAAAGAGCAATTTCAATTGACTTTTGACGATATTTTGACTGCTGATACGTCCAACATGAGAGTAGAGTTGGCCCATCAACTACCTACATGTACTATGTCACTCAATGAAGTATGGAAACTTGCTTGGGCATTGGGCTTTTGCCTGCGTGCGAGATGGCGATGGCGATAGCGATCAGATATCGTATATTAATTTGTAGCGATGAGTCTTATCATTGTTCGCGGCGATCTATGCACGCGTAATGATCGCCATCGCCATCGCTGACACGACTCTCGAGCTGCATGCGTTGGTTTGGCCGAAGCTTTAAGCGATAATATCTATCTATCCTATAACGTGTGAGAGGTTGTACTTCAATACGGACATCGTAAAGTAACTTTGCGTGCTATGCTCGGAGTTTCCCTGCGTGATCGAATCAGAAATGAGGAGATCCGTAGGAGAACCAGAGTGACTGACATAGCCCGCAGAATCGCTAAGACCCAGTGGCAGTGGGCGGAGCACATAGCTCATAGAGCTGATGGCCGCTGGGGCAGGAAAGTTCTTGAGTGGCAACCACGAGCGGGAAGACGTAGCATGCGCAGGCCTCCCACTAGGTGGACCGACGATCTGGTGAAGGTCGCGGGAGGTGCCTGGATGCAAGTGGCGCAGGATCGTTCTTCGTGGAAATCCTTGGGGGGGGGGCCTTTGTCCAGCAGTGGACGTCTTTCGGCTGAAACGATCGACAGACGAAAGTAACATTGCTGTTTTATGCGCTGAACATTGTAATAATAATGAAACATTCAATCCCACATTGACTTACTTACTCGTAAGTGGCTTACCATTTAGGACACTCGCCTTAATTAACACGCAATATGGACCGATTGAACTGTTTTTGAACTGTTTAAAATGTAAAACGGACGCACTTTTGCCAATTCAAAATTGAATTAAATGTCACGCCGAGGTCTCACGGAGTAAATTGGTACAATTCCAACTCCATAATTTGTAAATTACCACTGTGCAGCTATTCCTTTAGTCACTCCAATAAATGCTAGCTTGCATTTCCCTCTGTTCATTCAATTAACTTGCTTCAAGTAATTGCCACGTCAAGAAATAGCTTCTTTATCACGTTCGGAGGGAGGATTCAGCTAGTTTTATGGCTTTTACAAGGTTTTATTGTATTTACTTTAATCTTGTAAAGCTGTTTCCTATTTCACTTGCTTCTTGAATTCAACCAAGTGGTAAAAGGTCTACAAATTTACGATGTATTGAGCTGCCCTAAAAGAATATTCATTTGATCTATGAAGAAGTGGCGTTATATATTCAATAATTTATTGAAATATACTTTTGATAAAATTAATTGAAAATGTAATTTATTAAATGAGGTACATTTGTTACTGTTGAAATTCATATACACCTCACTCATTTAAAGTAAGACAGTATAAACGACTGAAGAGAAGAAACTCTCTAGAAGAACTATTTTGCCATTAAAATTGTGCGAAAAGTCGACTTTACTCAGATTGTTTGTTTCAGCCAAATGACGTCCACTACCGGTCAAAGGCCCCTCAAAGGATTTCAACAACGATCGGTCCCGTTCTACCCGCATCTAGGTGCTTCCCGCGACCTTCACCAGATCGTCGATTCACCTGGTGGGAGGCCCGCCCACATGACACTTAGCTCTTATTCCTCCAATGATTTTAGCAAAATGACCATTCATAATAGATTGTCGGTCTAATTTGGCTAGTATCCACTCAAGTAATGGACACCTGTCAGTCATTCGCAGATGTCAAACTTTCTATTGCTATTTTCACAACTTTACGGTCTCTTGACGCTTTGGAGAGATTTTAAACTAATTGCACTCTGAAATAATTTGCGAAATGAGTCAGATATTATATTGTACCAAAATTGTGAAGTTTGTAATTATGTTAATTTGAGAATGAAGCTTCTATATATTTTATGAGATTTATTCTATTAAGCTATAAGTATAATGTTGCTGCTATTCAACATCTACAATCTGAAGAGATAAACGTACAACCCGGTCAAGTTAACTGCGCACCTGGCAGCCGTGACGTCACATCAATGCTCTGGTACTGACGGTACGAAAGCGGGGAGTGTGCGGGTAAGTGGGAGGTAGAGTCGCATTCCAGAGATAGTGTTTACTACACACTATAGGTAGATAATATCATCATCATCATCTTTTTTAGCCATAGGACGTCCACTGCTGAACATAGGCCTCCCCCAATGCTTTCCATGTCATCGGTCCACCTTGTAGATGGACGTCTCACGCTGCGTTTTCCGGTACGCGGCTTCCATTCCAGAACCTTGCTGCTCCATCGGCCGTCAGTTCTGCGTACTATGTGCCCTGCCCATTGCCACTTCAGCTTGCTAATCCGTCGGGCTATGTCAGCGACTTTAGTTCGTTTACGGATCTCCTCATTTCTTATTCGATTTTGCAAAGAAACACCAAGCATAGCCCTCTCCATAGCACGCTGTGCAACTTGAGCTTCTGTATAAGGCCTATAGAGAGAGGCCACGTTTCCGAACCATAAGTTATCACTGGTAACACACATGGTAGATAATATGGATCATGGTTACCTATCAGCCTAAAGTTCATAGCACACTTATGAACCTGGATAGGGATCAACACCGTATCGCCTTTACGTTACGTCGAGGCGTTTACGTTACGGTACGGATAAGTGTGCGTTGCAGTAGGGAATTTCATACAGAGAATACTGATACCTCGACTCACGATCTGTTTCTGGGTTTATAAGTGCTTCGTCCTTAATACACCTTCAGACTAGTTTATACTGGGTAATTGGTATTGATAGAATATCTCTATTCAACGTGCGATCTTAGCTCTAATTCCAACAAACTAAGCTCAAAAAGGCCAGCGTGTAACTTTGTCAATAATATTACATTCAGCTACTCAGATCATGAGGGGGCAACTCAATTTGCCAATTACTTAGCGGGCGGTACTAAGAGGAAGGCGGGCGTAGACTAAAAAAGTCAGACGTATATTTTTTAAAATAACGTAGGTAGCGAATGTTCATTGCCAAAAATCTAAACGTTAAAATATAGGTATAGATGACCTAAACTGTACTGACCCACCAAACTCATTGACAGGGGGACGCCACCATCGTTCAACTATATAGTTTCAAACATGGCAAAAATTGGAACCAGCGATCCGGTATTGACGGTGGCGTCCCGCCTGTCAATGTCACGGATAGGACAGTTCAGTTTATTGGGTCTATAACGTTATAGACAATGAGCTGCTATTAGTCAGAGTGACATTGCCTTAATGTCAATGTCACTCTAGAAACGTCAGAATAGAGGGACGCGCGCGATCGTCTCCGCGCGCTTTTATACAAAGTTATTTATTGTATTTAAAATGAGGCAATAAACTGTGCATATTAATACCTATCCAGTGTTTAATTTTTGAAAATAGGCTGTTCTTTCGATGCTATGGTTAAGAGAGTACTGGCCCTGTCTAACAAGGTTTCCGTGGAAAAATCGTCGCGACTGTCAGCGTTTACATTGTCTTTCATTTACGAGGTTTTGACCTAGGCTTGATGAAGACATCTGGCTAAGGCTACAGTAAAATGTTGAATCTGGAAATAATTTCAGCATACTTTTTCTTCAATTAGGACACGAAAAAAAACAGAGAAAATCACAGGTAATTAAATGCACAGAACAAGCAGGTACGAATACCTAGGAGTCAACTTTACCTACGTAAGTACTCTAAAACTTATGTAACTTTACGTAGTCTAAATATTGTAGGTACCTAGGTATTAATTGTCAGAGTTGACACACGAAACCAAATGGAACTTATAACAATAGTTACACAATATGAGATAGAACTAATTAAATCCAGGATATTAAAGTTTCAAATCAAATCAGCAGTGTCCAATCTCTACAACATTTCAAAGCAGTTTCAATGCCATTTCTACTATAGGCATTGATAAGATAAACGAATGAAACCTATTTTAAATGTACCTCTAACAAGACAGCCTAAAATTGAACTGGCTCTTACAAAACAAAAGAAAACAATTTCCCATTCGACAATAGAAACGGGTCTGAATCGACTGATTTCAAAGCGCAGCCAAAATAGAATACGTCCATCAGACGAACCACCAACAGACTTTCTCTGTTTTACCCAACTCGCTACTGCTTGGAATAGTGAAGGTAGCATTTGGCAACCCTAAAGTGACTACTGATACACAAATCGTAACTCTATGCCATTGTAATAAAGGGTAAGGTATCTATCAAGAGGATTGGCAGCGGTCGCAAATACAATCATTCGATTGAACATGACTATAACGTAGGAGGGCTCGACATGATTGCTTTGTGCGAATCTTTATCTGTGACCGTATTAATAATAAATTAAGGTGTTTTGTCGGAATTGGAGGAGACGGGGGATTAATATTTACCTTGTATTGAATGGATTTTCTTTCCCTCCAGTCTCGGGGGAGGCCGGGTCGAATTGAAGTGACGTTAGGTTTGTCATTAGAGTTTTTGAATTGCTTTGGGAGGGTATTGACTTAAGTCAGTATTGATTTTGCATTGGATATCCAAACGCTCAGTTCGTTTGCTCGTTATAATATTCATATGACGATTCACAAACGGGCCTCTAGGTAGATTGCTATCCACAGAAGCCAGCTGTGGTTGGAGCCAATCCCAATCCCACAGGGGACTAATGTTAGCGTGTTGAGCACGTGCATGTCTGCTAAAGTCATGGATGTATCTTTGTTTAACTTGTTTGTACGTATATTACTGTATAAATATAAATATTAGCAGCATAGCAGTAGCATAAATGGTAGCAGGAAGGCGCTGGACGCAGGCTGCTACCAACCGGGCAGCATGGAAAGCATTGGGGGAGGCCTATTTTCAGCAGTGGACGTCCATGGCTGCAATGATGATGATGATGATAAATAGTACAGTTTACAGCACATTAAAGTGTCTGTTTTTGTTGCAAAATTTTCTCTAAATAAGATGCCATAGAGTACTTTGGTTGACGTCTCGTCGTATGTATAACCTGTGCTTTGTTCAGCTAGGTAATGTATGTGGTAGTAGCATAAGGCCCGGTTTTCCACCAAAGCGGAGCGGAGCAAAGCGGAGACGAGAAGTGATTGAAAAATACTTCTCCGCTCCGCTCCGCTCTGTTCCGCCTTGATGGAAACCGAGCTTCAGAGTATAAAAAACCTTCTCGTTTTTCAACAACTTTTTCTACAGATTATACTATGGGTAGAAGACTAGCAGTTGACACTACTTATGTTTGGCATGCAGAGAGTATTCTGTAAAAACTTTTCTTTATAAAATACTTACCACCTAATCCTCACGTGTGCAAAAAATTACTAAGAAATGACCCAATTACTCGCATTACAATAAAAAACATAAAAAACGGCGTTAATGTAACAGCCCTAAATAAACGGTTAGCTGGTCGGCCATGTTTATTTTTTCGCTCGTGTCTGACACGACCCGCCCAGGATTATCCGTCCTACCCGCAGGAAAGCGAAATATATTGTTTGTAACGTTAAATAGGAATTTCGGATTTATCGGCACGGTTGAATAGACTCCACTATTTTGTGCATTACTTTGAAAGGGTTAGTTACAGTTTGAAAAATAGTTTTGGGGGAAATGGGTTTAGCGTTGTTCCCTCCACGGCCCTTTGGTTTGGCTTTTTGCCTTTTCCAGGGGTGAACGACATATTGTTTTACCAATTTTTAGTTTTGGTTACCTCAAGTTCTACATGCAGATACACACCAAGCCATTCTTATGAATTTTGATAATATATTATGTTAGTCGCCCGGCAAACGAAAGGTCGTGGGTTCGATTTTTTCAAGTTGTTTATTTAAAAATGTTATCAAAAGTCATAGTACAAATCTTAAACATAATTATTTTGTCTGTCGGTGGCGATTATTTTATAGTCCTTATGAGGCTTAGCACTCCAATGAACATCGATTTTTTTGATGAGCCGTCTACTATTTAAGTTGTTTGTTGATGTAGACCGACGCCCTGTATCACAGTTGCCTTAAATGGAATAATAATATCTTTTGTGCATGGTCTAATTTATTTTATCAAAACTTTCAAACCAGACACTTCACGTTGATAACTAGCTTATGACTTGTTTTTTATGAAAGCATGCTTTTTTGACCGTGGTGTTGCTAAATACCCAATATTAAGCTCAAAAGCCAAACTTAATTAGAAAATCATTAACAAATATTCTCCAATAATTTAACTAAGTGCTCTGTCACTAAAATATACACGTAAAAACAATTTGCTTTCTGTCTAGATTTATGTTTTGGGAAGCTGTAAATCCCTTTAATTATATAGGTTATTATGTTTGCAATTAACATTTTATGCTTTATTAATGCTTGGTAGAGCTAAATTTTCAATTATATTGATCTGTAATTTTATATGACTCTTATTATATATAAGTTTAGTGGGCCTTTTCTTAACTTATCAACTAGGACTTGACCTAAACTGATTGTGTTTTGCTATAGATCCACGTTACACAGGAGCTGCAGTGATGGGGACGAGAAGTTTGTTAAGTAAGTAAGCTATTAACTATGTATAAAATTGTTCCATCAAAACTTTTCACAATTTTTTTCGGCTATCGATTGTAATTATTTAATGATGGTTGAGATAAGTCACATAATAATAAGTCCAAAATTACATTAAAATTTGAGGGAGCCTGTTTGCTTGCTTTCAGTAGCTCATTAAAGGTAAGTATTTTATGTAGGGGACAACTAACGCAAACATACCAGATTGAAAAATCTTTGTCAAAAACATCAAGACCGTAGTCTCTTTCATCAAATCCAAACTACGACTGCTATACGACTTCTAAACAGCCATAAACCTTATAAGCGAACTCCATTCAAATCCGAAATTGTTTACAACAAGCGATCCCGAAACTAAAAACACTCTATCAACATAAAGAGGCTTAAAATTAAACCTCCCCCCATTAAAACAAATAGTCCCTTTCATGATGATAAGTTCCCAACTCTGGTATTATCATGCCATATTAAACGCTATTACATGGGGTTCCCAATCCATTACACGTAATATCCAGGGACCCCGTTTATGGGTACTCAGGTCTTCACTACAACCTTATTAGAACAGCCACGCTGATTACGGGGTATTAAGCGGAGATTTCAGTCACACTGGAAATTAATTTTCACAATGAATCCACAGCACTTGAAAAGAGAATTTGCAATTTTTTTGTGTTTCTGGCTGGTAAAATTAAGAAAAAAGGTAGAAATGATGATTAAAGGATGAAGCACACTTATCAACCAAGAAACGGATCGTAACTGTATCAAATCAACTCGAGGCGGTCAGTATTCTTTTTATGAAACTCCGTACTGAAACGCATACTTTTCTTATCCGCAACGTAACATCAACGCCTCGCCTCGGGGTTGACAGTGTGGCAGTTGACAGGCGATACGGTGTTGATCCCTTTCCGAGTTGATAAGTGTGCTATGACCTTGAGTGAATAGAAAAGTAGATACACGAATCGACGTGAATCGTTAAGATACAAGTTGCTCGGGAAAGAGGCATGAAACTATGCCTAATAAATTTAAGTACTTATATAAAGTATATTATGTATTTTTAAGTGCACTGGCTGATTTATTTACTCTAAACTTTTACAGACCATCCTACATTGTTAACTAGCGAATGACCAGGTTCCTTTGCTAAATTATTTCTAGGAAACATTGTTATGGAGGATTTTACAATACCGTTTAATGGGACGGAACAATATTTTTAACGTTACGACCGAGAGCAGTGAAATGTAAGAGGTTTGAAAGGCCCGTTGACTTTTATAGTTGCTTATGATTTTAGATTCTTATGCTGACGTCTTTGTAACTTCAATGTGAGCAATCAACTCACTAAAGCCTGGTCCGTGAGTCCGCGACTGTGCGACGAGCGCCAGCAGTGAGTGTGCGAGCGCGACAGCGACATAATTACGCGCGAGCGATAAGGATGGGTAGCTTGGGGTCATTGGACAAAATTCTACGTGCTCACGGACCAGGCTTTAGTCTAGGTGGACCGACGATCTGGTGAAGGTCGCGGGAAGAGCCTGGATGCGGGCAGCGCAGGACCGGTCGTTATGGAAATCCTTGAGGGAGGCGTTTGTCCAGCAGTGGACATCATTTGGTTGAAACGAATGAATACTTTAGACTTAAAAGATTAAGGCTGGGTTGCACCATCTTACTTTAACTTTAACAAACGTCAAAAATCTGTCAAACTCTGTCTGTTATCGTTATAGTTGCGGTCAAAGTTAGGTGGTGCAACTCAATCATAGTATGTAGGTAGATGGTATGGTAGCAGATGGTAGATTAATCAATTCCGAAACCAGGTTGATAACTTTAATTGTACATTAACATACGAACGTATAAGTTATCTTTCGTACATTAGACTGTAAATATCGGCAGGTTGTTCTAGTCTCAATTTTATAGTCTGTTGTCCTGTGGAAGGCAATTGAGGTTCAGACTCGATATAAACACTAGAGGCAAATGAGTTGCCTAATTATGGGACCTAATAATTATGGAAAAGCTTTCTAGAATGAAGAACATTCAAATCATTTCAACTGAATTAATACTTCAGCACGAAAACACAGGTTTGACGAGTCGACAAGGATGACCCTGTCAACTCGTAAAATTTAGCAGCATAATCCTGCTTTTAATGATATCACAATGTAATGACAATTTAACTCGCTAAAGGGTTTTACTGCGATTTGTATGGGCGCCATAAAACGGTATCAGCTGATGTAATTGCGCGTTACAGATCGGCTGATGATAGCGCCATGTTTTACGATGTACACTTCTCTAATTATTATTTCTTGTGTGCCTCGGAATAGGGTTGACAATTGATAATCAAGATAATTGAAATAACCATTTTGAATATTGTAGTGTGCCTGAAATTAAATCATTGAACAACATCTTTGCTTAATAAATAGAAAAAGTATACCCCTGAAAATAAATAAATAAACTTTCAAATAAACGGAATGATAGAAAACTTTTGTGATAATTATATTTATTATGTCATATCGACGCCTTACAGTGAAAACCCCTTAAGTGTAAAATAAGTGATTATACCCAGAACTGTTTTATTCTGTAACATTGACCGAAATGCATAAAATACCTACATAAATATAAGAAAAAATGCATTCCCGAGGTTTTCCCTCTAAGGCGACGATATTGTGTAAACAGAATGTTCATTCCTGACATAACTCGAGTACGAATACTGATTAAATTCATTCATAGTCTTTCGCTCAAATTATTTGTGACCATGATGAGAATTGTTTATGTAGGCAGCCCTATAAAGCAGCCTTGTTTTATGATACGTCGACAATTATGAAAATTGTGTACGTGTAAATATTTTTCAGGGTAATGGCTGACGATTAAGATTTTTTGGTTGAGATATCCTTAATTTGAGAAGAAGAGCTCGTTGATTATTCAGATTATTCAAAATGTGTTATTTAAATTCGTATTTACATACATATATTATTTACTAGCGAGACTGAAGGTAGTCTTAGTTCTGTCAGTTAAACATTTTTTAAAAGAACAAGATTCATCAAGCCACTAAATTAAATATAAAATGATAGCGTCATAATTTCAATTGGATAATTGTTTCAGCATTTTACATACATCTAAGGTTGAGTTACACCATCTTACTTAACTTTGACAAACGTCAAGCTTGTTATACTCCATACAAAAACACCGGTTACAGTTATAGTCACGGTTAAAAAGTGGTGCAACTCAGCCTAAGAAAAAATAGGCTTTTCCGCGGATCTCCGTAGAATTTATCACCAAATTGTGGAACTCGCGAGAATATACGAGAACACCGCGTTAATAACATGACATTACATGCATCAGCACATACGCGTATAATAAATTTACCCGGCGCCGTCTGCGAGGACGCCGGCTTTACTTTTAATGAGTTCCTGGATTCCATAGCTGGTACACTCTCAGTGTATCGCAAACGCCGCTGATTAGGATCAGGCCACACGTCACGTAAATTTCGTGGTGGTGTAAACCTTTTCAAGGCGAGAGTGAATTGGCACTTACAGGGCAGATATTATTATGTAGGTACCGTCCTAGACTGCATCTCACTTAAAACCAGATGCGATTGCGGTCAAATACCTGCATTTTGCATTAAAAGAAGAATAGCTGTGCCCGCTACTTCGTACGTGTGAAAATAGTTTGAATAATAATTCCCGTTTTTACAAAATTATTATTTAGGTACCTACTGCTCCACCCCTATTGACTGGCCCAAAAACTTCCGTAACAAATGGGCTATCTAACTCAAAAATATTTTTTGAATTAAAACCAGTAGTTCGAGATTAGCGCGCAAACAAACAAACTCTACAGCTTTATAATAATAGTTACATTGGATTAAAGGTAGGGAGTATAGGCCAAGGTCTCCATTTGCGATTGGTAAATGATTAGAAAGAGTCGTGCTTCTACAATGGAGACTAAATGACCAGAGGATATTCATTTTTGTATTGGTCGTTCAGAACCAAACAGTTCTGCGGAACACTTTCTATGGTAAATACGGTAGAGTGTGCACAGCATTTTACGTAGGTTCAATGAGTCTAGGTAATCGCAGCTTTAGGGACTGCTGACTATTTGAGCTGCACGTTTCCATTTCGATCGAAGATCTATTACAATTTGTATCATGACGTATCGTATCGTAAGGCAATTTCATATAACAATAATATCTATAATAGCATTAACTATAACTCGTTTAACTAACCTAAATACTGTACGAAAAGTGGCCTTAAATTGTCAAAGCATGACATCCTTATTATTTCAGAAGAGCAAACGTTTTGCAAAACATAATGTACACTCACCCTTATAAGGCTCAGCCTGTTACTATAATGTCCTGTTGAAAGTTCTCTGATGACTTGAATGACAGAGAAATGAGTTCTCTTTGTGAACTTGTATACGATCTTAATAGGGCTCCATAATGAATTTGACTTTGCAAAGAGAATTAGATTCGTTACGATAAGTTGTCAAAGGACTTTATGATAGTAGCTCAGCTTTAAATTAGGACAGGCGTGAGAATTACTTTGGGAATAAATGTGACACTTCAAAGGAAAACAGAAAATCAATGCCAAAATGACAGTTCGATTAACATCGTCATGTCATTTAGTATCTACAAGTACTACAGGAGGATAATATGTGTGACGCTCTCTAATAATATCAGAGGCAAATGGAGGGTTTGGCCTACGACCCCCATACTAGCCAGATGAGTTGAAGAGGCCTGGTGTTCACATAATTAATTTTATTCTTCACTAGTTGACCCGGCGAACTCTATTCCGCCTTAAAGGCAATAAATAAACCATCGCAATTTTTCCTTATTTGCTCACCGTTTAGACCTACCCTGGACTACGACAAACATTTTAAAACCAAAATCAGCTCAATCGGCCCAGCCCAGAATTTTAATCAGACTAACGAACAGCAATTCATTTTTATGTATACTATATAGATTAGTCGCCTCTTAGGACATCAACCGATGAAGAATTGGAATGGTATATTCTACTCTACCTACACGAACCACATAGCTCGATTTATTTACATGTCAAAATGTCAAGTGCTAGGTGTTCTCATAGCTCCACTGTTCTGCTCAATCGATTCTGACTTAGCTATAATTGTCAACCATAATTTTTTGTCCCTAACGCTTTTTTAATAGGTCTAGTCAGTTCACAAAAATTTAATATTATTATGTAATCTGCAGGATCAGTCTTTGTGGATCCTTGGAGGGTGCCAGCATTGCCAGCGGAACCAGGATTGGACATCATACGGCTGAAACGGAAACGGAACTGAAATCTAAATAAATATTATTATCAACCTAAAAATAGAGGGAGAATAATATTTCCTCTTTATCATCACAGGCAGGCCAGCCAAATGCACATAGCATGACACACCCGAAAACATTATTATACGTTTATACATATTGCACTTGCACTAGAACCAACCCAGCACAAAATAAATAGCATATAACCAATCCCACAAGCAATACCATTTGCTTGCCAAGACCACAATTCAACCAAAACATGTTTACAGGAAAACCCAAGAAGTGCAGAAGTACAATAAGTTTACTGACCGACTGATTCTGTAACGAAGTGCTTTGAGAGCCTCCCTCTTCCTGTGGTTTGAAATAAAACTTTTAAAATATCCGTGAAATAAGTACACACTGAAGATATACCAGTAAAACTGGATAGTACTAGGACGTCGCATGAATGAAAACTTGCTGGTATTTTCGAATTGTGGACTGTTTGTATGACTAGCTCATCACGAAAAAACCGCTGAATAAATTTTGATGTAGTAGCCACTACAGAAGTTTCGGATCTAACTTAAAATCTTTAATATTTTTCATCAATTCAGGTGAGCAAAACAAAACATAACCTTGACCTCTCCGTAGTCCTTGATACAATAAAGGAGGTCATTTATAATAATATTCTTTTCAGCCTTCTTCAAAATCCTTGGGAGAGGCCTTTGCCCATCAGTGGACCACATTTAGCTGAAACGAACGAAGTCTTTTCAGGCATAGGCATAATAACGGTCATAAAAACTATTCCAGACGAAAGCACGGACAAATGCTAGTAAAGAAAGTTGGAACGGGGAAGTGCAGCCAATAAAATGTGCAGTAAGAATAATGAGCAACAAAATAGCAATACACCAAGACGTGTTCCTGTGGGCAGGGATGCTCTGATATTTATTGTCGTGGGAGTAGAGGCCAGAGGCGAATGGGGCTATTTATATCTAAGCACAGCGAAGAGATTCCAGAATTTTCGGGCGAGAATCGCAAAGATAGGTAGTCAAATGTCTCAAAAATATGGATCAATTTAATGAGCTTGAATAAACTAGTTGCATGTTTTTAACTAAGTCTTATTCTTGCTTCGGAATGATATTTATACATAGATTAATTATGAATCGATGATGGCAAATCAAGCTGAAGTCTATGGCATCTTAGATTATATTAGAACCATTATGTTCCAAAAGGTGCGATTTGGCTACAAAAATTCTGGTGTCCACATATTTTTTTTAATTTATCTATAAACAAAATAGTATCTACCACTTTCTAAAAAGTAAAGATACCTTTTCTGTCAAAAAAATAAGGGAAAGAGGCATTGAGCCATATGATCCTGCCTTATACGTTGGAGACCCAAATAGTCGAAAGGTCTAGAAACATACTTTATTATCATTTCAAGGAACCTTTACGGACTTGTCACAAGAGGTCACACGACACCATATTGTAGCAATCTTAACGAAATAAAACTATTCAATTTTCTGCACTAACCTTCAGGGATTAGGACGCAATTTTCCTCGTCAGTACTTGGTAGTCTTGCGGAATAGCATCGTTGGATCGAATGTAGTATTTAATAGTTTGGGTTAGAGTCGTAATTCGCTTGCGTGCTGTCGAAGACTAAATGCATGTATGGTCAGTAAATTCAAATCGGACATTTCCGTAGTACGGGATCAGTATTTCGATGAAATACGAGTTTGACACCGTTATTGATAACAGAATTTGGCAAACTAATACGTGTCGAATCGGATGCAAGCCGGTTTAACTGAAATGTAGGATATTGGGGATATTGCAATTGGATTAGCATCTTCTGCATTCTGTAATTCAATTTTTGGACGAAATAAATTCAAACGATAGGATTACATTTTGAAAAAGCATTTTTGTTTCGGACGTCATATTTGTTTTTTTTTTCTGTTACAGACTGATTTATTGCATCCATTAAAATTTGATATAGAACATGAGTTTGTTTGCCGTATTTTATTTTTTAGGAAATTGATATGATGACATTCTATACATCCATTTAATTTATCGTAAGGCTTCTTTTACTTGTTAAGATAAAATGACCTAAGTTTCATAAAAGTACCTATTTGGAAGACGTGGTTAAATATTAATTGATATGTCGTCTCTAAACATCTGGGATTGGACATTACTATGTATAATTGGATTTTGGGACAAAATACATCACGGCAAATCGTTATAGATGCTGGAGTGAGGCTGCGTACCGGAAAACGCAGCGTGGGACGTCCACCCATAAGGTGGACCGACGACATCATAAAGGACGCAGGCCGCTACCAATCGATCAACATGGAAATCATTGGAGGAGGCCTATGTTCAGCAGTGGACGTCTATGGCTGAAATGATGATGATGATGATGATGAAATCGGTATAGACTGCACCACTACTAAAAAAATATACTGACCAAGTCCCAACAGTTGAACATTACTTGTAAATATTAACAAAGAGGCAGAGGCGAGTTGTTCCTCATATTTCTTGTACCAAACTACGCGCCGTGTTAAGATTACAAATCCAATATAAGTTAGCGCTGTACATAATACAGGACAGGACCATATCTTTCCAAAGGGCCAAAATAAAACTATCCTCGTTGTGTGATGATATTAGGGTCTTCGCACATCGCCTGCATGCGTGTGGAATTTCTATTAGGCACCTAAGAGCGCGTTTTGCTTTATGTTCGTGGGGGGAAACTCAGTAGAGCATTTGGGCAAACGTTTTGTTCGTTTTAAAACAAAAATTGTTAGTTCTCCAAGTGGAAAATATTCATAAAGTAATGAAGCTACATAACATCACATGAGTTAAATTTTCGAGTCAAAATAATCAAACTTTTTGAAAAATTTCTAGTTTTTCATGGGTTTATACTGCAATGGCCAGGGACAGAAGTCGGTGTAGGGTTGAAGAGGAGGCCTATGTTCGAAGGCGAACCCAAAGGCTGACATAGATAGATAGATACTGCAATGGACATACAGCAATGGACTTATTGATCATAGATCCTTCTTTTTTTATTTAAAAGAGCAGTTTCATTCAACTTAAATATTAGACAGAGTAACGGAGTGGCTGTCGTGAATCATTTTCAGATGAGAATCGCCCGCCCAATTGTGTCTGTCTATGCCGGAGATCTAAGAATCTATCATCATCATCATTTCAGCCATAGGACGTCCACTGCTGAACATAGGCCTCCCCCAATGATTTCCATAACAACCGGTTGGTAGCGGCCTGCATCCAGCGCCTTCCTGCTACCTTTGCGAGGTCGTCGCGTAGGTCCACCTTCTGAGTGGACGTCCTACGCTGCGCTTGCGTTACGTAATCATTATTAATTTGTTTACAATTAATTAGTATCTGTTTGTTTACAATTTGCTCGTCATTTTCTCCCCCCGTGTGTCCCAGCAGTCGCCTATCATCTGAGATCAGCCGGCCGCGGACACGCAATATAAGATGAAAGGGATTCCTGGACGCCGCGCGAATAGTGTAGCGGGCTCGGCTTCCATTACATATTTATGGAAAACTTGTATTACTGTAGCTGGGTTTATATTTTGTTGTATTAGGGTGTAAATGTAATCTTTCTTTGGGCTAGATAAACCAGAAAGTAAGTGCGGGAAAATGCCGATGTCATCAATGTACATCTTCTAGATTTGTTTAAAAATTGCAATGATATTGTCAATAACTACTTATAAATTGTTTTAAAAGTTGTTGGTTCATTCATCAATAGTAAGAGCAAGAAAACCCGCAGGCCGCTACCGGGCCGATGTAGTTACGTCCTAACTGGGCAACATGGAAAGCATTGGGGGAGACCTATGTTCAGTAGTGGACGTCTTATGACTGAGATGATGATGATGATGATTATGAAAAGCAAGAAAAGGGAAAAAATGTAGGTTGATTCACAGATTTTTAGAGTTTTAACATTAAGATATTAAATAACAGGGCATTAAACTTGCCGATGCAGTCGCGACCTTACTAAAGAAGACTTGTTCTTACCGGGCATTAGTGGCCCACTCACAGATGTGCTGCGCCTGACTCGCTGATGTCGACGCGTCCTTACAGGGCATCACCGGCTTTTTCGTCGATGTAGTCACGTCCTAACAGGGCATTAGCGCCGATGTAGTCATGTCCTAACAGGGCATTAGCGCCGATGTAGTCACGTCCTAACAGGGCATTAGCGCCAATGTAGTCACGTCCTAACAGGGCATTAGCGCCGATGTAGTCACATCCTAACAGGGCATTAGCGCCAATGTAGTCACGTCCTAACAGGGCATTAGCGCCGATGTAGTCACGTCCTAACAGGCCATTAGCGCCGATGTAGTCACGTCCTAACAGGGCATTAGCGCCGATGTAGACACGTCCTAAGGCGGGTTTTAGAATCGCGCTGACCGCTCGCTGATCGTCGGCGCTGACAGATCAATATGTATGTAATTGAAGGGAACGTTCCTAAGTGACGCGGATCGATCGGCGCCAAAGCTTCATACATTTCGGCTGTCAGCGCTGACGGTCAGCGTGCGTCAACGTGACTCTAAAAGCAGCCTAACAGGGCATTACCGCCGATGTAGTCACGTCCTAACAAGGCATTACCACCTATGTACTCGTGGCCTTACCGGCAGAAAATGGCCTGCTCCATCATGGTGGCAAACTATCCTCATTATCGCTAATTCGCGGCGCCGGAACACACACTCGTCGCGGCTGCAGATTTGTCTCGGTAATAGCAACATTAGTCCCTATTGACGGATAGAGACTGCTTAGCAGTGGAATTAATTCCGAATGATGTTTGGAGTTTGTTCATTATAATTATGTTTGGGTCGATGATTTCTTTGTAAGTTAAGAGTATTTATAGCCCTATAAAGTACGTCACACTAACTAAATTATTAGTTGTGATAGTAGGACTTAACAAACATACTGATGGATAGTCCCCTGTACTCATACCACAAAATAAGTAGGAAGACCTAAATCATCAAAGCTTTGAACAAATAAATTAAATAAATCAGTGTTGTTTAACTAACTCTAGTTGAGGTACTAAATTAATTGGTACACAAAATAGAAATAAATATTTGACATAAACCGCAAGGACTAACAAAAACTCTAATACATAGTCTTTATGTACCAACTTTTATGAAAAAAAAAGCCTCCGCCATAAATTCGGACTTAGCTAATATACGCGGAAATCGCAGTAAATTAAGGCGGATTAATTAGTGTGAGCGTTGACGTCATAAATGCGTGAACCTACAGGGAATCGAACTCGCTCCTTCACGGTTGAGTGCCCTAACAGGTTGGGGCGAATTTGCTTATTCCTAAATACTTACTTTCATAAATATTGAGTAATTTTGAATTTATGCAAGGAATTACAAAAAACTTAATTTAATATTAATTTGCAAATTCCACTGTAATTTGTTTCTATCATTTTGTAAAAGAAAGATACATTTATTACACTACACCACAGAAAATTTCATCAGTTTATGGTACTTACCGGTACAAACTCATTTTAGAAATGATTAGTAAACTTATGGGTACTACGTAACGTAGTTTGTTGACAAGATACTAAGCTTGTGAAGATTTTAAAATGTAAGCAGTTACCAATTTGGATAAAAAACTGTGCATAATATAATAATTCTGTCCTATACACTATCATGATCTCTACAAACCATGTATTCCCTAGGAATTTACTGAAAAACATCACATCAAACTTAATACTGTTGCAAAATCACACTTACTACATCCATACAAGGTGTAATACTGCCGAAATCGTCGAATAAACTACGAAAAACAATCCGTCCATCCAGCCATCCGGAACAAAAGCTGATGAAATTCATCACTTTCCAATTAACCTGTCCCATTGATGCGTTTGTTTAAAATAGATTATACACGGCCGGCGGACAAAGCCGAAAAAGTCCAATTTTACTGATTACACTCGCGCAGGCCGCGTGAAAATGAAATGTTTTAGGGAACTCGGTGTTTTAAAATGTAAATTCATTATCGATTATCGACTCGATTATCTATTTTCTTAGAAGTGAGCTATCCCGGATTGCGAGGAAAAACTGATAATCGCATTAATTTTGAATAAATGTAATTAGTTTTAATCCCGCTAAGTAGATAGGTAAGCTAATTATTAGGGGAAAGAGGAGGATTGTAGCAGAGGAGAGTTGTGAAATAGTTTTTTTTTTAACTTATTAACTACTAGCCCGCGACTTCGTACGCGTGGATCCCGTTTTAACCCCTTAGGGGTGGAGTTTTGTAAAGTCCTTTCTTAGCGTCATAACATCTACCTGCATGCCTCAGCCCGATCGGTCTTGTGGTTTGGGCTGTGCGTTGATAGATCACTACTGTCGGTCAGTCACCTTTGAGTTATATATGTCACCGTGAAATTGTGAACTCTGTCAGTTTATAATATAACGCGTTAGATTGTAAACTAACAGTGGGTTAGGTTAGGTTAGATTGTAATTTAACTACGTCAGATTACAATCTGAGGGAATTCACAATTTTACGGTGACATATATATTTAGACTAGCGAGCTACGAGCTCACAGTGCGCGTTTTAGTTCAAGTCTCGAGCTAACAAAATACACGTTGTTGCGAGATGATAGTTAAAAGGTTCTTCTTCAGATAGCGATAAATGACAGATAATTATTTGATATTGATTATAAGTTAAAGTCGCTCTTTATCCCTTGGAAGTTAAATATCCGTATACTACAGGACTTGCGACTTCAGCTGATAAATCTCAAGCAATATCCGACATTAAAGTCTATGTAGGAAATGTTAATTTTCCGCCTCACGCCCGTCCGGGTCGGAGATATGACAATCGTCATGTGTCCGGCGTCTGACAGGCGTTTGATCTCCTACCGACTTACAACATTTATCTACAAGTGAAGGAAACCACTACAAGTCAGTGGTTTCCTTGACGTTGACGTTATTTTCGACTATTATTTTTACCGTCTGTAAACATAACTCAAATGACAATAACCGCTCAAATACTTACTACCTAGGTACATTAAAATTATAGTTCGTTCGATCGATTCAGCCAAATAACGTCCACTGCTGGACAAAGGCCTCCCTCAAGGTTTTCCACAATGAACGGTCCTGCGCTGCCCGCATCCAGGCTCTTCCCGCGACCTTTACCAGATCGTCGGTCCACCTAGTAGAAGGCCTGCCCACGCTACGTCTTCCAGCCTATGGTCGCCACTCGAGAACTTTTCTGCCCCAAAAATTAAAGTAGGTGTTATCAACATAATTTACTTATTTCACAATTAATGTAGAGTCTCCATAATAACATGTACACCTTGTTAGTCTGTCTTTTCTTTTGAAAAAAATACATGTAATTAGGTTAGTATACTATCAGCACTACCAGCGCTTTCTCTTGAAAAAGTATCTATATACTGTGATCAAAAGATGTTAGGTAAATCATTCAAGCTTTGACTCAGGCTTGGATCTGATTTGTTTAGCTTAAAATGGTGAAGGAGCCAACCAACGGTTTAGGTATTCTATAAAAATCGTAGTATTTGCAGTTTAATTAATAGATTCCGAAATAAACGCTTCCTGAATCATGAGCTGGTTTACACTGGCGCACTTCAAAAACAATACACAATACTTTATTTAAATTGAGGGTTGCCGTTAGATAACGATGTTTACGAACCGAACGAACTCACTTCACGTACTTTTGTCTAGATCTGAAACAATGGGCGGGGTGAATAGGCGTTGATTGTCATTCTGCCGCGGGAAATTCGATTGCGTTCGCTATTTGCCGTTTGGCGAGCACGCACCAAGTACGAAAGTAAATTAGTTTCATTTCTCGCAACGTGTTTGAGCTAAAACTAGGCATTGAAATCTTTTTTCGCGAGCTGCTACTGTTTTGTATTGTTGCTGTGCTGTATTGACTTTGAATGTCACATCAAGTTATCGACTTACGTAGTGTGTTAGTCACACTTAAGAAGCTAACGTTGAGTGCGTATGAGACAGTGCGAACAAAAACAAAACACATTTTAAACAGAATAAAATTGATTTTAAATTTGTCACTAGGTCTCTGAACCGCTTTAAATTATTGGATTTACTGATATATTATGCAGCAAGTATTATCGATATCAAGAATTACATAACCTCCAAAAACCAACTGATTAAGGCCGGGTAACAGAGAAAATGGCGAAAATGAGGTTTTCATTTTTCATTTTTGAGGTACTAAACAGTAAAATAAAAGGCTGAGATTTTTTTTGGGCATAGTTGAGGATATTTTCTAGGGCTATTAACGGATGGAAACACGATTTGATGAAGTTGACTCGATAGAATAAATTCCCAAAGTTACCTCTATTCGTTTTCTAATTATGGTTTTATTTTTAAAATAAGCGATTTGAGATTCTGAATCTTTTACTAAACTAAAGTTCAGAAATAACTTGAGGGCTTTTAACGGATGAAATTTTTATATTGCGTCTTATTTAGTTACTATGTTAAAAAATGTGGAAAAATCGCCCATGACGGCTTGGACAATCTCAATCAGTCGCGCGGTGGCGCTTACGGAGGACGGACGCGTGCCAGTTTTTTGGCCGTGACAGTTCTCGATTTGTCAATATTTTTGACAATGATGACTTTGATGAGTCACAGTATAATAATACCAGTGTTACTGGAGAAAGCTAAAATTTTTGATAATTAAGAATTCTGAATTTTGTCTACCTATTGAAATTTAAATCGTTGGCATCCTTTTAAACTAAGACTCTACTCATGATACATTCCTCAAATATGAGACAAAACCAATGAGTTAAAATTACATTTTAATAGTACCTACATACAATCGTCTTCACTCTTTAGAAGAGCACACTGACACAAATAAATAATAAAAAATTAGGTCAGTGGGTCAAATATAGGGGCAGCTGCACGTCACTGAAAGACGATTCTGTTTACTCGGCATCTGGGCTGGAGAACATGAATCCTTGCTTACAGATGCAGATGTAAATAGAGTTATAATTGGACAAATTTTACATGAAATGTTTAACAGAACTCAGTTAAAAGACACATACATGGAATACCAATAAGGTTGCGGAGGGAAAGCTACCTATTATAAACTAGCGGCCGCCCGCGACTTCGTTCGCGTGGACCTCGTTTTACCCCCGTTAGATATGATGTTTTACCTCATTTTACCCACGTTTCACGGTTTCCCCCGAATGAATATTTACGAACGTCATACCGTAGTTTGTCCAGTGCTGTAGATTTTAACCAATGACGATAGATGGCGCTTTTAGACACGTCTTATTTATTTATTGAAATTTATTTGCCACATATCGTCATAATGTTAATCTGGGTTATAAACAATAATACTGTAAAGTTTCAACAAAATCCGTTCAGTAGTTTATGCGTGAAAGAGTAACAAACATCCAGACATCCAGACATTATGACATCCAGACATCCAGACATCCAAACTTTCGCCTTTATAATATTAGTAGGATATTTTACAATCCAAACTAATATTTACTATTTAGCATTTACTTACAGTAAAATAAAAAAAAGAATAAAACAAAATAGGGTTTCAAATTACCTATCTATAATCTAATATTATAAAGAGGTAAAGTTTGTGTGTTTGTATATTTGTTAAATTGTAAGGGGTAATCTCGGGATCTACTGAACTGATTTTAAAAAATCTTTCACCAATAGAAAGCCACATTATATCTGAGTGTAATAGGTTATATAAAAACCAAAAAATTCCACGCGGGCGAAGCGGCGCGGGCGGAAAGCTAGTTTATTTATAATTATATGTAAGAGCATAATTATTAAAGTCGAAGTCAAACATTCTTTATTTGTGTGGACCTATATTAACGAGAGATTACAAGAGATTACAAGGCGTCAAATATTTCAAGAAAAAAATAAAAAACTATTATAAAGCTAAATTTTGCTCTCATGGAGCCTTTACCTACTCTGACAAATTAAGACTTAGAGAAGAAACTAATAATAAAACTATTTAACTGTCCTGCAATGAAAAGCTTGATCGGGTACAACACCTCAAGTTATTTCAGAACTTGATTTCATTAAAAGACTCCGAATATCAAATCGCTTAGGTATCTAAAGTCAAACGATTCTGAAATGTCAAGTGGACTAATGAATAACCCATTAAGATAGTAGCGCCCTCCTGTCAATGACATACCTAGAACGATAGAGTTTTGAACAACTAATAAAAATGCTTTGTCCTAAATGACTGACGGATATCGTAGAGACCTGAAAGTTGGAAGGTGTGTTCTTTTTATGACGTAGGCATCTCATAAGAAAAGATTTTCCGAAATGGGGTCATGAAATGAAGGGGGTGAAAAAAGGGGGCAAAGTTTGTATGGGACAAAGTGATTCCTTGGTTCAATCTACTTGAAATTTAGTTTAACAATACCTTAATATAATTCATGAAAGACGTGTGGAACGGGTAGAAAGTAATTTTGGCAGTCATTTTCTTCGAAGTTGATATCAATACTACTTAGTGCCTTTGATTTAATTACTTTTTATTTTTACAAGTGTTTGAAAACTCCATTTCAGATTGTGTTCAATGTCAAGTGAAATCTCAAATTGAAATGTCTCAATCTCAATGAGGAGACTCTGTATTTATTCCTAGAATTCCCCAAACACCGTCAAATTACCCTTTCGAATTCAAGACAGTGCAGTTTCCCATCAGTCTGCTTCGTAATGACTATAAACAAAGCTCAAAGTCAAACTCTAGGGACCTCTGCTTAAACTCCCATGAGTGCACAGAGGTACGCAGGTAACCGCGTGTGATGCTCATAGCAATTTTCGATAGGTACAGAACCCCGTACATACGTCATACATATTATAGAAAGAAAACACCCAGACCAATACAAACAAATATGTTTCTGCAATTTTAGTATGATATTTTTATTTATTAATAAACAAAGAGACTAAACAAAATTGATGCGTACCTATACTGATTAATGTTATTAACCACATGCAAAGTGCTTCGTGAATTGCAACAACTATAATTAAATTTATTATCCAAGCTCTAAATAATCGCTACTAAGAGTAACTTATCATAAAAAAAAATCCAATCGCTCAAGCTCCCAAGGGCCTACCGATAGGTCGGGTGACGTAATCTTGAAATTCTTTAAGCCGGCGCAGAACTTCCAGAAGGTTGGGCGACGCCACGGCCACTTTGAACCGTGTTTACTTCTGCAGTTATATTTTATATTTATTCGATTCTAGAATATATTCCCAAAAAGTCTGAAAGGTGTTTTAATTTGTATCACTTGGATATGATTTGTATTAGAAAGTGTTGTGAGTGTGACGCTTGAAGGGAAGGAAGTCAACCTAACCTAACCAACTGCGTATTTCTATACTGTGTAGCTGGAAATTATGGCGGGAGCTCTTTGACGCGCTGTTTTCGGCGAAGAATTGCGCGCGCAGATTTTGACAGCGCGAAATACCTACTTTAGAAGAAATACCAAGCCTTAAACAAAAAGCTTAATTACGGTGCCAGCCATTTTTTCACAAATTAATTACTTAAAAAATGTATTTCATTTTCTCACAAGAAAAGAGTGTCATACGAAATAAATATTTGCGTAGGTGTTAATTACAATAAGTACTAATTACATTTAATACATTACTTTTATAATGTTTTAATTATTAAACGTTATTCCTCTCTACTCCTGAAATATACCAGTTTTCCATTTAAATTGTAAGCGCCTTGACTTTGGCAAACCTTATAGCTTAACTCGCGAGTCAAACACTCCGATCGGATGCGATCAGACTAGAGTGGAGTCTCTAAAATAAATAGAAGCGTTACACGAACAAATGCATGCCGATTTAGGGTGCATCGTGACTACACAGCTGTGTAGCTCAAGCTTGGAGCTGAAGCGATTCTTAAGTCTTATTTTTTATCAACTTTTTACGACTTTATAATACAGGGACTCAATTGAGACTAGGCTTTTTAAAACTACTAAGTCCGCGATGCCGATGGGGCAGCAAGGTTCTGGAGTGGAGGCCGCGTACCGGAAAACGCAGCGTGGGACGTTCACCCACAAGGTGGACCGACGACATCATAAAGGCAGCAGGAAGGCGCTGGACGCAGGCCGCTACCAACCGGGCAACATGGAAAGCATTGGGGAAGGCCTATGTTCAGCAGTGGACGTCTTATGGCTGAGATGATGATGATGATGATGAAGTCCGCGCTAACGTTAAAATGAAAAAAGCCTAAGCCCTGAGCTTTCTCAGCTTTACCGGGCAATAGGTGAGGGCAGATGGCTCTCAACCTCAAAATAACGATACGGTCGAATAGTGCTGAAATTACGGTGGAAGCTCAGTGTGCTTACCATGAGTTCGTTAACGACTGCGTAAAAAATACCATTAAATGTTGTACAGCACCTCTATGGGCTTTTCAAGAACTAAAATCTTCATAGATTTTTGTCGTACTCGCTAGCGAGCACACCTAACGTAAACTCATGATAAGCACACTGATGTTACATTATTAGCATCGATATTGTGGCGTTATCACTGACGTTACACAGGTCTAGCTCTAACCTCGTGGTACATTACAGAGATCTAGCTCTGAAATTGAGGTGGACTTGCGCTGGCTAACATTACAGATACACCTGACATTGTGGCAGACTAGCGCTGCCATTACGGTGGACTAGCGCCGACGTTACGTCGAACTGGCGGTGACGTCTTTGTGGTCGATCGCTCATTACATTACAATCTCGTACCAGTGCCTCTAGCATGAAAAACTTTCGACTTCGAATCGTTTGCGTATTCGAATCGCCATCAAAATAATATTTAGTAGGAAAACTTAAACAGAGACCCTCTGAAAGTGACGTAAAGTGAACTCAGTATGAGAAATGGTAGCACGAAGCTAATTTTGACAATAAAAATTGATACGTTATCGTTGAGATCGAAGGCTGAGTATCGAATTTTATCGAATACGCAAACGATTCGAAGACGAAAGTTGTTCATGCTAGAGGTACAGCACCAAAGCTGCCGCTTAATACCTAATCCACGCCCAAGACAGACGTATTCCAATCTGGGAGCGTTTGAACGGTATGGATTGACGCGTTGAGTACGAGCGACGACGTAATGTGGGTAACTATCGCATGAAATATTCATCGTTGATAGATGTTTAGGAGCCTGTTACGGTGAGTGCATCGGAATACGAGTTACTGGTTGGTGTTACGATCATTTACTGGTATTATCGATGAATATTTTATTTGATTTCATCACTTCTTAACTTCACTGATTACAGTGGAACTTCTCCTATGTTCTTCCAATGACAGTTTAACTTCCCCCGGGATAAACTTGACCTTCACTGGTTGGGTTTTTATTGGCGGTCAAACTGTAGATCCTGGCTACACAAGAGTTGCAGTGGAAACGAGAGGTGGGAATAGTCCCGTAAAGATTATAGTGGAAATTCTTATGTTCCAAGACTCATTTTGGGTCGCTGTGCTATCTTAGTAAGTTGATTTGCTTCTTGACTTTACGTGAAAAGTTATGTAATATGATGTAATAAACATTTTGGGTGTGATATTAACAGCGTGAAAATTGCGCTGATGAAAATTGTAACAGCTGTCCCAAATGGGTATTTCCCACAATAAACTAGTGAATTACGCAACCACCTAACAGCATATACAGGGTGTTAGGTAAATGGGTATATGAGCCGACACTAGCCCATGTTAACATGGGCATATAAACGTTATGGTGAAGTCAGAAATTTGATATCATCATTTAATTTTTTTAAATTTTCATACAAAATAAATTTACTAAATCCGATTTGTATGAAAAATAAAATAATTTAAATGAAGATATCAAATTTTTGACTTCACCATACCATTTATATGCCCATGTTAACATGGGCTAGTGTCGGCTCATATACCCATTTACCTAACACCCTGTATATAAAAATAATGTGGTCCTTCCCTTCTTCTTTAACTTTGCGAACTGATTATAATAAAGTTTTCATTATTTTTCCCTCAAAATATGAGCCTTGTTAGGAAGTTTCGGTTT
The DNA here is from genome assembly GCF_963855985.1 of Ostrinia nubilalis. Taxonomy (NCBI): domain Eukaryota; kingdom Metazoa; phylum Arthropoda; class Insecta; order Lepidoptera; family Crambidae; genus Ostrinia; species Ostrinia nubilalis. Next base: position 1,765,799 of record NC_087099.1, on the reverse strand, counting down.
CGGTTTCGGCCGAAATAGACACCGTTGCCGAAATTCGTTTTCGGTTTCGGTTTCGGTCGTAAAACTAGTTTCGGTCGGACACTAATTACAATAACATCCTAATTAAAATTAACTTCACTTACAAAAATCAAGACTAAGGCTGAGTTGCACCAACTAACTTTGACCGTAACTATAACGATAACCGGTTCTTTTTGTATCGAGTTTGACAGATTTTTGTCAAAGTTAAAGTAAGATGATGCAACCCAGCCTAAAAAACGACCGCTCAAGTTTTGTAAAACATTTAAGTACCTACCTACCTAAAACAGAAAGAAAAATATCTATGAGTTTCTTGAAATAAAAGTTTTGATCGCAATATTCGATAAACATGCCAATAAATATCAATCGGTTGAGTCCTTCGAGACTGTATCTTTAAAAAGCTTAATGCCATAGAGAAAACAAACCTTCGTCCACTTCGACTTTCGAAGGAGGCGGCGAAGTTCGCGTAATTTCAGAGTAAACTCAAACAAATCGAACCATCCCTCGTTGGGAAGTCATCAGAACAGCAAACGGCAATTTGAGAACTTACCTTTTTTCAGGGATGTATCAAGGCTTTTATAATAGGCAAAAAAAAAACTTTAAAAAGTAATTTTGTAGGTACCTGACCCATAGTAAAAGCAGTGCTTAAGTAATTTGGAACGCAACGCGCAAACAAAACCTTATTATTTACGTAAGAATGTTCTTCTTTTATCCTGTCTAGCACAAACTAATGGATGGAGATTAAAAGCTGACGACATGGTTTTGTCAGTATTAAAATATGTCCTTTAATTTATCAGCTTTAATCGTACATTAAGCTCTTCACACATTCATTGTTGATTATTTATTTAATGACGGGTATATTGTATTAATTTCATCTGAAAGCTTTTTGCAGCTTTCATATTTCAACTTCATTGGGTACCTGACAAAAGGTATAATGTGCACGAGTGTGACGAATGAACTTAAATAAAAATTGACGACCAAATTAATTTAATATTTTAACATAGCGCCCACATATTAAACCGCAGTGAAAATAAAATTTGCCTCGTCCGAAAGATTAATGACTGCAATTGGTTTTCAAATATTTTTCTAAAATAGAAAGACACTGGTCTCAACGCGACGTTTATTAATGAGTTACATTATGTACTCACGTCTTGACGTTTCGGCTGCGATGCTGCAGCCGTGGTCACAAGCAGACTGGTCAGGCATCGTGGTCACAAGCATAAAAAACTTCTGTTTTCAAACACAGGTATTTTTAATTTTCAATACGCCCCTGCTCTCATTGCCTTACAAAAGCTCAAAAACACAAGTAGGCTCCGGTCAACTGGGTTAATTTTCCTCTCTTTACCCTCATTTACAATTTCGGTACGTATTTGAATATTTACATTTGAACGCTTGGCGGTAAAATAGCTAATGCATTTCAAAGTCTAAACTCAAATTTTGAATTTTATAAATTGTAAGTTCCGCGAGGCTCTCAAAAGCTTTTTTGGGGAATTATGTTACTAAATATGCGGTCGGGTCAGTTCAAATTGACTTTACTCAGTCACGTAAGTAATTAACACCATTTTGCTATCTTTTCCTGATATCACATAAACTTGATAAAACGTGGAAATAAGGAAAAGATGAAGAAGAAGACTTCTGCGCCAGCTCAAATTCTGATACTGAAAATATTTATTAAAATCAATACAATTACTTACTACTAATATTGTAGAGCTAACAGGGTGAAATTTAAATCGTTAGTATCCTTTTAAAATAAGATTCTAACTCATGATACACAGTACATCCCAATATGTACTTACTTGTATTAGAAGGGAGTTCACTACAAAAGTACCTATAGTGATCGAATTAGTCTGATAGCCAAAACCAGGCTATTGTTGTCTCGTTGAAATAATGGTTCAATTGTTTGAGTTGACTCAAAACTAATACCAACCGAAATGCAGGACCAATTCTTTACGACACTTGCATTGCCATTCCGACCGGCTGCCGCGAAACTAATCCAAGTAAATGGATACCAATTCTAATCTGTAATTGGTTGCTACTGGGTTTCTTGAAAAATCGATCTAATTTAACGATCAAAGACTTAGGTCCCATGTCCCCTAGAAGGGGCAGAAGGTGTCCACAACAGTCCTCCATCGCGTTCGGTCTTGAGCTTCGCGTTTGATCTCGCTCCAGGTCTTGCCGATTTTCTTCGCCTCGTCTGCTACAGTGCGCCGCCAAGTTTGCTTGGGGCGACCACGTTTGCGTTTTCCTTGGGGGTTCCAATCCAGAGCCTGCTTAGGGATGTGATCGGGATCCCTTCGGAGAGTGTGGCCGATCCAGTTCTTTAATTTAACGATCAAAACGATCTCCTTTGTTTACCCGAGGATCTTATTTATATGAAACTGAACAGGTTAATTCCCTTTACGGTCGACAACCCAATAAAGGACCACTTGCAATTAGGGCTGCCACCTTTTCAGAAGGTATAGTTGACTTAACTAAAGGAGACACACGTAAGTAAATGATGAAACTTTCTATAATCCATATCCAAGTAGTTGTTGTAATCATTATAATAATAATAAAACTATTGCACACCACAAGAAGAATAAGAACAAAAAAGAAACACACGGATTGTTCATTGTTGGATTGGATCATTGTTGTCTAAAAGAAAACTTAGCTAGATGGGAATTGGCGTATCTATGGATTTGACCTACATAAGGTCGCACGTTACTGAAATAAATAAAATAAAAAGCTAACTGATGTTCTAGTATCGTAATTACAAGACTTACGAAAATAAATCACAGACATATCTTTGAAGGGGTTCCCTATAAAAATCAGTACGTATATACTTGTCTTGTTGTTCACAACTTGTTCTCTAATATAGCTGTTACTCAGACGAAACTTCATTACAAGAACAGTCTGGAACAATAATTTATTAATTTATCTTTTTAAAGGATATCAGATTTTGTGGTTATTCTTGGGAGAGGCCCATGTCCATCAGTGGATAGCCACTTCAGCCAATTGAAATTGAAAAGATGCTACTGATAAATTGTCTCTCATCTGAAATGCTTTTGCGTATAATAAATAACTTTAAATTGACTTATTATTGGTATATTGTTTTAAACTTTCATGGTCACTAACATTATTATTATTACTGACGGGAAATAAAGATACACACGGCCACACTGTTAACTATCCATTTCCGTTTTTGCTCTCGCTCTAATCAAATGGTGATTATTTGCGATAGAACGAGACTACATGACAGGCAATGGATAGTTAACACTGTGGCCGATGGTACATGGTAGCTATCCCGTCAATAATATAATTATTATTGGTACTCGCGGACAATATAATATTTTTTTCTAGTTTCATTTGACAGCCCTGTGTTAAAGGCAATATATTCTGCAGCCCGGGAGACTGTTGGCAAAAATGTTCACGTTATTAAACTGGTTTGGATACTAGAGGATTATTAGAGGTTTGTGGTTGACATCGATTGGATTACCAAAATGGAATCCTATTCTTATATTATCAAAGCAGGTTTTCTAATCTGCAGCTACTGACCACAAAATCTTAACATTTGTAAAAACAAAATACTGCTCAGTTCAAGCCAATTTCAAGATCTTAACAATGAGGATGTTGTCTCGGTCATACGTGTATCTTTTTATTACTTTCAGTCTTGATTTTGGGAGAAATAACCTTATTACCCTACTTTCTAGGTTTATAACCAAATGTCATCATGATAAACCTTATTTATTGCTTCAAACCGAAAGCAATAACTGGTAAATATAATATCCAGCAATTACGCGATACAGATGAAAGTGAGACAAATTAGCCCAATAGATGCCGCTTCTTTGTCTTTTTTTTTTCTAGATATCATCTTTTATGGTTTTTCGCTTGTAACTCGTGGCTGACAACATTCACATAAATTCAGATATATTCCATAAAGTTCACAAACGACAAGGTAAAAAATATCTACGAATATTACTAAAATAGTAGAGTTAGTGTTTTTAAAAGCCTACTTGCAAAACATTCATGTTTTTTTTTTACTTTAATCATTCATTATATGAAAATTAAATAATGTATTACTCATTTTTTTTTAATTAATTTTAATTACCTATGTAAAACGTATGAATATTTTCATAGAGTATAGAAATGTGGGTAATATTGGAATATTCAGTTCATATTTGAATAATTGAAAAATTCATTACATAGTTACATGCAATGTGTGTACAAGATACTCTTTTTACATTTACAGAGTAGGTTACATCAAGCGGTGTCTACAACGTTAATTAATCTGTATACGAAACAAACGAAATAATAAATATGACAATCAATCAATGCCCGCAATAATAGCATTTATTTAGGCGGAAAACCGGTTGCCTGGAGGTCAATGCGGTATCAAATTGGAATCTTTATCTATTAAGGGGTAGTATTAAATGTATGATTCATACGATTTTGTTTTGTTTTACACTCATTCGTTTAGGCCCGACCGAGTGTCATGTCAATGAATGATGAAATACATTTATCCGCTTACTCTGATTAGTAAAAAGGTCATATAAATAAATGACCCACGCTGAACTGTCGCAGCAAACTCAATGACAGGGGGGCGCTACCATCGTTCAACTATATGATTTCCAACATGGCAAAAATCGGAACCAGCGATCCGGTATTGACGGTGGCGCCACGCTGTCAATGTCAGAGATAGGACAGTTCAGTATTTTGGAACTATAGCAGACATATCAACTCAAAAAGGAATCAACAGTTCAACACCGTATCGCCTTTTGCGAGCTGTCATCGCCTTTCGTGCGCTGTCAATCGCGAGTTACGGTAAGTGCGTTGAAGTTTGGAGTTTTTATACTAAGAATAGGTACTGACCGCCTCGAGTTGATACGGTTACAGTACCTTTCCGGGTTGATAAATGTGCTACGGCCTAAAACCAACCAATTATCGGACGTATTTTTTTCTGAACATTCTAGGTTGTATAAGGGAAACCAACAAATAGATCTATTGCGGCGTATACTACACAATTCTTGGGCAATTTAATAATTTACTTAGCATCTAATATTCTCTGCGATTGGTTAGTGTGTGACCTTGTGCATCCACGCGCACTGTGAGACCTCATAGTAATGTTTGTGAATACGGGTGTTAAAGACCGGGTCTCGAATTCGAGGTCTATTTTTTAACTTCAATTTTACAATACACCGTGTCATAGCACTGAAAAAGCACCGAAATTTAATTCGCAACTGCATTAATAACGGCCCGATAGAAACTGGCTTTAATTGGACATCATACCCTTAACAAAAGCAATCAATCTGCATCATAGGATTACATATGAAATATTTTATTTCCCTGGCAAGTACATGCAGTCGCATACAAGCTCATTAAAGGAGGTTACATTTATGAACGTCACTTGTAAAGATAGGGAGACAGAGGAGAGTTGTGACATCGTCGATTTTTGGAAACCTATTAACTACTAACCTAGCTCGCAACTGTGCTTATTTCTTATCTCGACACTTGAACTAAAGAAAGCGCACTGTTACAAGCTCGCTAGTAGTTAGCAAGTTCCAAAAAATTTACAATGTCTCAACTCTCCTTTGTTACAACTCACCTCGGTCTCCCCTACGTTACGAAAGCATTAGGCATTTTTTTTTTTGCAAGATAAATTACCAAAGGGAGGTTCTCTAATGATGTTGATTTTGTAGAGAAGCCCAAGAAAAACTGTCTCATGGTGTCTATTTCGTGGATAAGCAGTTACTAGGTATGTGCTAGACTGCATGCATACCTACCACATACGTTAATATGAAGTAAAATTATTGCGGTACTCTATTAAAAAAACTATACCTATCCTCAAAGCTTCCATAGATAACGAGCTTTAAGCTTTTTCATTGTTGAAACTGTTTTCTCTACACACCGCCAGACGGCGCTACGAATCATACATAAATGCCCGTTACTGTGCACGTTATAAGCGATCGAATGAAACTCAAGCGTTTTTCTGGACGATTTTTAGGGTTCCGTACCCATAAGGTAAAAAGAGGACCCAATTACTAAGGCTGAGTTTATTTTAACCGTAACAATAACAGTAACCGGTGCTTTTTTTATGGAGTTTGACGGATTTTTGACGTTTGCCAAAGTTAAAATAAGATGGTGCAACTCAGCCTAAGTATGAATGCACCACCTGACAGCTAAACAGTTGAAAATTTCAAAGATGATGTATTTCTGTTGCCACTTTAACCAAAAATAGTATTAGAAATAGAATGAATTAATATTAAGTGGAGCATCCCATACAACAAATGTGACTTTTTGCCGTTTTTTGCTTGATATTTATAAGGGCAACAGGTAGGTGGGCAACGCTTGAAATATTCACAGAATATTTAGTTTTATATTAATTTTAAAAACATAAATAAAGTAAATATTCTTGGATGGCTTAAACATGGAGTGCATGTGCGGTTTTGTTCCCCAGACGATGAAGCACATGATGTTGTGCCTTGAGTGCCCGAGCAACTACACGCAAAAGGATTTAATGAATGCTGCTGACAACGCCACTCTTGTAGCGGAGTTTTGGGCTGACACTGTGTAGGTTTGTTGTCGACACGATAAGAAGAAGAAGTAAATATTTAACGGGCTCACATAGGTAGATACAACATCAAACGTCGTACAGAACCCTTCGATACGCGATTCCTTCTCGCACTTGGCCGGTTTTTTTCTTTTTTAAAAGCCACGGCCTGAGCTTACCGATAACGCAACGGGGTCGGCTGAATTACAGGCTTCATAATTGTTTCGGCCCACGGGGCGATTGTGCCGAAAGTTTATCTCCTTTTTTATATGGCCCTTTAAAGCGAGGGGTGTACTCGGCATATTTTTTGTGCCAGAATTAAGCTTATTAAGATAGAGTTGAGTATTCGCGGGGAAAGTTTGTGTGAATCCCTTAAAATTGCGATTGCATTAAAAAAGATGTAAGGCATAGAAGATTATTTTCCTAAAATAATAATAATTGCAGATTTTTTGTAAGTTCTATGTTAAAAAAATTATAATTTTTAAAACAACCTACGAGTCTTCTTTGTAGTTTTTTCGGATAATGGTAATTGATTTTTCTATCAGCATTTAAGCGCTCAAGTCATCTTCGTATTCTATCAATAATTCATGATACGGAATACTCATTACAATCATTTTAAGTACTGCTTGATACGCCACCATAAGTATGTGAGTCACACACACTCTTCATATGCTCCTCACAACTCTACTTTCGTTAGTTTTAGCCAAATGACGTCCACTGCTGGACAAAGGCGTCCAAAGATTTCCATAACTAACGGTCCTGCGCTGCCCGCATCCAGATACATCCCGCAAAACTTACTGAATGCTTAACGTGCCCACAATAAACAGGATTCAATTCTCTAACCACTTCCCAATGACGAAAATATCGAATTTATTGCCTTCTATTGTGGCTTTGAACAGCAAATCTGTTTCCAGAATATGAATCACTTGACACCTCATTTTACCTTTAATCCCATTACGGCTTTTACAACTGATATTAGATTTCACAGAATTGAGCACAAAAACTTTTCTATGAATTGTGTCGACCTGGCAGCGCCAGTCTTACACGAGTAAAACGACTTCTTTAGAATCAAAATGTAACTGAATTATGACGTACGTATTTACTTGGAAACACCTTCGGTACCTCTAGCACGAACAGCTTTCAACTTCGAACCGTTTGCGTATTTGAACCGCTATCAAAAGATTGGCTTGGTTGCTGCATCTTACTTTAACTTTGACAAATTATTAATGTCAAAAATCTGTCAAACTCCATACAAAAAACACCGGTTATCGTTATAGTTACGGTCAAAGATAGGTGGTGCAACCCAACCTTAGTGTGAAAACTTAAACAGGGCCTCTGTGAACGTGACGTAAAGTGAACTTAGGATTCGACCAAACAAGAGTTAATATTAATCTCAGAATAAATCGTCAGTTATTCGACATTTTGACATTTATTTCCCATACTGAAACTGTCAATGTGCCAGTTATACCAGGAGTTATTCTCGGGTAAAAGTTTGGTCGAATCGGACCTTATAGAAATGGTAGCACGAAACTAATTTTGACAATCGAGATCGTCACGTTATCTTTAATTCACAGGCTGATTATCGAATTTTGTCGAATACGCAAACGATTCGAAGAGCAAGTCATTCGTGCTGGAGGTACTGGAGAGACCTTTCAGGTAAATACGACCCAAACTTTTACTTTCATGCAAATGTCCACGTGGAATAGTATTTATGGATGTCTGCGAAGTTTTTTAATAAAATGGACCCATAAGTTATTTGCCATGAACTGTGGAAGTTGAGTTCAAAGGACAGTAAAATGTGGAATCTCTATTTTTGTCTATCTGCTATCGACTATATTGATTAAAGACACAAATTTTACAATGAAACCCAATACCAAGCAAGCAGTACATTTTTGTAGTAAAACAAAGGCGCGATAGGTATTTTTCAGGAATAATTACTGACCGACTCGTGATCCGGGGAACGCGGGTTCGGTCTCCGCCGCCGCTCGACTATTATGGTGAGCTCACTCGTGCGTGACACAAGCAAATTTAGCTTAGTACGAGGGGCTAACGTAACTATTACTATTTTTTGAAATAACAAATTAGTTTTTTTTTTAAATGGCATCTCTATTCAAGATTCCACGTCCAGCTGTTTCCCGTTCTACTTCGTTTGTTTCAGACAAATGATGTCCACTGCTAGACAAAGGCCTCCCCTAAGGAATTTCACAATGACCGATCCTGCGCAATGTTTACTTAACTACACCTAAAATAATACCGTCTCAAACTAAACTACACTCAACATCAAATAAATCGCACCTTCCGCGACGCGAACTTTTAAAAGATTTTCTTCTGACACAATCATAGTGCCCCAATAATATTGGTGTTATTTGAAAGCCCAATTATTCAACTTAAAGAAAAACACTTTATAAACAATTAACAGGTATCGTAAATGTGACTTGAAGAAAGGCTTCACTTGGGGCTCACCTCTGGGACCAAGTAGACCAATTTTTGTGGTTATAAAACCAAATAATGATCTTACGTGTCCTCTTTAACAGATGGATAGCGATTAATCCCAATTTAACAGTTTTATTGCCATGAAAGTTGGCTCAAGCGTAACTACCTGTCGCTTCAAGAAGAGACTCTGGATCCTTCTAAAGACACATTTTTGGGGTAAAAAAACCATTCATTTAATGAAATGAAGTTTAGAACTAGGCTTTCAAATGGTATCAATATTGGTGGGAAGTGGGGATGCATACGTTTGAAAAGTGCTTGTCGCGGGAGGTGCGATTTATTTGACGCCGAGTGTATACCAAAGAACAAACTGACAACCGCTTTTGTGCCCTTAAAATATATTCGACCTACAAAATAATAAAGCGGACACTCGCTGAGATCATCCCAAGAGTAAATAGAATTTGGTAATGGATAGGGATGTTCGAATAAAAATTAGGTTTAAGTGGTGGGAGGAAGAGAGTGAATGACCGCGATTGGGAAATTGTTTTATTTTGTTAATCGGGATGAGCTCACCCCTTTTCTGGGTCAGTTTAACTGGCCTTTGTTCTTGAATAAGCTTTTGAAGTCTTCATTAGATAAAGTAATGATATTTTTAACAGTTACTTTGAACAATTAAGTACTTGTTTTAAATCAGATCTTTTAATCACACTAATATTATAAAGGCGAAAGTTTGTGAGTGTGTATTTTTGTTACTTCTTCACATCGAAACGGCCGGAGCGATTTTAATAAAATTTGGTATGGAGTCAGCTGACACCCTGGATTAACACATAGGCTACTGTTTACCGCGGGTAACACCGTGGGACACAGCTAGTATTACATAATAAAGGAAAAATGCGACATTCACTCGTTCCTTCAAATCTAACGATGGCACAGACACGCGTTATTCTAGTAACTTTTATTCTCAAATTAAAGTTTGAATTTACCTAATTCAAAAAAATGACTGATCCAAATACGGTCAGTATTTGGATCAGTCAACCAAATCTTTGACCAATATCATCGTCCAATCGAACCCAAGACCTACACAGATTAAGACGGTATATCTCTCTAACTAAAGTAATAACATGTTGTTAGTCATTTTCTTCATAAATGTATTACTAGTATTACCTATACTAATAGTTATAATAATATACCTAAGCATTGTACAAAACAGTGCTTTCGTCAGACCTGTGAGGAATAGCATCCAATTACACTCATACGACCCATTCTTTTCACCAGGAAATACAACTGCAAAATCAACAAAACCCTCGTTCAGCACACTCGAAAAATCACCACGGAAAATGTCAAGCCTGGTAATTATTTTCCCCGAAAAAAACTCTAACAAAAAGTTTAAGGCCGTGATTGAAAGTGGTATTTTATCTGAACGGCAATTTATAGGGGGTGTGCGGCCCAATTGATGGGGTGCTAACCGCTAGGTCCAGATAAGGGTTGTAGTCTTATCAAGGGTTTTTCGTGAATTCCGAGAAATCAACCTTAAGCAAACTTTTTTCCTCAGTACCTACTTGGTCACTGGAAGATTAATTGTTTTATTGAATAAAATACTTATCCATTTACGACTTCATTGAACACAAATGTCAAAAATATACTGATAAGATTGGACTATAATGTAAAATCTGACCTCAATTTTCTAGTAAAACCATCATGCATAGTTCGTATGGCAAGCCACGATATGTGAGAGTAGATAAAGTGCATAAATCAGCTCATCATCTCAGCCACAGGACGTCCACTGTTGAACATAGGCCTCCTCCAATGCTTTTCATGTTGCCCGGTTGGTAGCGGCCTGCGTCCAGCGCCTTCCTGCTACCTTTATGATGTCGTAAAGCAGCTCACAATCAGTAAAATAAGACCATTATCTCTTAAAAGACAAAATATTACATAACGGCATTAATCACCCACAAAAAATCTAATCCACAGAGCGACTGATGATCCGAAATAATTTAATATCGCGTCAAATAAGCCTTCTTTTATTGAAAGCTCTTACAAATCCCGAAAAGTATTACCAATCGAGATATTTGCTCTGCAGAGTTTTCTGTAAAGTCGTAATTATTCACGGAGAACGAAATCCGGTGCCGGATTAAAACCGAAGCTATATTAACTGGTCATCTCCACGATGGAATTGTGTGGATATGCCTATATCTAATTATAGTCGTTCGACTTTCTTATACTAAGGAAGTCATAATTTAGCTAACAAGATGGGTAGTAGACACTCAACATACCTACATCTAGTACACAAAGTACCTACGTCAATAGCATACAGTATTGTTGTTGTTAGTGCCAGTTTTTTAAAAGAAAAAAATATAAGTTGGGCGCGGCCTAGCGTCGTACCTACGTTAAGAACTGACATTGACCAAGTTTTAATGGGTTTTGGTAACCAGTTGCAATTGGGTTTTTGACATAAAAGATTAAAAAAAAATTGTGCACCTATGAAGCGCCAAAGAATTCAATCGCACATAAAAGGCACGCATCAAGGTTAACATTATTTGTCTTAAGATATAGATAGCATAACTATTAAAGAATATCCACATAAAACCATCGTGTCCCTCTGCAACCAGGCAGCGGGCGTAAAAAGAAAACCGCGGCGCGCGGCAAAATAATAAAAACCGCTCCGACTGAGATGCTACTAATTAATCCCAAACGGGCCATTGCTGAATCATTTCACGACTTTTCAGCTCTTGGGCGTGGAGGATTGTTGCTGTTTTTGTTAACGTTTGTGGACATGTGTGTTACAAGGGTATAGTGGAGTCCCCTACTGTGGAGAGGAGGAATTAAAATGAATCAGGAATTAAGGATACAAGCACCGTGGAATCTTTGGACCAATGATTCTCAAGTGGAGAGCAAAGAAAAAGTGAACATCCGCCCGATGGTCAGAGGACCTACGCAACTTCATACTTATGTAACACTCGTGGCTATGGGGGTGTTACATGATTACAGAAAGTTACTGAATGAAAGTCCGAAGCTTACTGTAGAAATACGATTCTTGATTTCCCAATCATAATGGGCAGTACTATAATTACAATAGTGGTTTGGTAGCAGACTTACTTTATGCGATGCGACTGACGAACGCCACCGAATACAACTCACATGAAATACAAGCCATTTGATTTAGGCTGTGTGGCACACATTAGGCAAGGGAATGCTTGTCTAGAAAATGATGAGTTTATTGCACATAAAATAATGTTGTTCAGCAATAGATGAATGGATTCTACCTAAATGGTAACATAAATAAACATACCCAGATAATTTTGAAATAAACGCCGAGGATGCCAAAAGTACAATAAAAGAAAGACCTTCGTAAAACAAACCAGACATTGATAGACGGAACAATTAATCTCTCAGACAGCCTAGTAGACAATAGCGCTTTTTTATTCATTACTCATCGATCATATTCGAGTAGGTATATTTATAGCCTGGAATACGGCTGTTGGCACATTTATCGCGAAATAATTGGGTGATAACAAAAAAGGCACATTTTATCAATATTGAGTCTTTGTTATACTACTGAAAAATGACGTGTTGATTTCAAAATGTAAAGTAAAAAAATACAATACAGTTGTATTTTCGTATTTTGTGTGACTGTTGAACAAATTTAACGTTATAAATTATAAATTACCACCACGAACAGGTAGGTAACACAACTCATAGGAAGCATTCATATAATAAGCACTGGAAAACTTTCATTTTACAAGACGAATTGTCTATAATGGGATGAGAATCAGCTACTTGTACTAATCTTCATTTCTTTATTTTCTCATATTATCATTAAAAAGACAAAGTATTCAGGATAAAAATCTCAGTTTTAGGGGAAAATTGTGAAGGATCTGTTCAACCTAACTTAACGTCTATCAAATCTCAAGATCTTGATCTCACATTGTGAGATCTTGAGTATTCCTCAAAATAAATTATTCGGAAACACGTGATTTGATTCTTTTCTGTAAAAAATATACTGTAGAGAAGGTTAATTAACCTTAATTGCCTTTCATCCATAACAATTTAGGAATAAATGTACTTTCCTTTTTGAGTATTTTGCAGAAGATTCTTCCACTAGTCCACCTTAAGGGAACTACATGGAAGAATATAAAAGTCATCTATTTTTTAGGAAATTTATAGGCTTTCAAAGCGCTTTTACTCGTCCCAGTATTACGTTACTCTATCACTGCTTTTGGACAATAAATGGGCCAGTGCTGAGAAGAAGCAGCGCAAGAAACTCATGCCCATTTTCACCATCAATCCCTAATTTTTAAGTGAACCCTACGGTAACATTTAACAGGAATTTCGTTTTCATAGCACTTAAAAATTAGGAATTGATGGTGAAAACGGGAATCAGTCACCAACAGCTTCTTAACTCTAGTTCTTACCAGTAGAGACCCCTCACAATAGAGACACCAGTAGAGACAACGCCACTCTTGTGGCGGAGTTTTGGGCTGACACTGTGTAGGTTTGTTGTCGACACGAAAAGAAGAAGAAGAAGTAGAGACCCCTAGCGTTCGCCTCGCACTCACTAGTTCCCATTAATAGTTTCTGACGAAACTTGCTCCGTAAAATAAAGAAATTGCGAAGCACTTTAGGAGAAAGGAGTTCTATTACACTTTTTTACGATTCACCCTTATCTTGAATTATGAAGGCGTTTTCTTATTTGCAATGCAAATGTTTATGTTCTCTAACAATTTGCTTACGTTAGGGTAGTAGTTGAACGGAGCTTTTTTCGCTGCTAATATCTTTTTGTTGGAGATGTTTTATCAGGCATTCATTATTTTAGATTATACCTATGATCTTTATTGTTATTTGTGTAACCAGCTAGAGATTTTTCTTTTCAGGTTCTGCTCTATTTATTTGGGGAATAAATAACAAAATGATCGCTTATCGTATGCTTCTAAAGCAACAGTGAAGTTCTGTCTTCATACTATAGGCCGTCAATTAAATCAGTTAAGAGCCATTTTACATTTTCGTGCGAATTTCTAAGATTTTGGAAGCATGAATTACTATCTTAAGCAACACCCAGAGATTATTTAATAACTGCGAAAGATAGGTCAATCCTTAGTGTTGACCATTAATGAAACGGATTTACTAAAACTCTTTTGCTTAATTCACAGTGCCCCATCTCCCACAACCATTTTACGGAAAAATTGCCGCAGACTCATTTTCAAAGTCCTGTATCTATTATTTATGCTCATATAATAAGCTTAAAAATATATAGTAATCATCGGACATATATTCTTGTAGTCCATTAATGAAATAGATTCTTGAATTTCATTACCATTATTGAGTAAAATCTAAAAATAATTTGCCAAATTTGAAGATTAACGTCACATTTTGATCGTGGTTTTTGGTTTAAAAACACAGCAATAACTGGAACAAAAGTATCCCAAAATAAAGAATATTCATTGTAGAATTGATTTCTACAGTTATTGTTTAAATATTAGTAACAACTTTGTCAAAATATTGATGTGAATATCAGTATAAATTACAATGCGCAAGCCGACATCGATTAGTATGGCGCGAGCGCCCGTCAAGGCAGGACCTGTGTCATTTTTCCCGCCGTGACGTTTACGTGCGTTCGTGTCGTAAAGCGGTGATTTGTACGGCGACCAAATACATTTGATACTATGCCGAGAGGCTGTTTCGAGTCGGCCGGCCGAGCAGAAATTGAAATGATGAATTTTAATTTCTTTGACGGATCTGGGTGTAACTATGTATAATATGTAGGTACCATGTATTTAATTTAATAAATAAATTATAAAAAAGTATATCCATTATGCTAGCACCCTTAACATAAGCATATTGGTTGCCTACTTTTGGACTAGATGGCGCTGTGAAATTGTTCAAAGATTTGTTTATTTATTTATCCGCTTTGAGTTTTATTTCGTGAAGAAGAAAAAGAAGCGTTTTGTTTCGAGGGGGAAGTTTTGTTGTTAAATCTATACTAATAAAAGAGGAAAGATTTAATTGTTTGTTTGTTTGTTTGGAGGCAATAGGCTCCGAAAAATAATTCTTTCACGATTTAGAATCCTAATTTTTTTCTATGTAGGCTATAAAATATTTTCAAAAACTTTAGTACAAAATCTTTGATAAAATTCCACGTTTAATAAATAAATTAGATAACATATTAATAATTTTTTTTCAGTACGATTTTAGTACTTGTTTTTCAGAAATTCTACGATTTAACTAAACTTCTAGTGTTTATATTTTATGCATAATTTATTAACTTCTAAAATATACATATATCCTATTGATAGATGACGTGCTTCGTATTTTATTAAAATTATTACCTGACTGACTATGTTAAAAAGGTGTGGAATGTTATTTTGGAGATAACTTGGTTCCATAGAAATATAGAGAGATGCTAAGTAATGCGCTGAGTTCGAAACTCAGTGTCGTATTAGAAATTCACACACACAAAAAAATCAAATTATGTGCTCATTATCCACTGCGGTGTCAGTATTCAACGTTCGAATAATCTTTAGTAGGTACTATGCAAGCATTATAAACTGTTTACATTATGACGTCGCTACTAAATAAATAAATAAATATCTTTGGACAATCTCACACAGCGCCATCTAGCCCCAAAGTAAGCAATTCATATGCTTGTGTTATGGTATGGGTGCTAGCTGAACGGATATACTACTTATATACTTTTTTTTTAAATACATACATATTATACATAGTAACACCCAGACCCGTCACAGAAATTAAAATTCATCATTTCAATTTCTGCCCGGCCGGGAATCGAACCCGGGACCTCTCGGCATAGTAGTCCGTTCTGAACCACTACACCAAACGGCCGACAGACGGCTACTGTCATCATTGCTTTCACAAGCAATATGTTCCAATTTGTCCCTTGTCACATTTCCCTTTATTTTCTGTGTGCTGTGCTTGTTTCTAAGTTGATATCAATGAAATATTCCTTAGTACTTTTGATTTAATTTTTTTTTTATTTTGTCACGTGTTTGAAAAATCAAGGTCAGATTACAATAAAATTACAAGTGAAAACGTAACATTGCATTGCAACTCGCAATTTCGCAATATTGATGAGGAGATTCCATTGGAAAGTCTGTATTCATTCCTAGGATTCCCCTAACACCATCAAATTCAAGAGAATTCAAGAGAGTGCAGTTTCCCATCTCATGCTTAGGGACCACGCGGCCACGGTTTAAAATAGTGTGGTTGCATAGAGCCTGCAACGGGCAACCGCGGGCAGCTGCTCATACTAATTTTCGATAAAAAGCAAGTGTTGGCGCCCTCACGAGTTTTAGCGGAGTTCCATATGGTAGCGGGAGTAGACTTAATGGAAATCTATGCTTCTCCGACGACCAGTTGTATGTGGAATACTCCAGAGTATGCGCACACAATAACCTGGTGATTTTAGCACCTGAAGATTGTTTACAAAGAAATCTGCGGCAGGTGTAGTGTTTTAGTTTTGTTTTAGAAAGATCTCATAATTTTGTAAGTATTCAAATATTTAAACATAATAATTTGTAGATTTTATATAAAAAAATATAATCATTTATTTTAACAAAATTAATTTTCTTAAAATATTTTAATTCTGTTAGAACCATTTTCCACTTCATCGCAGAAGAAGTCGCGGGCAAAAAGCTAGTATGAAATATGTAGTATTGCCCGCGGCTTCACCCGCTTGAAATTTAGTTTGTCACAGATCGTCATAAATTGTAGCCTATACATTGTTATTCTGGTCGATGCCAGGGATAGATGAGCGTCGCTGTCGCTGGCGACAGGGTCTTTTGGTTCAGGGTTCATGGCGTAGGTCTCAGGCAAAATGAAATCCACTCGTAGAAATTAATAAACTCAGTGTATTCATGAAAATAATTACTCACAGCACTAGAGTCGTATCGGAACTGAGTGAACCAAAGGTCTTGCGATAGGAACTTCCGACCCGAGTGATAGTTGAACACAAACTGCCTAGTATCTACTGCTGTACTGTACTGTAAAGTTTCATCAAAATCTGTTCAGTAGTTTTTGCGTGAAAGTGTTACAAACATCCAGACATCCACACAAACTTTCGTATTTATAATATCAGTAAGACTAGTAAGAAGTAAGATAATAAGATGAATTATTTTAGTTATTTGTTTACTTATAATAATATTTATTTATTTATTTCTTAGCTCTGTCTGATAATGGATCTGGAGGAGATGCAATGGCCACCTCCGTAACAAAACAATAGAACCCTATGGAGTTTGGGCTTGTGTGATTCGCCTTGACGAATATTTCGTATCCAGGGCCCGATGATGGAGCTGTAAGGGGGCAGATTTTTTTTTTCACTATGTGACTGTCTTTATTTTGTACTTAATATATATTTTACATATTATACCTATTCGTGTTTCATTATGAATCGAAATATAAAAGACTTATTAAACTCTATTAAAAATTTAAATTAATTTATCAAGTTTGAATACCTCATTCTACCTTAAAATTAATAACTTAAATCAAGTCTTAATACGGTCACGGCTCAAGATTTTTTTGTCCATTTCAGCGTTCTTTTTACTCTTTTGACGTTGCGTTGACAGCTTTTACCTAAATTCGCGCGGAATATTTTTGTGAAATGGCTCTTAACACCTCGCCTGGAACATAAACAAAAGCGTAAGAATGCAAAGACTATTCCAATGAAAAATGTTGGCAGAAAAATTCCTGCCTCAAGTTACAGCGCAATCAACGTCGAAGCATAAGCCCTGAGGCACAACACCGGGCGTCGACGCGAAGGCGGTAAAAGCTATTGCGCTGTTAAGCCAAGAACATACGGAACTCATTTTTGGCACGAGACGCTGCGGGCATCGGAGCATGGTCTCCAAATCAATAGCGCATCAAGAAAACACATTGCACGCCAACTCGTGAAATTTTTCTGTGCAGCATATTTTTCGATGGCGCTCAATCGGGTGATCGGGTGCGCTTGCTGAATAGAGTGGCCAGTTTTTTCGGTGAGTTGACTGGTTTTGCAGATTTAAGTGGTGATAAAGTCTTAAGTGGTTCTCAACTTGCTCAGTAAATAGCTCTTTAGGAATTAGCCATTTTTGCGGTGCTTCACAACAATTGGACACCTTAAGCGTTTGTGTTTGTCTGTAAGTACCCCTGCAAAATGTCAACGTAGTCCAATTTTAGGAAAACGTAGCACTCACTTTGTGCTATCATAAACTTACTTAGGCGGGTTTTAGAATCACGCTGACCGCTCGCTGATCGTCAGCGCTGACAGATCAATATGAGTGTAATTGTAAAAAAAAAGCAAACGTTTTTGAGTGACGTTTATCGGTAGGCGCCGACGCTTCATAAATTTTGGCCGTCAGCGCCAACGGTCAGCGTGCGTCAGCGCGATACTAAACTCAGCTCAGCGTATAGCGACTGATGTCAAATCGTATTTAAACGTACCTATATCGCGCTTACATCACGCTAATGGCAATAAGCATCTTCTTTATCTTAAACAAGACTAGCGGCCGCCCGCGATTTCGTACGCGTGGTTCGCGTTTTACCCCCTTCATCTATCTTACGCGGTTTAGATTTTTTCATACAAATGTTTTTTCCCGCTAACTCCCGTTCCCGTGGGAATTTTGCAATATCCTGTTGTAACTAAGCTTTAAGTTTACTAAGGTAGGTACCTGCATGCCAAATTTCAAGCGTATAACTTAAGCGGTTTATATTTTTCATACAAAACGATTTTCCCGCTAATTCGGGGAATTTCGGGAATTCCTTTCTTAGTGCACCTCTACGGTACCTAAGCTACGTTCCTTCCAAAGAAGAACGGTCATCTGTGACCCAGGCCCGACAGAAACGAGACATACCTCAGTTTTTTTGTCATGTCTTAATTAGATAAATTATATATTTTTTATTTTCGAAATCTATGTATAACACCAAAATATTACCCTTTGTTTTTGTTTAGGCGTTATACAAAAACTAATACAAAATGCCTATTTATCACCAAAATTGGTAAATGTATGTACCTAAATGTCTATTACAGCTGCTATGGAATGTATCTAGGTGACCTGGAGATACAGCCGGATTATACAGGGTGGAAAAAATAATAAGTTACAAAATCCAAAAATTCAATGTTACCAGCTTCCATAATCTGTACCCTATTAATGGTACCATTTGAAAGAGCTCGTGAAGCACTTTCAGAATCAGTAACTAGTTTTTCGATATCTTGTATAGTTTAGAAATAATTGAGTGAGATCACTTATCGTTCCATATGTATATCCACCCTGTATAATCCGGTTGTATCTCCAGGTCACCTAGATACATTCCATAGCAGCTGTAATAGACATTTAGGTACATACATTTACCAATTTTGGTGATAAATAAGCATTTTGTATTAGTTTTTGTATAACGCCTAAACAAAAACAAAGGGTAATATTTTGGTGTTATACATAGATTTCGAATATAAAAAATATATAATTTAACTAATTAAGACATGACAAAAAAACTGAGGTATGTCTCGTTTCTGTCGGGTCTGGGTTTTTTTTGTATGGGGCGTGACCGTTCTTCTTTAACCACTAAGGCTGCTCACGCGACGGAAGCTTAAAAAATGGAGTAACTTCTCCCGTTTTCCCAAAATTTCCGTTCACTACTCTGCTCCTAAGTATACTATACCTAACCTGCCCAGGAGTATGAAGAATAATTGTACCAAGTTTCGTTAAAATCCGTCGAGTAGTTTTTGTTTCTATAAGGAACATACAGACAGACAGACAGACAGGCAGACAAAAATTTTACTGATCTTGCATTTTTGGCATCAGTATCGATCACTAATTACCCCCTGATAGTTATTTTGAAAATATATTTCATGTACAGAATTGACCTGTCTACAGATTTATTATACTAAGTATAGATTTCCCCTCGTAATTTACAAAAGCCTAAAAAAACTTCAGCAGGCCCGCACACATGGACCTCCAGTATATTTTCAAGTAAACGCTAGTTTACCTGGTTTACGACACACTTGCCCTACAAAGGGCACTAGGCATTACACTCTGATGGCTGGCGTTAAGCAAGCGTGTGCAATATTGACAACACCCCTGAGATTTTGGTGGAGCTATGTAGGAAAGTATACGGTTTCGGGCACCTATTAAGGACATTGTCCTCAACCACTGACCAATGAGTACGTAAATTAGAAATTTCGAAGTCAAAAATTTATTTCTTCGTTGTAAAAAATTAACAAATACCTTTTTAAAGAAGAAAATTTAAATTAAAAACAAATTAAAACAGTTTTTCTTTTAGATAATCTTTTTGCTTTTCTTTTGCTAAGAGGCCAACATTATCAAGACCCCAATTTTACTAAGATCTTTTAAAAACCAGCTAAATAACTTATTAATGGGTTAAAGGAAGAATCTCTATTAAACATTGATAGGAAAACGTTTAAACACCCGGATGAAGCTCCAATCAATTCCGATTCGGAAGCACGAGGTCAAGGTTTGTATACTTTGGAGCCTTTCGAATAATTACACCTCCTCCTTTTTGAAGTCGGTTAATAAAAACACTTATTATTCACAAACATTACTATGAGGTCTCACAGTGCGCGTGAACGCACAGGGTGACATACGAACCAATCACAGAGCTCTATTCAGCGCTGTGCGTTTGATTTGCTGCTTTACTTAAGCAAGCATCGTTTGTGAATACGGGTGTAAGGCACGTGACTGAAACACATTTATTTATTTATCGATCAGCAACATAAGCTTACAGAAAAACCACATACCTAAATATAGACAATTGAGCGTTTTTTAAAACTTGAAAAAACACTACCTAATTTGAGGCGTAAGGAGGTCTAGGTAACTATCAAAATGTAAGGGCATTACTTAATTTTTAAAAGGGGTATCATATCTTCTATCGTAATGAATGTTTTCTGAAAGTCTGTACCTACATTTTTATTGCTTCAACTAGGAATCCTAACAAAATAATCCATCTGAGAAAAAATGGAAAACGAAACAGAATCAGACAGACATTTTTCTATTCTACAATTTAATAGTTCACGCGAAGCATGTTTCGGAGTTGTATAGGGTTGTCACCTCCCTTTTTTAATTGAATCCTTTAATTATCAGTTTAAGTATCAGTTCGATCAGCCGGCGTGCAGCGATGGCGACCAGACTTAAATGCATTGATCGCCATCGCTGCACGCAGGCTAATCGCGTGTGATCGCGTTGGTTTGGCCGAACTTTAATTTGAATGCAGATATGACTTATCCTTTAAAAATCTATGTATTTCTATCTTGAGGAGAATATTTCTCTCAGGACTTATTTCTTCTGTTATTGTATCTCAGGAACACGACTTTCTGTTTAGTAGAAACAGTTAGTATCTCAGGATTAGGAACACGACCTTCTGTTATTTGCTAGAGTCAACTGGAGGAGCCTACACCACTCCCCACGCTGGCCAGACGAGTTGGTAAGGCCTAATGTTTGCATATTTTAGCAACAAACGTTTTTTTATTAATTTATTTATTTTATCCCTTAAATAGTATTTTACGATATTCACGGGTAAAGTAATAGTCAAACTACTCTGCCTAATTTACGGATAGTAAATAAAGTTTTAATTACAATCTATTTTGTGCATCTAGACCGGACTCGGAAAGGAACTTTTTCGACGTCACAGCCAACCCTGTCTGAAGTGACTCATTATTTTGAGTGATATCGCGTTCGCTTCGCTAAAAATGAATTTTACAAAAGATGCTGTTGAAATTCACGCGCGCGAACCTATTGTTGTACACGAGTCCTATAAACAGAGATCCGTCCAGATAATGATAGCTAGGAAAATACCTGAGATTTGGAATTATTTTTGACAAATTTACTACAATAATGACTAGCCAAGACAACTAAAAAAATATACTTACTTTTTGATATTAAACGACCTATGAAACACAAAATAAGGTAGATTTTTAACCGACTGCGCCAGAAAGAGGGTTTAGTTTTTGCAATTGTTACACTGGTGTGTCGTTAAAAAGTAATCTTACTGATGAAGTTTTTCCTCGATTAGTTAACTACCTACCTACTTCGTTCTCATGGGACCCGATGTCGAAATCAAAGGAAATATTTACTTTCTTATGATTTATTACTAGATAGAAAGCCAGCCTAGTGTAATTGACTTGTAAGGAGAAACTTACCCCCAAAAAGAAAGCTTACATAAATATTAATGCGATATAATAGCTAACTAGGCACCCAGAGATCGAATTTGTTATTCATAAAAATTTAGATATTTTCGTTACCCATGTAATATTACTAAAACCTTAGCCAATTTTATTTACAATATTTTCCACGTGCCATTTAATAATAGCTTAAAAATAGATTTAGTTTAAACTTTAGTTAATTACTATACAAGTACCTCTCTTAACTAATAAATACGAGTCAGTTCCAAGAATTCGATTCAGTGTCCTTCTCGCTTCCCAATTTCAATCATTATTCCCGGAGAAAATGTAACAAAATATTTAGGTGGCTGCTAATCCCTTTAACTTGGCGTACTCCGATCAATCTTTAATCAGATAAGCCGCGGGCCAATTGCCCTGCCGCTGATGGAATGTAAATAATCTCCTGTATTAGTTGCCGTCAGTAGATTACGGTTCCTTAATTTTCTATCTTTATTTAATGCCGTGTTAAGGTGTGATGAATGAAAAAAGAAGAACTTGAGTGTAATGCGTATACTACTCACTGAATTTTGTGTGTTTTAAACACATGAAACTGAAGATAAAAGAAGATGAGAAACGAGTTTCCATTAGATACTTATTAAGTACCTACCTATAGAGTCCAAAACAGGTTAGGTACTTAGTTTCATTCGGGAGATTATGGCGCTATAATTTTTATAGGAAGGGAAAATACCTAAATGGGCGTAAGCAGTAATCATTCTTATTTACCATTACATTTAATATTCCCTTATCAATGAACACTTGAATGTTAAAATTTTGATTCAATTGTTTAAAGACTTTGGAACTTTTCAGACAGCAAACTTGTCCTAATAAGTAGTTCGTTCGTGTGCTGGATTACAACGCCAGCTGCGGTTACTGTACACGAGCCTTGCTAGAATAAAGTGTAACGAGACCTAGCATTTATACCCAGATAGGTACAGCACCATTATAATGTCCATAGTAAATAAGGTCCATAAAGAGGCCCAAGTCAACTGTGAGACGATCCAGGACCCAGCTGCCTGGAGACGCATGATACGGAGGGCCGACCCCAAATAAAATGGGAATGAGTCAGGCAAAGAAGAAGGTACAGTTATACCTACTGTTCCATTTTCTAGTACAACCTGCCTGTATTTTTCTTAGCTGCCCAAATCTCTTCCTTGACAAATGCTCACCTCATTTATACACACTCGTCTTTTGAGTGAGTGATATTTCAGGACATTATGCTTGCATGTAAAACATCGTTTGAAAAAACCGTAATAGGCACCCAAGTGGCTATTAGGGCTCATTTGACATCTTAGCGCATATCGCCTCCGATAAATCATTTATGAGTGCTTCCTTTATATTTGTCAACATTTATCCGGTGAGTGACGGGCATTCATTAAGAGGAGACTCCATCTTGAGGCCATTGAGGGCAGCCCTCCTTGAGGCCTATTTGTCCTCGAGGCTGGTGATAAATGAGAGTGTCCCAGCCAGTGGAATTAACCGACTACATCGAAAAGAGACGGTTATGGATCTGCGAGATGTATACGGGAGGATATTAAGAGCGGGGTCGCAATTGAATTTTTGGGCGATTTAAAACCATTTATTTTTTCGGTTGAGGTACACTTAGATTTTCTGTGATAAACCCGTGAACTCCTCAACTAAGGGGCGCTATTTGGGGCATCTGTGGTTAAAATTGTATTCCCACTATTTTAGTATATGCTGTGCTAACTACAAAAAATAGCTGAATTTGATATTAAATGACTTGTAACACTGGATGCGGTCTGCAGTCAGGTCAAAGTGTATGTACCTATCCCGCATAATGTCTGATTAGTTTGATCTGACCGCAGACCGCAGTGTGACAAATCTTTTATTGTCATTCTGACAGCAGATATGCAGGAAAACTGGTAAACAGAACACAAAGAAATCAGTATTACCGCAATCATATTTTCAAGCAAGTGCGATCAAAATCAACGGTTCATTCCGCCGACATTGTTGATGGAAAATAACAATTTTCCATTTGCGTGAGGCGTCAGGAAATCCTCGCGTATATTTCACTCATTGAGAATTACTTTTGCGATCCAACGTTCCGTCGACATAGCATTTTGTGCCTTATCTCTATCACACAGATACGACATTACCGTGCTTTTACGACCACAACTAGTGGATATGAATGGTTATTGATGCGTTTTTTACCGATATTATATAGATGGGTACATAATTTATCTATTAGTTGAATGCGTATCTTTTGAAAGGCTTTTACCATTGATTTGAGCTGGAAATGTTGGTAAATTGGGATCTCCAGGCCCTGAATAGTGGTCCTTTTGGCTTGAAGGTAGGTTACACTTTTGCGTGTATAGAGACATTGAGGATTTACTTGGCTAGATTTAGATTTATTTAGGAAGGTCCTATCTCAGGGCGTAGGATTTACATTATTTTCCAGCCATACTAGACCTATCATTTACATGTGACAGTATTCAGTAGAGAGGTCAATACTTATACTTAGATAAGTATAGAAGCTACATTTTAATGCCATATAAAACTGGCAACCAAAACGAAAAATATACAGACAGAAAAATAAAAAAGAGACCTCTTTTATTATCTCTATCTATACTTTTCTATGATCTGAGATCTATACCTACCTCCAGTATCATGGAACTTATGTGTAGTGTAGTGAGCGTAGGATTAGGTTAAATAAACAAATATGAGAAACAAAAACGATTAAAATGCGATCAACTGAACAGTGAACGCACACTTTTTTAAAGGGAAGTTAGAAGCCTGATTTAAAAAAATTGTAACTTATGAAATTTTTGAGATCAAAATGTTCGAACACGCCCAAATTAGCAAGTTTGTTTAATCGTCTCGAAGAAAAATTTAGAAAACAGAGGGAAAAAGACAATTAATTAAAAACTATATAAAATCAGCACTTTATTTGGTCCGGTCTACATTTATCTAGCATTCAATAGTAACTATAAACATTGATCATAAATAAAAATCGGTTATTCAACAACACAATAAACTGTTAAATATATTTTGTAAATTAACGAGTACCTTACTATAAATAAACGTACAATTTATTTAAAATCGAACACTCAACTTACCAAAACTCATTTTAAAACAATTCATAAATGAATTGGGGAAACTGATAACAAACTTTCAGTTTAATATCACAGGGTAAAATTGCTACACCAAAATAGAATCTCGAAAACAAGTACCAGGAACTGTGCCTTTTGAAGTTATTTTTATTAAATCACTCGTTATTTTACAATTACACAAAATATAATTACGCTATGATATAAAACTGTATATTTACACAAGCAAACCACGTTATATCACAAGAGCTATACATAAAGGTTGGCTTGGAGCTGAGAATTGTGATGACACTTACGGCCCGGTCACCGATAAAGTCTCTGATAGCCAATTTATCTGACAGATAAACTACAGCCTTAGGTTTTACAGGTCCAGGTTAGAAACATTTGATCAGAAAAATTTAGGTACCTATTTGTTAGATAACGTTATAGCTACCTGAAATTTTATCGAGAACCGGTAAACTGGCCAATAACCTCATTATGAAACGACACTCATGTACGAATGTAAACTCAAGATTTGGTGTAAGCTCGTGAAGCCTTCAAACAATGAAAAACAGACTACGGGGTTTTCAGCAAACGTAGTAAGTATATGACAGCCTAGGTCAAAGTATCGACGATTGCGAGAAGACTGGTTCTCTATCTTTTCTCTTTACGCTTCTGAATTATAATGGTGATGAAGCTTCTATTCATGAATGTAGATTCATAACTGAATGTCGTTTCACAATACAGGTTTTAAAGTTATAATAAAATGTGCGTTATTATTAATGAAAGAGTTGATACTTTTATTTAACAAAAATTGCCCACAAAGTGTTCATGCAAAAATGTAGGTATATCTACTGCGAATGCATTAAAAAAACACATTACACTGAACTCAATAATTTTTTCTCCTAATTTTTGTCACACAAAAAAATCTAAGTTAATATTGCTTGTGATAATGCACTACTACGTTAGTTATGATGAAGAAAATGCTCCCCAGGGAATGCTAAATATTGCTATACTTTATCTAAAGTGAGAAGAAATGTATACCCAAAGATAAAAACATGAATGAAAAAAATGACACGTGAATCACGATATGGTAATATAAAAATATCTAACACCATTGTACTCCGTTGCAAAGGGTAACTTGCCTCCACTTCGATTCTTCCGTCGACTGACCCCGCTTTTAACTGGACCCGCGGATCCAGTCACTAGATTGGTATTTAAAATACTCTCTCTTCCAACAAATGGGCCCACCATCAATGTGTACAGTTCGCGAGGCGTAAGCTTTTTTTTGTTTTGCGCAAAAATGTTTGTAAAAAAATTAACACAAAACCAAAATACTAGGAATTAAACACGTCACGCTACTACAAGTACACGCGGCCACAGTGTTAACTATTCATTTCCGTTTTTGCTCTCGCTCTCATCAAATGGTGATTTTTTGCGATAGAACGAGACGACATGACCGGCAATGGTCAGTTAACACTGTTGCCGATAGTACAAGAGGTGAAGTGTGACAGATCCGTCTGGTCGTTGCCCTCCTGTCCCATAAAAAAGAGCAAAAAAATGTCATCCGGCGACTGGAACCGCGGGTCCAGTTAATAGCAGGGTCAATCATCAGAAAACTCCTTCATCTGTACTTCACAAATCAGTTCAGTGCAAAGCCAACCAACTCCACCAGCATTATATGGAACAGGTGTAGTCGTAACAGGAGGAGGCCTCTTGCTGCCTTCTCTCCTCGTTGGTTATCCGGATGTTTGAGGAGGGCCCGGAGGTCTCCCAGAGTCCAGGGGTTTCAATGATCTAGAGGGGATACATTTGTTTGAAACTGAACCATCAATAAGAGCCAAAGCACACGATGCGATGCGGTGTCACACAACTCGTGTGCCCGCCACAGATATTTCTAGACGACGCAGCGACACCTCTTTGGCATCGCACTGCCCGCCGCAACCGCAACGCATCGTCAGCTTTGACCCTAAGGGCTTTGCCACATTGGGCTACAACACACTAGTGGTTTGTAAGCGAGTTGAAAATAAGGCAACTAGTAAACAACAGTCTTCCTGCGTCTAAGGAAATGCTGAAACTGAGTGCTCAAAACGATGGCACGCGACTTCGTGGCAGTCTTACTTTGATCTCGCAAATTAACTGTATGGATGGAATTTATTTAAAAAAGTGTAGCGCGTCGTAAATCATGTCATAAAATTAACGTTAAAATGTTCCAATTCAGTAAAATTATTACGTTACGATTAGGTGAAATGACTGAGTCTAGTAACAACTAAAAACATACCTTCTGCACCAGTTCCTCAAAAGCCAAGCTGATCCCCTCCTGAGTTTTGGCGCTGCTTTCTATGAACAGCATCCTGTGCTTCTGAGCGAACGCCTGGCCTTTTTCACGAGGCACTGCCCTAGGCTATGATAAGGGACAGACCATTTTATACTCTAATAGCAAAAACTTAGAAATTATTTTGAAACAGAAATGTATTGTTATGGTCACTTATCGCTTAAACACCCAGATAATCTGAATCTCATCTTAAAAAGGTCAAAGGTAGAAAAAAAAATTACAGTGTTTTTTGGTTGTCAAGTTGTAGATATTAGGCTGTTGCACCACCTAACTTTAACGGCAATACATGGAGTTTAACAGATTTTTGATGTTTGTTAAAGTTAAAGTAAGATGGTGCAACCCAGCCTTAGAATAGTGAACCTACAGTGGGAAAGAGACCTTCATTGTTTGGATTTCTTTGGAGACCAAACCATATATTTTGGCTAAACAAGTTACAGAAGTGGTAGTTATCATTAGATCCTATAGACATGGACTTGGACTGGGTATGGTTATTAATTCATTAAAAAACTTGAATCATAGGGAAAGTTTTGTATGGTCATTGTAATAAAATTACTAGAGTTAAGGGAACTCTAAAGAATCTTAGAAGTTAGTAAATAACATAATAATTATGTACTTACCTTATCAATTTTGTTTCCGACAACTAAACAGACAATATTTTTCTTCGTTGAATAAACTTGCAATTCCTCTACCCATTCCTTTAGTTTGTCCAGAGATTTTGGTTCTGATATGTCATACACTAATATTGCACCATGGGCATCTCTAAAATATTAAAAAACTTTTAAATAATTAACTTACATAATACTTGTTTGTATTGAGTATTGACAATTTATTCAAAACACTGTTAGAACTTGTATTAATAATTTATATTTTAAACTGCAATAAAAACTAGCTATTTGAGATGACAACAAATAAAGAATTGTAAAATAATAAATAATAAAAAAATAAAATAATAAAACAAGTATAAAACTTTTTTAAAAACAAGCTTTTATTCTGAATTTCGAAAGCTTGTATCGCGCATGGAATTTATTCCTCTTTTTCTCTGTTTGCGCTACAAGCTTTCGAAATTCAGAATAAAAGCTTGTTTTTAAAAAAGTTTATTTTTATTATTATTTTATTTTACACTTTTTAGTTATTAAATATCTTAATCTCAGGACCCTGGACATTATCTAACACTAAAGTGCTCGAAAAGACAAAACCAACGAACCCAAACTCGATGAGTTTCCGCCGTTTTGTTTAGGAGTTCCTATGGCCACCTCCCGACTCCATCATCAGACCAGCTCAATGGTACCATAATATTGCATTGTCATCGTACTTACATAAGTATACCAAATTTCAGCTCAATCGGTTGAGGAGAACTGGTCTTAATTTCAGTTGCAAGATTTGTCCCACACATACTAACAAGTGAAGTCAATATAAAGCTTGTAAAAAAATAGAATACCTGTAAAAACTAGATGTGAGCGTTCTGTATCGTTCCTGTCCCGCTGTGTCCCAAATGCCGAGCTTAACTTTAACTCCGTTCACGTCCATCACCTTACATTTGTAGTCAACTCCGATGGTAGCGGGGAACGATGCATTGTAGTCACCAGTTGTGAACGCTAGGATAATGCTAAAATACAACTTTGGTATGAAAAAACAAATTAAATAATTTAATTAATTTAGTTCTGTGTGTATTTTACAAACTTCACATGGATTAAATGAAGTAAGATGAAGTTCTGTTGATAATTTGTGTCAATTTTATAGTCGGCAAGGACAAAATTTGGTTAAATGAAAGAAAAAGTAAATCAACCATTTTAGTAATATTTTGAGCATAAAATTACGCACTGGTCAATATGACAATAAATAAAACGCAATAGATTTTACTTTGTTCTAGTTAGCCTTGGGGTAATAAAATCAAGGGCATACAAACAAATGATTATCAACAAAAATTACTTTTGCAATCTGTGAGGTAAACCAATCAATTCGAATCTGTATCTCACGTAATAATGAGGAAAATATTGCCACAGAACTAGTATGAAAGCTACTTATCAAGAAAATAATGACTCACGTTATACGCAATCCTTTACTATCTTGTTATTGTAAAAAATGCATAAATACACACCTAGACTTTCCAACACCACTCTCGCCGATCACCAGGATCTTCAGATTGGTAACATAATCCATTTTTAGACAAAGGAACTGATGATATCCCAGTCAAATTGGAACAAAAAGAGAGCACTTGGTTTTTCGCTCACAACACAAAGATAGCACTTAATTTGGTAGGATTATGGTTACTGGGACACTCAAAAAGGGTCATGCGATTAACAACACACTTTATTATGACGAAATATATAAAGAATTCTAAAAAATAATGCAACTTCCGGATTTTCCAAAACAATTATTTGGATGACATACGCCTGGTTGGAATTTTTGACGTTGACAGTGACAGCCGCGTTTCGTTTCACGTTTGCAAACAAACATTTATTTGTAAAAATAATAAAATAGTAAAACTTAATGATTTACTTGATGAATATTTTATTAAGTTTTTAAAATTATTTTTTTTGTTATTTATTTTTCTTACTAAAATTTTCAAAAAATTAAAATAAAAGTAATTTTCTTGGAAAGGCTTTATTTAATTAAAAATACATCCTTGCATCATGCTGCATTATTCTAAAGGAGGTAAACTCTATGATAAGAGCATTAATTATTAAAATCTCCCACATTCCTAAGCAAAGTTACACAGAAGGAGGACACTAAACTTGTTACTAAAACTATTTATTTAGTAAATTCACCTCGCAATAAAAAGCTCAATTGTTTAGAAAGAAGGCAGAACGCTTTCACCTGCATTTTCACATACAATGCGCCGCGCTGAATGCATTCTAATGAAATAAAGAAACGTTTTGTCCTCGGCTCCCCCTCTGCATTTGCCCTACTCGGCTGGTGACTCCAACTCTTGATGCAAGACATTAGAATAATTTACAGAGAAAATTAACACGTTTTTGTTAAATTTAAAACGAGTTTATAAGAGTATCGTTTTTTTCGCTAACAAAATGTTAAAACCTATAGGTATTATTTTCCTTAATGATTTTGAGTAGTTACACGTAATATCCTACACAATGCAGAGGTTATTGTTTAGGGACAAAGCAGTCTCACCTAACTCATGACCTGGAACCAGAAAATATTGTGATTCGGTTTTCGGATTAAAGCTAGTGCAAGTAATGAAAAACACTGCGTATTTTGGAGATGATAAAGAAGGCACATTGATCTAATCAGAATCTAAAGATAACACTTGAAACTGCTTAGAGTTTGTCATCATCACAAAGAAGATTCCAAGTCTCTGGAGATCAGTGGTTCCTAACCTTTTCAATGTCACTACCCCTGTGAACAAGTATGAGAATTGAGTTTACCCCTAGCTAAGCTTTAAAGTAGTTCATTGCGCGGCCGCGGCACGCCACCGCGACACCGCCGGCGGTCTCCTGCGGCTCTACAGAATCTAAGAATTTCGTGGTGGGAGTTTTGCCCATCGTAAAATGTACTCTGTAACCGAAGGCATACGATACATTTTACGACGGCCAAACCCCCACCACGCAATTTTTTGCTAAATAAGTTTGGCGCGGTCTATACCGTACTATTATTTTGTTTATTGCTATTTTAATACATTTTTGATCCATCCCGTGTTACCCCTCTAGAATTTCCGTTTTACCCCTTCGGGGGTAATTACCCCCAGGTTAGGAACGACTGCTGTAGATCCTATAAGGAATAAATAGAGTTCAAAACTTACATCGCCACCAAATTCCGGAGAAAATCGCAACATTTGCGTTCCCTACGAGACCTAAATACGTTCTCTTGAATAGACGCCCCTCTATTGATACAGCGATTCATATCGCTGCCTCACGCTTTTCTATCAGCGACATTATACTTCGCTAGACTATGAAATCACTGTTATTCTACATTTTGACCCACAACGCAAGTGGGTGAAGGATAGGAACTTATTAATTGTATCAGAATTGACGAGTGACAGTGAGATACGTTCATACAGTACGATTACTTTAGTTCTTTGAAAACAGATGCATGCCACCAATCCTGATAGGCTTAGGTAGGTTAGGTAGATAGTCCTATTTTTAACCCTGACTTTTCTATTATCTGTTTCACCCCTCTCAAAGGCTCCTTCAAATTCTATCAACTTTTTACACAACTCTTCTTGTATGTGACTTTAAAATATTGCTACATGTGACAAAGTTGCTTCAATCATCAGGTAATTTCAGGTTTCAGGCACCTTTATCATTATCGTCATCATCTACAGGACGTCCACTATTGAACATAGGCCTTCCTCAATGATTTTAAGATTGGCCGGTTGGTCCAGCGTCTTCCTGCTACCTTTATGAGGTCGAAGCAACAAAGTCCTGGAGTGGAGGCAAGTAATGGCAAGCGCAGCGTATTAAGTTCACCCAGAAGGTGGGCAGACGACTTAATTTGCCTTCCTCCATTAGAGAACAAGGCGTGGATCACCATCATCCACCATAATGGTGCAATCATCTCTAACTTCTGAAAGCACCCCCTGGCCATTACAATGACAGACCCTAATACTGCCGAAACGATTTCTCGAATCTGTTTCAAATTAATATAAGTCAGCCACAATTAACTAACTTTCGGTATTAAATTGTCATCGCCGGATTAATTGTCCGGCGAGATTGGTGTAATTTATCATTAAATAACGAACTGTTTTATTTCGAGATGAGCTTAATGATTTCGAATACGGCTCGGTAATGCGATTGCGTAATTTAGGGTTGTCACTTCAGACTATTGTTTGTATTTAGCGTAACCTAAGTTAGGTTGCGTCTATCGTTCATTAATTAATCATTTATATTGTTCTCATTATGTTAGCATAAATTATTAAGGTTACTTGCACTTTGAACAACCCAATTGGTTCGTTTTAAATCAATTCAGAGAAGTTTTGTAGGTAATTTGATTCTAAACAATGAATACCTAAAAACTTTTATGAATTAGAATCTAACTACAAAGCTAGACCACTTACTAAAAACTTTTACTCATTATGTTACTGCTAGTTAAAAGTTTCAAATTATACCTACCTGGGATATTCAACTCATGAAATTGTTTGTTGTTCAAATGTTTTCTAGGCTTATGCTTATAGGTTCACGAGTCTGTTTTTCCAATCGGGTAAATGAAATTTTAAAATGTACCAAAAAAATTTGTCGTGGAAATCGTGGACCCGCTGGGGGTCAAAGTATGATTTTTTTTTGAAAACAATAGAGCTGTGGACCTTTTGGAATCTTTATTTTTTTTTGTTATTTAATTAATTTGAAATTTTACTCAGGTAAGAAATAAAAACTTGTGCTCATTAATGCACGTTTCAACGTTTTTCTTATACTTTTTATATGGCATAAATAAATCGAAATTGTAGATTATTTAGCATTTGTGATGACGTAATACAGCATAAAGACCCATGTTCAACCCTAAGGGGACAACAATGACCCTTTCCCGTTACACTGTTGTTTTAGTGAAAATCATTATTCCTTGTGATCGTCGAGAGTCGTTAAAATTTCAATTCAGTTTTACGATATCATGTTTAATGTTCTTTATATTTTATAGTAAAGCGCGAACACACATTTTATGTGATAGGTTTCAGCTAGTTTAGTGAAACAAATCGATATTTAATTTTAGCCATGACTTTTAGTGCTGTAATTTTGTAATCCGAACCTCCATAGACACATTAAACCAACCATTTTTGTTTTAAAATAGATCTTATCACCATTATTAATACGATGCTACAGTGTCAAACTTGATATTCTATGTGAATATCTGTATCTATCGCAATCACGACTAGTTTGTATGTAGAAATTACAACAATAAGCCATATTTTCAATGACGACATAATAATATACAGTGTGAGTCACGTTAAAGTGTACATATGAAAATAAATGAAACTAGACCTATTTTTATCGACAAAAAAGAGGTCAATTTATTTTTGAGATTTTTAAAAAAAAAAATATAAATTTTTTTTTCTTCCAATTACTTATTGTGAAGAAAACGTAATAACTTTTAAACTAAGCGTTATCCTGATAAAATAAAAACAGTAATAATGCTAAATAACAGGCGATACTAAAAAAATACATAAAATACACAAAAAAGGCCAACAAATAATAAAAAATGATACTTTTTGAAAAAAATCTTCTTTTAAATTCGTGTTTTTTTGGTTATTTGATAAATTTCTCCAAAAAATGCTCCTATAACCGGTGGTTTTTATTACTTTGTATTATTCTCTATCGTATTACCTTCGTAAAACCAAAAATCGCATGTCTCTCTCCCTATCACAACGTTTGCAATGATCGTTTAATACAGAATACAGGTAATTGTAAATCCTTGCAAAAAAACTTAAAACAAAAAAAGTTGATTAGCAATAAATAATTGTAATATTTAGCAAAATATTGACAATTTATCCATTCAATAACGTCGTATTATCTCTTCAAACATTGTCACTACAACCAGTAATAATCACAATGATAGAGCATCATACGAATCAACCCTCTGGAGTATCGACACCGCCTATCTGAAGGTAACCAGTCGGAAAATCGCGTTCATGCAACAATCGATGGGAAAGTTAAATTGTGCGCCTCGATACGCAATAAAGAATTTTCAGTTCTTAAAATTACATAAAAATTGTCTTTTACGACGCCAATGCAATAACTCCTACCGATACTCCAAACGTTTATTGCCTAAGTTACGGTAGTTATAAACGTAAATACGAGATGTATGGGATTTAGTAGTGATTTAGGTTTCTATTGGCGTATAAATGTCTCAATGGTTATGGAGAAGGAGACGGCGATGGTTGTTTTGTTTACTCCTCTAAATAAGCATGGCGGCCATGACCATGACCTCATGAAAGCTTTAATATAAAAATAGTGCAGCCAGTACATATTTTGTAAGCACTGCTGCACTGTGACAAATACACTAAGCGCTATTCTACTAGGTATTCCGCGTAGGCGTAGTAACGCCTGATACTATTAATTATAAAAACAGTTTTTTTTTAATATTAATTAAGTAACATTTAAGTTCACTTAATAATGTAGCACACTGGTGTCTTTGTTAAAACTGTATTTGGCATACTTTTTCACTGTTTATGATAGTGAAATCACGAAACTGACTTGAAACATTAATCAAAAGACACACAAAAGTGTAGGATAATCAAATGCTCATACACACTGATTTTTAAGGACAATAATTATTATACTCAGGTAAGTATAATTATGACATCTCCATTTTAACATACTCGAAGGTAGCAGGTCTATTGGTTCCGACTGTTCGATTTCAGAAGCAGTTCCGATTTGACGATCATCATAACCGTTAAAGGAACAGTTAGTCGATATAAATATACGTAAAAGGTCAATTTCTGTTCTGATTTTATGACCAAAGACGTTAAAAGGTAAACAAACAAATCACATTCTATTGCAGAATAATAATATCTTGAAGAAAAGTGGAATTTGTTTTGATTTCTTGAGCTTTAAGACAGAAAAAGAGAATCATTATTAAAAAAAAAATCGTTAAGAAACGTGAAGAAGCTTTCGATTTTTTATAAGTTTCGAGCCCCCTTATTTTTTTTTAATTGGGGCATTTGGATTTTTATAGTGCGCGGCGCTATTGGTTTACGCGTTGCTCTCGCTTACGTGATTTAGAATAATAAAAAAAGTTAAACATTTAACGTTGATCACTTATTTTAGTTTAGTATTATTTATGGAAATATCAGTGTAAAGTACTTCTACAACGCGTTTGTAACTTTTATGAGTACGGGGGATAAGTTATTAAAAACAAAGAATTAAATTTAAAATAATAAATTAACTGCTTCAATGCTCATTTTCAATACAAAATATAATCAATTACCTTAGTTACAAAGGTAAAACAATCCAAACAAAGAGCTATCTAATAAATGGGCTCTCTGAACTCGTGTTACCTGTGCTATAATCCATACAGATTGCCTGTTTCCGCTAACGACGAGAACAAATCCCAATACACTCGTTGTAGTGTCTGAGGCACCTCTATCAATTCGACAACATGTGATGGTGACCATGAGAAGTAAATCTCACGTGGCACTGGCAGAATATTAGAATGTCTTTGCTTTGACACAAAAGAAGAAAAACTTTTGGCAGCAAAACGCAATTAAATCACGCCCGTATCAAACATTACTATGAGGTCTCACAGTGCGCGTGGACACACAGGGTCACACATGAACCAATCACAGAGCTCTATTCAACGCCGTGCGTTCGATTTGCTGCTTCACTTAAACAAGCATCGTTTGTGAATACGGGTGTCACTATGAAAAATATGTAGGTTGGTAGTATACGGTGCAACCTTGGAATGTTTACGTAATTTAAGTTAAAAAATGCTTGATTGCTTTGGTGAAGTATTTTATAAGTACTTTTCATACTTCTAGTGTCAGACTTAATAACCATAATTATTTAACAGATCATTCGGATTCAGTCTGGGACTTGAACCGACGCTCGTACCTTCCACTGGACAACGGATGAAAATCAATAACGTTGTACCACTCTATAAGATGAACAAAACTTAAAACACAATCACGGTGAGTTCCTGCACAGTCCAAGAAATATTATTCATGAGATTCCAAAAAGACATTTATTTTATTTATTCATCAGAATCGCAAATGTAAACAAACACCAAATGTTTTTCAATTTAAATTCAAAAGACGGCATGAGAAAATAAATGAAATAACTGGGAATGGAGTCCTCTCAGTGCCTCGGGGAAAATTCGCATAAAAACCGGAGGAGGATGGAGGTTCATAAGTTTTGAAGCATACCTTGTACTTCCCAATATATGAGATGGGGTCGTTCGTAGGCTTTGTATGATATATCGCACTTCGAAACGCGAAACCGGACAAGTCGAAAAGTTTATTTTTCAGTATCCAAAATATATTGTTAGGTAGGTACTTCCACGATTTATTCGTGACATTATAAGAAAGAATAAGAATAAGAAAAACTTTATTTGACACAAAAAGGAAAAAATAAAAAACAGAACAAAGGGACTTAAAACTATACACGCATATTATTTTTGTGCCAAAAAGGCGCCCACTCAGCATTAATCGAGCCACGCGTGCATGCACGCGTGCCCCGACGCTGGTTTTACATTAGGTAAAAGATCTTGAACTGAGACCTGAAATTAAAATAAGTCAAAGTTTTGTTAAAAGAAAGAAATGGCTCGAGGTTTGCTAACCGAGTTGAAACCGAGATAGCGCTACTTTTGTACTGCATCTTTTATCTGCTGGTACGAGATCATACGAGAATATTCATAATTAAAAATTCCCGTTTTTGGAGTTGTCTCAGTTTCAAACGAGGCGTGCAAGATGTAGGCGCACCTAATGCATTGCTTTGCTTCGAGCCTCCTAAATAATGACGTATGAAGTAGGCTTTGATGATGTAATATTTGAGTATGTAAGGTTTACGACCACCTCTTTTGCATCACTGCAACAAGACATTTGGTTAGAATAATAAAACATTGCCACACCAGACTGGAATAACAAAATATTTTGGAATGAGCTTTGAATCAATTTTTTTTCTATGGTTTTTAGACCGGTTTGAATGGTTTTACGGACACTTTCAATTCAAAAGTTTTAAGTAAAAAGTTTTATTTAAAGACTGCAAAGTGGACACTAATGTTAAGTTAAAACTCTATTCAATCTTGGAGTATGGCCACCCTAACACCACCATTGGACCCTTAGGGCCGTCTCAGTCTATATAACTTAGTCTCATCCCTCACGCATTTCTTATGCTCGTATCTCAAACGGTTAAGGTCGAATTCCGCATGCAAGTATTCCCTCTAAGAATCCTCTCAACCTAGATTTCTTTGGACTTTTTCTTAAAATTAGCTAAAGAGACTAACCGTTTATAGCGCTTTTGTGAATATTTAAAATTGCCCCGCTGTTT
The DNA here is from genome assembly GCF_963855985.1 of Ostrinia nubilalis. Classification (NCBI taxonomy): domain Eukaryota; kingdom Metazoa; phylum Arthropoda; class Insecta; order Lepidoptera; family Crambidae; genus Ostrinia; species Ostrinia nubilalis. The sequence goes on along the minus strand of NC_087099.1, from coordinate 1,728,361 downwards.
CTTTACGGAGTTTTCGTAGTTTTTTAAACTCTTTTCGTCGGTGCAGTTCCTATCGTCCCGTCTTTTAGGGAAATTGTAAGGTTTTGTGGGACAGGGTGGCAAACTTGGGCGGCGAGAGGAAACTTCAGTTTCATAAAAGTTTACTGAACGGAAAATAAGCTTAAACTAGCTATCTTATTTTAATGTTATTACAATATTTTTGTAACGAGATATATCTGGGAGTAAGATATCAGCTTTTTCAAATTCTGAATTTCAAATTAACTGATAGTTACATGTAATGTAACACAATATAGTGCTCTAAGTCGTAAATGTGTGCATTATAATTTATATTCCTGCTACACTAATTGACCCTAATAGGCTTAAGTAGGTATACTGCACAGTGCACATCAATTGTTACAATACAAATTACCATGACAGTTTATTGTCTTTATGGAAGTACACATTATTGTCATATTGTAACTAATGTTCTAAAAATAGGAACTTTGTTATGTGCTATGGAGGAGCTATGTAGTATTTCCCCATCAAATACGTCTAAAAAGCTCTGATCTAAAAGCTGGGCCTGGTAACAGGAAAACCAACTGCTGAATTGGAAAAAAGATATTCAATAAATTTGACCATGGTATCACTTTGTAAAGTCGAAAGATTGCATTAAAATATACGTAGGTCTTGATACCTACATGAATTCTGTTCAAAGAAATGCTGAAAGTTTTTATAGTATTCGAAAACTTTCACATGCATATTTTATTCATATGGTTATAGCATAATAAAGGACATTGTCAGAAACCGCCTAAAAACCGCCCAAAAACATTAACCCATCATAATCATTTTCTATTTTTTTTAATACATTAAGCACCCTTTCATTCTAATGGACACTTAAGCATTGAAAAATTAAATAAATAAGTCTTTTAACGTTTATTCTATAATACTATTACAACTTCCGGACGTTTTGGTGCGTGGCATGGTCTAAAACCTATCAAGTTCCATAATTTTTGCCGATAAAATCTGTACGAGGCATTACCGTACTTTATTGCTGGGAGTCCATGTATAGTGATGTTCCTGCGGCCATCATAGACAATAAAATATCGATTTTGAAAATAAAATAAATCGATTAAACTGCTTTGAAGACTAGATTTGCGTTAAAAGCTAAAAAGATATTGACACTATTACAAGAAGCTATCTAAAGTGTCCAACTGGTCGAAGGTCGTAAATAAAATGAAAATAATTAGGACCATAAACTGATATTCATGGTATCATAACTGTAAAAGTGTCAGAATCCGATGTTGAATCCAATGCCAGTTGAAGTGAGAGAAACATATATCAACCTAGTATAGTTGCCAGTCTCTCATAATCTATGCCAATGAGGGTTTTCGCGATTGAAAAATCCGCCAGATGGCAATACGTAGACGCGAGGTCCAAATGCTGCATGATTGGTGGATTTTGACATATCTGTGACATACATGTGCTATGAATGAGGGTTTTCGCGATTGAAAAATCCGCGAGATGGCAATACGTATACGCGAGGTCCAAATGCTGCATGATTGGTGGATTTTGACATATCTGTCAATGTCATGTCAAAAATAACCAATCATGCAGCATTTGGACCTCACGTCTACGTATTGCCATCTCGCGGATTTTTCAATCGCGAAAACCCTCATTCATAGCGCATGTATAATAATAGACCAAAATAAATGAACTTTTATAGATTGTGAAAGAGAAGATAAAGATTTTATTATTTTATTAAAATCTTGCCACGAGGTAGTTTTTCAGTAGAAACCAGGATTGGATAATCGCTACAGGCAAGTATCAGAACATTTTATAAATATTTTTAATCGATTATATCCTTGTGAATCGTTTTAATAAATTGTCATTTTACTTTTTCAATTAAAACTTTTTCAATCCCTAGTCTTGTCAAACTGTCATAATGTCAACAAATTATAAATGTCACGTCAGTTGACTCAATTTCAGTCTTCTGTGCGTTTATTGTATTTTTATTTCAATGAAATAGTGCTAAAGGGTTAGTACTAAAAGTGAAAGCCTTTTTTCAGAAAGAAAACCAATGTGGTGCCCTTATTATTCATACTGTTTGAAAGTTACAAGTCAGTGATACAGAGTTGCCGCCATTATAACTCCGTAGTGATACCATACCAAAGAAGAAGTTTTCCTAAACACTTGTGTTATTTTTATATGTGATCAAATAAAAAGGATTAATTCTACTGCTCAAATGGAATAACTTATCCCAAGAGACCGAATATAAAAAAAACCTCTCCATAGAAATTATCACCATCACGAGAATGTGAATTTTTTTGAGAATTTGATATTGGTCCTGTAAGAAAAGTAGTTGTATTTCAGTAGTAGAATCAACCCTTCTTGTTTCATCAGCAAGAGTAACTATAAAAACGCCCTGTAGGTAGGTATTATTAAGCTGAAGAGTTTGTTTAGTGTCAAAGACTGTCACACAGTGTAACTTAAATTGGCATATTATGATAATGAACATAAAAACTTAAATAAATATTTATGTTAATATTTTTTCTATTTATTTATTTTCCCAAAGCTTCACAGTGACAGCTGAAACAGCAATACTGTTGTAAAACTAAACTTAGAACAAACTGTTACAAATATTTTACAAATTAAAATAAAACCGCATGTTGCTTTACTTTCTCGTATAGGTAATAAATGTAATTAATGGCTAGATTATTAATGTTACTTTGTTACCCTCAATAGTGAGGAGATCTTATAAAATGGTAACCCTGATTTTCATTGTCATTCAAGTGCTCTTTCTTCGCATAGGCTTCTGTGATTTGGCCAAGGGCCACACACATTGCGATAACATTATGCGACATTGATTTGACAGCAGCGGAGTGAAGTCTTGCGACTATGCAAAATGATACCCTGTAATCGTAGCGCATATAGACATAGACGGGGCGGGGCACATAGCTCGTAGAGCTGATGGCCGCTGGGGCAGGAAAGTTCTTGAGTGGCGACCACGAGCCGAAAGACGTAGCGTGGGCAGGCCTCCCACTAGATGGACCGACGATCTGGTGAAGGTCGCGGGAGGTGCCTGTATGCGAGCGGTGCAGGATCGGTCTTCGTGGAAATCCTTGGGGGAGGCCTTTGTCCAGCAGTGGACGTCTTTTCGGCTGAAACGAACGAATGAACGATACGTATTACCGCTATTTACCAGACATTACTATTTATTGCATACTCGCCGGATTACACGTAGGAGCACGCGCGTTACAGCTTCGGCCTTGCATTATTATAAGATCTTGTTCCGCCCTTTTTCGAACTTCCTCCGTGAGGATATCCCCGCCGAATTCTATGATGAACCTATCAAAAGTCATATTCTGCAATGTCAACCCACCACAAGGTGGACCGACGACCTGATAAAGGTAGCGGGAAGGCGCTGGATGCAGGCCGCTACCAACCGTGCGATGTGGAAGTCATTGGGGGAGGCCTATGTTCAGTAGTGGACGTCCTGTGGCTGAAATGATGATGATGATGATGAAATGAATGAAAATGACAAATCTTCGAACGTGTATAATAATACCGTGCCAAAGTAATCATATAATTTTGGCACCTTAATAACTATTGCCGTTTTTGTTGTAAAGATCATGCAGCGCTACTTGCGGATATTATTGGAAAGAAAACTATGTGGGCTCTAGATCTGAAGCCGCTTTAACGAACACGAAGTGCTCATACAATGCGGCGTATTTTCTTCCAGTCTTTAGTCAGGAATTTAGTCGAATTAAAACCCCGGTTGAACGTGATATAGCCGCACTAGAATACGATGCTTTTTTGCATAATCGCAAGACTTCGTTCCGGTGTCGACCGAATGTTATCATGATGTATGTGGCCCAGGGGTTACTGTAGCCGCTAAGGTTTGAAACTTCTTGCTTAAAATATTGTAGTCTTTGGCATAGACTACGACGGTAGTCATGGAGATAGGAGTTTGTTATCTCGTGTCAGATGTAAATGGTGAAAAGAAAACTCATGATTCGTGTTATTTTTATGCAATATGTAGGTTTTTTATAAAAGTGGAACCCCGAGTGATCTCCAAAACCCATTCTATTATTATATACGATTCGGCTTCGATATCTATAATACAATAGGAGTTTATTTCATGTGTCAGATGACAAGGGTGGAAACAACCTACGATTAATGTTGTTTATTTACGTGCAATATGTGGGCATATTATAAAAGTGGAATGCCGAGTTGTATTTCTAAAACTTGTTCTATTATTTTATACTATTTGGCTGCGACTCGGCGTGACGACAATACAAAACATTTTTCGCGAATCGGTGTTCATACATTCACACAATACATTAGACGCCATGTTGTCATAAACGACATATAAAATCGCTGTGATTTAATATTCTTAATCATTAATTTTATGGCAAGTGTCCATCAGGAATCATTGTTCTTACACACAGAATCGTATTATTTCGCTTTCGGGTAGTAATATGTCAAAATTGTTGGTTCTTAGGCGAACAATGTATGGAGAACGAACATTGTCCTTTCCTGTAAAAAAAGCCCGATAGTCGATTGAAAACGTCGATAAAGTAAAACTTTGCAGCCTATTTATTTGTTTACGCAAAGATGGCGGTGTAATCTACAAAAGTCATAAATAACGATATAAAACGAACATAATCCGAACAATTCCATAGACAAAAGAGTTATGGCCCATGCAAGTTTGTCGCTCCATTCCACAACTTTGTGTCGTACACGTCCAATGCATTCTACAAAATTGAGTCCACACGAAATCATCAAAAGTCAACCATATTACAACGCTCTGAAATATCATCAGAACTGAAGAGTTAAAATTGTGAATTTCAGACTACAATGTTTCAGTTATCGCTCGAGTAAGCGATTTTGATCTCTACGTGGTTACAATATGGTAATGCAGGTTGTATTTACATTGTTGCGTTTGTGTTCGCATTCTGTCGCACAGTTTAAATGGTACAAATTGCCATTCAAACTATCGTCACATTTTGTGGCGCAAAAGTAATTCGACCATCTCGAGTGCTGAGTCCCTGGTACCGATGATGATGGTGTTTACAATTTTATCTCTTCGATTCTCATACATATCTCGTTATGGTGGAATTATATTTGTATGACGTGATGTATCATGACGTATCAGAACCGAATCGGTTTCATACATTAAGGCTAAGAACTCATGGCGCGATTTTCTCCCGGGCCCGAGGCGGTTGCGGGCCCGCGCTTCTGTAGAATGCAGATACTTATGTAAAAACTAATACAAAACTCACGACGCGGTTTTCGCTCGCAGCGGGCGCGGTTGTAATCGGCTCCATCGGCGGGCGACCATTTTGTACCAGTGACTTAGCACGCGGCGCGATTTAAAATCGTTTTTAGAATAACCGCGCAAATAACCGCTCCCGTGAGTTTGGAAATAAAACAGCAATTCCACAACCGCCACGGGCGCGGGTGAAAATCGCGCCGTGAGTTCTTAGCCTTAGGCTGAGTTGCACCACACACGTCAAGAATCTGTCATACACGTATTTTGTATGGAGTTTGACAGATTCTTGACGTTTGTTAAAGTTAAAGTAAGATGGTGCAACCCAGCCTTAGTTAGGTAACGTCAGAAGAACTCAGAAGCCATCGCGACACGATACAATACTAGTCATTACGTTACGTTAAATGTATGAAACCAATCTGATACGTCACGAGGCAGCACGTCAAACAAATATAAATTGATTAAATAATCAGATTTTATCATTGGGATCAAAATATAAAAACTGTAACAATGTCAATAAATTGCGGTCGTCGTGTCGGCAATTAACTACATATTATACTATTACTAAATTGCTGAATATCCATTAATTGGACCATTTTATTTAATTATCTCTCTGTCTTGTTTTACTGCCAGAAAAATGTGGTCAAATTCAGTTTACATTTATAAAAAAGTTGTGGTTATCAGTTAGAGAACATAATAATATATTCTGTCAAGTGCTGGTAAAACTAGACACAATAGATATGACTTTTACGCACTATCAACTCTTAAGATTCCAGTCTTTACGAAATATATTTAAATGGCATTATAATTTTAATAAACGAAATAATAAACGAAGAAAACAAGTTAATGTCTCAAGAGTCAATAATTAGCATAACAGTGCTACGAAAACATGTAGCTACCATACTACGAAACTTTTGGGACTACAGTAGCGCTGTAGCACTGTAGCACCGTAAGAGTAGGCGCACACCGTTGATTTTTCGTCGGCCGATAGTTTAGTCGGGCAGTTCATCAGTATGGGCATGTATGGGAGTGCGCACACTACGCCGATTTAATTTGGCCGATTCTTCATACAATTTAAAATCGGGCACAACTATCGGCCAACTAAAAATCAACGGTGTGCGCCTACTCTAGCACTGTAGTACAAGCACGTAGCACGCGACATTTGCCTAATCGCTCTTTCAGTCTCTCTATTTAAAAAATCTCAAGTCAATAATTCTTCTTGCAAATCTACTGGCAAAATGTGATGATAAATTTGATATTTATCAATTTAAAAAATACTTCCAACAGAATTTTAACATCTAAAGTTAACTAGATTAATTCCCATTAATATTAAAATCTAGAGATTTGGGTGGACTTTCCAATAAAGAACATTGAATAAAACAGAAGTTAGGCTACATGTTCCACTAAAAGTATTCTATTAATAAAATTGACGCTTTACACAAAAAAGCACTTAGCGACAGCGAAACTAAGTAAAATTTTGCGCGTTTCGTGCAAATTCGAAACAAACTGTACTATCTAGCAGCTGTTTCGTACCTAATTAGGTCTAATGAGACCTGTACTAATTCTCATTAACCGTCAAGAGCGGCCTCGTGTGAATATCCCTTTGATGTTCCCTTTAGAAGTTTATATTGTTCTGGGTTTACTGTGTTTAGATTAGCTCCTAAGGCCAATATGGAGCGTGGGTGGCTTGTAATTCATTATAAAATTACTGTAAGCTTTTGTCATTATCAGACGTAAATTACCTCGTAGTGTAATTTGCCGAAAATTTATTTTTATATTGAATTAAATAGCTTCAAGTCTTTCAGATTACTACATACCTCCATGAAACTATTAGTGCCTTTGATTTACTTGTAATATAAATCAAAAGCTGAAAAGATATTTAATGCTTACAATAATGTGAACGAGTATTTTACTGAGATAAACATATTTTCTTGATAAGTATGTTAAGAAATTGACATAATTTGACTAAAAGGCACAAAATATAGCAGCTGATTTGATATTGATTTGCTTTTTTACTTATTTTAATTTTAGTCTATACTAGTTCACACTACTTAATGTAGAAAAATAACGATATGATAAAATATTCCGCATCAAAGACTACTACTAAATAAAAGCTTTGACTTTGACTTATGCAATGACGTTGATGTGCCTACGTCACTCAGATAACAATGTTGATCACAACGAAATGCATTTTAAAATGTATTAGCGTTTTCTTGGTCTTGTAAAGTTTACATAATACGAAGTCTGATAACAGCATTATACAGATGTCACCTTTGATGTCACAGACACTACAGATGACGTTTCGTAATCCAGCAACTGTGTGCGACGTCTACGGCTTTCACTGACACCCTAATCCTTTTGTTACTTGATAGGACTAGCTTTAGAAATAGTTATTTTCTAAGCCACAACAGAATACTTCTTGGAATGGATGTCACCTGGCGCAAGGTGGATTGTAAGATTCATTTGGAATCCTTAACCAAAGAAGACTGGCTATCTTACTTTCAACTACTAAAACAAAACAAAAAGTTTATTCACTGCAGTTTTAGTTTACAAATTAGGTGTGGATCTCCTCTATTAAGTACGTAAGCACCTAACAATACTGTCATAATTGTGGATATGCCGACAGACTGAGGTATAAGATGATGGTAGCAAGCCAAGCCCACTTAGAGCACTCCCTAAAGCCTAATCTTAATTGATAGAACCTTTAGGTCTCTAATTAATGACTCAAGGACAGTGTATAGTAGGGTGGTCCTTATTCCTACGAAAAAAAATTTTTTTCTTATATTTTGCGGGGCACCACGTAATTTGAATATATACCATATGAGTCTTTCATTATTATTTTTTTTAATTTTTAAAAGACATTTAGGGGTCGCTACCAAGGTTTGAATATTAAGTAAAAACAAAATCTGTATTTGTTAGATTCATTTATTTTTAAAGCCAAAGCCAAATAAAAATATTACAAAATTATTGTTGTTGCTATGAACTAAGATATTATGTACAATGTACATATTTGAATCAATTATTTTTAAGATATAAGAGTTTACTTGTTAGTATCTCGACGCGTCGGTACCATGGTCGGTATAGAAGAGGGGTTGAGGGGAGAAGGGGACAAGAAACGATTGTCTATTCTATCTATGCGATGTTCATTTGCACGTAAAATGTGATATAAACACTTAAATAAAACATTTATGAAACCATGATTTAAGATTTTCAAAGCTTTTGTAAATATTTTGACAGCTGGTAGCGACCTCTAAATCTTAACTAAAAAAAAAAACAAAAAAAGCTAATTTCATATTTAGAGGTATATAATCGAATGAGTAAGTGCCCCGGGGATAATTCAAAAGTCGAAAAATAAGGACCACCCTAGTGTATAGAGCTAAAATAGAATGTATAGAGTATTTTACCATTCTCTGGCGCCAAACTTACACACTGTCAAATCCCAAGTACCAACGTAAACATTATCCAATAGACCGTCTGTTCAGTATTTCGATCTCGGAGCCGTCATAAACTTTTGCTTTATGAGATCTACGGGACTTCGCACATCTTGGCAGCGGAATTTTTATTGGCTGAGCCACTCTTGAATACTAAATCGTGCGTCAGTAGTTTTCGGCGTTACTTCTTGCAAGTATGTGTAGTAGGCCCATTTTTGGACTTGTGTAAACTATCACGCACTTCTTCTTAATAAAGATGATACTTTTGATGGTCATAATATGTACTGTGGTCGGACACTCGAAAATTGTATTTAATTTGCAAACCATTTTACATACATAATATATTAAGTACAAGATTTGGCAAATCTTCAGTGAAAATGGAACTGGGAAAAAATTTAAGGTGAATAATTTGAACTGTGTTTTACATACTCATACTGCTCTGTCTATTGGTAATAATTATCGTCGCACTGTCAAGTTGACAGATATTAGGTACGACTTTACTGTGTCTGCCATATTTATCTAGACACGTGGTCACGTGTCCAACCAAGTTCAAGTTATAAGGTAACGTTTTGCTTACATATTAATCTTACTTCATCTACCTCTAGTGTGGCATCACTCCTGAACAGGAAATGAGGTAAATAAATTGTACTGTGATAGATGTTCTGAGAATTAGGTTGAGTAGGGAAAACGAAACATGAATGGTTTGAGTGATCTTATTCATTTTATGTTATTGGATGTGCGTTGCATGGGCAAAAGCATTGAGGCTGTTGAGTGACTTTTCGATTTGGTTTTCTACTCGCTCGAATAATAAGATTTTTTTACATCTTCTCTGCTGATATTAGAAAGAGCTAAGTGCTCTGCTAATTCCAAAATAAAAAAACCATTGGTCATTTCAGTTACTAAATTAAAATAAGTTTCTTCCGCAACTTCTTCTCATTATCAGTTGATATCTTTTTCCTTAATGGTGGTAGGGCTATATTAGAACGTGTATAAGTGCCCTGAAAATAGCTTACATACTAATAAATAAAATTAATTAAAACAAAAATAGAGCAGCAAGAATGTTAATATTAAACGATCCTTATAAATTCAAAGATATGAAACGTAACCTCACCTTTAACAAACATTTTCGTTAACAATTCTAAAACTATGAATGCAAACACCTATCCCAGGGCTGTTTGTGTAGTGCATCACAATTATAAAGCTATCGCTGCAATAAGCACGGAGTTAGATGAGTGTTTGTGCAGCGCGACGCTCGCAGTGTAAGCGTCTTGTCTCGTAGAATAACCTTAGGATAGGCCGGACGCATACGGTGAGACTTAGGGATATATTTCACCGGGATACCATGGCGGCGCAACCAGTCGCCGCTACCAACAAAATGTATACAGCTTTGCGCAACCAAACGGACACCAGGTGAGTAACTCTCTATAGAGCTGTATACATTTTGTTAGTAGCGGCGACTGGTTGCGCCGCCATGGTGTCCCGGTGAAATATAGCCCTTATGGTGCGTCCAGACTGGGCGCACGGGCTCGCGCGGCACGCTAGTCATCCTGCTCACCCTGCTCTTGAGTGAGCAGGATGTTGAGTTTGCCGCGCGAGCCCGTGCGCCCTGTCTGGACGCACCATAACAGTGACAACTGAGAAACATGAAAAGACGCTCAAGACTCTACTGAAACTCATTCAGCCATAACGGGACTATTCCCACCTCTAGTTTCCGTTGTGCGCTCCTGTGTAGCCAGGATCTACAGCTTGAATCTCTATCAATGAAGGTCAGTGTACGGTGAAATTAACAGTAACAACTGAGAAACATGAAAGGAGGCTCAAAACCTTATACAAACTCTTCTATACTAATATTATGAAGCTGAGTTTGTTCGTTTGGTTGAAGGCACACTAATCACAGGAATGGATAGCCCATTTATCGAGGAAGACTTTAGGCTAAGATTTATTTTTTTATAATATTACTTCGATTGAAAGCTTTTCATTGAAATTATCTACTAGAATATTAGGGAGTAACGATAGTTATTACAAAGACATGCGGTACTTAAATATTTTTTTAAGGTCCGTTAACTCGTCGCTAAAAATGTGCTTGTGTTACAAGTAGGTTCACCACAATAGTCGAGCAGCGATGGAGTTCGAATCCGCGTTTCTCGGATCTCGAGTCGGTCAATGCGACACCTGCAACGTTTGCCTATTGCGGCTTTATTTCACGCGGTATTCAAGTCTCACGACTTGTCGCAGTCCTACAGCCAGCCTTCTACGCTCACACGTCACAAACACGAAACCAGACAATGTAGGATGACGAGTTTAATTATTTCGAGCTCGCAATGTTCGGGAACACCCCGATAATGGAGCGCTTTGATCTAGGGCTCCCGCGCTGTGCGACTGAGTGCGTTACATTTTAGTTAAGCAAGCCTTTAATTACGTCATAGTTTTAAACTACACTGATTTTTCTTCTGATTTTTCTATAACGTCTATCCTTATGCCAGCACAGGCGTCGAATATGGTTTATTTAGATTTAAACTTATCCATCGAAAAAAGAAATTATAAAATATTTTTAAACAATCAGCAAATTGAGAACACCAGGGAATTGATCTAATTTTCTATGAGAGTTGAATTTTCTACTAATTGGACTATGGAGGCGGTAAATAATTTAAAATTTCTTTATTGCAATTGCACTTTGTTCATTTCCTCAGAATTTGGTCTAACAAGAAACTCTTATTATTACGAATCGGACGGAAAATGTATTTCCATATGAATATCTCTATAAATACTCATATACAAAATAAATAAATGTTTTAAAAAACTTCAACAGGAAAGTAATTAACAATTTTAACCCCACCAGAAACTCTAGCTTGTCCATTTATTAAAACTTCAAAAACTCCGCCCGAATCCGAGCGTGAACTCGTAACGAAAAACCTGTTTGGGTCCAAATAAGCTCCTGTTTTGGGGACAGGGAATAAATTCCCTTTATTAGGAGGGCCCTAATAAAGCCTGTGTGGGCCAAAAATAGTGGTTGGCCGCAAAGACCCGGGGGACCGGCCTTAATAGAAACGGCCCACGCATTAAAGGGTTAAGAGTCCAGTGTGCCCGTTTTGTTCTCGTTCTGAGCCGAATGATTGAGAGTGATTTAAAATGTAAAAAGTTAAAACAAATAATAATATGACAATGTTAGAATATTTTCATTAAGGTGGAAGAAAGTGATTTTATTTATTAATCCTTGAAACCTAGGAGGGTTCAATTCCCAGCGGGGGAAATTTTCAATTCTCGCCTAACTAACTACCACCATCTTACCTAAGCCTGTCGCCATATCAACAATGTAAAATGTTTCTCTGTGGTTGAGGATTGCGAATAAAGATCGCTTCCACCTTCGGCCTGATGATCACTTTCCATTGATGAGATGCAGACCAAAAGCTTCCTCGTTGTGGAAAAAATATGAATAAAAAACAGCATACTTTTTGCTCATTCAAATGATGTAGACAGCACTTCTTGCTTGTTCAAGCGATGCATAGACGTTCAACATATCGCCGCGATCGCAGACAAGCCGTGACAATATAGCATCCGCCGTCTGCCTTGTGAATTCCTTATGCTTTTACAGGATGCTCAAATTAAATAGTAGGCGCAAGTTTGAAAATCTAGGTATAATCGTAATACAAGGATTATTTTACTCGTAGATTAACGAGAATACAAAATATTTTTTATTAAAGAAAAACTTGACCGTAAATTCAATCGCTTGCTAAGTGCTATAACTGCAAGATAAAAATTATCTGTTAGATACGTTCATTTTAAGGAGAATACGCAGTTTATGAATATTTTTTGTGAGTTACAAACATAGAAACTGATTTTAACATCACTATGAATGTGAATAATTTAAAGTCAACTATGCTATTAGGGAAGCAATAAACTTATTGAGTATGCCACTCATAGTTCCAAAAAACAGTGATGTGCCACTCACCAAATAAATTCCAGAATGTAGCAGCAATCGACCATACACAAAGAACGATGGTCGAACGAAGCGATCGAGGCAATAAAATAAAAAATCCAACCTTTGTTTATTACGTACGATATTCGCTGCAATACTGTTTTGTACAAAAAAACTACATTATAAATGGCTCAGTCATTTTAGCACGGATTTTGAAATTTTGAATTTTGACCTGCATGTGCCTTTTGTAGTGAAAGGCATACCTTTCCACCACTTGAAGACTCGTGTCACAAAACAAGGCTTAAAATCTAGATAAAAATTCAGCTGTGAATTCAAGCTGCAAGCTTAATCCAATATTTTCTTGATTGCATTCAAAAAGTAGCCTCTATTCATATTTTTTTGTTTTCTATTGTTATTAATAGTGTGATGATTTGAACCTGCATTTCACTCAGGCGAAGCCCTGGGAAAAGCTAGATAAGAAACAAAAGACAAGAGCAACTCTATGACTCTATACTTTGTAGTTTCTAACTTAAATCATCCGAAACTTAGAATGGACCTATTTTGCTTAGTTCATGTTTTTGAGATAACTATGTCGTTCGACGAACTTGACATTGTATATAGCAGTTATTTTTACGAGGACTACTGCAAGCTGGCGTTATCTACTGAGTATTGACATTGTCCGTATACAAAACAAAGTTAATAAATTAAACACAAAAGACGGAATCTAATACTAATATTATAAATGCGAAAGTAACTCTGTCTGTCTGTCTTGCTTTCACGCCTAAACCACTGAACCGATTTTGACTAAATTTGGCATAGAGATAGTTTGAGTCCCGGGAAAGGACATAGATAGTTTTTATCCCGGTTTTTGTAACAGGGACGCGCACGATAAAGTTTTCCTGTGACAGAAAATATTCCACCCTGGCGAAGCCGCGGGCGGAAAGCTAGTACATGAATATAAGAGGTAAGAAAGATTTCTGTATTTCATTTCCTACCTTGAAGAGTTGGTTTGACTTTTAAAGATCTAATTTAGACAACCTTATAACTGTAGTCATTACATTAGTGTAAGTTAGTACTGTGCGGGGAACGAATCTTTCACATGAGTAAGTACTCATGAGTGCTTTAATGAAGTTACTAGAGGACTCAACCGCTGTCAAAAGAAATTGCTCCTGAAACCAAAAACAAAAATTCAATAACTCATTTAGTCACTCTTTTCAGTTCTTTAACTCCGTCACCTTATAATATTTTGTTAACATTTCTTACAAAGCGGAACACCCTGTGAATGTTTTGGAGCCAGTTTTATATTTCGCGACATAAAGACCTGTTATTCATACTGGGTACTTCCGGTGGCGCTGGCTCCGTTTCCGGCTGCTCTGTATTTTCACGTCGAGTATTTTTGGAGCAGAAGTGCTTTATGTATCACGTTCCGTAATTTTGTAAAAACTAAAACTACACGGTGCGCGTCTTAGAAAAGATTTTCAGGGAGTTTTTGCGTCTTTATGTAGGAATTCAAAGAAAAGGTCACTGCGTCCAAAATTTTATTTTCATTGTTCAAAGAAAAATAAAAATCTAATTACAGTGAATTGAAAACTATAAATTTTGAAAATTATAAATAACTTGAAAAATAGAACTGCCTATAAGGCAAGGGAATTGAACCCAAGACCTTTCGCTTGCCGGGCGACTGCTCTTCCAACTGAGGTGGGTTTAATTCCCGCCTTAGGCAGTTCGACTTATTTTAGTTATTTATAATTTTCAAAATTAGTTTGACATGCAACTCTTAAAATGGATTATTTTTAAAAAGCTTACTTAGAATTATTGATCATGGGTATAATAATCAATTATCTGGTTATGACGATGTCACTTTAAAAAGCCACATTCCACAAGTAAGTAATTAAATACTCAAGACAGATAAATTACTAGGTACTGTAGAATAACACTGTAGACATGGACGGACAGCGGTACATACACTGGCACTTTAATTAAACAGTCAGCTTACAAGATCCAAGTGAAGGGTTTATAACCTTGAAGAAACTAGCATGTCTAAAACAGACACATTTAAGTTCCATTTAACGTTACTATATCCTTTGGTGGATATAATAAAAAATATCTCAAAATCTTACATTTCATGTTTCTGGCATAGCTCATTCTCCCACAAGGTGGACCGACGACCTCATAAAGATAGCAGGAAGACGCTGGAAGCAGACCGCTACCAACCGGTCATTATGGAAATCATTGGGGGAGGCCTATGTTCAGCAGTGGACGTCCTATGGCTGAAATGATGATGATGTTTCTTATACTGTCCCAAAAAGGTACAACTATCTAATAATGTTAATTATATGCTGATATTATCTCTGTTATACTAGTGCTCGATATTTTAGCCTATTTATCTTTTATTGATATCTCTGTTAACACCCCCACGTATGCCAAATATTTTATATATTATTGCCCTGTTTTACCCCCTTAGGTATTGAATTTTGCAAAATCCCGTCTTAGTGAGCACCATCGTTCTAAAAAGGACCCCCATGCAAAATTTGAGACTCCTAGCACTTGTAGTTTCTGAGATTTTGTGATGAGTGAGTCAGTCAGTGACCTTTTGCTTTTATGTACGAGTAAGATAATTATGGCGCATTTAACATATACAAAGACAAAGAGCTCATTTTCATAATACGATTTCTGATTTGCAACGCGTGTACGTTATTTATTCATATTCATATTTGATAGGTATTACTCATATTTGATAGGTAGTAATAGGTATTACTTTTATTACAACCCAAATGCGGTCTGTAATGATGTTATGTCTGCGTATGTAATATTATTCTGCAATAAAAACGCGAATGGAATTCAAAATACCCTAATATAATGTTGGAGTCAATGTTAACACGCGTTATTGGCTGAATTTTATTTTTGCTATAGAAGCCATTAGTCCTTTTTGAGAGAATTTGAATCCCAGACTTTTAATAAAACCCTATTTACCAGGTAGGTAGTAAGTAATAGGAAAATTAGGTTTTAATATAGAATTTTGGTTAGATTATCATTTCTCTTGTAGAAATTGTTTAATCTATTAGTATTTTAAAATGTTCTCGCCTTTGCTAGCTATACTTGCTCAAATCCGTGGTGGTGGGGGCCCGGTGACCTGTAACACAGGTATTCATTTACCTAGCTCAGGCTCCGGTCTCACACACTCATTAATGAGTTTTCTTTAATGCATTGTATCCTGTATTTTTGTGTGAGAAATAAATAAATCATTATTATTATTATTATTTATGTAAGTGTCGATTTGAAACTGCTTAGCTTACTTACACCCGTATTCACAAATGATGCTTGCTTAAGTGAAGCAGCAAATCGAACGCACAGCGTTGAGACTTCATAGTATTGTTTGTGAATACGGGCGTTAAAATTATGGTAAAGTCATTAAATAGGTTGTCAAATCGTTAACGAGTTTCTTGCGCTGAGTTAAAGGTCAAACGATGCTGAAACGTCAAGTGGCAAAAATTGGAACTAATAGGTAACCAAGTATTGATGGTAACACCGTGGTAACACCCTACTGTTCATGACATATCTGGGATACTTTGGTGTTGTTCCACTTTATATTGTAACGTGTTAATACTGTTTTAAATCTGACACTGTCAAAACAACAGGTAAAATAATTCAAAGAGTTATACATTGTAATTTTAGTATTTAAACAACAAATAACGTTTATTATTCTTCTCATCCATGCAATTTAATTATCGAATACCATTCATTATACATACTCACTATCATTGGCGTGATGTATCCAAACAGCGTGTAATTTATTTATTTGTTTTATTTCGGCAAAATAATTTCAGAAACAAATGCAAATGAGGCTTAATGGATCATCGGCCTTATAATGAAACTAAATGGTTTGATACCATTTCGGCCGTTTCATTTGGTAATCAGCTGCGATCTGTCCAAATGAGCGGCATGCATTATGCTGCAGATTATTTCGTCAATGCATGCGCAATAACAAATTGTTATTTTGTTACCGATTCGGACTCTGCTCATAATACTAATAAACTTTAATCTGTACTGAAATATCCTTTGTTATCAATTTTTTATAGAAACTTATGACCTTTTTATTTATGAAAGGTAATCCTTCGCCTTAAATGAACCGCTTTTAAGGAAATATTATTTTCTTACGTTTTTCAGTTTCTTTTTTCTTTTATTATACAAAATACTTTTATATAGTAGGTATCTCTTTCATCTTGAAACCCTTTTGAAGCTTTTCATGCACATTTCAATCGGCGAAACATACGTCACAATACCTCACGATAAAATGATACGAACAAAGGATTATATTTTTGGCACATCGTAAAAAACACGTTTCAACAAAGGGCAGGATCGCCGTAAATAATTTAAAATTGCGCTATCGAGAGGTGCCAAAGCGGGAACATGCTCTCACCTCAGAATCATAAATTCGGAGCATTAGGTGAAAGTATAATATTTCGTATTCAGCGGAGGACATAGAAGCTTGGGGGTTAAACCCTGTCAGCCTAGAACGACGTGACGGTTTATGTTTGCTGTGAAGGGGTTAAGTATCATAACGTTTGTCTTTAGTTAGATATTCGTACCTAATCATTTGAATTGACACAGACTACCACCATCTTTTTAAGCTGTAGAAATCTGGATACAGTTTTAAGAAAAGATTTTGTAAATTAGTAAAACGACAAACGCTGGATGTAGGCCGCTACCAACCGGTCATTATGGAAATCATTGAAGAAGGCCTACGTTCAGCAGTGGACGTCTTAAGGCTGATATGATGATGATGATGATGATGATGATGATGATGAAACATATGACTGAGTTAGACATAATTTAATAAGGCTTTTTGTGGCTAAGTCGTCGCCATAAAAACATACTTTTTTTCTTTGTAAAAACTTTTCTTAAAGTAATCAATCTACCATATTTCTAAAAAGTGCAGTTACAGCTAAAGCGATCAATATTAAAGTTATAAACCTCGAAAATATGGTCTTAAAACAATCCCTCATAGAACAGATTCCATGAAACGCCAAAGCTCGAAAGTCCATAATTCTAGAAACAGGTGCGGTCTAGATGTAGAGCCAACTGAACCTGAAATACTCTGATTAATTCCTAGTACTCAGAAGTCAAGCAGTGGACGTCATTTGGCTGAAACGAATGAACTCAGAAGTCAAAACTAACTTAATATTTCGAGAATGTAATGCTTTGAATTTGCATTTAATGCTGCGTAGTTATTAAATATTTAACTAAATTCAAGACTCATCTAAACAATTTTTGTGCTTTGTTTCTTTACTGCCATTACTGCCAAATTATAATATCAGGTTTAAAAGTCGCAAAAGATAAAAAAATGTTTGTTTGATGAACATACTTTGCATTTGAATACAATTTATTTAAAATTCTACCTGGATACGTAACTGGGGATCGTCACCAGCAACTGTTAAAGATCAAATCTAAAACAGTTTGCACACAAAAACATTTGTTTTATTTTGTGTTTTTTCTTTCCTGCTCTCTATGAGGGTTTCTTTGTCTATTGTTGCCGTATCTTTTTATAATGTCTTAGATAAAAGATTCAGATGGCCTCACCTCACGATACGTCAAGATTAAACGCACGCCGCAATCTTAACTGGCTCAGAAACAGCCGTTTTGCGGCAATCGACCGTTAATGTCTTCAATAAAACACGGAGTCCCACCTGAAAAAAGCGACAAGCCAAAGACTCACCCCGCCTTTTAACCCCGGTCATAAAATCCGCATTTTTCTACTTTACCCATTGGATTCCCAGCCGTTCTGATCTGAGATTGCAAGAAAATGCGTTACATTGAAAATAACACAGAATACCACGCAATTGAAACACAAACGTACTATCCAAAGTTAGAGCTGAAATTCGATTGTCGATGTAGATAAAGCGTCAAATCAAAATCTCAGTCGAACCGCTCGCCTTTTTTTACTAAAACGACTTGCGCTGTTCTTCTCCTAAGTGTTTATAATACGTTTTTATTACAGTTGTACCTGGCATTTTGGGAAATCTAGGGATCAGTGTCGAGTGAATGCTGCGAAAAGCCGAGTGTTTTGAGGGAACAGTGATTTGTCTATTTGAATATAGAGCTGAACCGTGATTGAAGCGAACAAGCGCGTACTATATTTCATACAGAATGGAATAATTTTGTAAAGAACAAAAAGTAAAACAATTGGTGCTCTTCAACTCACCTTTTTGCTGATGCTGCAACTGGGTGATGACCTGTAACAAAACAAGTAATATAAATTATGTAACAGGTATAATTTATTTAGATAGGATCACTCAGCTAAGCTCCGTTTCTTTAGGTTAGTGGAAACCGTCGGATTTTAGTGGGTAGGCACCGCCTTTAGTGGGTAGGCGGGGAGAGTCCCACATAACCCACTGGCCGTCTCCATCGACCAGTGGTTATGCGCAAAGCATTTCCCGACGTCAAAAAAAAAGGAAGGCGGTTTCCTCTGACACATGTGCTTCTGTAAATATACCAGAATCTATTTGGACCATAAAAATTCAAATACAAATCGTTCGTGATACCCAAAGTGGCCTAAAAGTTGACAATACAAACGTATTCCAATTGTAACAAAGACGTGTTGCGAACTTATTGACTACTTTGGGTGTCACGAACTATTTGACGCTTGACTGTACATAAAATAAACAACGTAGAGTTAGCAAAAAATACGTTATTACTTTTTAATTTATTAGAATTGTGTTTGTAACTTTTGCAATCACCTACCCAAGGCACCTTCAAACAAGTATTACAATAATGTAACTTATTATATTTAATTAATACAAGACTAATGCCCTTTTTCACCATCGATCCCTAATTTTTAAGTGACCCTTATGGTAACAAATAACAGGAATTTTGTTTACATAGGGGTCACTTAAGAATTAGGGATTGATGGTGAAATCGGGCATAAGGCTTTGTTGCACCACCTAATTTTGACCGTGACTATAACGGTAACCGGTGTAGTTTTACAGATTTTTGACGCTTGTCAAAGTTAAAGTAAGATGGTGCAACTCATCCTAAGATTGCAGTCATGTATTCTTGTTTCTTTTCTCAATTAAAATGTCATTTTACTTTGATCACCTAGATTTGAACACCCATGGATAATGTCACCTATGGTGATCAAAGTGGACTTCTTATCCTTGGGTGGACAAAGGACACCAAAGTGTGGAGTCCACTTTGATCACCTAGGTGATCAAATCTAGGTGATCAAATTGGAAAATAGAATTTTGGTTTTAGCTCTCAGGCCTCAGCCTCGAGTTTAGCGGGCAGCGGGGCGGGAGCGGCGGCGGCGCGGGAGCGGCAGGATCTGATGCGTAAAATCAAATAGACCGGTTCTCGAAAACAGCGGCGCGGCAGCGGGGCGGGAGCGGGCAACGAGCGGGCAGCGGCGCTTGAGCGGGCAACGAGCGGGCAGCGCACTCCTTCTTTTGTCCACAATAAATCGAGCGTTAGGAATAAATTTGAATCGAAATAAAATTGTCGCCGTTGTTCAAACATTTCGTTTGCGAATAAAAACAAATATCTCGACAACACAACCCCGAACACAACATTTCGCCGCTAAAGCGCCGCGCGAGCTGCCCGCTTGTTTCGAGAACGGGTCTGCGTTGCCCGCCCCGCTCCCGCGCCGCCGCCGCTCCCGCCCCGCTGCCCGCTAAACTCGAGGCTGAGGCCTTAAGCATTGCAAATGCTTATAAAGGTTTTATTTCCGTAGCAGTGTACGCAGCTTCCAAGCTGTTGATACGTACACCTCCTTGTCAGTCGCTCAGCGGATAAGAGGCTCTCAAGTACGTTCAAGACATCTCGGACCACTTGCTCAGAAACTCTAGGGTTCGACCTAAAAAGGGAAAACTAGTTGCTTAGTAAAATGATATTCGGATTTAGCAGTAAACGTATTTTTTAAGGTAAATAGCTACCTACTTAAAGAGTGAAATATTTTTACCGATAGGAAAATTACTTTTTTCATTCAAATTGGGCGATCACTTTAGGTGCTTTGAATAATTTACCCAATAAAATTCGTTATTTTGGAAAACTTACTTACTCAAAAAAAAATGTGGCCAACATCGGACATCTATAAAAACCGGTAGGTAATAAAAACTGAATATCGGATATACCTTAAAAAATAAACCAGGAACACGGCTGGCGGCCAGAAACGAAACTGCACATCGCAAAAAATGGAAACTTTTTGATTTGTCTGCTCTCACAACAAGGGACGGATCCGCGCAGCCCGCGGCCAGAATATTAATGAATTGGTCACGAGAAGCTTACAAAAATTAAAAAAGATACACGGGGTAACACAAAAACGGGAGATACACGGCTTTTCATATCGGCTTGTCTATACCGACATGCATATTCATTATCGGTGGTTCCTCTTACGCGATTTATTTGCAACACGGTTTTGTTGCGTTTTTTTGGTTCTTGTGAAAAATTGTTTTATTGACTGCGTTTCTTGCACTGCTTTTTCTCAACATTTACTCAGTTATAGAGTTATTAAAGAAAAGATTATTCTCGTACATTAATAGTCTACAGCAGATGTAAAGCGCCAAAGCACGATCTAACGCTCTTTCATCCAACAACTTTGAAAATATTTAAAAGTCAATCAGAATAAATGAATTTTAAAAATACATTTTCGTTGCATTTTAATATTTTTAGAAAGCATCTAGAAAACATTGACATTCTGAAGATGAATATTAACATTTTTGCTAACTAAATTATATTTAACTTGCAAGAAAAGCAAACAAGAGAATACTCACACTTTACTATGCTTTATTTTCGAAATAAATATAAATAAATATCTATAAAAAATACTGTGTAAGAAATTCTGTTAACTGAAAAATTTTAATAAAGATACTTGCTAATACATAATTTTAGCTAATTTTGGCTCACGGTCCAGTTTGTAATTTATTAACACTTTTTCTATACGATGAAGCCTAAAAAACTGTTTGTATATCTATTACAAATAAAATAACTAAAATAAACCCTCACTTTTTCAAGAAACTCCAAATATTTACTTTAAATAACCTTCTCGATAGTCTACGCCAGATCTCGCGTAAAAATTTACCCTTATTTAAGTTCTTCGCATAATTGCCGAGGATTTTGTAAGTAAAATACAGAGCAATTTGCACTGAATTTATCTATCCAATAACGTTTCTTACCTGTCTCGATAATTTAGTGTTACTGTAAGTCTAACTTTGCTTTATCGAAGAATTTAGTGGAAGGGACTTGTAAATCCTGACGTCTCCCAGACTTATTTCAAACAGCTGAAGGTTGAAGAATAAAGAAAAAGAAAAACACACAAATAACTAAGCAACTTTAACACACACAAATACTAAGATATAAAATTGGACTAAGCTTTTAACGGTAGGTACACTAAAATTCCTAAATACAAAGGTGGTCTAGGAAAATTGGCAAAAAAAATGTAGCCCTATTTGTATATAAATTATTGTTAAGTAAACATTTTATTATTCTTTATAATAATTCCCTACTTATTATGTCGTGGTTTTTGTAGTGTTATTGTCTACTTTATTCTAAAAACTACTTAGCGGCCGCCCGCGATTTCGTACGCGTGGATCCCGCTTACTCCCGTTCCCGTGGGAATTTTGCAATATCATGTTGTAATTAAGCTTTAAGTTTACTAAGGTACCTGCATGCCAAATTTTAAGCGTCTAACTTAAGCGGTTTAGATCTTTCATACAAAAGGATTTTCCCGCTAATTCCCGTTCCCGTGGAAATTCCTAAGTATACTATAACCTGCCTAGGAGTATGAAGAATAATTGTACCAAGTTTCGTTAAAATCCGTCAAATAGTTTTTGTTTCTATAAGGAACATACAGACAGACAAAAATTTTACTGATTGCATTTTTGACATCAGTATCGATCACTTATCACCCCCTGATAGTTATTTTGAAAATATATTTCATGTACAGAATTGACCTCTACAAATTTATTATAAGTATAGATAAATATAAACGACAACGCTTAAAATAAGTCAACAACGCTTAAGCCATCCGTAAAAAGTCCTCCCCGTTATATTTCCCCGGAACTGTTCCGGCGTAAACTGATACCATTTCCTGAAACTTGGGAAATCAAATCGAAATTAAGCATCGAGATAACAAATAAACAAAGCGAAATAAGATTCGAGAACTTCTCCGATTACAGGAGCGCGGCGAAAGCGAGTAACTCCAAAAAACACAAAAACTCGCCAAGCGCTAGTTGGGTACAGACATAATGTGTTCCGTTTTTATAACAAACTAGCTTTTCTCTCTTTGTTCGTCATGAATTATAGCCTATATGTTATTCTGGGTTATAAACAATAATACTGTTAAGTTTCATCAAAATCCGTTCAGTAGTTTTTGTGTGAAAGAGTAACAAACATCCAGACATCCACACAAACTTTCGCATTTATAATATTGGTAGGATGAAAAAACTAGTTTCTAGCTGCATTGATATTACACCCGTATTCACAAACGTTACTATGTGGTCTCACAGTCCGCGTGGACGCACAGGGTGACACAAGAACAAATTTACACATTAAACTTACTTCATCCACGCACAATGATATTAACGATATTGACACTGCTATAAATGAATTCACTCAGCTAGTCACTTCTTCACGTGACCTTTATGTTCCCCATGGCGTATCTCAAACTGGCCCACCCAAGCTTCCAAAGTTCATCAAGGACATGATAAAAGACAAGAATCGCCTCCGTAAAGCAGCCCTGTATGAAACAGACATCATTATTCGCAAAATTCTTTTTTCTCACGTTAATTATCTCCAGAAAAATATCAAAGACACTATTAAAACCCATAACGATCAAACTTGGAATAGTAAACTTGCTAAAGTGGACAATCCTGGCGCCGATATTTGGCGT
The DNA here is from genome assembly GCF_963855985.1 of Ostrinia nubilalis. Classification (NCBI taxonomy): domain Eukaryota; kingdom Metazoa; phylum Arthropoda; class Insecta; order Lepidoptera; family Crambidae; genus Ostrinia; species Ostrinia nubilalis. The sequence continues at coordinate 1,704,884 of NC_087099.1, read as the reverse complement.
CTGGTTAAGTCTTTGAGCAAAAAACCAACAACTATCCCACCACTTAAACGTAATGATGGCTCTTTTACCACCAACACACGGGAACAATGTGAAGTCCTCGCAGACGGCTTTTCTAGTAATTTATTACTCACGCATAACTGGCTAAGCGATCCCGCGACAGCAGCACTGGTCCAAAAGTCTGTAGAAATCCTTGATCTTCATAAGGGTCCCTATTGTCTCCAACTTGTCACTCCTAAAGAGATAAATAAAATCCTTCTCCAAATGAAGAATCGAAAAGCTCCTGGATACGACAATTTGAATAACGTACTTCTTAAACATCTACCACAGAAAGCAAAGATACTGTTAGCTAAAATTTTTAATGATTGCTTGAAGCTCTGTTACTTCCCAAACGCCTGGAAAAGAGCCAAGGTTATAACAATTAAGAAACCTGGTAAAGATGACAGCGTACCCCAAAATTATAGACCGATTAGTCTGCTCCCAGCATTAGCTAAATTATTTGAATCTATCATTGCCAAAAGATTGTTGACTACTATCAATGACAGCCTTATTCCGGAACAATTTGGGTTCCGACAAGGCCACTCAACTGTTCAACAGCTGGCTAGAGTTGCTGAACACATCACCCACCACCTCAATTTAGATCAGTCTACAGGTATGGTGCTCTTAGATATTGAAAAGGCCTTTGATACGGTCTGGCATGATGGACTGCTTCATAAGTTACTCCAATTGGACGTTCCAAAACAACTTGTAAGGTTGATTCAATCGTACCTATCTCAAAGATCCTTTTATGTACAAATTGATAAATATAGCTCCGACCTTCGTCCTATCCCAGCTGGAGTGCCTCAAGGATCCATATTAGGACCTCATTTATTTTTGGTTTACCTAAATGACATACCTAAGCAACCACATACTCACCTTGCCGGTTTTGCTGACGATACTGCCAGTTACACATCGTCTAACGACCTTGATGCAATTATCACACGTTTGCAGTGGTCCTTTGATACTCTGACAAATTTCTTTTTAACTTGGAAACTAAAACTAAACATAAACAAAACTGAAACAATTTTATTTTCTCGTAAACGCAATCTTCCTGGCAGAAAACTAAAAATCAACAGCACAGAGACCACACCTTGGTCGAAGTCGGTCAATTATCTGGGTACAGTCCTAGATGACAAACTCAATTGGTCCATGAACACCACTAAACTCCACATGAAAGGCATTAAAGCTTTAAATGCACTTAGCCCTATCTTAAATCGGAAGAGTAACCTAAGCCCTAAAACCAAATTACGTATTTACACAACCTTAGTTCGACCATGCATCACATATGCCGCCCCTGTCTGGAGCAGCACTCGGGACACTAACTACAATAAAATACAAACTGTCCAAAACAAAGCCCTTAAAATTTCATATAACACTGCCTTTTTAACTAATCTAAAAAAATTACACACTAAAATTAAATTACCATTAATAAAAGATTATGTACTAAATTTATCTAAAAAAATTTATATAGTAAAAAATCCCCATCATTCCAATTTACTAATATCCAATATCGGTAAAACACGACTTCACAATTTACGGTATGCCGATAGTTATTGTCGATATCGCTTACCGCATCACTATTTCCTCGAGTATAGATGACTCAGGCGACCCGACTGCCGGACCGGTTGAGCCGAAGCGTTCGCCGTATAACTTAACGCAACCATACGTTTGTGTTGATATTTTATTTGCGCACTACCCACTAATTGCCACATATTGTATTTATTTGCTTCCGTTCTTCATAAAAGCTATGCAAAAAAATAATTTTATATTTTATGATGTTCAGTCTAATTTATAATTAGCAACAATTTAGGTAGGATACTTTATATGTAGCTAAATCGACATCTTAAGCCGATTAGTTTATAAGTGTTTAAATTCAACGTAGCTATTGTGTTGTTTCTTTTTTATGATTTATATTAAATGATTATGTTGCATGTTTTATAAAGACGTACTATTAAGTCTATAAAAAACGCTAGCTTTTAAGTTATCATGTACTAACTAAACATGTATGTATGTCAATTATGTAAATAAAGAAATTCCAAAATCAAAATCAAATCAATCACAGAGTTCTACGCTGTAGTACGGGCGTTAGTTTTCTACACATACATCGTATTCTTACTCGGGATAAAAATGTAAAAGATATTCAAAAATAGCTTTCTTTCTACCAGCGTTTAAATAAAAAAATAAAAATTTTGCGCAAATCTCTTAGTTCAAAACTCTAGAAAATCTAACCCGTTTTGATTTTTTTCAATTATTCATTGAAAATTGAGGAAGGCTTTTATGAAATATTGGAAACTTCCAGGAAAATCGTGAAAACCGACATCCACACCGGCAAAGCCATGGTTGGAAGCCAATTTGAAATACATATTTTATAGCGCTCGATTTCAGCAGCATAGGTTGAAATGATGATGATAAAAGTCGTAAATATTGTTGCAATTAGACTTTTAAAAGCGCTTTGTATAAACCCTACCACTTCTTAGGGCAATCATCTGGGCCAGTGCTGAAAAGAAGCATGAAGAACAAATGTGGTAAAGAACTAAAACTTGTTTTTAAAATGTTTTTTTACTATTTTACTAATAATATCTAATTAGAGATGTAATGGTGATGGTCGTGGAAAGTACTTCGGCGGCGCAGGAGCCAGTGGTTGTGAAAATCTTTGGAGCATGCCTTTGCCCAGCAGTGGACGTCATTTGGCTGAAACTAACAAACGAAAGATAGATAAGTTGACACCGATCCAGAGCCTATATCTCGTTTTCCCATCCCTACCCGCAGGTGCGGACGCCCAAAACACAAAGCGCACAACTCTCTTTTTAATTAGATTCCTTGTTGAGCTCCCATTTTTATTTATTCGCCCTCTCACCTTGCCTTGGATTATTTCTTTTTAACGGCCCAGTAATGAGAAAAGTTTTAAGTGGCCGGCGCAGTACAGCTGATACAATAGTTATGACGTGTATTTCTTATTTTCTTAGAAGATTATTTTTTGTTTAATGGTCCTTGTATTTTTCTTGTGCCACAAAACATTAGCTTAGGCCTCTAGGTTTTATCATTATTTTGATAAAATCTAGAGTTATTTTTATTTAGCAAATTTATTTTAGCAACGATAAGAACCTAATAATAAAATAGCATTTATTTACATCTCTCGAATTATTTACACTACTCTTGACATGTGTAAATCATGATTGGATATTGGAATGTATTCAGATTTAGATAGAACCGGTATTTACATTCGCTGATGTAATATTTGGCGTGGAATCGTAACGATTTCGTTATTCGTTATTCCCTTCTAAGAAATCTGCTTGGGGTTGGCAACCCAGGATTCTGAGAGTGACACCAATGTTAAAGATGATAACTAAATGTTGTAGAGGACGAAATATCAGAATAGAATACTTACTTTTACACGAGTTCGTCTTCCTTATAATATTTTATGTATTTATTTGTGTGTACCTAGTTCTTTTTTGTTATACCTACCGTGTTTCTGATTATTACTACTACTACTGATTCATTCCATTTTATCTCGTTTCTAAATTATGTCAAAATTGAATCTTGTCATAAGTTATTTTAACATTTCACTCATTGTAATGCTAGAGCCATATTATTATGAGTAATCCTTGTAGAATAACGATTCGAAGTTGCAAATAGTGTAGGACTGTATCTTAGGAAATTGTTGTAAGTTGAGTATTACCCTGGGACTGCGGGTGTCTATGGGCGACGGTAATCACTTACCATCAAAGTCAAAGTCAAAGTCAAAGTCAAAAATTTCTTTATTTGTTTAGACTAATAAATAGTTCTTACAAATCATCATTTTGCTCTTAAGGAGCCTCTACATGTCTCATAATCTTTTTACCCTACCAGCGCTTCGAGACCAACATTTGGCAAGTGCTGAGAAGAAGCGCCGCAACAAACTCAGTCACCACTGTCTGCCGGTTAATATAAATAAATAGACATAGCAGTAGTAGGTACATTCGATTCAGGAGCAGTTCACTGAATTTACCATGCATTCTTGTATAGTGTATCTTATAATGGGTATACAAAATTGCGTGGTATATTAAACAAGGTAGTGACAGGCTAATATCTAGACTTACAGATACATCAGGTGATCCGTCTGCTCGTTTGCCTCCTGTCACATTAAAAATAAACTTTTCAGTGGTCATATGGCTAGGAAGGGATCTCTCTCAGGGGGATGGGGAGGGAACAGTTTAAAATAAAAAGAGTAATAGTCGTTTACATCGGGTCGTTACATTCCCTCTAATATGGTCGAGTGAAGCGATGGCTGGTTCACTCGTCATGTCTGTGAACAGGCGCTGCTTTCGGGGACTGGTCAATCCAAGTTATTCCAATTTATGTATGCGAGTCATTTCTACTAGTATTTAGGTATGTAATCTGTAAGTCTAGATATTAGCACGTCACTACCTTGTTTAATATACCACGCAATTTTGTATACCCATTATAAGATACACTATACAAGAATGCACGGTAAATTCAGTGAATTGCTCCTGAATCGAATGTACCTACTACTGCTATTTCTATTTATTTATATTAACCGGCAGACAGTGGTGACTGAGTTTGTTGCGACGCTTCTTCTCAGCACTTGCCAAATGTTGGTCTCGAAGCGCTGGTAGGGTAAAAAGATTATGAGACATGTAGAGGCTCCTTAAGAGCAAAATGACGATTTGTGAGAACTATTTATTAGTCTAAACAAATAAAGAAATTTTGACTTTTTGACTTTTGACATATCATGATAACAACTTGGGTATTTGATATCAGCATCGTTCCAAAAATGGCATTTCCTCAAACTCCAAAAAAATAAAATAGCCTTACGTTTAATTTATCCTGAAAAAAATCTTTTATTTCCCCCGAATCTATTTGAAATCGAAACGCGTAAGCGATTTCACAGGGAATACGTAATTCCAAGCGCCGCTAACGGTTGAGCAAACCGTTTTTCGCTTTCGTTCAAAGGCTTCGATATGAGAGAATCAACATTCTCTGTTTAATTTCCACTGAGTATTAATTACGTAAAAGTACGCTGATAAATCTCTTAGACACGCAAATTTGAAGATCTCAGTATAAAAGACTTTTCTCTTTTGATGTAGAAATTAACGTTGTAATTTTATATTCATGGTTTAAATCTACATCGTCAATGTTTTATGAACTTTTAGGGTACTGTAATCAAACACGGAAACCTTAAAGTATGCTTTGTTTTAGATGTTTACCCTGTTTTAAAATATTCCATTATCTTCACAGCTCAGAGATAAGGCACCATTGGCTTTGCAAAGGATAGGAGATTTTTAAAACCCTGTAATTTTTGAGCGAGAATTAACGGACATTGGTTGGTACGAGTATGTTTTTAATTATTTAAACTTCTTACTTCATAAAGCTACTCATGGAAAGGCAAAACAAAATCTGTCAATAATTTTTTCAGACACAGATCCATTAGAAAAATTATTTCTCAGTTTAATCTAGCTCATGTCACTAAAATCCAGACGGAATCCCTCAGGAGCTATATGTCTAGGACCACGGGTTACTGGCCTAGGTCGAAGTTTAGGTTAAACTGACCAATCGATGGCTCCTACGTATAAAGGCGAAACTGCCGCTTACGCCTTTTTCCAATTATTTAAGCAATGATTTCCCTTTGCTCTAATCTATAACATCATCAAGAAAAAAAAAATTTTTTCCATTAGATACAAAATAAAATTTTAGGCAAATAGGCGTATGTGCAAAACTACGCCACGTATAAAGCCCAATCATTCGATTCTCCCATCTATTCGAGTAGTTGCTTACATAAATATATATTTTTTATAATCTTAATCTTAAATAAAGCCATGAAAATATTTAGCAAATTGTTTTATTTGTAAATTATGACACATAATATAGTTATTTAATTTTTAGCGTTAAGAGTAGCATCTCAAACTAATTTGAAAATTATAAATAACTTGAAAAAATCGAACTGCCTAAGGCATTGTGGGTTCAATTCCCACCTTAGGCAGTTCGATTTTTTCAAGTTAATTATATTTTTTAAAAATATGACACATTATGTTAAAAGACCTAACTAAACCTGAGCACAGTATATGGGCGTATTTGCGTTAAAACGTAATAACGATACATTAAACAACTTTTTCTAAGTGATTTATTATTGATATAGCACATGATAACAATTAAAATAATTACATGCACAAATAAAGAGAGTAGTCGCTTAAAATATTATATTTACGTTGTCATTTAAGTCTCTTTACGTTGAACAATATACATGAAATTATAGAAATATGACGACGTAAAAGGGCAATGCGTAAAATCTCAAAATATATAAGAAAAATATAAAAATTGATAACAGCAGAAGCAAAAGCATTACATATTAAGGCTAAATGTGAAATTTTATAAAATTCGTTTTAGTAGGTCAGAAGATATGACCCAAAAATATGGTTCTGGCCACTTAAATGGCTCTCCTGTAAAATCTATTTTTTTCACTTACGCCAGTATACGTAGGAGCCATCGCAATGGGGTTTGTGGTTTACCCACTGGCTTATGCGCTATAAACTAAATCACATACATTTATAAATTGAAGACCCTTACCGAGATATACTAAGGTTTAGATGTTAAAACCGATATTAAAGGAACGAAAATGCTACATTTTATTAATAAATATTGTATTTTGGTTTAAATGGTAGTATAAGCTTCGGACAACAAAATTTTATTTCACACTCGTATAAAAGTTGAGAGATTCTCATATCACCATAAATTAATATCCTTTTCGAGCAAAATTAAAACCAAAATATTATTTATTATTGTGAATTAAAACAAATCAATTTGAATTTAAAATTAATTACTAGAATTGATTCGGACATGCATTATTATTTTAATGAGATATGAAATGCATAGTTTTCATTAAATGCTTGTTTGTTACTGAAAATTATGTCTTTTATTCAATGAACGAAATCATTGTGTAAAAAACAAATCGGGAAATTGAGATTTAAAAAGAGCCATAATCGATTTCATCACTTCAAAAATCCACTAAAATGTTTAAAAAAATCTCGCATGTTCCATACGTATCAGAATAGGTAGGTACCAAAAGTGCAAAAGCCATGAATGGCATGCGGCCGAAGCTCGGGTAAGTGTCCCAGTGACGTTTCACACGGGTCGCTGGTTCGCTTCCTGTCCACATTTTACCAATACATCTAGGTGAAATCTTTTTCACAGCACGTTTTTGGGATACAAAGGAATAAGGAAATATTGTTTTATTTACAATGCTAACGCTCTGTGAGACTAATAATGCAAATATTAGCCTGATTCTAATAAGGTAACAGTTGAAACAAACCTAACTTTGCGGTTCAAACACTGTTTACCAACTCGCTAATTATGGAAAAAAGTGTGACAATGAATAGAATAAACGATCCTCAGATTTTTTCCTTCAACTGTGATGTAACTTGTTTTAAGACGTTCCTTGCCAAGTTCCAATTTTAAGTTTTGATTTGTAAGTGAATGAATACTTAGAAATTAGACAATAATGTTTTATTTGTTGACTAGTTACGTTGACTTTGCAACTTTTATTTTATCTGTGCAAGGTCAAGGCATTCGTCATCTGTTAGAACTTCAGTAATTGATTTGCATGATAATTTCTTCACGTGATTCTGAGAAAAACAGTTCTGGCAGAAAAACCATTGAACCGTCGGTTTTTCGACGAACTGATGTTATAACCATTTTATTTTCTTTTTGAGATAATTCCATATCCACATTTTTATTATGAAAACATATTTTTTCAATATCTCGTGATACCTAATTGTGATACGGTTTTGCTAACAAACGCTATTGATCTAAGAAAATGTAACACATGAAATATGCATTACTTTTTACTGGACATAGTAACAGTTGGAATTTTGATAATTTACCCTGTGCTGTGTTACACCATCTTACTTTAAAACGTCTAAAGTCTGTCAAACTCCATACAAAAACATCGGTTATAGTCATAGTTACGGTTAAAGTTATTACAGTATTGCAACTGAAGCTTAGTCTGCTTGATTAACTTCCAAAAGGTTGAAAATACAAAGCCTTTACTGAACGGTATCCAAAGAAAGTAACTAAGTACAGCAGTTAATATCACAGTTAATCCGCATAGTGCCTGATAATCCGTGGCGTGACGGAACCTGAGCTCTTGTAATTATATACCTGCTTATGTCTTGGTAATCTATTTACTGCCACATAGCCGTCAGTTTATAATAATAATAATACAATATACTTGGATTACACAGAGCTATCTAGTTCCAAACTAAGCGAAGGTTTTAATGGGATGATCTTGATCAGGGAAACGCCGATATATTAAATCACCTATAATATTGTACATTCAATATGTAGGTATTAGAGTAGAGAGTGCACGGCGGGAAACCGCAATGAAATAGGTGCCGAAATGGTTTAACTTATTATTATGCTACTTTACGAAAAATATATTACTTTACCTTTGTGTAAAAAAGTGTATAATATTGTTCATAGAAAACACTTTGTTATGAGACGGACCCCCAAAGAACGGGAGATATTTTGAGATGCGACTCTTAACGCCAAATAAAATTTTAATAACTACAACGAATTGTTAATATACATATGGGTCCCGTTAGCACCTTTTGGATATGAAAAAAATCTATATTCTGTCATAATTTGCTATCATGAATGAAATAAGTATCAGAATCATCTATAATAAATTCAGGTACGCCAATCGATACTTAGCCAACAAGAGCAAACGGAGAACTTTTTAAAACGGTTACCACGAGTAGAAATAAGTTACTTATCACAGTAACCAGGGCAGGTTATCGGCAACTCGGCAGGCAGCGGGTTAAGTGAGTTAGCGCGGAGTGCGCCGTGCATTAGTGAACTTGCAGCGAGGTTTTGACTTTGATTGCCATTGCATTAATGCAACTGCTAAAGTTCGCATGGACTGATGGCTATGATGGAACACACTATGACGGTATTCTATCTTAATAATAACAATATGGTATGAATTTAGGAAGAAAAGAGACCACACCCCTTGTCATAAGTAAATATTATCTGGCATACCTAATCCAAACCTAAGTTATACTTAAGGGTTCAAAAAAACGACGAAACACTCAGAGAAAAGGTAGCTTCGCTTGATTCGTCTTGGCAAGGGCACTACCGTGTCCCCAGCCCAGATACACTCCTACATGTAGCCACGGGAACCCGATGCCTATAAATCTTGAATCATTCCAAATCAATCTCACTAGATGGCGACATAAGTATCGAATTTCTGAAGACGTTTGTAAAAAGTCACTAATGCTCAGTAAACTATAATGAAAAAATGTTTTACACATTAATTTGTTCATTTAAACACAGTGAATGATTCAAATAAACAATATTTCTTCATATAATAAAATTTTATCTTTAGTAAAAACTGAAGTCTTAAGCAATCGTTTTTGCGGCGCTGTCGAAGTAGCATTTAGTTACAAATGATGTAATAGATGGCGCTCATCGCTGCTGTTTTATTTCGTCACTTATAAAAATACTAAAATAGGTTTGGTTTTGCAACAAATTATTATTTTTATTAATTGTCATATTTCTTGTAAAATGCAAAAAAAAACATCTATATTCAAATAAAAATGAAAGAAACACAAATTAGCATTACAAAAGTTTGGCTATAATTTGTCTAACATTGTGGCGCCTAAAATCGACAATTTTGATTATTTTTTTTAAGATTATTAGCAATTTGTATTCCAAATATTACTAATAGTCCCATTAGCCCCTCGTGTTAAACTAAATGAGCTTGTGTTACGAGTGGGCTCACCACAATAGTCGAGCGGCGGTGGGATTCGAACCCGCGTTCCCCGGATCTCGAGTCGGCCACTCCGACCCCTTCACCGTTCGGCTATCGTGGCTATAAAAGGTTCGATTGTTTTCCTTCCAATTTTATGATAACCTACCCAGTGTCACTCACAATAATAATTAAGACGAATCTAATCTAAAGACCTACATACACTGGAAAAACATAACCCTTTTTCTGGTGTAGTCGGTTATAAACTGTATTGCCGATAATAATGTTTAAGGTCCACCTTTTGTTCATAATGTTAAGAGCATTATCCGCCAGTCAACCTTTCAGCCACGCAGAGAGCTGTTAGTAGGTAAGTCCGGTGCAGAGGTGCAGTTAATGTTTTTTTTTACTCATTTAATTTATTTTAAGATATGTATAGCAAATAAAAAAAAATCTTAACCTAGTACCTATTAAAGTGAACCCATTGTTAATCCCCTGTTTAATTCCATTGTTAATTATTATATTCGGCCAAAACATAAACAAAGTGGACGCACTCGCACGCTCCATAGCCGGCTACTCTGCGGCGACGCATCATAATTTACCTACCTACTAGCTGGCCACGCCGAGACGCGACCGCGCGGCACATTGGATTGGCGTCCTTGAAATTAGAAGCAGGGTGCGCGAGCGGCAGGCAGCGAATGTTACGATAGACAGTAGGTAATTATCCTTAAGCAAGTTCTCTCCCAAATACATGTCAGTCTGCATCAAGTTGTATTTCAATTATTTAAAATCAAAATGCAGATTCCTTCGTGTGCGTTACCTCAGAGATATCGTCGCTTGCCTCTAAGTGACGTATCTGACATTTTTTTCGAAACGGAGTTATCTACGCCATCTTAATTAATTTCGCAAGACGAATCGATCTATCTAATCGCCTGAAAATTTTGCAAAATGTCAGTTAGGTACGTCAGTTAGAGAGGCAAGCGACGATATGGTGACGCTGATCAAGATGTGCTTATGTCATGGAAAAGGTAGAGCCTTAAATCCTGTAAATGTGCCGAGACGAGAATCTAGCATTTTTGCCCAATAAGATTTCGGAGTAATTGAAGAAAATAAGAAGCATTACCGCAGCGGAATCCCATTTTCACCAATTAAGTACTCCGCAACCTTACCGGGTAGGTACAAATGGTAGACTCGACACATTTACAGGATACAAGGCACCAACACCTCCACATAAGCACATCCCGACCAGCGTCACCATGTCGCTGATGTAACGCACACGATTAATTTATGAATTATTAATCTTATCTACCTACTTATTTAAAAAGACCAGTGTCGCGCGCTAAATGAAAACAAGCTTGGTAGGCAGGTACCCATCCATTGGGGCTACTCCCGATCCCAGTAACGTCAATATACTTAGTAGGTATGCATGCCAGCCATTCACGCAGCACGTGTAAGTGAATCGAATCAATCGAAAATGATGCTGTAGTCCGGTCGCCGAGCCCGTACGACGGGGACGGGCCGTCAAAGTGAGTGAGCGAGCGCGACAGCAATACAATTACGCGCGAGTGATAAGGATGGGTAGCATGGTGTCATTGGACGAAATTCTACGTGTTCGGCGACGATAAATAGAGAGAGAGAAGGAATAAAACATCAGTAAAATAATAATTAAATAAGTAAATAATATCCCATCAAAAACAATACTTGTCAAAAAAACCAAGTCTCGCAACTCAGTTGTTCTACGGTAATACACGTGTTTTCATGCGATGGCCAAGTCAATATATTTATGTAAAACGTTAAAGATTTCCTGGCCTGGACTTGGTATTACATGGATCTCACAACTTTTTACCGTAGAACAACTGAGTTGCGAGACTTGGTTTTTTTGACAAGTATTGTTTTGATGGGATCTCATTTCTTTTTGTATTTTGTAGACAGCAGTTATGTATCTAGAAAACTGGACCGAAATTGAAAAATTTTACTCGACTTGGCGGTTGCACTACCGTGCCCCCAAAAATCATTTCTTTTTGTATTTTGTAGACAGCAGTTATGTATCTAGAAAACTGGACCGAAATTGAAAAATTTTACTCGACTTGGCGGTTGCACTACCGTGCCCCCAAATATTTAAGTTTTTCCTTGATTCATACACCAAACACTACTTATATTCCAAATTTGATGCTTCTAGGTCTGCTAGAAGTGCCTTAGAATTTTGATGATCGGTGAGTCAGTGAGTCAGTGAGTGACAAAATTAAGTAACTTTGACCCGTTATAATTCCTAAACTACTGGTTCAAATTGAATGAAATTTTAAATATACCGTGTCTTTACAATGCCTGCATAGCTAATGAAAATTCAGCCTTCTAGTTTTATCCACAACGAAGTTACAGGCAGTCGAAAATGGCCTGAATTGCTTCGAGAAAAGGATGGTACGGCCGCGGCCGTGCCGCTTTTTTGCTCGACTTGGTGGTTAGATTTTGCCACCTAGGTATATTTTGTGCCAGCGCGGTATTATTACTCGTAAATAAATAGGTAGGTGCTATTATTATCGCGAGTGACGCGCAAACGAATGCAACAAAAAACCTAAACCTAAATCACAGATAATCCTAAATCTTAAACCTGTATGTGCAAGTCGATTAAAATGTAGGCATATTTTTGAATAAACTACGATACGAGTACGAAAAACTAAAACTGGATTTTGTATTTTTTACGAACAGTTCATTTGATATTTACTTGACTGCTCCAGAAGGAGGGTTATGTTTTTTTTACATAATAATTATTTCTGAATATTTTTATGGAAAAAATAAGTTTTTTATTGATATCTACCTTTATTACTGCATCTTTCGATATTTTCCTGTTTTATATCTATATATATAAAAATGAAACCCGTTTCGCGTTGTCACGGCATCACGTGTGAACGGCTGAACCGATTTCGATAATTCTTTTTTTTAAATGTTTGTGGAAGTCCAAGGATGGTTCTTACGGAAAAAAATATTAAGAAAATCTCTACGCTAAGGCGGTACGAAGTTCGCCGGGTCAGCTAGTACCTAATAAAATAAAACAAAATGGAGTTTTATGATGATAATTTGTAGCGGGATACGAACCCACGGAGCTGGATATTGAGCGACGGCTGTGATCGTTGTGCTACTTAGACATTAATCTACCGTGTCGAAATTTTCAATAGCGTCTCTAATCTGTTTTTTGCTTAGTTACATGCCTTCATAAACAAAGCAGTAAACTTATTGGCTTTAGCGCCATCTTTTGATATAGCACGCCAAATAAATACTCCGCTCAAGTTGCTAGAATAGAAAGCATTAGCGGGTCGCAAACCGCGGGACGGTCAAGTCCGCTGCGGCACACTAGCGCGATCTGTTATCACCACTAGGAAACCAAGCGGGCCCGAGCAGTTTCAAGACTTAGGTCGGCCACATTTCGAGTATGGGATGATGCATCTGTACTAGTATTATATTATCTGTGATGTAGCTGTCAAGTCAGAGACTCCGAATTTGATTCCTAGATAGGATTGTGACCAAGATGTATAATTATTTTGTTTTAAGATTTTTGGCATTATTGAAAAATACTTAAATTATGTTATTAGCATGATACTCAGTTCACTTCTTTTTTTCAGATTCACATAAATTCATAGCAGAGTCGTATACCATGCAATATGGTTTTACATAAACACAAAAAAAACAGATTTATTTCATGGGAGCAATGCCCAAGGCTGAATCGCACCACCTTATTTTAACCGTAACAATAACAATAACCGGTGCCTTTTGTATGGAGTTTGACAGATTTATGACGTTTGTCAAAATTAAAGTAAGATGGTGAAACTCAGCCTAAAATTGACACAAAATAATAAGCACCAAATGCGTTTTTCGCCGGAAAACCAGGTAAAACGTCATTCCACCGCCCAGTCCGATACAGAACTTAAACTTTTCTCAAGTTAACCGAGTTATCGGCAACTGCACAATGCATTAGGAAAGTTGCAGCGCGTTGCTCTGACGTTGATTGCCGTTGCAATAACAGCTCCACCTCGCTCTTCGAGATGTCAATTGCACGATACGAGTTGTGGTGGCTATTCTACTATTTGCCCGTTAAAAAGTGAGGCTAATAATAAGTACAGGTTATTATAACTATCTTACTTATGTTACTTATTACTTCTTATCTTACTTCTTACTAATATTATAAATGCGAAAGTTTGTATGTCTGGATGTTTTTTTTTATGTGACTGGAGGCAAACGAGCAGCAGTTTGTTACTCTTTCACGCAAAAACTACTAAACGGATTTTGATGAAACTTTACAGTATTATTGTTCATAACCCAGAATAACATATAGGCTATAATTTATGACGCTCTGTGATTAACTAAATTTCACGCGGGTGAAGCCGCGGGAAAAAGCTAGTCGATTATAAAATCATACCAATACTATCTAGTTATGTCCTCCAACAGTACCTAAATAAGCATTAAGATAACGAAATAAGCATATTAAGCATTTATCATTGATATCATATTACAATAACAACCTAAACTGCTGATGCTGAGTCGGGATAATTGAAATCAACATCCTGCAGTTCCCGGTAGACGCCTCACGCCACCGGACCGATAATCAGCCCTATATAAGGAGCCCGTGATGATGGTATGAACACATTAGATTTTAGGCTTCCCACTTCGAAGCACCTTAGGCTAGTTAGGTTAGAACCGTTCAATCGCTGAACACTTAGTTGTAATTTTGTACTTTATAACTTCATTAAAAATCATTGAAAGTTTAAAGTTGTAGTTTTTTTATAAAGTCTGCTCGCCGCACAAACTTGACTGGCGCAGCCGGTAGGATCTCGCGTCGCGATAATCAAAGTATAACGATTATATCGGTCTTGAGCAATCGCGGTTAGGCTATCAAGTCTACAACGGCGGGATCCACGAACCAAACAAATAAGTCAAGCGGCACCAGCACCAGCAGCAGCACCAGCAGCAGCAGCAGCACCAGCAGCAGCAGCGGCACACCGAGAAGATATGGGGGTGAGCGGCAAGTGAGTAAACCTCTTCGCTACCGTTTTTGTACCATTCTTCCCAAATTTTTGTAACGTTCTTTATCCCAAATCATAATAAACGTTACTGCTCGTAGTTCCTTCCACTTTAAGGATTACGCCAGCGCTTAGTAATAGGAAAGAAATATTTTGAAATTGTTTATTTTATCAGAAAATTGTTAATTAATTAAAATGGAACGTATAAATGTTATACCTAGTGAAATGTTAAATTTAATACCGAAGTTTGAAGGCGACGGTAAAACATTGAATTTATTCCTAAGGGAATGCCAATATGTTATAAATATATATGTATAGAGGCCCTGATGAAAATGTAACACAAAACAGTTATGTATTTCATGCGATAACTAGTAGATTAGTAGGACGCGCAGCAGCATTGTTAAGCGAGCGCGAAGATATTAATACATGGATAGCATTAAAACAAGTGTTAACCCAGCATTTTGGAGACCCCAGATCGGAAGCTTGCATAGCGATCGAACTAGAACAAATTAAAATCAAATATGGAGAGTCGTATAGCGAGTTATGTCATCGTATTCAGAATGTTAAGAGCACACTGATGTCCAAAGTCAACATGATTGAGGACGAAGGCATTAAAGCAGCTAAAGTAATTATATACGATAATACCGCGTTAAATGTCTTTCTATTCAATCTAACTGAAGACATGATTAGAGTGATTAGACTTAGAGGTTGCACCACATTAGAGCAAGCCCTAAGCATTGTGACTGAGGAGGAAAACTTCCAATTTCAGTATAATATGAAAAATAAGAACAAAGGAGTCACACCTACTCCTAGTAAACCCAGTTTTACCCAATCTCAACCGGCATTTAAACCGAATTTCGTATCGCCAACTCAAGCATTTAAGTTTGGCATACCTTCCAATAACAATAATCCATTCAAACAAAACTTCACACCTTTCAATAGGTTTAACCCAAATGGACAAAACTTCAGATATAATATGCCACAGAATCCTAATAATATGTCCAATCAACCCAAGTTTGTTTTCTCAAACCAGAATCCACAAAATTTCAGATTCCAGCCTAATCAAAATCCTAGACCTATTTATAGAATGCCTAGCAATAATAACAATCACTACAGACCTAATCCATATTCGGTTCCAATGAATCGATTCAATCAATTCCCACAACAAAATAACCAATTTAAATTCGGATTAAGCAACCCACCTTTGGCGCAGCGTCCCTCATACAAGTTGGACACTGATGTTTCAATGCGTTCAGCAGCTCCAATCCATCATAACTTAATAAATAACCCTGAAACCCCGGAAACACTCTTTTACGAGCCCGAGCCCGAGAGTCCCGAGGACCAGTACTATTATTACTACGACGGTCAGTACGAGGACGTACCTCAGTATGAATCAGAGCAAATAGTAGAACCGGAAACTCATAATGACGAAAATTTTCAAATAGAAGCCTCACCGGATATAAATCGGAAGTGATAAATCTAAATTATTATGACGGAATGTTAAGATTGCCACACGTGTTAATACCTGAAATTAAAGCAAAGTTTATGATAGATACGGGAAGTACACGATCGTTCATAAGCCCGAAAAAGGCTAACGAGTATTTCAACGCCTATAAATATGTAGAGCCATTTGAAGTCATTAGCACGCACGCGCGTAGTAGCCATAATGAAGTAATCCATATTCCATTATTAAAATCATTTGCAACCACAGGAAGTCATAAGTTTTACGTGTATAACGTAGACAATCGTTTCGATGGCTTGATAGGTAGCGACTTGTTAAAACAGTTGGGCGCTACCATAGACATGGACAAACAAATATTAAAAACTCATAACACACAGTTACGAATAATATATAGCCCACCATATGAAGTAACTATAGCACCGCGATCCGAGTCACGTGTTAAAATCCCCACCACTGTGTCAGAGGGTGACGCAATAATTAATTATACTAACTTCGGACAAGGCGTCCGTATGCCCAGTGCTCTCGTGAGCTGTCAACGAGGTTACGCGTATACCGTGATCCAAAATAGTTCGGATAACTATTTAACTATAACTATATCTAAACCATTCGCAGTAGAACCGTACAGTGTCAGTGAAATACCAGTTAATAATATCAGTGACGCACCGCAAGGTTATGAGATCGACGAAGTGTTACAGCAGAATCTGGAAAAACTCAGGTTAGAACATATGAATGATGAGGAAAGAAAGGTTATTAGGAATCTTTGCTATGAATACCGTGATATCTTTTATTGTGAAAAAATACCTTTGAGCTTTTCAAACAATGTAAAACACCAAATCCGTACAAAAAATGAGGATCCTATTTACGTAAGACCATATAGGTTACCTCAAGTCCAGACAGACGAAATTAACAAACAAGTGGAAAAACTTTTATTAGATAATGTAATTCAGGAATCACATTCCCCGTGGAATGCTCCAGTGCATCTAGTTCCAAAAAAAATGGATGCATCAGGTGAAAGAAAATTTAGGATGGTCATTGATTACAGACGTTTAAATGAAATCACAACCGACGATAAATACCCATTACCCAACATCGCGGATCTTTTTGATAAACTAGGAAAATCAATTTACTTTACCACCTTGGATTTAGCAAGTGGGTACCATCAAATCGAGATAGATAAGGATGACAGACAGAAAACAGCATTTAGCACCCAAGCGGGGCACTACGAATTTCTGCGCATGCCGTTCGGTTTAAAAACCGCGCCGGCGACGTTCCAACGCGCAATGGATAACGTACTGCGTGGGTTACAAGGAATGCACTGTTTAGTCTACCTTGATGACATCATAGTTTACAGTAATAGCTTACAGGAACACATTCAGAGCTTAAG
This sequence comes from Ostrinia nubilalis, assembly GCF_963855985.1. Classification (NCBI taxonomy): domain Eukaryota; kingdom Metazoa; phylum Arthropoda; class Insecta; order Lepidoptera; family Crambidae; genus Ostrinia; species Ostrinia nubilalis. The sequence continues at coordinate 1,687,251 of NC_087099.1, read as the reverse complement.
AAAGATATTTGATCGCTTAAGAGAAACCAACCTTAAAATCCAATTAGATAAATCTGAATTTTTACGCAAGGAAGTCTTGTACTTAGGACACACAATCACTAAGGAAGGTCTTAAACCGAACAATGACAAAATTAAAGCCATCTTAGATTTCCCTATTCCCACAACTACAACAGAAATCAAAAGTTTCTTAGGTCTTATAGGTTACTATAGGAAGTTTATAAAAGACTTCGCCAAGATAACACAGCCACTTACCAGTTGTCTTAAAAAACGAAATAAAATAATAATTGATGACAAATACAAATCCGCTTTCGAAACATGTAAAGAACTTTTAACAAACGCACCATTGTTACAATATCCCGATTTCGAGAAACCGTTTGTTCTAACAACAGACGCCTCTAACTTCGCTATCGGAGCCGTATTATCACAAGGAACTGTAGGCAGCGATAAACCGGTCGCCTACGCAAGTCGTACACTGAACGAAGCCGAGACGCGATACAGTACCATCGAAAAAGAATTACTAGCCATAATTTGGGCAGCAAAGCATTTCAGACCGTATTTGTATGGTAGGAAGTTTACAATCTACACCGATCACAGACCACTAGCATGGTTAAATTCAATAAAGGAACCCAACAGTAAACTCACCAGATGGAAGTTACGTTTAGCGGAATTTGATTATGACATCATATATAAAAATGGTAAACAAAACAGCAACGCTGACGCGTTATCCCGAATTAAGTTAAACGCACTCACCGATGATGATAATATGTCAATGCAGGTAAATATAGACAATGATAAACCATCAAGTATAGTGACAATTTCATCAGATTCCAGTAATTCAATTAATTCCCAAAAACGCGTAGAAAAAGACGATTACGGAGCTATTAGATCACCATCAAATAGTAGCACAATATCAGCACCAGAAAGTAGTTCACATTCCGCAACAGCACACTCCGCTAAAGACATAGATACCATAGGTATACCCATATTAAATGAAGCAATAGACACGAAACCTAATCAAATTATAGTAGATTCTTGGGGATTAGACAAGTTAGAAGTAGTCAATGTTTCTAACTCAAAACAACGCATTTTAGAAATCAATTTACCATTCAATCGTCCTGATCTAATTAAAGACTTCTTAAAACGATATACCCGACCTAAAGTAAAACATTTTATCCACTTCACTGACCCTAATCATCGTAAACTATTTGTAGAAACAATAATAGCATTATTTAAAAAAGATACTGTACATTTCTTTGAATGCACAGAGCGTATCATTCATATAACAGACGAACAAGAACAACGCGCTATAGTACTAACTTATCACACCGGAACAACATGTCATCGTGGAATACGAGAAACAATAATGCGTCTTAAACGCACTTACTTTTGGAGTAAAATGGAAGAAACTGTTTCCAGCATCATAAATGCATGCGAAACTTGTAAACAAATGAAATATAATAGAAAACCTTTTAAGCCCGAACTACAGTTAACGCAAACTCAAACAAAACCATTTCAGGAAATTTTTATGGATCTGTTTAGTATAGAAGGCAAATACTATCTTACAATCGTAGACGCGTTTAGTAAGCTAGGACAGGCCATGGAAATACCTAATAGATCTACACCGGAAGTAGTTAGAGCATTGCTAAGATATTTCTCATTCTATGGAGTTCCGACAAAAATCAATTGCGATCCAGGCTCAGAATTCAATAACGCCCTTTTAAAAGAAATGTTAACATTTAATAAAGTGGAATTACACATAGGTACTCCACATAACCCCAACTCAATGGGAATCGTTGAAAGATTCCACTCAACACTAATCGAGATTTACAGACTCGCTAAATTCGAACAAAAATTCACAGACGCCGCAGCCGTAATGACATATGCAATACTGGCATACAATCAAACGATTCACTCAACGACAGGTTTAACGCCTTTTGAAGTAACTTTTGGACACACGGACTCTTCAAGCCCGTTTAACGTAGATTTTAATCAGCAATATACGCAACAGCTAGTAAAGGAACACGTAAGAAAAACGAAACATTTATACAAATATTTAACCGACAAAATTATTGAAACTAAAGAAAGCATTAGGAACAAACGCGGCGGTGAAACTGAATTCGACATCCAAATGGGTGATACAGTGTTTATAAAAGGCGTGAATGAAAGACGAAGTAAGGATAAACCCCGTTATCAAAAAGCACAAGTCTCAGGTGAAATAGTTAGAAACACAGTCCCTGTAATATCAAAAAATAGACCCACTAAAGTTCCAACTAAAGACATAAGGCGTCCTCCGCAGGTGCCTCATCCTGATGATGATCCTGACAATCCGCGCCCGGGCCCTTCAACTCGACAAACTTGATACGATACCATGATTAAAGAATTAAAAACGAATCAAGACGCTATTGCAAATAAAGTAACGATCTTATCCGAAATGGCGGGTATTATAGCCAATAATACCAATGCAACTCGACACAATTTCGCCCAAATCAATAAAGAGCTATTAATAATTACAAGACAGATAAATCAAAGTAACGTAGAAAAATTAGAAAACAAGATCATTCAAGTATTTCATTTATTTATTCATAACTTCCAAACGATCTTTACACATTTGGACGATATTGAAACCGCTATAGCTTTTAGTAGACTTAAGGTGTTACATCAATCAATAATCGATAATAAGGAATTGTTAAATGTATTAAAACAGATCGAAATAACTAATAAGTTAGTATTCCCAGCTAAATTAGCGAATTTAGTTAAAATTGAACAGACCATAGAGTTAAAAGCATATTTTAAAGAAAGACAGATAACGTTTATTATGAGCATCCCCTTGGTTACACCCGACATATATAATTACTATAGAGTAATTCCTTTACCCATCCTTAATAAAAATAATATCACCACCATCCTTGCACCTAAATCCCCTTTTATCCTGGTACAAGAGGCGAAAACTTGGTCGCTCCCCTCACCATGCCAGGAGATCGATGAAAATCTTCACCTATGCAGAAACGTGGATACTACTACACAAGAACAGGACTTATGCACTTCAAGCTTAATGAAATCGGAAACTAACACTTCCATGTGCAAACCTATAGCCGTGGAAATCAATAACTTGTACATCAGATCTTTTTATGAAAACTGGTGGATTGTGTATTCCAGAAATCCGGTAACCCTGAAGGAAACTTGCAAGGGGGAAATCACGAGAAAACAACTTCGTGGCACTTACCTGGTTGGAATGGACGGAGTATGCGATCTCCAAATACAAAAGGTAACTCTCAGACGACGCCACTCTGGAGCGAGAGGCTTCAAATACCATAAAACAGCAAAGATAAACTTACCTGAAGTAGCACAAGGCCCTGTTAACGCAGATGAAGTAAAACCTGTAAACCTGGACGACATCAACTTGGACAACTTGCAGCTTTTGGCGTACGCGCTGAAATCTCCCGAAAAACAAGTGTTAAGTGATGCAGTGATAAACATAAAAAGTGTTAGTGTTGGCACGGTAATTTTATATGTTATAATTGTGTTAGTTATAAGTATAGTTATATTTTATAAGATAAAGAAAATGTACCCAAATTTATGTAATCGAAACCCTCCGATTCCAATTAAGCAATCGGATGATTTCGAACTTAAGGAGGGAGGAGTTATGTCCTCCAACATGCCATCACGCATTATCCAAGTACCTAAATAAGCATTAAGATAACGAAATAAGCATATTAAGCATTTATCATTGATATCATATTACAATAACAACCTAAACTGCTGATGCTGAGTCGGGATAATTGAAATCAACATCCTGCAGTTCCCGGTAGACGCCTCACGCCACCGGACCGATAATCAGCCCTATATAAGGAGCCCGTGATGATGGTATGAACACATTAGATTTTAGGCTTCCCACTTCGAAGCACCTTAGGCTAGTTAGGTTAGAACCGTTCAATCGCTGAACACTTAGTTGTAATTTTGTACTTTATAACTTCATTAAAAATCATTGAAAGTTTAAAGTTGTAGTTTTTTTATAAAGTCTGCTCGCCGCACAAACTTGACTATCTAGAGCAATTGCATTGTTTCAAACAAAGTTAAATGTGGTACTTTGTTAGAAACAATTGCCTATTTTAATTTTTTTAACCAGATTTATAAAAATCTGTACGGCTAGCACGAAAAACTTTCGAGTTCTAATTGTTCGCGTATTCGAATCGCCATCAAAAGATTTAGTACGAAAACAACAACAGTGCCTTAAAGTGAACTGAGTATGAGAAATGGTTGCACGAAATTTATTTTGAGAATCAAAATTGTCACGTTTTCGTTTTATTCGAAGGTTGAGAATCGAATTTTGTCGAATACGCAAACGATTCGAAGACAAAATTTGTTCATGCTAGAGGTACTGAAGACATATTTTCTTGTGACTATACAACTGATACAACCACATACTGTGACTCGTATTCTCTCTCCAGTCAAACTTAACCTCCTGAGACCCCCGGTGTCAGTCGTGACACTTGAGTATATATTTTTTTTACAGCGCCATTTATTGGTATTTATGAAAATTAATAAAAGTTTGTGAAACGTTGGAATATGTCACATATCCAAAAAATTGCTATGCCTCGCACGAAAGGGTTTTTGATTTTGTAAACATTCATTGAAATTTTGAATTCGCGCGACCTCCGACATGACACATTCCAAGAAAAGAAAATATTATTTAAAACATTTTTTTTTGTATTGTTTTGTGTTTTCTGTGTGCTACGGTAATATATCTCTCAGATTGTGCGATAAAACTATTAAAATGTCTCTATTGTAAGGGAGAGTCCGGTAATTTGGACCAGTTTTTTTCAATCCCATTTTACACATAGTTTTCTTTTGTTTTTGCCAATGTTCATGGTATATAATTAAAGAGAAATTATTCAACTTAATATTTCATAGGTATTAATCAACACAATTGTTGTATATTTAGCACAAATTAACAAAATACAGAGCTTCGGTCTAATTTAGCCAACCGGTTCGATAATTTGTACCACAGGGTTACTAAATTGGATTTCAATAAAGGATGATGGGCACTTTTCTATGGAATCTGGGCGTAAAACCAACAGAAATGTAACTACTATTATTTGTTAGGACTTAATATCAGAAATATATTTTCATATAAATAACTACCAAAAACTCCCGGGTTTGCTTGGAAATTGACATAATGTGTAATAGTGATAGGTGCTTTAAAAAAAAAAAAAATTATTAATTAATATAACGCCTCGCATGCGGACGACGCCGCAGGCAAAAGCTGGTACCTTACTTATCTACTTACATTTTAAATACATTAAGTTATTTATCCATTTAAACCATGTTCTACATTATAAGCGTAGGACCATACCTAGGTACCATTTAGAGAAATGACATGAACACAGTCATGTTTCAATGGGATTTCTACCAGTTAAGTTGTAGTGTTGTCGCATAATCGATCACGGATCGATTATTAATCGATATTGCCAAATAACGATTTATCGATTAACTATTCGATTAATCGATTTTATTGATTACCATCATTACTATCATTTGATTGTTAATTCAATTCCTTATTTTCAGCAATATAATCGATTATTGCAATCGAATAATCGATTATGATTTATTCGGTATACATACTTACAAAATCGATAGAATCGATAGTAAGATATAATACAATAGTCTCAGTATGATAGATAAAATCAATATAATTGACCTAATACTATTTTTATTACCCTAATGTGATGTGAAATACTATGGAAACTTTGCATATTCAACGACTTCTATCTCCGTATCCCCGCGTATTTCAGGATTGTTGTCATACTATGAAATGAAGTACTAGTATTAAGCTTTAATTTAGTATACTTTTTGTTTCTGTTGGTTTAACGCCCAATATGTCCATCATCCTTTCAAGCCTATAAAAAAACTATGGCAAAATATTATACGATACATTCTTAACAAATTAGGTAACGAAAAGGAACAGTAGTTAATAACATAGACAATCGATATTGTTTTACACGTTATCACGATTTTGAGTAAGTTTTGTAATTCCAATTATCGTAACGCACACTTGTACCTAATCTACTTTGCCAGTATTTTGCTTTCATTTATTGTTAGTCAAACACTATTATAACTTTAAAATAAGATTTACTAAAAAAAATTCAAAATCCTTTGGTAAAGTTCCATACAACTTGATGTGGTACAATTTAGCCGACTAGGTGATAGTGCTTTTAAAAAATCGGTAAAAAATATAGCTTATAAATACCGAAAAATGATTCAAATAATTGTAATCCACACTAATTTACGCTTCTAAATAATATATTAGAAACACCCTGTGATTAAATTTAACAAAGTTACAAACTAAACATGCATTGTCAAAAGTTACTTGAAAACAATGAAAAAATACTTTTCAAAATAAAACACACGTGTTCGTTGTCACGGCAAAAACCACATGGCCGATATTAATTGAATTTAGTTGTGTATCGCTGAGTGTTGCAATTACAGACATTCAATAAATACTTTACGAAATATGAGGGTGGTACAATTTACCCGGCGGTACAATATACCGAACTCTCCCCTAATAAGTATTTTCGTCAATTAATTCGAGTGTCACTGATGACACTTTGGGCACTCGTGACTTGAAATATGGTCCTTTTTAGGATTGTCTGATGGTAACGTCAAGTCAATGTTATGCAACTTTGATGAGACAGATGATGAAAAAATTGATGCTCCATCCTCAGAGTAGACCCTGGATATCATCCAAGACCAGAGTACTTGTCAATACCAATCAAATGAGTCAAAACTCGACAGAGTTACATCGTTTAGTCACAGAGTTTCTATGGCTACCTTCCGTCTCCATCATCAGATCAGCTCCATGACCTCATTATATTGAAGTTTCATCTGAGTTACATGTCTATGCAAAATTTCAGCTCAATCGGTTGGTAGGAAGTAGCTCTAATTCAGCTTCCAAGATTTTACTCAAACATACATTCACACATCTTTGCAAGTTAAATTAAAGTTTGTAATAACAAGTTCAATAAAAGCTGTTAAAAAGTAAATTTTATACGATTCTAAACAATTGCAGATCAATTTGAAACTAAAAACACATATTTTACCATACCTGAAGTAATTAAAATATTAATTAATTCAAGCCCGTTTTAATGTCTTTGAAACCCGTAGTGTCACTGGTGACACCCCCCATTTTGGTGTATGTAGGGGGGCTAGATTTTTTTTCGCATTTTTTGTTAGTTGTACATATGAAACTTAGCCTGCCTTCCAAAATTCAAGACAATCCGACAATTTTTAGGGGTCTGGGTCTCAGGAGGATAAGAATGGATCAGGCATAAGTTTTGTGGTCCACAATTATATTGAAATTAAATAAAAAGGAAACATAATAACTAACATCCCTTTCATCGGTATTTTAACAAACTGTAATAAATCTTTAATTTATACAGTAGGTACCTGTCTTTGATGCCACCTATTTTATGAATGAAAATGTCATTACACTGAAAATGTAATTAACAGGATAATACCTATTAGTTGGATATGATTATTATAATACATCTCCATGCTACAATAATATAATAGAACTAACATGAATGTATATCTAATAATCCTCGCACAATGGCACGGGGGCGGATGAAAGCCACGCTAAATCCTATCAAATTCGCGTCATTATACTAACAGGCTGTACTACGACTTCTTATATCCGACCAATCTATACTTATAAAATATACTTATTACTTATTTACTTACTAGCTTTCCGCCCGCGGCTTCGCCCGCGTGGAATTTTGTCTGTCACAGAAAAACTTTATCGTGCACGTCTGTTTCAAAAACCGGTATAAAAACTATCTCTATGTCAAATTTCATCAAAATCAGTTCAGTGGTTTAGGCGTGAAAGCAAGACAGACAGACAGACAGACAGAGTTACTTTCGCATTTTTAATATTAGTATTGAAGTATAGATAGAAATAGGCTAGTTATTTTCGACTGTTTTTTGACCTGTGACTTAATATTGTTAGCATTATCATGAAAATAGGTGTTGGCGATTCCAAGATCTGGAAACAAAAGAGGAAAGTTATAAAGGTACTTCTTGTGAAACTATCTCAAAATAGGAGAAAATTGAGGGGTTGAAACTTATGAAATTAATTATTTTCCACATTTTAACAATTACTACATTCTTAATAACACACTCCATATTTTCAGTGACCACCATTATGATAATGCAAAATGAATGATTTTTTTACTTGAAAAAGCGTAAGTTTTTGAAAATGTATTTTTGCAAATTTTTAATATTTGCTAATTAATAATTATTTTTTGTTTTTCAATCGATTCTGAATCATCCTTATGGTCTCCCCCACCCTCTGGTCTGAACTGATTGATGAGACGACTTTTCTTTTTTTTACACCCTGTCTACAAATTCTACCTATCCACAAATAAAATGGCTAAATATATTTTTGTAAAATCATCCCGTAAAAAACTACTTCAACTAAACAAAGCGAAACAACAGCGAGTCTGTAATTAATGAATGATGAATGTCCAAAGCTCAACTATCACAAAGCTAAAGCACTCGAAAAGTTTAACTCATAACTAGCTTTTTTCAGCGGAGCTACTTGTTTTTTATTTTATATTATAAAGCTCGAAAGTAATTCAATTAAAAACATAAAGAAGTTCTAAAAACACAAAGTACTGTAGATGATTCGATTTCAAAGCGCTTTTAGAGTTCAAAATGGTTATTGGTTTTACTTTAACAATTTGTGCTGAAAATCAGAATTAAAATTAGGTATTGGAATGATAACTATATTTATTGTAAAACTCATGTAGATGCTGCTATTTTATGTAAGTACCAAGTTAAAAAAATATAAATAGCACTCTCTGCTTGTACCTTTTTTAAACAGTCTCGAAGCTTCAGTGGTCTTTTTTATGTACAAGAGAGAGTACAGTAGGTACGCTTTCTGAGTTAAAATTCATTCTCACTATGGGACACATATCAACAACTAATTTTGTTGATTGCAAGCGATACAAGGCCCTGGCTTGGTCAGTAAGGTTGACAAACTAATATTTTTATCGTTTAACATTGTTATAGCGTTGTTAATGTTGATTGGTTTGAAGTTATTTCAGGAAACCGGCAGTGTCACACATAGATGTTGTGACATAATTTTTATTACGATAACTAATCTAGGATTAACACTATTTGGAAGTAATCTAGTGGTAATAAAAACCCGTTATTCAGCTATTTTTACCCGTTTGCGCAACAAAAAGGAGTGGTAATGTGTTTATATTAGGTAAAATCAACATTCTTAGTCTACGTTCCGTTTTTCCAGGAACACAAAATAAATACTTATAAAGAAACCTTTTCTAGATTTTCTGTAAGCGTTACAAATTTTTCAAAGGCCGAGATATTCAAAGTGGCTCCCACAAACAGACATTCCACTCTTTTTATTATCAAAGATAACCGCAAAAAACGTCGGCGTCATTAGTAATTCATCAGTTCGAGCCAAGAAAGGCAACCCTCTGATATTTCTAAATGGCACGCAATACGCAAGAGATAAAATAAAAACCGGCCAAGTGTGACGATGCATAAAAAATAAAAGGTTCTGTTGACTATTTTTGGTTCAAAATTTGAGTCAGTTAATCAGTTTTGAGCTAAAAAAATTGTAGCCAATGATTTAATTTATCTTACACAAAAACATTTTCGTTCACAAAAAGAGATATCAGATAATATGAAATTTATGTGTCTAAGTACTTATGCATGGGCATTTTATAACTTACTTTACCACTTAAAATTGAAATTGAGTTATTTTTCAATTTAATTTTCACATTCATAAGCAATCTAATTCACGCCATCAAAAGTGCCAACAACGGCCTTTCTACACAATTTTAAAAAAACATGAGAATAAGAATAAGAAATTTATTCATAATGTTCATTACATGTCAAATTTTCAATATATCGTCACCGTCGTGGCAGAATTAAATAACTGACAAAACCAAAGTTGCGAGATATTCACGTTTTTGTGATTTTTTTCGTTAAAAATGGCGATAACTTTTAAGGGTAAAAATATTTTACTGTCGGTCTTTTGATATTTTATACAGCAAATTTACCTTTATTAAATCAATATTCTTCGATGATGTTATTTTGTATTATTTTAAATAAAAAAAATAAAAATGTAATTATTTAGTTTTGCCACAACCGTATTTTACAACTAAGTTGCAGTTATTTAGTTTTTGCATGTCACTTATTTAGTTTTGCCACAACCAAGGTATTACAAAAACGAATATTTCCATTGAATAAGTACACTTGTTTAATTTTGCCACACTTTTATTGACCTAAATGTTGATTTATTCATTTTATTTTATTTGTTTTGTTAATGCGATTTTAGTCAAAATCTGTAAAATTGTTAAATAATACTAGAATATAGAATATACCTACTTATTAAATACTTATAAATGTTTAACAAATTGGTATGGTAACCATCAACATCAGATTCCTATAACATTGAAATTAAATTGAAAGAACCAACATCAAAATGAATATCAAAATTAAAATAATCCAAAAACAATAAAACTGTAATAGGGATATCTCCCTAGGGATCCATAGGGATCCCTTACCCTCAACGTCATGGCAGAACGACGTTCAATATCACTGCAGATCTCCGTTGACGCTAAGGCACATCGGCAGCTCAATAGACAGATATGGAAGTCCTTGCGACATGATGTTCGCAACTTTAATACAAATAGTATTAAAGAGGCGATAGAGCGGAACCAAGGCTCGAAAGTGTTCGCTAGAGACAACTCTATTGGGCGAAGCTAGCTGACGAAGCTGAAGACTGCGGAAGGTGGTGTAACGCCAACAAAAGCCGAGGTTCTGGGTGAGATTGAAAAGTTTTATGGACAGCTATATACCTCGACGAAGATATTGTGGATATCAGCATTATCAGCCTATACGAGATTAGAATGGCTCTCAAACACCTAAAGAACAACAAGGCATCGGGTCATGACGGGATAACCTCGGTCCTTCAGAGACTATTTAACTTCGTCTTACTCCAGGGAACAACGCCAGAGGCATGGAACAGAAGCGTGGTGGTACTCTTCTTCAAGAAAGGGGATAAAACCTTGCTGAAGAATTACTGACCCATCTCGCTTCTGAGTCATGTCTACAAGCTGTTTGCGAAAGTTATCACGAATGATCTCACGCGTAGGTTCGATGACTTCTAGCCTCCCGAACAAGCCGGTTTCTGAAAAGTGTCGGTACATATCGAGGTGCTGAAGTGCTTGTACAGAAACGCCACGATGTTGGTCCGAGTACAGGAGTGGAGTACGAGGGCGATTCCTCTGCAGCGAGGCATGAGGGAGATGTTATATCTCCGGATCTCCGAAACTATTCACCGCTGCATTGGAAGACGCTTTCAAACTCCTTGAATAGAAAGGATTCGGCACAAACATCAACGACGAGTACATCATTCAGCTTCGGTTTGCCGACGATATTGTGTGGTCATGGCAAAATCACTGGAAGACCTCGGCACAATGCTCGAAGACCTTAGTCTCCCAAAAAACAAAGCTTTTGTCGAAAGCTTTTGTTGGTTAGGAGCTCGAATCTTGAGATTGTTGACAAGTATGTCTACCTCGGACAAACGTTTCAGCTAAGTAGAGAAAGAGGTCGAATCCAACTCGGCTGGGAAGCATTCGGGAAACTACACAACATCCTTTCGTCCAAAATATCTCAGTGCCTAAAGACAAAACTCTACAATCTGTATGTGTTACCACTGATGACGGCTCGGGAACGCGGCCTCTTACTCAAGTTGCACAGCGTGCTTTGAAGAGGGCTATGCTCAGTTTTTCTGTACAAGAGACAGGGCACATAGTACGCAGAACTGACAGACGATGGGGCAGCAAGGTTCTGGAGTGGAGGGCACGTACCGAAAAGCACAACGTGGACTTCATAAAGGTAGCAGGAAAGCACTGGATGCAGACCGCTACCAGCCGGTCATATTGGAAATCATTGGGGGAGGCCTATGTTCGGCAGTGGACGTCCTATATGGCTGAAATGATGATGATGATGAAGGTTTAACATCTGAGTAATGAACATTGAAATTAAAAGTAACATTTAAAGTAATGTTACAAAAAATGAAATAAATCAAAAACACAATTGTACGAGTATTTTGAAGCAATGTTTCGGATTGAGTTGTGGCAGAATTAAATAAAGTCACTTATTGACTTTCTTAGTACAAGTATTTTGAAGCAATGTTTTGCAGTGAGTTGTGGCAGAATTAAATAAAGTCACTTATTCAGTTTTTCCAGGTAAATTTTACAACAAACAGAGTTGTAATTTATGGTCAATAGTTTCACTAAACTGAAGATATCTTTGGCAATATCATAGATATTGCCACGAGAGTAAGACCAAAATATAGGTAACACTTTCTACTATACAAAAAGTGGAAAAAGTGATTTTTGCCAAAAGTGTCAGTTATTTAATTCTGCCACGACGGTGACGATATTTTGTTTTCATGAAAAGCATTTTCAGAAATACTTCTTTGCTTCGACTATTATCAAGTATTTATTCTTCGAAATCTAGTTTCTGTTATTTATATGAAGAATAGTACTTCTCAGAACAAATGACACCTCGTTTCTCCTTTTGACTGCCGAACCCTATAAATGCGAGAATCTCTCTCATTAACAATTCCCATTGTTTCTTCTTAACATAAAAGAAAATAATTAATTTACTTGGCATAGAAAAAGAGCCGCGATCCTGAGATGTTTTTTGATCTTCATTAGCCGTAATAATGGGAATTCTCGGAAGATAGTTGCAAGGGGAAATTAATTACTATAAGTGAGATACAAGATCCATTAGCTGGAACAGGAGGAGAATCTAGGCGATAAGTTGTGAAAGAGAAAAGCATAAAAAATATGTCTCCTGTATGCTGACAAAATCATGCTCATCCACAATTATGAAAAAAATAACACGTCACTACTAAACCAGACACCTATTAAATTTGAAAATGACTAGTACATCAGATAAAAAATTTTTTTGTTACTTTCGGTATTTAATGCCCAGAAAAAAAATTAAAATATAGCAACAAAGAATAACAATTACAATTGTAATGAAAAAGAAACTAGTAATTCCAAAATTTACTTAGTTACTCATAATTAAAAAGATAAACAATAGCTTGATGTTGTGTTTACGTGACTTCAACATTCTCATGGTTACCTTTCAAGAAAAATATTGTTCAAATTGGTAAAAAGTGTCTTAAAAGACACATTCGAACAGCTAGGGTCTGGAATTCGCTGCTTGTTGCTGTCTTTCGAGAACACTATAATCCGGGCCGTTTCAAGGTGAGAGTGAATAGGCACTTACAGGGCAGATACGTACCATCCTAGACTGCATCTCACTTAATATCAGGTGCGATTGCGGTCAAATACCTGCCTTGTTCTGCATTAAAAAATAATCTATGCTATTGTCATTCGCCAGAAACAGGTCAAGACACACGTAAGTGATTTCTCGAAGGTAAAAATTATCTACAGTTGGCTGGAGGCTCTTCTTTTTTTTTTCACTTAGTTACACGAATCTATCATCGCTCATAGTGTCATAATTTGATATTCCTAGTAGTAGTATTGATAGCTATTATGTTTCTTATCCAATTAGGAGATCTATCAATAATAATATTATACGCTGACTATACCTAAAGTAGACTTGGTGTACTCGTTGACGATTTGTTGAAAGTCGCAGGGAGTGTCTGGATGCGGGCAGCGCAGGACTTGGGGACCTTTCCAGCTTTGGATATATTTGGTTCAAATAAAAGATAAAAGCTTGGTTACACCATCTTACTTTAACTTTGACAAACGTCTAAAAACTGTCAAACTCCATACAAAAAACACCGGTTATCGTCAAAGTTACGGTCAAAGATAGGTGGCGCAACTCAGCCTAAGAATTCGGTGTGACACTTTGAATTGTGATTAATTTTATCACAAATCATTTACGTACTTTTTTATTTCTCTGTTACATTCCTCGTCGCTTTTTTAAATTGAATCGTCGTTTTGAAATTGAAATTGAATAAGTCATAAACACAATTCTTGTTTTATTCTAATTCTCACCCGGAAAGCATCAACAAAACGTCTCGGCTACAATAAAACATCATTTTGTTATAATCATTACATTCGCCCGTAACAAAAGCAAAGCAATAAAACGACATCCGATTTCAAACCAAATTGTTCCTGTTCTATTATTTTTATTAAACTTGAAAAAATCTCGCTAAATGGTTAAAAAAATGCGTCGATTAAAATACAACTTTGGTTTAAGAAAAAAATCATGTCGAAAAATAAATGGTTTCCTTGTCCATTTTAAAATTAAGGCTGAGTTGCCACCACCTTATTTCAACCGTAACAATAACATTAACCGGTGTTTTTTGTATGAAGTTTGACAAATTTTTGACGTTTGTCAAAGTTAAAGTAATATGGTGCAACTGAGCCTAAAAATGAATTCCCACTCTTTTGGTTATTTATTTATTGTGCCTTTGGCTGAAACAATAAAACACAGGAAAAACTATTTTCCTGTATTTTATATATATATTATATGTATTAATCGTATTTTACTGAATCTCAAAAATTTAGGAATAAGATTAAGGCGATCCCATTTGTAAGCTGAAAGCATTCCTGAAATTATCTAGGGATTCTAATTTTTACAGCCTTTTATCATAGGCAGCCTTGGTTTTCAATTCACAAAGGAAAAGTTAAGTACTAATACATGCTGACATTTATTTTAGTACACATTTTACACATTCTTCAGTGAAAACCAATGTGACCGACTTACTTCTTAACCCATTTATGACCTAAATAGTCTCATCCGCCTTACTAACAATAACGTAATAAATTAGACCTAGGCAGGAGCTTCGGTATTGACGCTCGTATTCACAAACATTACTATGATGTCTCACAGTGCGCATAGACGCATAGGGAGACACACGAACCAATCACAGACATCATCTATTCACACTGTGCGTTCGATTTGCTGCTTCTCTCAAGCAAGCACCGTTTGTGAATACGGGCGTGAGTATTCTTGCAAAAGAAAGCATTTTCTTTTTCGTCTACCGTGCTGCTATGACTCTACTAATTTTGTACCGCTTTACGGCTAAAACGTACACGGGACTATTCCCACCTCTCTTTCCCACCACTGCATCTCCTGTATAGCCAGGATCTACAGTTTGACCGCCAATAAAAACCCAACCAATGAAGGTCAAGTTTGTCCCGGGGGAAAGTTAAACTGTCATTGGACCCGCAACGAAATTAATCAGAAGAACATAGGAGGAGTTCGAAGTTAAGGTTCGACTTCCCTCCGTTGCAAAGCGGATGACAGGTGACAAACAAAGGTTTAGTAACCTTTATGAAAAAGATTAAGGCGGCTCTTTAAATTATACATTAGGGTGGAGCGTCATTGTATGGTTAAAAAAAAAAGTTACGTAAACGAACTTGAATACCTGCTAAAAGTTGCATGAGAGCAAGATAATAACGAGGATATTTTTATTTTATTTTTAAAATGTATTTTTTAGCCCTCTACCGTCGTTTTAATTTATTTATTTTTTATTGTATGGCAATTTTCTAAAATCTGTGTATTATTTTCCAGAACAATGAAAATATAATTAATTTAAACGTGTTTGGTAAATAAAAAATTAATTTAATGAATAAAAAAGATTTATTCTAAAAATCACTATTAGAAATAATTAAAAAATTATATGGAAAAATCACAAAATTAAGATTTTTTTAATTTTTATTTAGAACATTGCAATTTTATTGGTATTGAAAGACGTCATTATATTGCTCGTTCAATTGTTTCCAAATCCATCTTCAGCTTTAGAAACATTCTCTATTTTAAAATTAAATCATATCAATTAAAGGTTAACTTAGGATTTTTGAATGCTCTAATACTCCAGGTACTTTGTTGTCTTTTCTAGCTGCCATTATTTGTCTCAAGCTCTCTGATATACATAATTGTTTTTCATAGTACATCAAAGCTAACAAAAGATGCTTAGGGTGTGCAAAAAACGTGACTCTTTGAATAGCTCATTCAATAATTTTCTTAACATTTGATTCCAAAGACTTTAATAATGTAATCAATTTCAGTCTTGCTTTGATTGATCTGATCTAAAGCTCCTTTTGCTATTTTTCTATAACGTTTCTAATCTAGTGAAAATGCTCTTTCTAATAATGTTGCTTCTCATCTTTTGGACAATTACACGTGCTCAAATTAACTAGATTTATAAGAAAACTATTTAATAGTTTTTGTATGCATTTTTTCCATTTCTGTAGTTTAGAGTTGAAGTTATCTGATTGTTTTGGTTATGGAAAGCGAATGAAATGTGAATACTTATTAAAACAACACTTTAACAATTGTTTTATTCGTTGTATCGTAACAAAAGGCTAAGAAGTTTTCATCTTAGTGTCGACTAAAATTTGAGAAATACAACGGGCTGTTTACCTTATTTTATTTCCTATTAGCGACCCGCCCCTGCTTCGCATAGGTACAATGTATTATACTTAAAAACCTTCCTCTTGAATCACTCTATCTAATTAAAAAAAACAGGTGTCAGTGGTAACACTGATTAAGGTACAAAACAAATAAGGAGATCCTAAAATAGGTCACTACGAGTGCTTATTTTGGATTTTATTTTGACTTTGGAACAACAAAATTAGACAACGCAATTACGAACTATCTACTTGATTAATATCAGTTAACTAAAGATAAAGACATAAGACAAAGATAGAAAAAAGAAAATAGGTAACTGGACTAATTCTGATGTTAACAGTTCAAGATGCAAAGTTACGCGCCGACTGTGAGTTTTGCTTATAATCGGCGCTTTTAATAATGTATTTTTTTAAGTTTATGACAAGCTTATAATGATATACAATTATTTTTTACGATGTATATTATATTTATGTTACAAAAATATATTATTTATCAAATAAAAACTATTCTAAGGTAAATTTATGATTTTTGCAATAAAGTCCTATTTTTTCATTTTTATGAAATATTCAAAAGCCAGTAGAGGGCTGAAAAATGGTCGCAATATTTTTTTTATTATTTTTCTCGTAACCGTTGCAACAAGATGCAACTTTTAAGAGGTATTCACAAACGCAAATGTCGAAAAAAATTTTTCGCTCCACCCTATTATACATGTTCTTCTAATAAATTAATTAGGATAGATAATTCAAGGTTGAAACGTAATAACCAAAAAATAATGTAAGCTTCGTATTAAGCCTTCTATAATTGCGGAATTAAATCGGCGCCCCGCCTCTATGCAGGTAAATTGGAGGATTAAACCGATCAGGCGACTCCGTGATTAGACTCGCTCTGCCCGCGGATTAGCTCGCGTAAGTACGAATATTTTTGTATAATTTCTACCTAAATTGCGCGCTACTGTATATTTTTACTAGCTTCAAAGAAGGATGAATTTTCTTTGTTGTTAAGTTTCATTCAAAATCATGCCTGTCTTTCCGTATCGTCAAGTCAGTAGCTTTACCATGACTTTACATTAAACGTACTCTTATGCGAGTGCGTACAAAATCTATACTATTTTAGTTCTTGAAAGTAACCGCTAGGGGCGCTATTATAATCTGTCATTTCATGACATTTTTGTGCAATCTCTAGCGAAATAAAGTGTAAGGTGTGTTGTAACACTCGTACTTATTACGGTATGTTTACGGTACGGTACATCGTAGTAATCCCGTAAATAATAATTAGCTATTATGTTAGTGACCATGAAAGTTTAAAACAGGTTTACAGTTCTGTTCAAAAGCCAAGTTCTTGAAATATAATGTACCTATAGTTTGTTCACTTCATACTTGCACATTCCATAAGAAAACAGTCCTGTACAATTATTCAATGCCATCTCCCATAATTTTGTATCTCGAAGAAACTGCAGGAGTTGCGTTGAAAATTTAAAATCCACGTTTCAGAACACGTTGACTTTCTTCCCTTTGAGTTTGTTCTCAGAAATAACGAGCGCTTGAGACGCTTTACTGAACTGTGGAACAGTCCTACATTCTATTCTACAGTTAGATTTCATACAACTACACTACTCAGTATTACGGCAATGTTTTGTTTTTGTGGAAATAGACGAGCTATCCCTCGTCTATTTCCACAAAAACAAAACATTTATTTTTACTAATTTCAAATTAGGGTCACTTGCTCGTATGCAATTTATTGAGACTTAAGTAGTTTTGTGTTTAAGATAATAAGGTGAAGGTGTCAGTATCGAAGTGACCGATTCGAGATCTAAGGAACGCTAGTTCGAATCCCGTCACCCACTGGGCTATTGTGGTGAACCTACAATGAGTTTTTGTGTACACACGGCCACACTGTTAACTATCCATTTCCGTTTTTGCTTTCGCTCTCATCAAATGGTGATTCTTTGCGATAGAACGAGACGACATGACAGGCATTGGATAGTTAATACTGTTGCCGATGGTACACACAACACCACAACACAAGTTATTTTATGCAGACGACAACATATCAAGCATAACACTGTTTTAATGAAATTGTGCGATTTTAAAAACAAAAAAGCATCAATCTAAGCTCCACGGCATGATAGCAATTAAATAAAAAATGATGCGTGTGCGGCAGATAGGATTTATAATATTCATGTACCTAAAGCCTTACTTATTACGTGCACAAAATAATATCTTACGTGTATCTCATATTCTCATGGTAATGGTAGCAAACAAATAATATTCCATTTCAGCAGCAAAGAACTCGCAAATAGAAGGGCACTTAATTGAACGACGATGTTATTGCTTAGTTTGTTAATAAGGTACATTATTACGAAAAGAATACGAGTTAAAACATATTTCCTTGGCCGAATATCGTGTCATAGTTGAGGTGATTCAGTAAGGCCACTTCCCTCTCAGTCTTTTTGTTCTTCAAGGGTTTCCACGACTGTCGTGTTTGGGATTCAAAATCCAAATTCAAACGGATCGGTTTTTTACGGGACACTGCAAACGGGATGTTTGTGTAAATGTTAATTATTAAAACGTAGAATTCTGCAAAAGACAGTTCCTGCAAAAGACGGATGTCTCCATATAGGTTTACAGCCCTAATGTGTAGTACATAGTGTACCGCCGAATGCATCTGTCATGTCTCAGATCATGGATGTGATTGGAGCCAATTTGCACAATAACTTTTTGATACATTAATTGCCTGTTCAATTTAAGATCCAAGGTCGAATGTGTAGACGCGGTAAGAGAAATACTCGTAGTAAAAGAACGAGTGAAAAGAAGAACTACTTTTTTACAAACAAACTCACTGCACCTTGTCCTTTTGCGCTCGCTTGGTGTGATACAGATAATGTCGGGAAAGGTCGTCCCGCGGGAATAGCGCTAAAATGCTGCTTAGCACAATGAGGGCTATCGTTTTTATTCTTAACAGTTGGCACCCCTGGCGATTGACAGGACCTTACTCTACAGTGGCGCCAGCTTGATAAGTGCAAATGCGATAGTCCTCCTACCACTTTAGCGCTCACCAGTTGGTGCCACTGTCTTCGCTACTAGCAAGTGACAGGACCTTTCTCTACAGTGGCGCTAACTGGCGAGCGCTAAAACGGTAGCCCTCATTACGGTACTTTTCGCGAATGCACTGTAAGACTGCCAGCAAAACTACATAATTTAATTCGGCCGATAGTTGGGCCCGATTTTAATTTATATGAAGAATCGGCCGATACTAATGTGCGCACTTTTATACATGTCCATAATGATTAACAGCCCGACCCAACTATCGGCCGACAAAAAGTCTGTAGGCTGCGGCTAGGCTAAGTATTCTGGATCGTCAAAGAACACCTTTCCACCGTTACATACAGATATATAGACAATAAATAAAAACTAAAAGTGATTGAGAATTTAAGCGTCACCTAAAAGCACCAAAGTACGTGTGAAACACTCAAATCGATTAAATTACTCGTATCAAGTCTGTCACAGACAGTCCTTATCGCGCGTGTATTCCTTTCCAAAAACCGGAATAAAAACTATTCTGTTTTTATTTAAGTCTCAAACTTTCTTAGCAAATTACATACAAATGAATTCAATGAGTTATATGACCACTTCCATCAACTATCTCATATCGATATAATAGGAAGTAGGAAGTACCTAAAGTAAAAAGTTCAGCGCCATTTTAGCCGCCTTCGAGAAATATCACGTGAGACGTAGTTAGCGCGCTCAGTAATGAGAGCACTCCTGAGCGGGGAATACTAAAAGCACAACAATCATACACGCGATAATAAGGAGTTGTGTCCTATCTTCTTTGTAAGATGGGTGTCAGGTTTGGTTTCCCACAAAATTGTACATACACAATGACGTAAGTCTTCATTTGAGAAGCAACGTTGCGTTTGGTATCCCACAAAAGTTTACGCACACAGTAACGTTGGGCCCAGAACAGACGGTGAAACGTAACTGCAACGAAACTGCAACTGCTAGTTACTTTTGAGTTACATCTAAGTTTCTGCTATAGCGTCCGTTCAGAGACCACACATGACGCGACCAGTTTGAAACTTTCAGTTTCAGTTTCATTCATCAGAATCATCACAAAGTTGCAGTTTCGTTGCTGTTGCGTT
The DNA here is from genome assembly GCF_963855985.1 of Ostrinia nubilalis. Classification (NCBI taxonomy): domain Eukaryota; kingdom Metazoa; phylum Arthropoda; class Insecta; order Lepidoptera; family Crambidae; genus Ostrinia; species Ostrinia nubilalis. The sequence goes on along the minus strand of NC_087099.1, from coordinate 1,666,679 downwards.
TCATCGTCTGTTTTGGGCCTTAGTCTTCATTCAAGGAGCATCATAAAGAACGATTTCCTACTTTTTTATCCACTGCCAGTTATCTTTTTGAGATTGGTCTATCCATTAGGGAGACATCCAATACGGAGAAATCCTACAGAAGGTGTGAAAGACCACCACTTTTCGTAAACAAAATATCACGTAGTTTTCATGATTTTTTTGTAATTATTGACGTCGTAAAATAGGAGATTGAAAATGAAATTCTTCTTCTTCTTCTTCTTCTTCTTCTTCTTCTTATTCGTTACGCTCTTGGCAGAGCGGTCGTGGTCACGTTGAGGCGTTGTTCACATCGGTTGTAGATGCGGATACAACTCTCCGCACGATCTCCCTCCATCTCTCTCTATTGGCAGACTGTCTGGTGCAATTAATTAGCAAAAATGAAATTAGTGTACCGAATACTGATTAGTTTTCCTAGTAGGTAAGGGATCAGAAACAAACCGGTTCGCTAAGCAAGTATGTACTTTATCTAATAGGCTGGTTTTAGTGTCACGCGGACTGTCAGTGCGGATCGCTCCACACAGCCGATTTGTATGAACTGCTAAGGAGCGGAGCGGTTCCTCCGGACCGCATTACTCTAAAACGCTCCCTAGAAGTTCATACAGATTGGCCGTGCGGAGCGGGTCCGCACCGGACGGTCCGCGTGACACTAAAACCAGCCTTAAACTTTAAAAGAGCTTTTCAGAGTTACTTTAGTTGAAAACTGCTTACCCTGAAACACAGCACAAACACGAGAAATATGATCCCATGTCCCCGCAAACGGAAAGAAAATTCATGCTCCCTTAAACTGTATGCAAAAGTTATTCTCCAGAAAGTCAGTCAAAGCCTTTACAAAGTGTAACCACAGAGGCATTGGACCGCCTCATCCCGGATTTGAGCTTCCTGGTTTAACGGAACTTGTGTGGATAGAAAGATTTAATTGAAATATGTTGCTTTATACATGAGCTGAGCATGAATGGAAAATACGTGGAATGGAGGCCGCGTACCGGAAAACGCAGCGTGAGACGTCCACCTACAAGGTGGACCGACGACATCGTGAAGGTAGCAGGGAGGCGCTGGACGCAGGCTGCTACCAATCGATCAACGTGGAAAGCATTGGGGGAGGCCTATGTTCAGCAGTGGATGTCCTATGGCTGAAATGATGATGATGACGTGAGCATGCGTGCTATGATGATGGAATCTTTTCTGTAGTAGGCGTTTCGTATGGCTCAATCGGACCGACTTCACGTCTCACCTTCACCTTAATTTAGTCAGCACTGTGTAACTATGCTCACGTGACAGTGGCAAACTTGGAAACAGTACGGCTAGCACGATAAACTTTCGAGTTCAAATCGTTTGCGTACTCGAATCGCCATCAAAAGATTTAGCAAGAAAACTACAACATCGCCCTTGTGAACGTGTCGTAAAGTGAACTTAGTATGAAATGTGGTTGCACGAAACTTATTTTGAGAATCAAAATTGTCACGTTATCGTTTAATTCGAAAATTGAGTGGTATCGAATTTTATAGAATACGCAAACGATTCGAATCTAGACGAAAGTTGTTCATGCTAGAGGTACAGGGGGCTTAGTGAGAGTTTAAATCAAACGTATTCGATATAGAGTGCATCAAAAAATTACATTAAAATGTATGACGGATTATACAGCGTCCCTAGCGGTTACTTTCAAGAACTAAAATCTTCATAGATTTTTGACGCACGTTAATACATTTGATATAAACTCACACTAGGCCCCCAATCAATATACTGCCGGTTGCAGACCAAGAATTAAGTTAGAAGCTTAGCTCGCATAGCTGACGATGTTTTTCATTGTTTGTAATTTGCAGTTTGCACACAAACATAGCAACCGGGCAGTATGGAAAGCATTGGGGGAGGCCTATGTTCAGCAGTGGACGTCCTATGGCTGAAATGATGATGATGATGATGACACACTATAGAAAGCTACGTCAGCTAGGCGAGTTAAGCTAAAGTAACATAGCTCGATCTGCAACTCGTTTAAGAATGAAGCTTGAAGAATTTGAAGATGAAGAATAAAGGGTCTCCAAAGTGGACAATAACGTTAATTCAATTCAGCAGTCCCAAATAAACTGGGAACGGTTTCACAAACAGATTCTTATATCTATGTATCCCATCTGAGGATTGAGTCCATGGTCATAATCATAATCATAATCATAATCATTTATTTATTGCTTCATAAGTGTATATAGGAAAAGAATCAAGGTCAATGCTTTAACATAGCAATATGTAACTTAATCGAATAGCCAAAACTATAGTGCGATCATAAATGTCTAAAAATATAGATATATACAAGTACGAGGTTATCGTACTCACTTCATGGTTATGAAGATAGCTTTTGGTTGACTTGCCACTAAACTTCTCTATTAAACAATGGCAAACACTGCCAGGGAAGTTTAACTAAAATTAAACTTGTCAATTCTTTCTGTCCAGCTTTCTATTATGTTACATAATTTACGATCAATCTCCTACGATACAATCAACAAAAAAGGAAAACTGGGTCATGTCCTTGCCCACTTTCGATTAAAACAAAATCTACCAATTCGAAACTCTGATCCATCAATTAAAATGTAAACGTTTTTCTTAAACAAATAAACGTCACAATGTATCTGGTTAAAACACGGCCTCGTAATCATATTGGACGGATTCCAAGTGTTGGCGAGTTACGGGTAAACTGGGGTTAGGGTTGCCACGTCCAAAAACCTAAAAGCCGGACTCGTTGCTTAATTTGGCCGGACATTTTAACCTATATGCCCTGCCCCTGTTTATGTGCTAGCTTTTTGTGTTTTTTGGTGTTCCCTGAGGCCCCCAACACGTTAGCACATAAGGACCTGCAGCCACATGAAAAGCCTAACAAAAGCCGGACAGGCCGGACGAGAGAATATTTGGCCGGACACCTGGCAACCCTAACCGGGGTCGAATTAACATAACTGGCTTGGGCCGCCCTGGCCTGCAATAAGATGAGTCGTTAAGCCGCGTCAGGAACAGGACCTATGGAGGTAATAACGGTAATTAGATGTTATTGGATTTGGTGGCCGTTTGGATACGGTATTAAAGCATTCGGAACTTAGCGCATCGAGCGTCCGGTTGGCAAAAATGAAAATATTAGGCTGGGTTGCACCATCTTACTTTAACTTTGACAAACGTCAAAAATCTGTCAAACTCCATACAAATAGCACCGGTTATCGTCATAGTTACGGTCAAAATTAGATGGTGCAACTCAGCCTTAGTGTCACCTTTTTTAATGATACTGAGGATAAGCTGAGAAAACAAAGATTTTGTCGGAATAAGTTTTGATAGAAAGATGAGAAAAATAGAGACCAATAGGCTTAAGATGCGCGCCGCGACAAGCGGTTATCACGCCATTTTATCGATTTTGCCCATACATTTTGACGTCGATAAAAGTTATCACGGCGCGCATCCTAGGCCTACATGACAATTGCCATTTTATACCAATTTAATAGGATAATACTATTATGAATAACATTATTTTAGTATCGTTAAGTTGTGAAAAATAAGTATCCCTGGTGTAATGAGTGGAAAATTTACCTCTGCGTACTTAGAACAGTTCTAAATGAATCTGGCTGTTCGAAAACACATACAAGTAGAATTTTATACACATACAGGTATAATGTAAGTTGTCGTTCCGATTGAGCCATGTCAATTACCTAGGCAACTCATGAACTGTATCCATCATCTGTCCATCGAGCATTTATACATCTGTAATTAATCCACGCATATCAACCGCAGCAAATAACCCAACTTAACCAATAAAGGTAAAAGCAAAAAACAAGCGAGCATCAAATTAAATATCTCGTATCACCTCATATGCGATTTTTCCGGGAAATAACCGACGAGAGAGGGCAACGTATTTCTATTTGGTGCGTATTTACTGAGAGCATGGATTAGGGATGTTATGGATATGTATCGGTTGTGGAGACGGTTAAGGATTTAGGAATAATATTATACCGGTTTCGGTTACGGTTACGGATATTTTTTTATTTCGGATATCAGAAAGTTTCGGTTACGGTTACGGATATCTGTGCTTTAAAATGCAATTTGCAATAGTTGTCCAACACGGTTCATTCATGGCCGCACACTTTACATCGAATAAAAAATAAATAAAAGTTGATACTTGATGGCATTATAAAATGTAAATCAGGCTGTTCTGCCTTTACATATAATGCAATACAAAAAACAATTTAAACTGCCTACATCCGAAACTATCCGTAACTTTTGAATCGGTTACGGTTTCGGATATTTTTTTATTTCGGATATCCGAAAGTTTCGGTTACGGTTACGGATATCCTAACATCCCTAATGGATATAATGGAATGAGCGGTTCGTTAGCCTGAGTCCCTGGGGATAGAGTTCAATGTGAGTAGCAAAAATATTACGTTTAGGGTCTCTGTCCGTTTGCATTCGGATAGGCGAATGGGTTTTTGATCAATTTCAATTAAGCGAGAAGACGTGGCCTGAAAAGATTACTAATAAAACTGTTTTTGGAAACAGACTCTTGTATTGTCTATTTCTATTAAATACGTTTGGTTTTGTGTTACATAATGAAGACAAAATAATCTATTTTAATTTTCATCAATGATCCCCAATTCCAAGCCCAGTAGATTAATATTATCGGGAAAGATACGAGTTACATAATTTGATAATCTAAAAATACCCATGCTTCCAAGTGCACTCGTATGTTTGTAAATCTTTTAAACTTGTTGTAAACGATTTGTAACTTAACGGAAAATGCGTATTGACTCCATTTGGTCAAACAATGTTTTATCTTGTAAACAAGCTTTAATCAACTCTGTAATTTTCATACGACAACCACTTATCATATTTCTAGGTAACAATTCTAAATTAAGTACAAATATTATTATCTATACTTATAATAAATCTGTAGAGAGGTCAATTCTGTTCATGAAATATATTTGCAAAATAACTATCAGGGGGTGATTAGTGATCGATACTGATGCCAAAAATGCAAGCAGTAAAATTTTTGTCTGTTTGTCTGTCTGTATGTTCCTTATAGAAACAAATACTACTCGACGGATTTTAACGAAACTTGGTACAATTATTCTTTATACTCATGGGCAGGTTATAGTATACTTAGGAATTCCTACGGGAACGGGAATTAGCGGGAAAATCCTTTTGTATGAAAAATCTAAACCGCTTAAGTTAGACGCTTGTAATTTGGCATGTAGGTACATTAGTAAACTTAAAGCTTAGATACAACAGGATATTGCAAAATTCCCACGGGGACGGGAATTAGCGGGAGAATCCTTTTGTATGAAAAATCTAAACCGCTTAAGTTAGACGCTTGAAATTTGGCATGCAGGTACCTTAGTAAACATGAAGCTTAGTTACAACAAGATATTGCAAAATTCCTACGGCAACGGGAGTTAGCGGGAAAAAACATTTGTATGAAAAAATCTAAACCGCGTAAGATAGATGAAGGGGGTAAAACGGGATCCACGCGTACCAAGTCGCGGGCGGCCGCTAGTCTTTAATATTATTATACTACGAGTTCACTGTACATAGCAAATTGAAGCCCTGTAGTACTCGTAGTCGTAGACGTGTTTGTCTACGCCGTAGTCGACTACGACGCGTGCTACATGCTACGAAATTGTTCCTATTACGCAGTTGCTGTCCTGGAAATACTAGTGCTCGTTTTCACCATCAATCCCTAATTTTTAAGTGACCGCTATTGTAACACATAACAGGAATTTTGTTTTCATAGTAAAAATTAGGGATTGATGATGAAAACGGGTATAGGTATAATAAAGTCAAAATTATGCACGTAATTTAATTCTGAAGGAATGTTATTGTGACTTGCTACGGAGCAGATTTTAAGCATTTCATTGTAATAAAATATTTTGGTAAAACTAAGTCTTGTTTCTCCATTAGAGGCTAAAAATGCTATGAACAGCTAATATAATACTTATTTCAAAAAGTGTTTTACTTAATAAAATGACACACCTACCTACCATTAACCTATTTTTGATTTTAACAACTCAGTAAATTATCCTTATTTCCAGAAAACCATCAAAACAGTTTAATTAGGTCAAACTAACAAACTTCATCAAACTTTTGCGTCTAGACCGACATTACCATTTTCTTATTAGCCCTCCGATTAAAAATAAAGTAGGTCAGATCCTAACATTATAGCTGACTCAACTAACACTATGTCTACAGTGGGTTATTCCAGAGTAAATACAAATGAGTAGGTCATCTTCATAGAAACGCACCGAGCGCGGTTTGTATGTGAGCGCGTCAATATATGTAAGCGGCGCGCACGCACACACTGACAAAATTCGGCGCAACCACGACTGGCTCCCCGCTAATCCCCGCTAAATTTTGCCAGTGTGTGCGTGCGCGCCGCATACGTGTTGGCGCGCTCACATACAAACCGCGCTCGGGCGTTTCTATGAAGATGACCTACTCATTTGTATTTACTCAGACGCAAGAAAGAAGCGAATTGATCGAGTTCCGAAGGCTAATCGAGTAAGTTCTAATTGGCCAGGCCGATAGTGTCTGTAATACATCACTACCTACAACCTTGCCTTTGTGTTGGTTCGATTTCCTATTATTATGGCAGAAGTAGTATTTGCTCATTTACAGAAATGAAAAATAAAAACTTTATTTTTGTAAAAATAGGAATAAAGGCACTAAAAAGATTCTCATGCTTTTTTGAAGATACACCCAACAACAGCAAAATGATTCTAAAACTTGAATTTCAATGCATGTTTACCTAAACATTCAAAATTTTAATACACTGAGTACCTACTCAAAGTGTATTAAAATTTTAAGTAAGCAAAACATTTACAATAAAATTAATATCAAAACGTATTACCCAATTAACGGTTACTAATTAACAAAAACATACCCAAATCAAAGTTAAAAGATCAAAGAGTAGAAATTTGGAATAGACAACGAGAAGACACAAGCCGTAGAATAACAGCCACATCAATGTGTACGAAACTCAGATAGTAGGTACTAATTACTTTAAACACATTATAAGCTATGCCCTATTTCAATAATTTAACAAAATAAAGGAAATTTGCAGTTGCAGAGTTGCAATTCCAAATGGCCACTAGTATTCCACATTTTTTATACAGAATAAGGCAGGTATTTGACCGCAATCGCACCTAATGTTAAGTAAGATAATTTCGTTGTTTTGATACGATGCAGAATCAAAACAACGCAAATTTTAATATGCAGAACTCAGATCCTAAATTGAAAGTACGATTATGAGAAATATTTTTTTTTAGTTATTATCCCACAAACTTTCCGACGATCGTGAAAAATCCGGTATTTTTTTTGAAGCCGTGTCTATTTTACTCACTTAAAGGACACCATGTGCTTGCTGTTATCTTTTTACTGCATGAAGGGTATATCTTCGGGCTATGTAATTACTCGTGATTTATTTAATCACCCACCGCTTTAATTCGAGCTGAAAGGGAATGAGATTAGAAGCCGGCATTTAAAGGATAGCTGGACCAGGATAAACCCTTCTTGGTCGCACTCTGGTCGTAAAAATAATGCCTTTTGACTATTGTCCGGTTTATTAAATTCGGAAAATTATGATTAGAATGAAAGTTTATATTTTCAGCTGACCTTTAGACCACACATATTATCGCTATAAAAATGTTTTTTATGCAAGACAAGGCAGGTATTTGACCGCAATCGTACCTGGTGTTAAGTGAGATGCATCATCATCATGCCCTGTAAGTGCCTATTCACTCTCGCCTTGAAAAGGCCCGGAATATAGTGTTCAGGAAAGACAGCAGCAGGCAGCGAAATCCAGTCCCTGGCTTTTGGACGACAGCGGAACGAAGTCTTGCGACTATGCAAAAAAACACCGAAGTTTAGCGAATACTGGGCTATACACATCGCGATAGCACAAATCTTAGGGTTATTAGGGTCTGGCCTAGGGACCACTGAAATTCGTTTGACATAAAACTTCAATTTTGTTTGTAGTAACCACTATTAACTAAGTACTACCATTGAACAATCCAGGTTCAAAGTTACCTACAGTTCCTGTGTATTGTTCGAATTGTAGATCAATAGATTTTGTGCTATAACCGAAATCGTTTTACAAAAGAAAATCCAAAACACCGCCAACGATAAGGCAATCATTCAAATTGTCCAAGACTGTAATATTCTTTCGGTAATTATTACAAAAGAGTATGTCATGGTAGGGCCACTGTAAAGCTTTTGATTTGATTGATTACCTAATAAGAACAGAGCAAAATCTATGATCAATGGTTTCAAGTGACAACTTTTTCGTTTGTTTAATACGAAGTTACGTTTGTAGGCAACCTGGTTGCTCCAAAAGAAACCTATACTTATATACTAATATTATTAATGCGAAAGTAACTGTCTGTCTGTCTGTCTCTCTTTCACGCCTAAACTACTCAACCGATTTTAATGAAATTTGGCATAGAGATAGTTTGAGTTCCGGCAAAGGACATAGGATAGTTTTTATCCCGGTTTTTGAAACAGGGACGCGCGCGATGAAGTTTTTCTGTGACAGACAAAATTCCACGCGGGCGAAGCCGCGGGCGGAAAGCTAGTCTTACAATAAAAGGTACCAAGTTCAAAATCTGTATCATCCAAAGATAGCCGGATCGCCAATCTTCAGTCTCTGTCTTTTTGATGAAGTAATTTAAGCCCACCATGTCCGTTTATGTTATGTAATTGCCGACCTTTGACAAATTAGAGAGCATTGAAATGTAAATATATTTCAAAATCGCTTTATTTCCGTGAAACCTTACACAAATTTGTAATTTTCATAACATTAATGACGTATATTTTAAAGATAATTTAATGATAATTTTGTCGGCCGTTTGGTGTAGTGGTTCAGAACGGACTACTATGCCGAGAGGTCCCGGGTTCGATTCCCGGCCGGGCAGGAATTGAAATGATGAATTTTAATTTCTGTGACGGGTCTGGGTGTTTCTATGTATAATATGTATGTATTTAAAAAAAAAATATTAAAAAAAAAAAGTATATAAGTAGTATATCCGTTAAGCTAGCACCCATAACACAAGCATATTAATTGCTTACTTTGGGGCTAGATGGCGCTGTGTGAGATTGTCCAAAGATATATTTATTTATATTTATTTTAATAAACTTGCATGAGTGTTTCTGTAGAATTTGTGTTATAAAAAATTACAAGTAAACATATAAAAGGTTAGAAAGTAAATAAAGATGGCATACATACACATAAAATAGATATAACATAAAGCAAATTAAGATCCCTTTCTGGGTGTCTGATAGTTTTAACAAGTGATGTTACAGTACAATGTGTAGAAACTTACAATATGGAATCAGATTTGGACTCTATTTTAAATGACCTAATCTTAATACCTACTTGGCTTTACTTTTTAACATAAGAGTATGGAAATGTGCCGTCTCTTTTCTATATTTCTTTCTTTTATTGTCTTGTGTGGTGTAGTATAAATAATGTTCTATCTATCTATAGATACTTAGAATACATTTATAGATCTAGAAATAGAATAAGACAGTGATTGAGATAATAGATAAAAATATCTGTCAGTTCAGCCGTCACCGGATGCTTCGGTCGCATAAAATCTGTAAGCCATTACTTAATCAATTATTATTATTGAGTTTTTTAGATGACACATAAAACGCAGTTGCTTTTTGATGGACAAACTCTGATGAACTATAATAAAACATGGCCGCTGCTGCGACCCTAAGGAAACAATGGCTTACGATTTGAGTTAAAAGAGTTTCGCGTACATAAGGCTTTTATGTATATATTCCTCTTTGTTACTGAACTTTTTCACTTCTCTTTTCATGTCTTTAACGTTTTGAAAAAAAGTGGCTTTAGGTGATTATCTCGATGACGCGTTAGATCACAGTCTTGAGCACAGGAATTGCTTCTCTCTCTCTTTCTCTATACCTACTCTTTTAAATAACTCCCAAGAACAAAAATAACTGTGCCAGTTCACAGTTTTCTTCTCATAAACATCAGCCTGTATATATTCTTTCTCCAGCGGAAACAATTCTCGAATTCGCTCTCGATTTTCACTTCGGCCACTTATATTTCTTTGCTCCAGGTGAAATTTCACTAATAAACTTCAGGAGTCGATAAAAGAAACGCGACAGACGAGAGGAATTTGAGCTCTCTGTTTTAACGTCCCCGTTGATCGACATTGCATGTAAGATCGACGAGCAATTGAATTAAAAGTTACAGAACAATTGAGGGCATTTTATTGTTGTCAAACGTCGTGTAGTTTCAATTCAAGTTGTAGGTCCAATTTTCTGCATGGAAAATATTCAGGAAATCTATAAGATTTTAAACTTTCGCGTTCCACTAAAATAGTGACCACGGCTGCAGCATAGCAGCCAAAACGTCAAGCCGTGAGTAAGTACATAATGTAACTCATTAATAAACGTCACGTTAAGACCCGTGTCTTACTATTTCAGGAAATCGAATGATGAATAAATACAACGGTGTTGCATTATTTTAAAGTAAGTGCAAATAATAAAAGTCTTAATTTTATGACCGCCTCTTAAAAAGTTTATTTGTATAGCCAAACCACTTTACATTACGATTAAAATAATGCAGCCTTTTTCACAAACATAAAGGTCAACCACTAAGTTGCTTAAACAACGCCATAAGCAAACCCGCCAGACAGAAAATCCATTTTAAATTGTTCGCAAAATGCGAGTGTGAGAATGTTAAGCCATTATTTAACACGTTCGCCAACCTCAAGAGCAATGTGTCCGATCTGTTATAGGTATTGCTTAACTTTGCCAATAAAATCGAAGCCAAATGAAAATTGGAATTTAGGACTCGGGTGGAGAGCGAAAGTAATCGCGGAGAAACGATATGCCACCTCGACGATGTTAATTTTGAAGATTTTCCCCGAAACTGGGGAAAATTTAATTTGCAATGGCAACATTTAGAAAGTTACTCGAGACGAGAGTCGCTTTTCTTAGAAATATAATGGACGCAAAAAAGAATAATGAAATAACGTTTTTACGAAGTTATTTAGCCAAAGGTTAAGTTAAAAATCAATAATTCAATACAGTCATAGTATTTGATTTCCCTTGAATTCACAAGGAAAATTAATTTTGTACAAAATAATATTACTTTATCATGAATTTTTGAGATAAATCTTTGGATCCCTGTATATTTTTCTTGGAAAAATTGTGCCTGTTCTTCGAGTTCATACCGTCATTTTATATTATAAATAGTTCTTTTACAAATGTTTTACCATTTTTGACATTTTACTTCAATGCAATGCTGTAATTCAGTTGCAATAACGTTTGCTATGCTGAACACTTAACTCTATAATAATTCATACCACGATACACATTTTATTTAGGTATGTACAGTCGCGGAATGATAAGGTTCGTCACCTTAGTGTCGGTTTTCGCTTGCACTAGATATTGTAAGAGTCAAACTTGCCAACATAACCGTGCAAGAAACAGTGCTGCTAACATTTAAATAAATATGACGTTTGCTAACGAATAAGGTTTTGCTTGTTTATTTTTCTATCTCATCAGTGCAATGTTACAAAATGTAGTTTTTTTTAATAGAAATAATAATGGCAGTTTCAACCAACAAGAAGGTTTAAGTTTATCAATCATAATAATCTCCTTGACAAGATAAATCGTCAAACAACTTTGATCTGAATAATTTTGAACTTTACTGACGAACAGCTAAAGATTATTTTCTCTAACTCGAGATTATTCAGTAACATAGTTTCAAAAGGTAATATGTGCTCGCGATTCGTTGAAGGAATCAATTTGAAAACTGACGAACCTTTTCATTCCGCGACTGTACACTATTCTCACACCACTCTTCATTCTACATGTCGATTAGCCCTGCCACCTCCGAGTATGAAAGCGCTCGACATGATTCGCAAACCTATAGGCTCTGCAAGTTTCAGATCGGCAAACTTATGGCGTTTCGTATGCGAAAACACGCGGCTGGCGCAGTAGTGACACAGAATACATACATACAGAAAGTCTGATCGACCTTATTAACAAATTGAACTTTAAAATGTTCAATTTTGTATGCTATCACATACTCGTACGTACGTCGACTTTTATTTCTCACCTTCGGTAGAACAAGGGCACAATTGTCAAAAATTGCAAAAATGAGTTAAGTATGCAGAAATACTTTAAAAATGTGTAGCTAATAATTAATAGCTCTCCTGTAAAATTGCAAAAAGTGCAATTGTGCCCTTGTTCTACCGAAGGTGCGATTTGTTAAGAGAATTACCTACAATTTTCTTCTTCTTCTTATTCGTTACGCTCTTGGCAGAGCGGTCGTGGTCACGTTGAGGCGTTGTTCACATCGGTTGTAGAGGCGGATACAACTCTCCGCACGATCTCCCTCCATCTCTCTCTATTTATACAATTTTCTTATTATCATCAAAATAATTTCATGATGTCCATTCAAATTGAAAAATAATTATTTGCCAAAGAAACTAAATCTTTAAAAGAATTACAATTTAGTTCGTTCGTTGACCAAATGACGTAAAAATGTCTATGACGTGTCTCTATAAAGCTTTGCTTAATTAGGAAAATTATTTTTAAATCATACAATAAAAACGCTTCTTAAAATAAATGTATGATGCATAGAACGGTTGTAGAGAAACTAGTCTCTTTATTTTTTTAAGGGTAAAATGAATGCATGTTAACAAGGTTTTTACCCTTCTGTAACTCTTTACTCTATGACAGCAGCGCGTGCCGGCTCTTAGATGACGATATCATAAGCTTCCAAAGTTTGCTTTACCTTGCACTTTAACTCGCTACACTTTAGGGGTGTTTTACGTTGACAGAATGATATTACGTTTGTCGAGTGCACTATCATCGGTATAGATAGTTCAAGCGGTAATTTTAAGCTGCTAGTAAACATTTGAGGTTATGTGTTCAGATGGAAGGAGATACGTGCTTTCCAGCACCGCAGTATCAAAACTAATATCTAGCTTGCTTTTTCATTGACCATTGACGTCATTCAGGTGTGCAAACTCTAATATCAGCCACGATATCCGAACGGTGAAGCTGTCATCCGAGGAACGCGGGTTCGAAACGTCTATTGTGGTGAGCCCTCTCGTCACACAAACATTTAGCTTAGTACGAGGGGCTAACGGTACCATTAGTACTTAGTTTATGCACAAATAAATTACTTACTAATATTCTTTAAAAAAAATCTTATAGACACACTACACGCTTTTTAACTTGTCTTACTAGTTATACGTTTTCGTAGAATCTATATTGTAGTGACTTTTTGTCTTTGAGTTTTTTAACAACAGTTTTGTATTTTCAAGCATCATTTCTCACCATTCCAGTAAGTTTCTCATATCATTTCCAGAAAACACTTCCTGAAAAGGCAACTGCATTTTATTACTTGTATTTTTAATCAAGTTTTTGCCCAGCCATTCGTTCCGTTTCTATCCGCAACATATCAGAAGTTGTCGGGGTCAAGTCAAACATTAGAACAACTAAAAAGTTGCCGCAACTCGGCCCTCCCGAATGATTCCCCTCGGATATTGTGTACAGAGGACTTTTTGCATGACAACAGTTCCGATTTTTTCGCTCCAACTTCGCGTTTGGAGTTTTTGCGGTTGTATTGTTCAAAGTTTGGCAGGTTATGCACGAGGGTTAGATAAACGCCGCGTTTATTTTCACGCTCGTTATTTAACGTCATAATTATCTAGCCGTACGAGCGTTTTATTACATTGATTTCTTTTACTAAAACCATTGATCTGTACAATTTTTTCCATGCGTTTTTGAGGAGGTACCCACAGTAAATCTCTTCGATGGAATTTGGCCAAGTCACTATTATTCCGCTAGCTATTTGTAATGGAAACTAAATTATTTACTTATTAAGTGTACTCTAGAGTTTTCCATAGCAAGATACCGAATATCTACCTCAACTTCATATACCTAGCCGTTTATTTTGTGTTCGTCTGGGCTTAAAATAAACACTAACGATCAATGTTGAAGTCTGTAAACAATCTTACAAATATAATTAACAAATTAATTATTAATTGAGACCGTTTTGTGTAAACGTATGCGGTTTGCCAATTTCGCACTGCACTGGAATAGAGCAACGCTAGTAATTAATTTCAGAAACCAAACCTCTCGAATGTGGTCTTATATTAGCTTGTTCACAAACAGACACCTTTAAGATAACACACCCCCGAGCTATCATCACAGCCCGGCTCTGTTTGCACTGGAGCCGGCATTGAATAAATTATGTGCTGCTAGAACTGACATTGATAGACCCCATACATTAACGGTGGAGTGACAAAGGATCTACGATGTACTTTACGAATATCATCAAAGTGTACGTACCTGTCTATTATTTAAATTTACCATTAATCAGGAGTCGAGATGTCACGTGATATTAATTAATTTACAACAAAGAAACAAAAAAATTGAAACTTAAGTGAGCTACTCAATTTCTAGTACTAGTACTTTATTCTTTTGTTTTAATGTGGGGCTGAGAAACCTACTTGCACAAGTATATAAGTTGACTGGTCCACTCCAGTACGGTTAATTCAATGGCTTCAGGTGTTTTCATTTTGTCTCAGTTCTAATTAAGTTACATCAAAGAAGTCTAGCAGCATTATTATGCAGCTCTAATTTTTAAGTCGTTAGGTACAAACATTAAATATTCATCATTTAACATTACTACTTTTCTTTTTTGGTATTGTTATTACTCTGCAATTTGTATGAATCTTATTAATGCATCTATTAATCCTTCAAGGCTCGCGAATCTAGACACAATAGATAATCAATTGTTATGACATTAATTAATGCCGTCTGGGACTCAAGCGGTTAAAACTGAATAAATGTTAATAGTGTTCATTTTCACATTCGTATTTTACCGCATGCGCGACAGAACTATCAATAAAACATAAAATAAAACTTCGAAAAGAAAAATACAAGTCCGTCTACGTAAATTTTGCGTTAAAAACATTTGTATTGCAAAAACTGGGTTCAAAAATTCCACATCTCCAACGCGGCGTGAAAAAGCGCGCGTGTACAACCTGCCCTCATAATTCACAGAGGCGCCATTCTTCCCAACTTGTGATTGCTTACTCAGCCGCGAATCATATGCCGCTGTAAAACTCGATCGGAACTCGATGGAAACTCGACTTTCCGAGTCCTCGCATGTTTATTTATGAGAATGCTCGCTTACATCCGATCGTTGGTTAGTATTTTTTCGAATCGGCAAGTTTCTTTTAGTTGGTGTTAAGTTTCGTTGGCAGCGGCGGCCCGAGGCGGTGCCAAAGTGATTTCGTATTGACCGTTGATGCAGAATCCGAAGTTTTTGAGGTTCCGTAATTGTCAAGTAAGCTTCTTTATCTAAGTAGGTATGCAAAAAAATACAACGTTGCTATGATGAAAATAATTTTAAATAGTTACCTATTTCTCTGTTAACCTCTCAAGATATGTAACCATATTATGCCTACAAAATAATTTATTCTATCGCATTAGGTTATTGACCTGTAAATATAGTATAAGTTGGTGTAAATAAATAAATAAATGATTGTGTCAAGAGTGAGTTCACCAATAGTCCAACGGTCGTTAGGGATTAGATTAGAATCGCCAGTTCTATGTCCGACTTTGGACTATTGTCGCCTCGTACCTAAATATTGCAAATCTGCCACTCACAGTTGCGACACAAATTTTAATTAAAGTGCCTAGAGCCGAAAGATAGCTGAACGATGTCGTCTATTATCAAGAGATATCCCAAATCATTGTACCACTGAAAATGAATTAGTATTCCCAGAATTGAAATGTTTCTTGGAAAACTGCATCTTCATAAGAGTTTTCCTCGGACTAACGAAATAAATGAAGAAAAATGCTGAATAGGTCCAGACATTGTCAATGTTTGAGAATTCTGCGAATGTGAGAAAGAATAGTGTAATTAATAGTTAAATGAAATTTTTGATGCTGAAAAATGAAATGGTTTTTGAGCTTCATTCACATACTGACGTTGCGAGCCAGAAGCTAATAAGTAAAAAGACCCGTTTTCATCTGCAATTTATTATACAAGCTTTTATTAATACTCTAAGACGATTGTACTACAAACTAATATAATTTTATCTGTGCTGCAAATATCCATAACAGATAGAAAATTATGTAATTTTTACATTAACCTAGGAGTTACAGCCGTCCGAACTAGAAGTCCGAACGAAAAACTACGGCCATTCCTTGATACCTTGTTCCATAAACAAAATATGTCAACGAACAAACTTGACGAGACAACCAAATAAATGTTGGCCCCAAGTTAGTCCGGCAACAAATAAACAAAAACACATAAAAACCATCGAGCGTGAACCAATAAATACCCACATAGGGATAATGGACGAACGCAGAACATAGCCGGGGCCAAATGAGAAATGACTAAACAATAGTGCCGTATAAAAATAAATGACTCCCTACTTCCTCGAATAAGTTTTTGTGTGAGTTCATCGGAAGATATTTAGAATGAGTTTTGTACTGGTACCGTCGGAAAATAAGATTAATTAGGGACAGCAAAAGAAATAGCAGACGACGAACCGCCATCGCGCCAGATATAATTTGATTCGTTTTGTTATAAAGGATCAAGTGTACAAAAATTATAAATAAAGTGATAGTTTAAGCAAAATTAGTTAATTCTGTGGATAACCTTTTTGGCCTAATTAGTTTAAGAAAAATATTTGATTTAAGTCTATTATATGTGTCGGCTGTTGTTATTCCAAATAAATAAATAAATAAATACTTAACTATGTATTTATTGCGAAAAAACAAGTATAAAATTACAGACAGTCACCTAGTCTACTATCTTTTTTGTAATAACTTACACAGAACATTTCACGTCACATTGGCGAAATTGTGGTTCTAAACCAAGTCATTGCCAAAATTGAAGAAGAAGAATTTTTAATGAACAATAAATTACTTAACATTACGATTGTACCATAATGTTTCTTTACCATGTAAATCTTGGAAGTGTGTTCTATTTGCATTAAAATCATTAAAACATTATGCTTTAAGTAAAATAACAAACTAATAAAACTGTAAAGATAAAAAAGCTAAATATTTTAATACAGACACCCAGTAAAAATGTTTCCCAATAAAACTTGTTCCGCCCAAAATAAATAAAACGGCAACCGTCCCAAAAAACACGACACTTAACAGTCCGGATTATTCTGCTATCCGTACGCCCGTATCCGGCAAGTAAGGGGGGTTAAAGAAAAGTGGTGGGGAGGCTCTGATATCCGGCGAGGCGCCGCCACGACGCCGCTCTCTTCATAACTTTTACTGTCAACTCAATTACTGTATAACACGCGCGACGCCGCCCGACACGAAAAAATGTTGCCGGCAACGTTGCAGGAGATTGGGCAGCAATTTGAGATTCAATTTTGTAGACGCGGGTTTAGTAAGTGTCCCCACATTGAAAGCTACAAACAAATTGTTTTACACAACTGCTCTGGTACGCAGAAGTTTAGGTATGTATGGTTTATTTTTTGTGATTTCAAAATCAAATTCATTATTATGTAGGTCTCTTCCATGGCACTTTTACATCCCATTGCCCTACCACCACTTCGAGACAACACATTTATCGGCTGAGTGCTGTATGTTAGCACAAGACTTTAAGAAAATTATTACCATGACCTACAAAATTTTGTGGTACAGACAAATAATTCGTGACACCCAAAGTGGCGAAAAAGTTACAACACAACCTTATTTCAATTAAAACAAAGACGTGTTGCGAATTTTTGGGCTACTATGGGTGTCACGAACTATACTCAACATCAAATAAACCGCACCTTCCGCGACGCAAACTTTAACGATTTTCTCCTGACACAATCATGGTGCCCCAACAATATTGGTCTTATTTGAAAGCCCAATAAATATCCTTAAAGAAAAACACATTTAATTTCTTAATAAATGAATAACATATACCATAAATGTGACTTGAAAAAATACCTCACTTTGGGCCCACCTATGGGATCAATTAGACCAATTTTTATGATTATAAAACCAAATAATGATTTCACGTGTCCTCTTTAACAGATGGATAGCAATTAAACCCAACTTAACAGTCTTATAGCCATAAAAGTTGGCTCTAGCGTAACTACCTATTTTTTGAAGAAGAGACTCTGGATCCTTCTAAAGACACATTTTTGGGGTAAAAACCTTTCCTTTAATGAAATGAAGGTTAGAACTAGGTTTTTAAATGGTACCAATATTGGTGGGAAGTGGGGATTCATACGTTTGAAAATGCTTGTCGCGGGAGGTGCGATTTATTTGACGTCGAGTGTAGTTAACACTGATTGTAAAGTATGCAAATTCCATTGGAGAAGATCATTTTGTACTAGGTTGTTGTTCATTCGTCTTCATCTTCTTAATAAAAGTTGCATTATCTATCCTTTGTTGGTCTCATTCCCTTAAGAAAACTTGTAAAAAGTTAAAAGTTTCTTCAGTTAAAGTTCCGAGGTTTTCAAGCCTTAGGCTGCAGTGCTGCATCTTGAGTATTAATAAGATTTTCACAATTAACAAATGTCATTGAAAAAATGTAAAATGTGCCACTTAGGATCTTGGTAAACTTATTTAGGTAAATAAGTTTACTAGATAGATACATGCTAGATAGCACGATAGGTTTTTAATACTATAAATAGGTACTTTTTGAAATATCTCAGTTACATCGGAATCTTTTAAAATCTATTTATCGCTTTCCTTAGCTTTGTACCTGGATATTGTTAATTCTTTTTCGATTAATGAAGTGATTAATATACCTATAGCAAATCAATTACAAAAGGGACCTTAACTTTTATTTTAACGTTGTTAGCTTGCTCTAACATAAAATGTTTGGCTGATGTTGAAACGGCAAGGTTTTGTTGCTTACAATGATTAATGTATGGGTTTAGGTCCCAGGTCAGAACTGTACCTAAGTGCTTTGACCAATATTTTGCCGAGAATTTTCATTTCAATTCACAGTAAATACTCGCAAATTTCGTTCCCATTTCCCTCCATCATAAATAATCTCTAACAGAGAATAAATACGAGTAGAACTAGCGTATTCACAAAGTAACGTGGCTACTAATGTTTTATTATGTACTTAGTTTCCCCTCGGTAGACAAACGCACGTAATTTTGTTAGCAGAAATGTTTCTGATGCTTATAAAAGGTATACCTAGGATACTCAAGCGCACTTCGTTTATTTCTGGTCTCTAATGAAAGACCATTTATCATTCGGAACGCCAAATAAAAGAGGGAATTAAGAGTTCTGCTTGTTATTGTAGGAGGTCATAATGAAGGTAAATGTTGCAGATAAAAAGTCTCTTCTGAATATTTAAAAAAACATTTACTTTCAAGCGTACCTCAAATTAAATAAAAAAATACTCACACCGCATTCGTATCTTTAGTGCAAACCGCAAAAATCAAAATGTTGAATTTGAAGCCACTGTCTTTACACATGAATATTCATATTTAATGAGTAATAAAGTGCTTTTAATTACGGGAGACGCTATAAAGTTTTTCTGTGATACTTTAACGTGAGCGACGCGGTTAAAACATTAGATGAATATATTAGTTCAAAAAGTGAAGAGAGTTAAGTTTTATTGGAGCGTTTCAATGCATATTTATAAACACTAATAGTCCTCTAAGCCCCTCGTAGTCAGTTAAATATGCTTGTGTTACGAGTGGGTTCACCACAATAGTACAAACCCGCGTTCGTCGGATCTCGATTCGGCCAGTCGGACGTCGACACCATTGGGCTTTTGTCACTTAGGCCCAGTTTTTTGATTCTTAGTTAAAATAACTAATTGTTAAATTTTGCTACTAATGGTTAAATATTAACAAAATGTAAACAAATAGTTAAAAAATGTACTAAAAGTCAAGCTAACCATTGTTCAAAAAACATTTTTTTCCTTGTCATTTGACATCTGTCAAACTTGACCATTGGTTATTTTAACTACGAATAAAAAAACCGGGCCTTAGTTATTAGCATTAATATGAATATTCCACATTTTCGAATTAACTATGATTTTTACCCTCCCCTTTGCCTTGGGACAGCGCTTAATTCAGAGAGGTCGCTATAACTTTAATTAAAACTAAGAAGAAAACAAACCAAGAGGTGGACTCAGAAAAATAGTTTGCCTTCTTGAAACTCGAAGGCGGAATAACAGCCTTGATTGTTTTGGAGATATTTGATGGAACTCATCGTCGGCAGGTTTACTTTTCAATTGCCAGTTTCTAGCCGTAGGTAAGTATTGTACGAGTACCTCTAGATTTTAATTAAAGTTTATGTTTAACCTAGAAATGGGATGGATACAAGAGATAATATTGGGACATATTGAAGTAGTGTTTTCAAATATAACTACGTGGATAATAGTGGAATATAATAAAATTAACCTCCTGATAATAAAAAGAAAATAATACCAACTGAATTGAGAAACCCTCCTTTTGTTGAAGTCGGTTAAAAGGTTGGTTAAAATCCAATCATAATAATATTATTAGGTATGTTAAATGTAAAGTTTTGGAGGACAAACATCCATCCATGTTTGTTACTCTTTCACGCAAAAACTATTGAATGGATTTTGATTAAACTTTATTGTTCATACACATATTATTATGTATAGGCACAAGATGTAGTCAAGTAACTCGATCTTTCTACACTCGTACGACAAACTAAATGCCACACGGATGAAGCAATCTAGTTGCTTTATAGATTTGTGCTGATTTACACGTTACCCCAAGAATTCTTTGTTACCCTTCTCATAACTCATAAGAAGCCTTCGGCCGCCATAATACCATAGTGTATTAGCGTCTTTATTGGCAGGTCCCAATATGGCGGCGGTCACGTGGGCCGCATGCGGCGCCCTCTCGCGTGGGAAACTTGAACCGAGGTCCGATAGGCAATAAACTGTTTTGTTTTGCTATGTGCTCCTAGTCTATAAATAGCCAATATTCGGGTAAAGGTCTCGTACATACCTAGTTACTGTAAATTAACACTTTTCGGGCTATATTCTCAACTTTCTATGGCTTTACCCAAATAGATTTAAAGAACTAACCTGAGAACGCGGGTTTTCACCTGTGTAAAATTTACGAAAGAATGATCGTGGGGATCAACACACAAAAACCATTCTCGTTCGTTTCATCCAAATCTTTGGGGGAGCCCTTTGTCCACTACTGGACAAAGGCCTCCCCCCCCAAGGGTTTCCATAACGACCGGTCCTGTGCTGCCCGCATCCAGGTATTTCCCGCTACCTTCACCGGAACGTCAGTCCACTTAGTGGGGCAGGCCACATCAAGTCTTACTCTACTTATCTCAATGCAAAATCAAAAGAAATAAATAAGCACTTATAACCTAAAAGAGATGAGTTCTAAATCGAAACTGATCCCATAAACTTTTATTTTTACGACAAAATATCAATTTAATCTCTCAAAAGGCCAAAAGCGTCTCCATTCAAATATCAAAAACAAAAAGAACTGTACCAAACAATCCTGTGTAATTACAGTAATAGAAACGTTTGTGTAGGTACAACAATTGAAAGCCCACATTAGGGTTGCAACCCCTGCCTCGGGGGATGATTCCGCAAAATATAAATTTATTTTCCACAGATATGCTTCACCGGTCACCATGAATTTGTGTATACGGCTGGTTGGGGAGCCACAATTATGTTCCGTTTACCTTCTCGTTTTGCATCCCCTGATTTCAGACCACTTGGCAGTTAGATGATATCGTGTTCTCGCATTTTTGGAGGATTGCATCCTTTTCAACAGTTTTTGAGCGAAACTGCACGTTTTTGCCGCTGTTTGTGGCTTCGTTATTTGAAAACAATTGGAGTGTAAATTTTTTGTGCACCAAATTGTGCTTTTGGGAGGTTTCTGCAAAAATTGATTGCGAATTGGTAGTTTGTTGAATACTCGTATTGCAGAATAGAAGTAATAAAAAATTCGTACAATTTTTATTGTATCCTACTTGTATGTATATTCACGCCCTATAGTTTTACTATTGGGTCTCGTTAATAGACAATAAATAGTTTATCATTGATATTTTTTGTAACTTACCTATGTGGCACAGTCTTCTTATTCTGTGCCTAACTTATTTTCGTTTTAGTTTTACACTTAAAAGGGTTTAGAAATCCAACACTCTCAGTCACTTTTTCTTATATAAACTGCTCTAACAAAACGGCAAAGTCAATACTAAGACTTCCTATTTCATAAAACCATTATCAAAGTAGAACGATATCAATCACGAACGAAATTCCCAACGAAACCTAAATAATTAACGTAGTCCGCAAACTGCGTAACGAAAGTAAAATTTAATTTAATACAAGATATCTTTGCTATGACTTTGGCCCACAAACGGAATGCTCCTTGAATTATTTATTTGCACGAAAAAGTTTTTATTATGCCGTCCCGGTCAGGCGTGGCTCAAGTTGTAGAAAATTCTAGGTTAAAATTATTTTAAGTACCTCCGACCTCCGTGTACGTTAAATAGTAGTGAAGGTCGTGGGAGTCATCTGACAGCGAGCAGCGCAAGATCGTTCGTTTTGGAAGTCCTTGGGAAGTCCTCCTTTAGCTAAAATGAAATCAACTTCTCAAATAGTAATATTAGCATCAAATTGTCTAATGTTATATTACTATTAGACAAGTTAATTTCATTTCAGTTGATTTAATATGTAATCAGGACCACACAGGAAAATAATATTGCTAATAACAGTCATATTCATCAAAAGATTGATCCTCTGCTCCATGACACTTAACTAGATTCCAGGAGAGTCACATTCTGTAACTATCATACACCAAAGCTGGAAATCTCTGGAACATTGTGTTCCTTCCCACGACTCGTAATTTCTTATTGACGAGCGAGTGATGTGTGTAACGAGTATGGTCGCGTTGCGCGCCGCCAATGCGTCTACTACATACAGGATGTAACTACAGTTACAGGACATTTAGATTACGAATTACGTTGCAAAATCGGACCTATTACATAGGTGCCACAGTGTTTATTTACCTTAATATGCTGTCATCCTTATAAGGTCGACAAATATGCTTTTTACTAAGTAGTAAAGAAAACAGGATGTCTTGCGCAATTAAATGATCTATCCTCCATCGAACTCTTCATGTCAAATCGTGATGAAATTAGCTTTTATTTGTATGAATAAACTCGTAATTTGGCAAAGTGCTTGATTGATACGCATTTTATAGCCTAGTCACTAAATAGGTAGGAAAAATATGGACCAAAAAACAAGTAGAGATTGATTAAGCTGCCGAAACGACCCTTTTGTCTACAATTAATAGGTCTACCAGACGTAAGTGCGGCAAAAGCGGAATTTCACTTATCTAAATTTTGCAGTGAAATTCAAAAAACCGGTTTAAGCTGGTATAAGCCGGTTAAAAACCCGCACGCGTTCGTGGCCACAAGTGTAATTGGAGGATAAAATTTGAGATTTCATATCGCATACTATGTCGTAGTAAGCGTAAGTTACACCGAACTGTGCGGAACTTTTTAGAATGTAAATGCTAGAAAAAAAGGTCCCTATTTATTTATCTAGAATTCATATTACCTAATTTTAAATCGAGCTATAATGTTTAACATGTATAATGTTAATATGCTGAATATAGGACAGTGATTTTTCACTTTGTAACATCAGCTATTCTGGTAGGACCTAAACCTGTGACCTTTTGCGGACCGACTTTTCCGGTCGATTGCTCTAACCAGTGAACTTTGGAAACATAGCTAAACAAGCACGACTAAATTTTGTGACTCACAGTGTAAAGTAACATTGGAAAAATGTTGTTAAAAAATGATACAGGTGCCTTAAATCATACAGAATTATCTTTCTTTATTTGCAAAACGTTGCAACTAATTTGGAAACGTCCAATTACTTTTACCATCATCATCGTCATCATCATCATTTCAGCCACAGGACGTCCACTGCTGAACATAGGCCTCCCCCAATGATTTCATTAATGACCGGTTGTTGGCAGTACTTTAGTTGGTGGGTTCCAATCAGTTTAATCAGACCTTTTGCGAAAAAAACTTTCTTTGTTCCAGAATGATGAATTGCACGAATCACAATCAATCCTAAATCCGAAAATCGTGTGGAATTGCAAGCCCTAGATTCCTCAATGGATCCCACCGGGTCTAATCCTTTGGCTAAGTTGGTCTTACGTTAGATTTAGAATTTCGTTAGAAGCAATCTGCTTTCGTTGAAAGAAAGAAAAATAGTGACCCGGGGCGTGGTGATAAATAGAAATTGGCAATTGCTTTTGTTTTTGCTTTGTGCTCTCTAAAGATAGACTATACCTTGACTTATACAGTCAGTGTGGTTTGATAACAAAACACTTTGATTTAAGCAGGTATAATTATACAGATCTATTTAAATAAAAATGAATTGATGTTCGTTAGTCTGATTAAAACTCGAGAACGGCTGGGCCGATTGAGCTGATTTTGGTGTCAAAATGTTTGTCGTAGTCCAGGGTAGGTCTAAACGGTGAGCAAATAAGGAAAGATTTGCTTATTTATTGCCTTTAAGGCGGAACAGAGTTCGCCGGGTCAGCTACTAGGTAATAAATATTCACATAGGTAGGTACTGAATGCATGCAGCACACGACCGGTCGTTATGGATATCCGAGGCGTTTGTCCAGCAGTGGACGTCATTTGGCTGAAACGATGAAGTAAGTACATAAACATCCAAGACTCCAGACAAAAGGCAGGGGTTAATCATTCTAATTCTTCTTCTTCCTCGGTCCCTCACTGATGAAGATCGCGACCACAGATAGTGTTCCTCCACAGACTGCGGTCATAAGCTGTGTGGACCGCACGATGCAAACTCATTCTGATATTTATAAAAAAAATACTGGACGAACCAGAAAAATATACTAGAAAAGACTGTATTTTCCGAAAGAAAACTAAGGGTTCTAGTTTTTGATCCAAGTTGGTCACTAAAAAATACCATTATCATCAGGCATTCTTGATTTCGACCTCTATAATCAGGGACTTAATCAGATTTAATCCTATAAAACCTAGTTTAGTCCCACTTACACCACGGTGTGAGAGGGTGCCATAAAGCACGGCGCACATAATTGGCCCCATACACACTCGGCTCAAACACCGCAATTAGAGACGCGTGCTCACGCCCTTTCACCGGTGTGCGCGGCACTTTACTTACTGCCTACCCTACTTAACGTTCAACTGCTTAGATTTCTTTGTAGAGTAAACAGACTCTTAAAGCTAGCAAGGTAAGCATAATAATCTAGTGTTAATATTGATTTTATTAAATACCTACACACAGTTATTGGGACACGTACTAGGCAAAGGGTCTTGCAAAGGACCATCTGAATAAAATTCATAATATCTTATATCATCATCATCATCATTTCAGCCACAGGACGTCTACTGCTGCAGGATGCTGAAGATAGGTCTCTCGCAGTGATTTTTTGTTTAGATTTTTCGTTCGTTCGTTCGTTTCAGCCGAAAGACTTCCCCTGCTGGACAAAAGCCTCCCCCAAGGATTTTCACAAAGACCGGTCCTGCGCCGCTCGCATCCAGGCACCTCCCGCGCTTTCGCTTCACGATATTCTCACGTCCAAAATACCGCAGTGTCTCAAGACAAAAGTCTTTGACCAGTGTGTGTTGCCAGTGACGGTATACGGATCGCTTACTATGGGCCTCATAAGAAGGCTCAAGGTCACCCAAAGAGCGATGGAGCGTGCTATGCTCGGAGTTTCCCTGCGTTAGATTTTTACCCAGGTATCTATTTACAATCGACTTACACCTATTTACTTTGAGGTTACAAAATTACAGTCACTTCCATCGTTACAATGCTGAACAAGTTTTATTATGACAGCATCATTCTATTTTTTTTTTAAATCTTTAGTGTTTATAGGGGGTTTTGTCAAAATGACTCTATTAAATTAATCAAACCGGCATGCAGTATTCAATGCCAATTGATACAATTTCAGTGAAACGTTGTGCCCATTGAATTACAATCAGGCAAACACCACAAGAGTACATTAAAAACCACCGGTCCGCTTGTTAGCTGCTCGTTACCGCGGAAACTGCGTAATTTCCCCAAAACAACATAATTTGACGCTTTTGTTGAACACAAATATCAACAAACACATTATGATTGAGAGACACAAATGTGTAATAAAAAAAAATTCAAGGTCAAAGAGTAAAAATAGTAAGAATTTTAAAGTCCGTTAGACCTTTGATATAAAAAGAAATTACATAACTCAAAATTCGAGCCCGATAAGCTTTTGACTTGCTAAGAATCCCATGTTGAACTATAGATTCTATAGTTCAAACAGGTCTACAATTTAGACAGGTTACTAACCATACATTTTATTCCAAAAGTAGACCAATATTCCAAATGTAATACTAATCTGCGTATTATTACTTTTAAAACTTTCTCAAAACACAAATACATACGCATACAAATAGAAATAACGGTAACAGTTTCAATCGGAAAGGATTAATTTCCAAGTTACAAACATAAATGATGTTCAGTCCGTCTCGCAGTGCCCACAGCCCGAAGTTAGAGTCGATCCGAGTTTCAATCCAGCAAATCTAGTTTTCACCGTGGATTCGCTGGATTGAAACTAACAAGCCGAGTGGACGAGCACTTCTGTTTCCGCTCGCGCAAGACGTGTCGCGACTAGCTACATAAACAATATAACGACATCTACCGTTTCCGGCGATATTGGCCACAGTCAATATTGATGTAGTAAATCGAGTTTGAATAGGGCAATAAGTTAAGGTAAAATTGTAGATCATAATAAATTTGTTCCCATTTATTTACTATTGCTCTGAGGAGACTGAATAATACGTATTATTAAGCCATAATAAAAAAATATCCTTTACGCAGCTGTTTAGGTAAAATTAGGTAACCGTTTCAATGCTAGAGATTAATGACTGATTGTAATTTTTAAATTGTGGTCCAAATATTTAAAATCTACTATTTCTTAGGTCTCAATCATGCTCTATGGTTGAGTTTGGTTTGAATTTTGATTGATATGTACCTAATTACACGAAACTTATTGCTTTGTTGGTTATCCGAATTGATGACAAAATGCGTAAATGAATGCGGGTGTCTATGGGCGACGGTAATCACTTATAGATGACCCACGCTGAACTGTCCCACCAAACTCAATGACAGGGGGGCGCTACCATCGTTCAACTATAATATGGTTTCCAACATGGCAAAAATCGGAACCAGCGATCCGGTATTGACGGTGGCACCCCACTGTCAATGTCATGCATAGGACAGTTCAGTATTTTGGAACTATACCATCAAGATCCATAATATGCTCGTTTGCCTCCTGTCACATAAAAAAAATACTTGCAATCAAACTACTGTCGCGCCTCATTTGACTGTGTACCAAACGCTTGTTTTTTGCTTTGTTTATAATAGACGTTCGAAGTCAAGCAAGTTTTGCCCCCCTCCCGTCTTGATTTATACAAGAACTTGGGTGGCTTGTGCAAACTCGTGATGTCAGCCCGTGGAGTTTGTCATCTAATACGTGGCTTAGAAGGGACTGAGGGCTAGGCCATGGATATGATGTTAGATCTGATTTCTGTTTGATAGTATGGGTAACATTTCACTAAAGCTAGAGATTAACAAATCGATGTTATGTAAGACAAATTACATTTTCAATTAGCATATATTTGAAGTAAGGATTGTGCCCAGGAGGACGTAATAGGCTTAGGGTTAGGGGAGACCGGGTACGATTGTAACAACTCCAATGTCTCGGTAGGTGAGGGGGGTACAAAGAGAAGAGCGAGCGGCAAGACAAGTAAAGGTAGCCTTTCAAAGTCAAACTAAGCGTCACAGACGCAGCGTCTATAACTTTGGTCTTGTGCCACCAACGCCGCGTCACTAACTCGCTTCGAAAGGCTACCTTTTAGACCAAAGCTAAAGACGCTGAGTTTGTAACGCTTAGTTCGAAAGGCTACCTCAAGGCCGTATGGACCTGTCGCCCACGTCATGCCTTTCCCCTTGTCACCTACCGAGCATTGTTCGATAACATCCGAGTCGTTACAACCGTACCTAGTCTCTACTTCGCGTTTTTGCACAAGACAACAAAAATACAATTACTGGTGAACGTCGCAACAAGCGATCGCGTGTTATTTACATTAGGTCTCAAAGAACAATTCGAAGACAATTCAACTGTTAGCGCAGGCCACGTGGACGATGCCAATCTAATCAGCCATGCGTTTGGTACAAGCTACAGTTTGGTAGCGGCTTAAAATGTTAGTTAAATAAAACTAGCTTCTTCCCGCGACCTTTACCAGATCGTCGGTCCACCTAGTAGGAGGCCTGCCCACGCTACGTCCTCCAGCCCGTGGTCGCCACTCGAGAACTTTTCTGCCCCAACGGCCATTGTCTCTACGAGCTATGTGCCCCGCCCACTGCCACTTGATTTTAGCGATTCTGCGAGCTATGTCGGTTACTTTGGTTCCCCTGCGGATCTCCTCATTTCTGACTCTGGATGCGGGCAGCGCAGGACCGTTCATTGTGGAAAACCTTGGGGGAGGCCTTTGTCCAGCAGTGGACGTCATTTGGCTGAAACGAACGAACGAACGAAAACTAGAGACCCACTTTAGATAGTTTAATCCCGGTTTTTGAAAAGAAAAGACACGCGCAATATAATGACTTTCTGAGGCCGAAATTCACGAGGGCTTAGCTGAAAAAATTAAGGGCACGAAAACGGAGCAAAAGAAATTAAGGATAAAAAGATTATGACATCACCAGCAAATTAGGACACACATTTTTTGTTGTAAAACACCACCTATTTACTTGTATTACTATAACCGTGTTCAACGTACCATAGGGTTTACCTTGAGTTTTCCTTTCCGTCCCACCCGTCTTTAGAGAGTATAGGTAAAGGTTTTCTCTACTATTCTAAGCGCTACCATTTATTCGCCTATAACTTCGACCAATTCTCTAGTTGCTTTGGACGCCCTCCAAGAGCTTGCTACCTCAGAGGTCAAACGTATAGAAAATTGCTGTATACTTTAGTGATTGCAACTGCGCTCAAAATAGCAGGCATCTACCCGCATTATGGGTAAATAAAGTGCATGTTATCGGTCCAATACGTGGGTTATTAGAGGAAACTTTCAGGTCAAGAAACTGAAGTGGCCTCTTTGAAATTACGGTTTTGCTCAAATGCACAAAATGCTCTATGGAATTGATATTAAAGTACGAAATACGGGAAGTGGAACAAGAGGTTTTACCGTTGAATTTACGTTGTTATATTTCTTGAAAAGAACAAGGACACATCAAACTTAATACTGTAACCATTTATTGTAATAATGGGTGCTATTTTGAATCTTCCATTAAAATTAGTTGTAATGCCCATAAATGTACAGAATTTGATTTTTTTTTCTGGTTCTACTTGGACTGTTTCTCGAAAAATGTATCAATTGTATTGTCTTACTTAGATATTAGCATTTATCTTTATCATGATTTAAAACCAAAATGGATATACTTTAGTAAAGTTTTCGCGCTCTCTCACTTAGGCTGAGTTGAACCACCAAACTTTGACCGTAACTACGAGTATAACGATAACCGATGATTTTTGTATGGTGTTTGATGGATTTTTAACGTTTGTTACAGTCAAAGTAAGATGCTTAGCCAGCCTTAGTTATCATTTCTCTAATATTATTAGGTAATGAACCCTCCAGTTTTGAATGAAAACAGTTGAGCAAGCTTGTGCGATGTTTACCTCGGTACAGCCTTCAGGCGGGCTTCGGACTGGCCACCGGCTACATCCGACTGGAATTGATGTGCTGGCTTGCAATAACATGGGTAGGGTGACCACACAGTTTCACCGGACCTTGGTCCCCGAACACAACACCCGCTCGGAAGGAAGCGATTCCACTATAGCTTCCTTATTGTGGTATCCTCAAATCCCACATTGGTAACCCCGACGTTATGTGATCACTCCAACCTCCATCAAAGTTTCACCGGTGTGTATTCTATTCTAACTATGGTATTTTGTCACCATATCAATTACACGGACTGTGTATGTGGTCGAAAATGTGTATGTGGCATAACTATGGAATTTTACCATAAACATGGAACTTTACATGCCATACCGTGGATCTATTTTATTTTATTTTTTACCATGAAATGTACCATGTCTGTACCTATATAAATAAAAGATTTTGATTTTCGATTTTTTTTTTTGATAAAGTTTTTCCAACGAAACGAAAACAAAATTGAGGGGATAGAATTGTATCGGAGTGTCAAGAAAGCATATTTTGGAAGGCCGACTGGTCAACAGTCATCTGAAAACTCCATACCACTCCAAACACATAGCGTCATTTTAAAGGATAGGACTGGGAGTACCCATGGCAATGATTTGAAATCCTAAGATTTAATTTACAGCATGGCCACCCTACAGCAAGATATGCAAGGCCCGTCAGGCAAGACAAGTGGTGCCGCAGGGCAACCGTAGCTCGCCGGGGATTCCGATAATGGTTATGAGCAATGTATCGGCGTGTAAGTGAAACCGTTTAGTTAGTTAGTTGTTATTTATAGTCAAAGTTTAACTATGAAATTGAAGAAGACTGAAACAAAAGACGAGGGCACATCTGTTTTAACACTGTGACTTCTTCTTAGGCTGGGTTGCACCATCTTACTTTAACTTTGACAAACGTCAAAATCTGTCAAACTCTGTACAAAAACCACCGGTTATTGTTATAGTTACAGTCAAAGTTTGATGGTGCAACTCAGCCTAAAAGTAACTTAGTCAAATACTAAGAAGACTGAAATAATAGACGACGGCATATCAAGGTAAAGGGTATATACCATATTGAGTCGTAAAATTAATACATTAAAATAATAATCAAACTAGACACGTTATGAGTACGATTTAACTCTTGCCTAACGAAAATATGAAGTTAATGTCAGATATTTACCCGTATATAAATAGTATTTATGCCTAGCTAAAAGACTTCTACTAAAACATAACTTCGACGCAAAGCAAGCAAAATATTATAATTTCATTTAAAATACGTACATTAATTACTTAATTCATTAACATAATCAAAAACAGGTGGCTGGTTTTCAGTTGCCATTTATTTTTCAGCGAAGGTTCTAGGGCCTTTGTGAAAAACTCTGTTCCATTATGAAAAAAACTTGGCTTTAAAATAGACCTGAGGCTGGACTGCTGCCAATTTATGTTCTGCATGAAAATTAACTTAAAACTTTTCGCTTTTAATTGAATTAACGACTAGATTGCGCCTGGATAATGTTGGAGGCCATTATTGTCGTCACAATTTTTACTGCATTGAGATTGAGTGAGCTAGCAGGTTAATTATTGGAATAAAATAAGTTTCTTTTATTATACGACTACTTTTATCACACCAGATATAAGCTTATAATACCTAAATAAGCTATTTAATGCTTTATTACATGAAGTTTTATTCTATAATTCTGATAATAACTAATAAGATCTCAGTACTACACATTTTTGTTTCAAATCCCTACATAAGATGCCACAGTTTAGTATTAGCTTTGTTGAGCCTGTACCAGTTGTAAGTAACATGCCAAATGATATATTGCCGAAATTGTTTTTTTCCATAACCCAGTACCAACGTCTATTTCTTCCACACTATCAAAACAAAATTGCTTTTTGATTTATGTGGAAACTATACCCTGTTTGTGCTCAGGCCCTTGGACTATAAATCTTGGTAACCCTTCCAAAGATAACGTCACAAGTTTATTATGAACACACAACCTACTTATCGCTTCAAATTTCACATCAACATTATCTTTTCGCCTTGAGCTGTGTACACAAGAGGAAGATTTTGTTCTGCGGTGTTGAAGTAGGTACGTATGTCATTTTTGGGCGGAGACTTATTTCAAGGAGAAGCTTAGGACCCTACTTACGGATCCCAGATAATGATAAGTACAGTGAGAAGATTTTTGTATAGAGACAGGCTGATGATCTTGCTTTTACTTAAAATTGAGAGTTCATTAATTTGAAGGTATGCATTGAAGACGTTTAAGTAAAAAAAATACTTGCATTATTGAAGAAAGTCACTAATTATCATTTTAGTAGGTACGATGATTAGTACTTAGCAAAAATTGGGTAAAAAAAACTACACATTTTTTAGTTTTAAGCCGAACGCGATTCGCGACAGCATGACTACTAATAAAATCTTAAGTGAGGATATAGCCTTATAAGCTTGAAAAATTATAATCCATTTAGTTTAGTGCTCAAGATTTTCCTCAGTCTTGAAGTTTAGAGCGCTGTTTCGGTGTTTGATAGAGCTCATTTATGTTAGAGATAAAAAGCACACAATATGTCATACGGTTATGTAAGTAAGATAATTAGTTAAGTGAATACTTAATTTTGCAAAACCTGATTAAATTATTAGAAAGACACTGAACTGTTATGTGTTGTTTCAAAATAATAAGAAAGATAGACTGAGTTTGACACTCATACTTAAAATATCTAAATTAAACCCATAACGACCTAAGGTGCCTATGGCAGAACGAAGCTCTATCAAAAGCTCATTCAATTTAAAGCATAGCTTGAGATTTTTAGATCGTTTAATTTTTAATAGACTGATCTGTTCTGTGACTTTTACCACGAGTTTAAAAAATTAAACGTCATCGCTAGTGAGTGCGTCAAAAATCTATGAAAGATTTTAGCTTGTGATAGGTAGAACCTGTCTTATCGACCCACAGAATCTGAGACTGAAATTGAATCCAGTTTTAAACGTTGTTTTGTAATACGAAACTAAATAATTATTTTACGACTATTACTCCCTGCCTTCGACAACTAAGACAT
This sequence comes from Ostrinia nubilalis, assembly GCF_963855985.1. Taxonomy (NCBI): domain Eukaryota; kingdom Metazoa; phylum Arthropoda; class Insecta; order Lepidoptera; family Crambidae; genus Ostrinia; species Ostrinia nubilalis. The sequence continues at coordinate 1,633,827 of NC_087099.1, read as the reverse complement.
GCACCCAATATATTAGTGCTATAGTTATTCCAGAACGTTCCCGCGAGCGAATTACCCCGTGTCGGGTGTCTGAGTGGCTCTCAGTTTCAATAACAAGCAATTTGCGCAGAAATATTTATTTCCGATAACAATATCTTTGGAGCACTCCGGTTGTTAGCTTATCCTTTATTGTTTTATGTGCCGTCGTCGGGATATGGGCTGTAGAATTATTCTTCGTACATAACTCTATGAGCCGCCTTAAAATAGGTGCCTCTTGAATTTTATTTTTATGCAATCTAGTATTTTCATAATTCCATTCACCCAGTACTCACATTTTAGTATGGTTCTAGGCACAGGGCTTTGGAAACATACTAATTTGTCTTTAAGACTTGTTTGAAATTTGAGTATAAATATATAATATCTATTAACTAAATAGGTGTCGTATACCGACCGACGACATCTTAAAGGTAGCAGGGAAGCGCTGGACGCAGGCCGCTACCAATCGATCAACATGGAAAGCATTGGGGGAGGTCTATGTGCAGCAGTGGACGTCCTGTGGCTGAAATGATGATGATGATGAGGTGTCGTATAAGTTTGGTTGAAGTCAACTAATACGCGTTACGGTCTCTTTTACTAAATCTAGCTTTCCTCAAATTACGACGAACAACAAACAATATTAGTCCGGACCAAATCTTCTAAAGTCTCTTACACAAAAATATTTTCATCAGCCACTCGGTTTAACTATACCACCCTAAGCCCAACTTAATAACCCAAAGGTATATACCTTTGTGCGTTCTCCGAGTCCCTACCACCAAGCTAGAGCAAAGCGCTCGTTAATTTCGCTACCTGCTTACTCGTAACTCGACGATACAAAACGGAGTCGCATCTTTATTAAATGCAGCCCATAAAGAAAATGCCCCGTCGCCTTGTAAATTCAGTGAAGTGGCTCACATACTGAGGGGCCACTTCTTAGCACCAGCCCATATTATGTTGTCCCATAGTAGTGGTAGGGTAAGCTATATTTGGAACGTGTACTGTAAAGGGCCTATCATCCTATATACTATAGGTAAATGTCATGATTTTGTACATAAAAGCCTTTGTGCATACTCGAAGCACCTATCTACCACCTCTAGGTGGACCGACAATCTGGTGAAGGTCGCAGGAAGTATCTGGATGCGGGCAGCGCAGGACCGGTTGTTGTAAGAATATTTAGGGGAGGCCTTTGTCCAGCAGTGGACGTCATTCGGCTGAAACAAACGAACCTACCAAGCTACCTATCTCTATACAGAACGGAGTCGCATCTTTACTAAGTGCAGCCTGTAAAGAAAATGCCGTCGCCTTGTAAATTCAGAGAAGTGGCTCGCATGCTGAGCGGTCACTTCTTCTCAGCACCAGCCCATAATTATGTTGTCCCAAAGTGAAGGTAGGGCATATTTGGGACGTGTACAAGTGTCCTGTAAGGGGCCTATACTAAGACACGATAGCCGAACGGTGAAGGGGTCGGACTGGCCGATTCGTGATCCAGGGAACGCGGGTTCGGTCCCCCCCCGCTGCCGTTCGAATATTGTGGTGAGCTCACTCGAGACACAAGCATATTTAATTTAGCTGCTGGGGGCTAACGAGACTATTAGTAACTTGTGCAATGACAAACCTATACTTTAATATTATAAATGTAAAAGTGACTTCTTATGACGATCTGGTGAAGGTCGCTGGATGCAAGCGGCGCAGGACCGGTCTTTGTGGAAATCCTTGGGGGAGGCCTTTGTCCAGCAGTGGACGTCTTTCGGCTGAAACGAACGAACGAAATGTGAAAGTAACTCTGTCTGTCTATCTGTCTCGCTTTCACACCTAAGCCACTGAACCGAATCTGATGTTTGGCATAGAGATAGGTTGAGTCCCGAGAAAGGACATAGGATGGTTTTATCCTGGTTTTTGAAACAGGAACGAGCGCGATGAAGTTTTTCTGTGACAGACAAAATTCCACGCAGGCGAAGCCGCGGGCGGAAAGCTAGTGACTAATAATCTTTAAAAAAAATACCACCTCGCCAGAGCAGCGCTCGTTAATTTCGCTACCCAACTAAACTACACAGAACGGAGTCGCATCTTTACTACTAGTAAATGCAGTCCGTAAAGAAAATGCCGTCGCCTTGTAAATTCAGCGAAGAGCTCGCATGCTGAGGGGTCTGTGCGCTGTTTATACGGCCATGCCGTAAATACCGGCTACCGGCTAGTTCGGCGCCGCCGGTACCACTAACTGCCCATTTGACGGTCACGCCCAATCGTGGAACAAGGATACTCTAGCACTAGATGTTGCATAAAAATCCTAAAATGATATTTGTTGTTGAAGATGCTCGCAATCAAGTCTGTCTGTCGTCACGACATTCAGCCAAGCAGGGCACTTTCACCCTAAACTGTGGAGTAGCTCTACCAAATAGGGATGTTTCCTGGGTCAAAAATCAAGAGTTTTAATTAGTCCGTCAGTTAACTTATCAAAAAATACTCTACACGTATTTTTCACTTTTTCAAACTAATGAAAATTTAAAGAGATAAAGCGCGCCAAAGTTCATAAGAAGAGGCCCGTGACGTCAATGCGTGCATAAAAATGCCACACGTTGTGACGTCGTGCGGAACTTCAACGCACCATAACTATGTAATTATTTGTTAGATTGACAAATAAAAATATACGTTTCCAATATTTATTGATATTAAACATGACGGACTAAAAAAAATTTTTTAGGAAACTAGCCTATTCTACCATGCAAACCCAGAGTAAATATGTGTACTCAGTCAGATGTGATCTACTGCCTCTAACTTATCTTAAGGACTAAATAGGATTAGCTGGGGCCAGCTTATAACATACCTTCCGAAGCATGGAGATTCTTGTAATAAATGCGACTTAGGGCTGATTTTACCACCGTCGGATAATTTTTAACGGAAGAGTAAACTTGTCATTTTGACATAATAATATGTTACATACTGAAACTGTCAATATGCCAAACTTATTCTTCAGTTAAAAGCTTGGTTAAAAGTTATCCGACGATGGTAAAATCATCCCTAAGTCGGGATACTATTCATTTCTACGTAGCGGCCTATAGAATGCTTATCAACTCTGAAAGGGATCAACACGGTATCGCCTTTCGGGAGCTGTCAGCGCCTTTCTCACACTGTCAATCGCGAAGCGAGGTGTTTACGTTACGTAGTGTGCGTTGCAGTATGGAGTTTCATACAAACGGTCTTATTCCTAAAAATTTAAAATAGGTTTATTAGCTTGTTATAGTAAAAATCCCGAAAAGTATTATTCATAAACGTCATATACCGCTAAAAAGCTTTGTAAGTATTCAATACCCGCTTCATAACTTATAACAGGGTCGACCCTACTTTAAACCTCTAATAAAGAGAAATATGGCCGACAAATGTGCAACAGCTGATTTTTTTGCGTCCGGTCCGAACCACAGATGAGTCCGAACCGTTTTGACTTGAGGTTTGTTACAGTTGACGTCCTCTTTTTCGTGTGGCTATTTGCAAGGTTTATAAAGTTAGTAATAAAGTAATAAGGGGATTTTACAATATACGGCGATTTCCTTCTGTCTTGGGGTGTATTGATTGCACCCATATAAAAATAAAGAAATATAGTGGTGACGCAGGTCAATATTATATTAACAGAAAAGGATATTACTCTATGAACGTACAAGTAAGTAACTTGTGATGCCGAACTAAAAATAAAATAGACATTGTTGCAAGGTGGCGACAGGTTCTTTTTATTTTTTTCGTTTTCCATGTTTATTTCTATTAAGCAATACAATTTTCTTTGCAAAAATACCACGAAGCACCTCTGCTGCACGAAACACAACACATGCAATAATAACAAACAACAAACAAATGTCATTGTCATTATGTCGTAAGTGACGTTAAACTTTTTTTTTTGGGCCGTGGGCCATTGGTTTTGGCATTTTTATCTATGGATTCATCAGAACGACAACATAACAACGCTAAAATGTCTTTTAGCGAGAAGATAGTTAAAATGGGTATATTGAACGTTTATGAATAGAGAATTTTATAAAAGGTTTATTAGCACTAATGAGCATTTTAACTAATGAGTGTTTTAAACCTATTTTAGAGGATTTTTATGAATAAGACTGAAAGAATATAAGCCTCGAGTTTAAATAATAATAATAATAATAAAGTTGTCTCGCCTAAAGAAGCTCTCGCTAGATGGTTGGCTCAAGGGTCAGATTCAAAAGGCGGTGATCCTCAGCACGGCACGCATTGTCCGGAGGTTCCTCAGCCTGTGACCCTGACCACCGGTAGCTTGGGCCCTGCTCCGCTACCAGCGGATTAACTATTTTTAAGAATTTTTTTTATAATGTATTTTTAGTTTTTTTTTATAATTTACATTGTAAAAAAAATTATTAAAAATAAGAAGGAAATTGAATAAATAGATAATAATAATAAATCTTTGGACAATTTCACACAGCGCCAGCTAGCCCCAAAGTAAGCAACTCAATGCTTGTGTTATGGGTGCTAGCTTAATGGATATACTACTTATATGTCTACTTTTTTTTATTTTTTTTTATTAAATACATACATATTATACATATTTACACCCAGACCCGTCACAGAAATTAAAATTCATCATTTCAATTTCTGCCCGGCCGGGAATCGAACCCGGGACCTCTCGGCATAGTAGTCCGTTCTGAACCACTACACCAAACGGCCGACTAAGTTGATACGGTTACGATCCCTTTCCGGGTTGATAAATGTGCGACGTCCTATAACATTAGCGATAGCCGCCAAAGCGCTACCGCCAACATAACTGAATGTTTCACAGATCACAGAAACTAAAGGGAGATGTGACAAGGGGGCGGGGCCGGTGTCGCAGCAATATGCCCAAAAAGAGACATTGCTCGTGACAGCAATGATGACAGCAGCGACGTCATAATGTAAACAGTTTACATTATTTATTTATTTATTTATTTATTAATCATCATTGAGCAATTACATATTTGATCCAAATAGCGTCCTAAATCCTCTTTAGGTTTGTCTAGACACTATGGTTCTCTATACAAATAAAAACAAACGTTTTAGTATAAGCATTCACAACATTTTCAGATATACAAAATATTATTTCAGCGAGTGCGCACTAAGATGACGTTTTGCTTGATTTACGTTGAGTACTGATACCGTAGTGGATAATGAGCACATATTTTGATTACTTTGTATGTGTGAATTTTTAATGCGACACTAAGTTTCGAACTCAGCGCATCAGTTGCCATCTCTATATACTATGGAATGTTTCTATTTAGGTGGTCACTTCCAGCATACTAACTCCATTCCCATCTCCATGTCCTGGTGGACATTTGGACCAACACCAGCGCAATTAAACGGTTACTGTTGGGACGGTGCACCCACTATGCACCCCCACTTAATTTGTCCGCCAAACGACCATCTTTTAATTTCCCCTGGAAATAAACGCAAAGGCATACAGCTTGTTCGGTTTAGTTAGATTTTTCGCTACATTTGTTCGCTGTAACGAAAGTATAATTTTGTTTGCTGAAGGACCATCCAATTAGGTTTTTCCCGAAATAAATCAGTTATCTTATGTTTGGAGTTGTAACAAATTATGGGTATTCACGTAGTAATAGCTGAAGATCAAATTATGTTTGATTTATTGTCTGTGAATTATTAATAAACTTGTTACAGCTCACATAAAGAGCTGATAGTCGTTGGGGCAGAAAAGTTCTAGAATGCCGTCCATGGGTCGGAAGACGTCGTGTAGGGAGGCCGTCCACTATTGTACTAGATGGACCGACGATCTGGTGAAGGTCGCGGGAAATATCTGGATGCAGGACCGGTCATTGTGAGAACCATTAGGGAAGGCCTTTGTCCATCAGTAGACGTCATTTGACGGAAACGAACGAACGAAGGAATTTAATATGATAAGCAGAGAATAAGAAGAGAGCATAGTGACTAGTTAATACCTAGTTTTGTTTAAGATTCAATTCCAAAATCCTTAGCTGTAGGTATCGTAATACAAATCTGGCAGAAGAAAATAATTAAATAAAACTTTACATTTTACAAAACTACATTCTCACCTTTAACAAAATGTAGTAATTTTAACGTTGCAATCTAAAGCTGTACAGCAACACACCTTTGCCTTGCATCCCTAAAAAAGTGCTCCGCTTTTAATTCCGAATCTATGCAAAGCTGTACCGCTGTATGCTAGAGATGAGACGTATTTACTAGAACAGATCCACACACTAGGTATTATACAGTACTAGGCGGCACCTATTCCAATTTTTTAAATACTTGATCCACCTAGTATTTTATAAATTACACGATTTCCGACCCTATCATCAAAGCAATAGAGGTTATTATTGCTTAATCCGTAGTCGTGTATTACGCGCACCTAGTATTTCTCGCTAAGCTTATGTGCGAACGTAGAGATTCACTCCGTCTCTGTCTGACCAAACAAATTTGAGCGCGACGAAGCAAACGCACACAAACGTAGTCAAACCATATTCATGTAAATAAGAAAAAATATGTAGCTAAATATTTTTATGAAATTGATATCTTTTAAATACGCCAACTTTTAAGTTGACAGACCTAAGCCTGTTGAAGTATGAAGGGAGGAATTATTATTCAATATCAAATTGCATTATTCATACTACGGTTGTATCTTTTAAAAAAAATTGTATTTTAAAGGTCATATTACGTGGATTAGTCCGCACTAGTCGCGTCACGTATGCTAAATTACTACGTACTAGGTGGAATAGGTATTTGGATCAAGTATTATAATAAATACTAGGAATAGGTGCACCTAGTATCAAATTTACCTAGTATAACCCATCTCTACTGTATGCCTTTGCTGCGCTAAAAAGAGTTAAAAGGCGACAGTCGTTATCACTCGGTCATTATTCTTCCTGTCTCCGAACTGTCGCTGTTATTAAATTTCGTCGACCAAAGCGCAGTTGGTTCCCCAATATTAAACGGATTAACGTAAATGTGAATATGTTACGGCTAAAGATAGGTGTGAACATAAACTTAAGATTAGCCGGCTAAACTTAAGTTTATCTTCGAGAAGCGGCTAAAGTTCGATAACATGTTAGTTTGCGTCGTGATATTCCATCTTTAGCCGGCTAATGTGCACTTTACCTAAAACGAAACGGCTAAAAATGTATTCGATGGGCGCGCCAGGCCGGCGGAGGGCTTGAGGGGGCGGTGGGGAGACAACACGCATTTTGTAATTTTAAATACCTACCTACAGAAGATTCTGTAATGACAAAATGGTTCATTATTATTTTATTTTAATAATTAGGTAGATATTGTTTTAAGTAATTAATATTTTGTTATTGTAATAATTATTGTAATTTTGAATACCTACATAGATACATAAAAGTATGCGTAACGAAAGTGATTATTTTTTAGTAAAGTTTTCCTGTCAAAATAGTAAACATTATTACATTTTTTCCTTTTCCATTTCCTTATACATTTTTAGCCAAGGGCCTGCGGTTACACTTAAGTTTAGCCGGCTAAAGATAGAAGAAACTAACATTAACACCTCGTCGAAGATAAACTTAAGTTTAGCCGGCTAATCTTAAGTTTATGTTCATACCTATCTTTAACCGTAACAAATATACAATAAGAATTTTAGACTTTAATTGCCAAAAAATAGAACTGTTTGTTTAGTAACGAGTTAATATTGGCTATCTAAGGCTGGGTTGCACCATCTTATTTTTACTTTAACAAAAGTCAAAAATCTGTCAATCTCCATGTTACTGTAAAAGCTCGAATTGCAGTAAATCCTAAGATATTCCAGTAAAACCTAAGATCTACCAATTCCTAATGGTAAATGTCCCAAAAGGTTTGCGATTCGAACTCTTACCACCATTTCGTTGGTAAATCTTAAGATTTCCATTAATGGCACGGTAAATGTTGAAAAACAAAACAAGCAATTTTGACAGGTAACAATCGGTATTATCTACGCATTACACGAGCGCAGCCTTTTTGTATTGTTTAAATGTACGAACAATTTAAGAACTAAAAAGAAAGACCACGACATCACTTTTCATTTTAATACAATTAAACAAACCATGATGTCACTGCCTTGTCACTTTTGCCCGCGGCTTCACCCGCGTGAAATTTAATTTGTCACAGATCGCCATAAATTATAGCCTATATGTTATTCTGGGTTATAAACAATAATACTGTAAAGTTTCATCAAAATCAGTTCAGTAGTTTTTGCTTGAAAAGAGTAACAAACATCCACACAAACTTTCGCGTTTATAATATTAGTAGGATGCATGAAGTACAAAATTTCAGTGTCCTAGATAGGCTAGATATGATATTTACAGGTATGCGCTACTATCAATGCTGGGTTATTATAATTCCGATTTTTTCCACTTCACATTTCGTCCATGCCATGGACGAAATAACAAAAATTATAATACCATGGACTCCATGGTATTATCATTTTTGTTATAATCTTACTAATTAAAAGTCAGAAATAATAAAAAAAGGAAACAGTAAAAATGTGAACACCAAAACACAAGAAAAAGAAATGATTGCAAATAATTTAATTTAATTACTGTACTTATTACTATCATAATATGATACCTAAGATACCTTTATAATACTATGTATGTAACTACCTGTTTTGTCTAATAGTTGATGAAAGTAAGTATTAAGAATTACTCATTGTTTTCTAGGACACTAAAACCAACATCTACCAGCTGACAGAGGTAAAACCTAGCATATACTGAATTCGAATGGTAAAAGCTCGAAAAAGTCGTCGTATTTTCAGAAATACTTACATTTACCAACTCATGTCGGTAAATCCTAAGACTTACACTTAAATCTTAAGATTAACCGTAATTCGAGCTTTTACAGTAACATCCATACAAAATGCACCGGTTACCGTTAAAGTAAGGTGTTGCAACTCAGCCTAAGATTTTGTTTTTAGCTGAAAGTAAAATAGAACATAATACAGGGTGTTAGTTATAAGTCTATATGCGCGTTGTTATTCGATAAATGATCTCCATACAAAAACTATTGAATAAAATGCTATATCGTCGAGCTCTTCTCGAGTTTCGCGATTGTAAAAATACTAGCGACTGATTTTTAGTTTTTGTACACAGTTTTACAGTTATAACTAACAAAAACCTAGTTATTAAGGAAACCTTTCACTCTAATTGAGTCGTAATAATTACACATGAAGTCATTTATAAGGTTCGTTAAAGTAATGTACCTAAACTTGGTATTAAATGTGAACATGCGGTCCATTGAAATATGAATCCATGCCCTCTAAGTCCCCCAAAGTTTTGCATACGCTTGTATAATTTACATTAATTTATTTGTTTGAATGGAAGATCAAAGTATTCAAGAATAAGTAAGTCCCTTCGCCCGTGTGGAATACAGTTGGTTCATTATTACATAATATACTTTCCTTTTAAGGGAAAATGGTAACTGAAACCAGGATAATACCGAAATTATCCTGCTCATCTAGTTTCACGTATGCCAAACCTGCCAAAAAGAAGTGTGACACTAGCTTCTTGGCACAACTTTGTTTAAGTTAACTGCCTAATTTTTAACACCAACATATTGTTTACCTATGTTTCACAAGTACACATTTTTGATTTTGATTTCTTTTTCGTTCTGTTGAAAAAAAGCTCTCATTGATTATTTTCAACCGACTTCAAAAAAAGGAGGAGGTTCTCAATTCGACCCGTATATAAATAAACGTGTTAATAATAGCTACGTACTTATTATTATTCTGTGATAATAGCTACTTCTCGCTTGGCTATATTTCTCCCATTTTTTTGCGGAAAACGTCTTGAAGTTTTTCAAATCCAAAAATTAGAACGTCATAATTTCAGCAGATCGCTAGGAGATCTTTTACCGACCAGCAAGCTTATGGACGTATGTATAGGTATATTAGATAAGTGAATAGTTTTTGTAAAATATAAAGTCAAATAGACCGCCAAAATGGATTTATATCCATTATCATTGCAGTATATTCTCCGGTAATCTCGATAGCAGGTAGACACATTGTGGACGTTTGGCTGCAGCCGACAGAGCGTCAGCGATCTGAGCGGACCGAACTAAAAGCGCATTGCTGGATGCGCCATGAACAATTATGTTTACTTAATAGACAAGAGGAATTTGAAGGTAAACGAAGAATTTCAAGCCGACTTTAACAGACGACACCGCGTGCCACTAGTCTGAGGATGAGCATGAAAGTAGAAACAGTGCAGAAACGTCAAGCTGTAGACACAAATCTACTGCATAGTAAAACTATTCATAAAAATTGGAAGATAGATACGAATTACAATTTTGAAACTGTGTACCTATACTTGACAATGGCTCATCGTAGAAATAGCCACGTTATCTCACTTACATATACCCTCAACGGAAGTCAAACCCGGAACAGCAATAGCTCTGTATCAGTCAACAATACAGCTTACCACATTCAGTGTTCGACATCCACAACGTATCTGTACGTCAAGACAAGACAAGCAAGACATCCTGCATGTTCGCATTAACTACATTTAGCAACTAGTCTTTATTATTAATAATCATGTAGGTTCTGTTAAACGTTGTACAGACCTATACCTTAAGCTCAGCAGTGTGGCATCTAATGTACTTGTAAATAGGGGGCGATATTGCCTCAAAAATAATATACCTAATGCAGTCTACCCGACCCGTCGACGTGAGTCGTCGACTTTTGCGATATTGTCAAAAGTAAAAGAAAGTACAGTCGACGAAATCATCATCATCATTTCAGTCCGCTGCTGAATATAGGCCTCCCCCAATGACCTCCACATCGCACGGTTGGCAGTAGCCTGCATTCAGCGCCTGCTACCTTTATCAGGTCGTCGGTCCACCTTGTAGGTGGACGTCCCACGCTGCGTTTTCTGGTACGTGGCCTCCAGTCCAAAGCCTTGCTGCCCCATCGGCCGTCAGTTCTTCGTACTATGCTATCCATTGCCATTTCAGCTTGCTAATCTGTCGGGCTGTCCAGTGACTTTAGTTCGTTTACGGATCTCCTCATTTCTGATTTGATCTCGTAAAGAAACACCGATCATAGCCCTTTTCATAGCACGCTATGCAACTTTGAGCTTCTTCTTCTTCTTCTTTTCGTGTCGACAACAAACCTACACAGTGTCAGCCCAAAACTCCGCCACAAGAGTGGCGTTGTCAGTAGCACTCATCAAATCCTCCCGAGTGCAGTTGCTAGGGCACTCAGGGCACGACTTCAGGTGCTTCATCGACTGGAGAACAAAACCGCACAAGAGCTTCTTTATAGACGATGACATGATTCTTTTGAAATAAAGCCGCCGACATCACAGCGGCTTGGCGTATAGAGTCTTTAATTTGATGGTGTTACATGGTGTACTGTTTGCTATGATAACAATTTCCGTTATTTCCTAGAAACCGAAAGGGTAAAAGGTTTATCAGGAATATTTATCGAATAAAATTCCCGGAAGATACTCATTTGATAGCCAATAATGCCGCAATGAATCCCCTGACCTGCATAATTCTCTGGTTAAGACCGCGCTTTGACAAATACAGGGTGAGGTAAACTTATGCAACATTTTACTCCACTTATGATGTTTCTATGTAGAAGCCACGGCCTTTAAAAAAGAAGATACAAAAGATGGACTTCCAACAGCCATACTGTACACTCTACCATCGTCCAAAAGTCATAAGTGACACTAATTTTCAGCAAAATTAAGCTTTTACTTTAAGTAGTGGTAGGGCCACTGCTTCGGGAATATAAATAGGCCAATGCTGAGAAAGAGCTAAGTATTTTATAAGAAACCAAATAGGTCTCCAAACTACATCGCTTAGTTACACACATAACTGTTTTAGATCTGTAGGTATTAAAGATTGAATTAGCTAGTCTACTGCTAAAAGACTGACATCGATAAATAGCAATATGGCGTTACTTAATTATAATGTGTCAAATGTCAAGTCCTTTTTAGCTCTCGTTAGACGGTGTCGCTAATGACACAGAGTTCTCGGAAAGCTAATAATATTTTAAGCGAGCTCCAGAGAGTCGTCAGGTACAAGTATGTTTATGATCGCTTTACATACGAGCTTCTTGATGGAATAATTTACAAGTTGGTCTGCAGGGAACGGTGTTGGTTAATAAGATTTTGTTAAAGTGATTCTGTGTTTGTATACTGAGTGTTGTATAGAAAAACATGTACAAAGTTTGCAGTACTAAATTGAATTCATTAGCTCTTACGTGAAACTAGATGTTTGTTTATACCGCAAACATTCAAAGCTCTAAAGCTCCAAGTTTCTTTTATAAACATTTTCTTGTATCATGTATGAGTATATTTTACTTTCACGATGAAAACTTATCACACAACAAAATGTTTTTTCATTTTAGTATAAAATGTTGACTTACAATTCCCCTTCGCCGTATAATCGAAATATTTTTCTCGATATGCAGTTGCATCTCTCACAACTTCATAATCGCATTGTACCAGTATCGATATATCATCATTCTTCGCAACTCGATTCTCTGTAGCATGGAAGATAAACGCGAGTACCGAATGGAATCGATATTTTTTAAGCCACTTTGTCAGGTGCTGTATTAAGTAAAGTGAAGTCGATCACTTGTCTAAGAAATAAAATTCATAATAAAAAAAGTTTCCTTGTTACGTTTTTATGTTTTGCCTGATTAACCAATTGATACGGAGAGATTGAGGTTTATATAAAAGAAAATAGTTCTTTAACTGCAGGGCACGAACGAAGCAACTAGCCAGAGTTATTCAAAGAGGTATTGTAGCGAATTTGTATAAAAATGACATAACTACCTGAAGAACTGGCAAAGCGTGTCCCTGAAACAAAAAAAACACCGGGTCAATTTATCAAAATTAATTCTACGAATAAATCGTTACACTATCTCTTTCAATTACCTAAATTTCTATCACAGTGATAGAAATTAGCAACGCTTGCTATTACCATTAGTAATAGCACAGGCCGATGGATGCGGTAACACAATCACAAACAACATTCCTTTTAATAAAAGCCCGTTATATTTTTCAGTTAATCAAAGGTTAATAAAAATATATTACGGATTCGATTTGCATTTATTACTATAGCGTGGAGATGCTTCGATATTTCATTATTTAATGCGAAAGCTCCATTTTCAATAAATAAAATACGAGCAAATGGGGCACTGATATTGTAAGATGTAAAATAAAACAATAATGAAATAGATAAAATTAAATCAAATTTATTAATTAATCGGAGTCTAAACCGAGTTTCCAAGCATACCACCACTTTTCTGAATGTGTTCCATGGAGCATATTTTAGTATCAAGTGACGAAGGGTATCTTACGGTCCCCTCTCGTACTAAACGATTTTAAAATCTTAATCAAAATCTATCGTTATGCTTTAAAAAAATATTTAGTTATAATATTAGGTACATTATAACTAGCGGCCGCACGGGACTTCGTACGCGTGGATCCCGTTTTACCCCCTTAGGGGCTGAATTTTGCAAAATCCCGTCTTAGTAAGCGAAAGAAAAAGAAACTCCCTTGCAAAATTTGATACTCCAGCACTTGTAGTTTCTGAGATTTCGTGATGAGTGAGTGAGTCAGTAAATCAGTGACCTTTCGCTTTCATAGATAGTTTAATAAATATTAGAATAGAAAAAGCATATTTTCACTTCTGTAGCCTACAGATACCTACGTCATTTCGACTGGATATCAAAGATGTGAATGGACATCCTGTAGCCGGCAGGAGTCGGCCGTGTGTCGCGAACAATACAAATACAATAACCCAACGGAGTCCGACTAAGCCTTTACGAATGTCGCACACTGACGTGAGTTGATAAATAAACATTTATACGTTACTACGTATAAATGTTAATCTATTATTTAAACTTCACGTCAAAATTATAAAGAAGCTTTTACGGATAAGATGAGTTTCATAAGCAAAATGAAAGTTGACTTCATGGAAAGACTATCCAAAAACGTAGTATTCCAGAGAAGTAAAACAAAATTCAAGTTTTGAAACGACATTATCGCGATTTAACTAGAGACAAGCGCCATGCCATCTGCCCTTCGAAAAGTGAAACTAGTGGTCTAAGAAGTTCAACATGTATCCTAATAAGACCTAATAATACGTCGTAATATTGATCTTTTAATATTTTAGTAGGTCTCATGAACTTTTCTGACAAACCTACAGTAGATAGAGCTGAACTGGCTTACAGTTTTTTAACAATTGACTATCAAGAGAACTCTATAAAAGTGTAAAAACATCGATACATCATTCCGAGTCGATTTCCCACGAAGATAAACGGCGAGCGAGTGTCACCCCGAAGCCGGCTGTGGCGCGGACAATACAAATACAATAACTCAGCGGGGACCGACTAAGCCTTGCGACTGCCGCACACTGGCGAAACTGCAGTTGCAAATCAAGTATAGTCTGGTTTTTTTTTTTTTTTTTTTTTTTTTTTTTTTTTTTTTTTTTTTTGAAGGGACGCGCGCTGGTAGCTTGAAGAGCTTTTCCAACTTCACCGGGCAGAGTGGCGAGTACAGAAGGTACTCTAGCCGTTTGGCGATCGTCGGTGCGCGTGCCGACGAGGCCGAGTGTGGGCTTCGCGGTGAGCACGTAGAATTTTGTCCAATGACCCTAAGCTACCCATCCTTATCGCTCGCGCGTAATTATATTGCTGTCGCGACTGTGCGACTGGCACCTGCAGTGAGTGTGCGAGCGCGATAGCAACATAATTACGCGCGAGCGATAAGGATGGGTAGCTAGGAGTCATTGGACAAAATTCTACGTGCTCACGGACCAGACTATACTTGATTACCGGTCTTTACACTATGAGGGAAATTGACCAAAACGTAATAGTGTGAACACCATCTTGGTTACTTTCTCCTTCCACCTTGTGTGCGTCGTCCGTACTTCGGTGTGCGGGCTAACGCTTCGACTTGGAAAATTTGCCACATAGTGTACTTGCGCCATAAGCCTTGCGACTACCGCACACTGGCACAACTGCAGTTGCAAATACTGTAACAGTGGATGCATTTTGAGAAACAGCTCCGTAGAATGGAATAGTCGCTCACTGGTTTTCATTTTCTTGGAGTGTGAATATTAAGATAAAATCAATATTAATGTAAGTACATAGATAGTGCAGAAACGCAGACAGGTTGTTCTGGAAATTCTTGGAAAGGCTTTGTCCAACAATGGACGTCTTTAGACTGGAAAGAAAAATAAGTAGTAAATTAGAGAGGACTATTTCCACCTCACGTTCCCACTGAAATCTAACTCGCTTTTCGTGGCAAGTTTTCCATTTTGAATGCTACTTGATCAGTAAGGAGATGCGATGACAAGAAAATACTGGTAAACTGCTGCCAAAATCAACGATTTACGTAATGCTTGATCACTTTTAGTGAATATTTATACATAGTTGAACACTTAGCGAACATTTATAACTACAGTGGAATGCTTAACTACGTTTTGACAGAGTACCAATGTGAGGTAACCCTAACAATCAATGACTGCGGGACAGGTTAGCGAGATAACCCATTGCTGTCGCGCATGTCAGGCAGACGTGACTGACAGCTGTAATCTGTCAGTGATGGATATACTCGCATGTACGATTTTTATGCTGCTGTTCTAAGAACCACTGTAAAATCTATGTTAGCAAACGCTCACTCAAGTGTTTGTTTAAAGTAAACTTAATACAGAATCTCATATAAGAGCTATGCAACTATGCAAGTAATTGAAAATGGTGTCGCTACCCTAAGAGAACTCTTGGCTCCAAGACCGTATTATTTTTCTTAAGAGAAACTTTATAAAAGCGAAGCAAACACATTGTTTCCAAATAAATAAAACCCTATACTATAACTAGGTCAGCATTTGAAAGAAAAAGGTAAAAAGATCGCGCCTTCTGATAAAATTAAATAAGGTTTTGATGCAGTTATCTGTATAGAAATATTTTTAAACAATAATTATTTAAGAACTCAGTTCTTTAAAATAACTGCACCAAAACCGTATTTTCCATTACTATTTCCTCTGATAAACTAGCAAATATGATGCTCTCGAAGCGTCATAAACCTAATGGTTTTCCGTACTCCGTAGTTAATTGAACTCGTTAAATCAAAATAACAGCGCTCTTTAAAAGCTGTCCGTTCTTCATAAAAATGCTTTTAGCTGAATAAGAGCGACTCGACGCCCCACTACAGCCCGGCAACTATATAAAATTATCGGCAAAGGGTTTTGTAACTCGCGTCAATCTAATTGCAACTTCGTGACTACTGGTTCCATCTTCCATTAGTAGCTTTTATCTCTGAAAGCTGTAGCTAAAGGGGTATTAGTCGAACTCTGCATGCATGTATGCTTTAGTGTCGTAAAGGTTGGATTAAGTATGAAGAAAGTGAGAGATAGACGATAGTGCTTTTAAAAGGTCTAGTTAGTTGGCTGTTGCATCACAGGTCTACTAGTCTCCCAGGTCACGTTCTAATCGTCGAAGGTAGAGATGCGCAAGGCCGTAGATTCTCGGCCAACTAGTTGAATAGTCCGGCATAATTAATTGCTTGGTTTGAGACTACATACCTAGATGGTTTAGTGTCCAAAGTTTGTTTATTTTTAGCGGGCTTACTTGTAAGTTACCATTCCTACTAAATACAGCTCTATGTAATAACAAAAGTGTTTGCTATTCTGTTATAGGTGGACCGACGACCTAATAAAGATAGCAGGAAGGCGCTAGATGCAGGCCGCTACCAACCGTGCGATGTGGAAGTCATTCATGTTCAGCAGTGGACGTCCTGTGGCTGAAATGATGATGATGATGATTCTGTTATGTATCTAATATACCAACACCTCAAGTGTACGTTTTTTTGTTCTTCTCACACGTACCTCATACCATACACGAGTCGGCCATACTAATATACTGTTTTGTTCTCAGATCA
Source organism: Ostrinia nubilalis (assembly GCF_963855985.1). Lineage (NCBI taxonomy): Eukaryota > Metazoa > Arthropoda > Insecta > Lepidoptera > Crambidae > Ostrinia > Ostrinia nubilalis. Next base: position 1,616,914 of record NC_087099.1, on the reverse strand, counting down.
TAGAAAAGGTTTTGTTAAATTGATTTTGATGTTAAAATTAGTTTGTTAATCTTTGACATTAATGAAAATCGACTGCCTCGGAGCTTTAAATCTAATTTTGAGCTTCGTTTCCTTCGCTTTGAGCTTTTAAATTTTTCTTTTTTCTTGTCTGACTATCGGCAAAAAAACAACCAGTAATAAAAAATTGGAAGTGGGTACGTCTCTAGCTACAAGTCTAGACAGCCGTCTGTCGATTCAATACCATATTTATATCGATTCCAAGTGCCATTTGTTGTGACGACAGGAGCGTTTGCTGTTGAAATCTGTTTGATCAATTAGTTTGAGATTTGTAAGCTTGTTTTAATTGATTCGAGTTTCAGATTTCATCGGACTAGTTAATTATCGATACTTTGCGAAGGTTTTTGGTGAAATTCTATATTTTTTTAAGTTTTCTTTAAATCAAGTTAAGATTGAAATTACCAAAGTAATAGTTACAATGTCTAAATCAATATTGCCTACTATAGCAGGTAATATTAATTTAGAAATAAAAGTATCATTTTATTAAATTGAAGAAAATAAGAAAATGTGATATTACATTCGTAAAGGAAATCGTATAATTTCGAATTAATACTCCATTGGAACCAGACAAAAATTGCCGAAATTATTCCGCCTTTTCCATTACCCTTTTAAAATACACCTCACCACAAAACCTCAGTATGAGAACATGCATTTCCCTTTATACATATTATAAAAGTTATTGTTCTCCCGCCGAAATCCATTTCTCGTTCGAATTTTTGAATAACTACGGAAGCCGACATTCGGGGGCAAATTCATTTTTCCTGTTGCCAAAGTGGAGAACCGAATTCTCGTCATTTTATAGACTAATATTCTTTAAACACCCGGTTTCTTTTACAGTGAGAGCGAGCGAGGGAGCGGGTTAGGGAGGCTGGGGCCACTCTATGGCGGTTATCACACTGCGCCGCGCTCCGCCGCGGTGCGCGGGGCGACAGATTTAATCATTGTATGCAAGTACTTCAGTTTGTATAGAAAACACGCGCGGCACTTTACACTGACAACGCGCTCCGCGGCGGAGCGCGGCGCAGTGTAATAACCGCCTATCTACGAGTATGACTCTATGTTGAAATAAAACATCAAATTGGGAACCGGACATACATATTGCACACTGGTGGTTCCGTAATCTCTCTCATCTCATCTTAATAGTCCACCATCAACCAGTTGGAAATTAGAAAAGAAAATAGTCAGTTGAAACCACTAGTTACAAACACTGAGTACACAGACAAGTGTCTCTTCAATTTAGGTGTTAGAAAACAGGTAAAAGCTGTACTATTTACTACAGAACTCCAAAAAACGAAAGTACTTATTGATGTTGTACGAGTATTAGTATATTGTATTGTTGGCATCTAAAAATCGAAGTTTTTAAGCTTGCACTTTAATTTACTTACTAACTGACACAGCAAACACTGTTTAGCAGGGGTATGAAAAATAGTCAAGTCGTTTGGAGAAGTTATGCTACAAACACTCTCACACGAGAATTTCATATTAAAAGTCGTTTTACTTTATTTTGTTGATTTTTGTCCGCTATTAAGCTCGCTGTTTTCTCGTGAACGAAGTCGGTACAAAAGACGGAAGTTCTTTGTACAGTTTTTCGGGTAATGTGTGGAAATGACTCTATTTGTTTCGCTTCCTTTGGGGAAATGAGCTGGTTTGTGGGAGAGTGCGGTGCGTACTGTGTGCAATGATTTGGGCGCTGTTTAGGCAGACTTGGGTTTGACGAGAGAGGAGTGTTGTTCAGATGTCGATCGATTTGAGCTCAGTCGAGGACTAAAAGTTGGCAAAGTTAAGTTAATGCTACTAACTTTAAGTATATGATAGAATTTAAATATGATAATATAGAAAAGTAAGTACACCTACTTATGTCCTTTTAAGTAAATTATAGAAAACAGTAAATTGATATTTTTGTGGGAGATTAAAAAGCAGAAATAAGAGTTAATATAAATTTTGTACTTCAATTTATTATCACAATTTCCCTTCTACTTTTATACGATCGGTTACTATGGTTGCTACGAGCGTGATCGTCACTCATATACCTACCTAGGTTACTCGTATTTTCAAATTGGTAAACATTTCTTTATGCAGGGTGGCCAAAACAGTGAGGTCTAAAAGAAAAATTTAGATTCCTTACATCAAGGTGTACCTAAATCACCCCCATGTATGTAATACGATTGTGCTTAGTTTAGGAGATAGAGTTAATTTTGTGATATTTTAAAATTTTATGACCTAGTAGGCTTTAAACATTTTTTTCTTTTTTTTGGGTTGACTTTTTTCGGATTTCTTTTTTTCGACAGATTTGTTATTAATTGCAGATGTTTAAAAAAAATAATCACCTTCCTAGCTTTGATTCAAGATACAAAAGTTTTGCTAGAAACATTAAAATTATGCTTTTATCAGAATACTATCTTCAACTTAAAAGTTTAAGTAAAAAAAAAGAATTTCCATAGGTCCAAAACCATTTTAAAAACTGCGCCGTTTCCTGAACATTCATAATAATACAAAAAAACATGTACTTAATGGGCCACTATTTCCTGTAATCGGTCCACTAAAGTGGTAAGTCGGAGATTCCGTTACATGTTTTTAACTGTCTTAGAGTGAATTAATATTGGGAATCCTCTAAGTTTACATTACGTAGAACAGATTTAGAGCAGTAACTGGACAGAACATGTTTTTATTCTCAACGAGGAAGCTCTTGCCCTTCATCACACCTGGCGGAAACTGATGATTAGGCTGAAGGTGGAAGGGAACTTCAACTACAGAGGAACTATAGCTTCCTACCTCCAAATGCCGGAATACAGTAATGCTATTAACATTATTGTTATAGTGACAGACTTAGGAAAATAGAGTTGCTAGCCAGGCAGACTTAGATCAAACCCTATCGCCAACCAAACTGAGCAGAAAATTTCACCTTCACTGGGAATCAAACCGGGACCTCTGAAACTTACCTCTTACCACTTGAAGACAGAGGCAGTTGTTACATTTTACTGTTACCCTTGAAATACCTACTACAGTGAGAAGAAGAAGGAGGGATATTTGGTTTATGTTCATTAAAACTTACTTAAAATAACAATGTGTTCCAGAATTTGGAGGTAGGAAGCCATAGTTCCTCTGTAGTTGAAGTTTCCTTCCACCTTCAGCCTAATCATCAGTTTCCACCAGGTGTGATGAAGGGCAAGAGCTTCCTTGTTGAGAATAAAAACATGTTCTATCCAGTTAATGCTCTAAATCTGTTCTACGTAATGTAAACTTAGAGGATTCCCAATATTAATTCACTCTAAGAAAGTCAAAAACATGTAACGGAATCTCCGACTTACCACTTTAGTGGACCGATTACAGGAAATAGTGGCCCATTAAGTACATGTTTTTTTGTATTATTATGAATGTTCAGGAAACGGCGCAGTTTTTAAAATGGTTTTGGACCTATGGAAGTTCTTGTTTTTACTTAAACTTTTCAACCGACTTCAAAAAAGGAGGAGGTTCTCAATTCGACCCGTATGTTTTTTTTTTTTTTTTTTTTTTTTCTATGTTTGTTACGCGATAACTCCGCCAATTATGAACCGATTTGAACAAATCTTTTTTCGGCGTATAGGTAATACCTCAAGGGTGGTCCCATTTAAATTTAATAATAAAAAAAACAACCCCCAAGGGTGGAAAATTGGGGATGAACTTTTTTATACGCAATATCTCCGCCGATTATAAACCAATTTGAACGATTATTTTTTTGTTGAATAGGTATTATCAAAAGGGTGGTTTCATGCGAATTTGAAGAAAATATTTCACCCCCAAGGGTGGAAAATTGGGGATGAACTTTTTTATACGCAATATCTCCGCCGATTATGAACCAATTTTTTTTGGTCTCAGTGTACTGCCTACCTTCAGTGGTAACATCAAGGTAATAATTAGTTAACTAAAAAGCAAGAAATAAGTAAAATTTTATAAAAAAAAATAAAACCGACTCCAAAAAACCTACACTAAAACGTAGAAAAATAATTACTAATTACCTACTTATTTATTAGGACGAATTATTAATATTTATGTAGGTATACCATGATTGATACTTTTGGAGTCGGTGCAGGCAAACTTTACATGTTTCATAATCTTGGCACCGACTCCAGAAGTATCAATCATGGTATACCTACATAAATATTAATAATTCGTCCTAATAAATAAGTAGGTAATTAGTAATTATTTTTCTACGTTTTAGTGTAGGTTTTTTTACGTTGAAAATTTGATAGTGTTCTGATAAAAGCATAATTTTAATGTTTCTAGCAAAACTTTTGTATCATGAATCAAAGATAGGAAGGTGATTATTTTTTTCAAACATCTGCAATTAATAACAAATCTTTCGAAAAAAAGAAATCTGAGAAAAGTCACCCCAAAAAAAGATAAAAATGTTTAAAGCCTACTAGGTCATAAAATTTTAAAATATCACAAAATTAACTGTATCTCCTAAACTAAGCACAATCGTAATATACATGGGGGTGATTTAGGTACACCTTGATGTAAGGAATCTACATTTTTCTTCTAGACCTCACTGTTTTGGCCACCCTGTATACGAACAAAACTGTTTGCTATCACATTCATTTGATCAAACTGACAATGACGGAGCACGTTTCCGTATTTATCACTGCCATCATTTACATAGCATACGATTTTGTAAACTATTATAACACAACTTTGAAATATTCCCTCCGAGGCCCTCACATACGGTACGGAATTTGCATAAAAAAGAAATATGCAAATCTGAATAAGGTCACGCCAATAAACTCTCGGAACATGGCCGCCGCGTGAGCGCGCTGTAAATAATATAGAACAGTCATACGAGCTGGTAGATTTAAAAGAGTTTGGCTGTTTTCTGACTTGTCGGCGCGGCAGCGGCACGACATCAGCACGCTCGGCATACACATATTGAGTCTGTGCCGCGCCGCTGCCGCGCAAGCCGCGCCAATCAGGAAGGCTCCATTGATATACAGAGTGGAATTTTGTAATGCCACCTGGAGGAAAAGTACTCTTAATATTGTAGATAGAATTTTTTCTCAAAGAAAACATTCCTTTATTTTTTAAAAGAAATATAATTGCTTTCAAAGATTTCCAAAAATTTGCTTGCCACACCCGGGAATCGAACCAACTAAAATCTGTTAAAAATTACATCCTGTATTTTTATTACATCGATCGTTAGGGTTAACTATAAGGATTAAATCTCTCTAAAAAACTTGATTAATCAAATGAAAAGAAAACCATGAAATCTTAAATTATTTTAATTATGTATAGAAGATAGTATGGTATGGTAGTGAATTTTCTAAAAAAAAATCGAAAATCTTTGAATGCAGTTCTCTTTCTTTTCAAAAATAAAGGAATGTTTTCTTTCCGTATTTTTTTCTATCTACAGGATTAAGAGTACTTTCCCTCCAGGTGGCATTACAAAATTCCACCCCGTATAAAGTACGGCCAACTAGCAGCGATACAAAAGGTCTATACGACTGTCGAGTTGACAATATATTCTGTCTCTTCCCATCTTGTCTATTTGTCGCAATGTCTCGTTCTCCCTCCAAAATATGTCAAAGTCAGACGGGTTCACCCGTGACATTGGGTTTGTTTACATTTGGCATCGCTTCTCGTTGGCCGTACTTTAGGCGCTCGGTAAGCTTTCGGTACCGCGTATGCCGAGCGTGCTGATGTATGTCGTGCCACTGACGCGAAATCAGAAAACGGCCTTAGTTTCTTTTCGAGGTAGGTTCTGATTGCCCGTATGCACCATGCTAACAGAATTCATATTCTGTAATAGGTTGTTGGTCGACCCCCAGTCTTCCCGTGGATGTTGTAAACATCAGGGTTCCATAACCCGTGGCGAGCGTGGAGAATAATGTATACCAAATCCTCCGTGATGCCTCTGGTACTCGTAAATTAGACAGAAAGAAAGAAAGATAGTATTTATTTGATGAGAGTATTAAGCGTTTCAAATAAATAACAACTTAAACAGTAACAAACAGAGTACACGCACCAAAATGGCATCTGCTCAGTGTAGTTAAATGACCTGATGATGATTATGATGACATTAACATGGTTGTTGACCCAAATAAGGGCACGTGGCAAATATACGAATAAATTGCCCTATCATCACTCAGCGACAAGAAATATTATAAAAAGTGTTAGCCTTAGACATATTATGAGAAATTGTAAAGATATTAATATGAGACACGATAAAAATCGACAAAAATATTTATTTAGAATACAAAAGGTAAAGAACATAATATTATAAAAGTTTAAAAAATTTGCAAAAACAAAATACACAAAATAATGTAGCGTCTAAAAACGCCAGTTCTGCATGCTGGCTTACATACATAAGTTTCAGTGTAACTGAATTTCAAAATAAAACAAAAATTACCCACACGAACTCACGCGCTTTCCGTAATAAAAATTCATAGCACCGAAGTAAAGGCTAGACACTTCAGCGAATTCATTTTTGTTGTTATGAGCGTCGGAAGGAGAGGTAATCGAATCTTTGGACGTCAGATCAAGGGGCGGAGACGATTGACGAGGCTTGTACGGACGAGAGCACATCAAGCTTCACACAGAGGTATCTTATACAGTTGGAATAAAAGCTAGTTTGCAACAGAAATTAATGGTTTGATGTGCTATCGACTGTACATAACTGGCAATAGAGAACAGCAATGGAAGAGAAAGGAAAAGTATTTATTGCCCTCTAGCTCCAGCCAGCGGCTTCACGCGGAAATTTCTATTGGAAATTCACAATTTTTCCATGGAAATTTTCCTTTTATGAATTGTTCTGGCATTTAATAATACAGATTAACATGCTGTTCATTTAACACGTTTTAATCTCATTTGGGCTTAATGTAAATGGAACGAAAATTAACGAGACACTAAACTACAAAGCGGCAATGAGTAAACAACACATTTTCATATTCACTTACATCCAGAGCTGTTCTATATTTAGAAACACGATACTATGATAAAATTGAGATTTTTACTGTGCAAAAACGCTTTAACATGGAAACCGCTCGCACTAAGCGTTTGGATGACTCTTTTATAATGCGAACAGCTAGGGACTGGAATTCGCTGCCTGCTGCTGTCTTTCCCGAAAACTATAATCCGGGCCTTTTCAAGGCGAGAGTGAATAGGCACTTGCAGGGCAGATATGTACCATCCTAGACTACATCCCACTTATCATCAGGTTGCAAGAAAGGATTTTTTCCTGGCGGCTTGGTGACTGGAATTGAACCGCCACCGGTGCAGACTGAGAAGGTGGTGAATTGTCTGCACGTGAAAAAGGGGTTGTCCGGCTTGCAGAAATTTATAAAAGTTACCGTTCCTTGTATGAGATTAAAAAAATGTAAATAAAACAGCTCCCTCTCAATTGACACAATTTATTTTTATCTCGTATGCTCGTATATAGTTAACAATTACGATATTATAATAACTACTGTAATAGTTAGTGCCAATCTCAAGGGATTCAGGGTCGTTAATTAGGTTCGGTTTGGTGAATATTATTGCCACTACAAATTTCTTAAAACTCAGCCTAAATATTAAAAGACTCTAATAGTTAAGATAACTGCACGATGTCAGGTCGGAAAGACTCCTACTTGAAGGATGGAAAAGTGGGTACCTTGGAAGCCATGCGGTTATAAGCCGTTACCCTGAACGTTCCTCTCTTCTTCCGGGGTCCAACGGGTCTCGCACACTTTTAGGCTCCAAGCAGCGTCCTCCACGGCCTCAAGCGCGCAGTGCCAGATGAAGCTCTTGCATCTCTTCGACAGGTAAGCGTTCAAACTCTTGCAGAGACAGAGGTTTGATGACAAGGAGGAAATGCGAAGAGATCAGCAGTTTAAAAAGGAGAAATATTTCATACGAAATGAAGAGAAATCAAAATATATGAAATATCATCAAAATATTATGTTTAAATTATAAAATTTTGTAAAATATGAAATCTTTGAACTATAAAAATTTGTAAAATTATGAAATTGTAAAATGTTTGAACTATAAAATAATGAAATCCCGCATCTGAAACGAAAAACACGAGCGTCAGCATCACATGTGGAACGTGGCATCAGGTTATGAAAAAACCCGCAATGGGAAAGAAATACTTACGAAGGCTGTTCACTAATTTGAGCTTCGCTCGCAGCCCTCAGCAACCCAATACCCTCATCCGAATAGGATTTAGGGAATTTCTGAAAGAAACGATCACATGAAATACCACGTACTGGAATACGAAAAATATCAATCACGAAAAATAAATAAATTCTCCGACGGGAACTTACCTCATGTGTGATTATTTTTAAAATATATTAAGAAATTATCGTGGATGCATTCTGCATTCCACGATTTGAAACACAGGGGATTACATCCCCGAAAATAATAAAATTGCGGTTGCGCAAGATCGACCAAAATTCCAAAGTGATTTGACAGCTCAACTGACAGCCTGCGAGTCATTGACATCGCAAGACGTTTCGTTTCGCCGCTTAGAAAAGAAAATACTAATAAAAACCATGATGAAAACAATTTCCAGAACACTGAAAATATTCCATTAAAAATAGAATAATCAAAATAAAGACATTAGGAAATGTTTCACCAAAATATATTTGAATTGACTGAGCAAAAAGCGCCATCTATTGCAAATTAATTCTAAATCACGCCAATAGATGTCGCCAGTGGTATCCTAAATCCAAATATCGAGAAGAAATATCAATTTGTGAAAACAGCCAAAACTGCAACGCTACAATACCCTCCCCCCTAGACATTCGCACGGAGAAAGAATCTGAGCTGCCCTCAGCGAACTACAAACTGAAAAAGAAAAAAAATGTGTCTAAACGCAGAAAGACCTCAAAAAGAAAACATTCCAGCAGAAACTTCAACTAAAAAAAAAAATCTAGAAAACAAACAACGAGTTGTAGGGTATACTGTCATAACAGGAACAAAAACAACCTGACTTTTCACTAAGCAAAACAAACCAGATGAAAACCAACTACCAGGACTGATGTTCTTCAAACCTAAAACAATCTCTGCTGTCCGAGCATAAATAAAACCCAACACTAACATACAATCATCTTTCATACCTCTCTTTCATACCTGTAAGCATCAGTTTAAAATTACACTGCTTGCCACCTGCATTCAAAATTCCCCATAGAGTCCCAACTGTGAACCAGTGGTACTCGAAATCCCCAGTAACGTTGTAAGGCTATTTCGGCCATTACTAACATATTTTCTGGAATAGCCATCCAGTGGGCCCTAGGGAAAGTGTATATTTCAACACATGTCATCCCTAGAAAAAATGTCTGGGTTAAAAAACCACAGAACAAAAATGTCGCTGGCCACAATATAAATTGGACGTCATCGCAACAAAACACAAAACACAGGGAATAGTGCATAGAAGCACATGATGTCATCCCTGGAAAAGACAAAACAAACGAGGCATGTATATAGGGGATACATAGCACTCAAACAAAACAAAACAAAAACACAGAGATAAAATCTCTGGAAAAAAAATATCTGAACTTTAAGTTACAGATAAAGCACCGAGGCTAAACTGTAGCAGCTACCCGACAACTCGAATGTGTCCAAAAAAATTTTGCTATAAAAGAATCTATTAAATTCCCAACAGAAAAACTACACAATTACGATTGTGTCCAAAAAAAAATTTAGCTATAAAAGAATCTATTAAATTCCCAACAGAAAAACATTTCACAATACGATTGTGTCAAAAAAAAACTAAACTCATAAGTTAGTTATGAAAGTAAAGTACCTACCTACCCAGAAAAAAAAATCTTAAGTCCTACGACTGAGAACCTTGGTATAACTATTAATTAAAAAAAAACTTCCTTAAAGAAGGTAGCCTAATAAAATTATTTTTGAAAAAAAAACTATGTGGCAAAAATATTTTCCAAAAGTTAAATGAAAATTAATCATTAATTTATACAAATTTAAGAGAATGGCACTTTCCTAAAATTAATAACTTTCAATTGTTATCGTAACCAAAAAATAATCAATTAAGTTATTCCCGTATAAAAATTAACAAGTTAGCAAGTGTACCCACAAACAACTCACTAGCCAGTAATAACATTATGTACCAAACCTTATAATACACTGCAGTATAATGCCTAAATAACTAATAGGAATATCTGCCTTAAGTTATCAAAATTTAGCCAAATTAAATTAATTAAAGGTTATAATATTTTGCTAACATTATGTAATACAAAATAATGTGTACTAAGTAACATAAAATAAAAGTTATATGTCCATAGTGACACAAAAGCAATTTGTTACCTAAGTACATAAACAATAATAAAGATTTTAGTTAGCTATGTAACAAAATATCTGGGAAGGTACTTTAAAATACATTATGTACTTACTTATTATGAGTACAAATTAATAAACACTAAAATTAAAACTAAAACTGTGTTTGTCTTGTATGAAAAAACAAAATAATTAAAGTAAGTAACTAAAAGTTATCTTCTATATATATAAAAGAAAGTCGTGTTAGTTACTTCGCTTATAACTCAAGAACGGCTGAACCGATTTAGCTGAAAATGGTCAGGGAGGTAGTTTAGAGCCAGGAGAAGGACATAGGATACTTTTTATCCCGTTCGAAATTAAAAAAAAAGTCTGCTTATTTATTGCCATTAAGGCGGAACAAAGTTCGCCGGGTCAGCTAGTAAGCTATAAAGCCCAAAAGCAGTGTAGGTATAAAATAAATATAACCTAACAAAAAAAATGTTACTTACTTGTCCCAACATAATATACAAAATAAGAGTTGCAACACAAAAAATATGTAACCTAACATCATGTAAACTAACCTCGTATACAGTAATGTAGTACGCTCTGTTATAATGGTTAACATAATAAGTTTAAAGTTGACAACCTAAATAAAAAAATTATGTGGGCATCACAAATAAAATAAATTACAAAAAAAAACAAGACAAACAACAGCACACACATGAGAGATTCCCTAATAAAAAAATATTTAACAACAAAATAGAAGTGTATGAGCGGACAGTCAGCACACAATGTTGCTTCCATTATTGGCTTTCCACCCATAAACTTCATAAAAAAATGTGGCAATAATAAACAACAAAAGATGGGCGCCACTGCAAGAAAGGATTTTTTCATGGCGGCTTGGTGACTGGAATTGAACCGCCACCGGTGCAGACTGAGAAGGTGGTGAATTGTCTGCACGTGAAAAAGGGGTTGTCCGGCTTGCAGAAATTTATAAAAGTTACCGTTCCTTGTATGAGATTAAAAAAATGTAAATAAAACAGCTCCCTCTCAATTGACACAATTTATTTTTATCTCGTATGCTCGTATATAGTTAACAATTACGATATTATAATAACTACTGTAATAGTTAGTGCCAATCTCAAGGGATTCAGGGTCGTTAATTAGGTTCGGTTTGGTGAATATTATTGCCACTACAAATTTCTTAAAACTCAGCCTAAATATTAAAAGACTCTAATAGTTAAGATAACTGCACGATGTCAGGTCGGAAAGACTCCTACTTGAAGGATGGAAAAGTGGGTACCTTGGAAGCCATGCGGTTATAAGCCGTTACCCTGAACGTTCCTCTCTTCTTCCGGGGTCCAACGGGTCTCGCACACTTTTAGGCTCCAAGCAGCGTCCTCCACGGCCTCAAGCGCGCAGTGCCAGATGAAGCTCTTGCATCTCTTCGACAGGTAAGCGTTCAAACTCTTGCAGAGACAGAGGTTTGATGACAAGGAGGAAATGCGAAGAGATCAGCAGTTTAAAAAGGAGAAATATTTCATACGAAATGAAGAGAAATCAAAATATATGAAATATCATCAAAATATTATGTTTAAATTATAAAATTTTGTAAAATATGAAATCAGGGTGTCCACTGCAAATGTTCGAAAAAATTCCCTGACTTTTCCCTGACTTTCCCTGACATTTTTTTCAAAATTCCCTGACCAACTATGTATAGGTACAACGTGTCCCAAAATTCAAGGATAAGCCGACGACACAGGATGGACATAGTCATGACTACTTTAGGAAAAATAAGGAAAAAAATCTATCTCAATTATTTTTTACTTACACAATAAATTATGAAATTCAACGAAAATTGACACCCCTTATGATATTTTACATTACCACTACCACAATTTTTCAATAATTCCTGGTTTTCTGTTTATATCGGCAACTTAAGTAGTGCTGCTGTTCACCCCAACTCTTAAAACCCCCAGAATCCTTGCAGTTTTTACACAAAAGTTAATCAAAATATTTTATTTCCTTAAAAGTTTGAACGATTTTTACTTTCACTCCACTTTGACTCATCGTTTTGTAAAAAAAAAAGTATGAACACTACTGCGGCAAGTTTTTTTAAAGTTGACGCAACTATCCAAGATTCCAAAATGGTACTCTAAGAAACCTAGTCGCAAAAAAGATATGCGTACCATTTTTACAAGCACTTCGCTTGTTAGTTAGTATGGGATAAATCTTACAACTGAATTTAAAACCAGTTCTCCTTAATCAATTGAGCTGAAATTTGGTATACTTGTGTAAGTACGATGACAATGCAATATTATGGTACCATTGAGCTGGATGGAGTCAGAGTCAGAGAGACATTGAGATAAGAACTCTTAACGAAACCGCGGAATTGCATCTAGTTTGGGTTCGTTGGACTTGTCTTATCAAGCACTTTAGTGCTAGATGATGTCCAGGGTCCTGATGATGAAGTCAAGAGGTGGCAGGAGCTGGCCATAGGAAGTCCTAAACGAAACGGCGGAAGCTTATCGAGTTTGGGTTCGTTGGATTTGTCTTCCCGAGCACTTAGGCCATGAGATTGAGAAACAACTAAAAAGTTTAAAATAAAGTTGTAATAAAAAAAAAACTTTTTTAAAAACAACCTTGACTTCGTTTGAAAATTATAATTGACTTCATCATCAGGACCCTGGACATCATCTAGCACTAAAGTGCTCTAAAAGACAAATCCAACGAACCCAAACTAGATGCAATTCCGCCGTTTCGTTTAGAAGTTCCTGTGGCCACCTCCAGTTTCAGCTCAATGGTACCATAATATTGCATTTTCATCGTACTTACATAAGTATACCAAAGGATGGTGCCAGGGTCTGGACCAAGTGCTGCCCAGAATCAATCCATAGTGCATTTTGTTCCTCAGGCCAATACTAATGTGTAAACCGAAGTGCACTGAAATCTATCCATGGAGTTAAGAGAAAAAAAGAGTTATGTTTTGAATTATTTAAATACAAAATATCATCGATGTATACGTCCTACGCATAAGATTTCGCGATTTTGGCATTAAATAACACTCGATATGTTGAACTTAACCGTAATGCATCCGTACACTTTACTTTAGTGCGACTTAGACATTATTTATAAGCAAACTAGTGCTGTTGCAGTAGTTTGGTTAGTTGACAGAAATCATTATTTCCAAAATGAAGCAAGAAGTTTTAGTTCTCTATCCTTGCGAAAAATCAATTTATTGGTGTATTACAATCGATTATTGAAGTTATTGTAAGCTAAAACTTCTTGCTTCATTTTGGAAATAATGATTTCTGTCAACTAACCAAACTACTGCAACAGTGCTAGATCGCTTATAAAGAATGTCTAAGTCGCACTAAAGTAAGGTGTACGTATGCAGTATGGTTAAGTTCAACATATCGAGTGTTATTTAATGCCAAAATCGCGAAATCTTATGCGTAGTACGTATACATCGATGATATTTTGTATGTAAATAATTCAAAACAAAACTCTGTTTTTCTCTTAACTCCAGGGATAGATTTCAGTGCGCTTCGGTTTACACATCAGTATTGGTCTGAGAAACAAAATGCACTATGGTTTCATTCTGGGCAGCACTTGGTCCAACTTCCATACATGGATTGGCACTGTCCTTTCAGCTCAATCGGTTGAGGAGAACTGGTTTTAAATTCAGTTGCAAGATTTATCCCATACTAACTAACAAGCGAAGTGCTTGTAAAAATGGTACGCATATCTTTTTTGCGACTAGACTTCTTAGAGTATTATACCATTTTGGAATCTTGGATAGTTGCGTCAACTTTATAAAAAACTTGCCGCAGTAGTGTTCATACTTTTTTTTTACAAAACGATGAGTAAAAGTGGACTGAAAGTAAAAATCGTTCAAAATTTTAAGGAAATAAAATATTTTGATTAACTTTTGTGTAAAAACTGCAAGGATTCTGGGGGTTTTAAGAGTTGGGGTAGACAGCAACACTACTTAAGTTGCCGATACAAACAAAAAAACAGAAATATTTGAAAAATGGTGGTCGTGGTAATGTAAAATATCATAAGGGGTGTCAATATTCGAAGAATTTCGTAATTTATTGTGTAACTTAAAAAATAATTGAGATAGATTTTTTTCCTTATTTTTCCTAAAGTAGTCATGACTATGTCCATATTGTCCATCCTGCGGCGCCGGCTTATCCTTGAATTTTGGGACACGTTGACTTTTCGGATAGATCCAGTTAATTCTGTAACCTATTACTGATATCGTTTGAAAGAGCTCGTGAAGCACTTTCAAGATCAGTAAGCAGTTTTCGATATTTTGTGTAGTTTAGAAATAATCGAATGAGATCACTTATCGTTTCCACCCTGTATTAATAGCACTCACAGTGAAGTGCTCACTAGTCTGCACTCAATAATCAAATCAATAAATAATTATAAAAAAAAATATAAATAAACATAAGTTATAAGTTGCACTTTCACATCGACAATAGAAAATATATCATTTTACTGAAACAAAAAAGTACAACTATTAAAACAAAAAGGAGTAATCTAGTTATGACAAAAAAAATCATAACATAGATCACTCTAATCCTGAAAAAAAAACTATATGAAAGTATTAATCTAATTATGAACAAAATTATATCATAATTTAGATCAATCCACTTCATTAGATAAAAAACTAAAAAGGAGTAATATAATTATGACTAAAAACAAAGTCATAATGTAGATCACTCCAAACCTGAAAAAAAAAATGCTTCGATAGTCTAGATCAAAGGTCTTTCTAGAGCATAAATTAATTAAATCCCTCATTTTACAATCACTGGGAAATTTCGGGAGACAAACAGTGTTTTGGTAGACAAAATCTCAATGTTTCCCTGACTTTCCAGGTGACCCCTCTATTTCACTGACTTTCCCTGACTGCTATGAGCTTCCCTGACTTTTCCCTGACTTTCCCTGACTTTCCAGAATGTGGACACCCTGGAAATCTTTGAACTATAAAAATTTGTAAAATTATGAAATTGTAAAATGTTTGAACTATAAAATAATGAAATCCCGCATCTGAAACGAAAAACACGAGCGTCAGCATCACATGTGGAACGTGGCATCAGGTTATGAAAAAACCCGCAATGGGAAAGAAATACTTACGAAGGCTGTTCACTAATTTGAGCTTCGCTCGCAGCCCTCAGCAACCCAATACCCTCATCCGAATAGGATTTAGGGAATTTCTGAAAGAAACGATCACATGAAATACCACGTACTGGAATACGAAAAATATCAATCACGAAAAATAAATAAATTCTCCGACGGGAACTTACCTCATGTGTGATTATTTTTAAAATATATTAAGAAATTATCGTGGATGCATTCTGCATTCCACGATTTGAAACACAGGGGATTACATCCCCGTAAATAATAAAATTGCGGTTGCGCAAGATCGACCAAAAATCCAAAGTGATTTGACAGCTCAACTGACAGCCTGCGAGTCATTGACATCGCAAGACGTTTCGTTTCGCCGCTTAGAAAAGAAAATACTAATAAAAACCATGATGAAAACAATTTCCAGAACACTGAAAATATTCCATTAAAAATAGAATAATCAAAATAAAGACATTAGGAAATGTTTCACCAAAATATATTTGAATTGACTGAGCAAAAAGCGCCATCTATTGCAAATTAATTCTAAATCACGCCAATAGATGTCGCCAGTGGTATCCTAAATCCAAATATCGAGAAGAAATATCAATTTGTGAAAACAGCCAAAACTGCAACGCTACAAGGTGCGATTGTGGTCAAATACCTGCCTTGTTGTGCATAAAAAAAACAGTTTACATCCTCGTGCACAAAATACGTGTATCTCTTTGAATATTAACAAAGAGTTTGATTCCTATGTCTCGGAAAATATTTACTTGCACTTTAGTTACTTGTAAAAAATATTTTTCGCAGCTAAAAAATGCTCACGCTTCATTGTTCATCAATTTATGAATCTGAACTATTCCAAACACATTTTTTATTGCACTTACACTATGTTACATTAAAAAAATAATTGAAAATACATTTTAATTACTTACTTCAGTACTGTCTATCTACTAAACTTTCTAGGCCCGATCAGATGCCGTAAGCAACTAAAGTGTGCTTATTTAGCTCAATCCGATTTGGCTTGTTCATCCGAATTTCAGCTGTCAATTCAATCCGGGATTGAATCCACAACCGGCCGGGTAATGGAATTGTTTGTTACCAGTGACACGCGTATTTTGGATCGAGTTAGTGCCGTTATAAAGAGTTCAATCGGAACGAATGAATTTTAAATTATATTCATAAACGTTTTCCGTTTTGTTTTTGTTTTTCTGCAATTTTTGAGATTGAATCACGTTTCAACTTCGAAAATAGGGTTTGTTAGTTGTAGTTAGTATATTATTTATTATGTTTTGTTATTAGTGGTGACTGAGTTTGTTCCGGCGTTTCTTCTAAGCACTTGCCATATGTTTGTCTCGAAGCGCTGGTAGGGCCCAAAAGATAAGGAGACATGTAAAGTGCCCCATAAGGGCTACCTTTTCTTTGTTTTTATTATTTACATTTAGACGTTCATAAGTGCCACTTGTGGTCTAAACTGAATAAATATTTTTGATTTTGATTTTTTGACTTTGATTATTAGTTATTGGGTAGTTAGGTGTTCTACACGTTTAAGGTCTGAATGTGATGATTCTTTTCTTGGAAATTCATCACACTGTAATATCTAATACTAACACAGTCTTTAGATACTAACAGCAGCCACAGATTGACACCAATGCCTCTAGACAATAATATCTCTAGATAAATTCAAGTAAAATGCAGGTCAAGAGCTGTGTAGTTAAAGAATGGTACAGTTTTTCAAATTTCTAATTAGGTACAAAAATGTAGCGAAGCAATCATAAAATTGAATCTATGACGATTTTTACAACGTAAACACAGGGTCTCTATATCCAACACAATAGAAGAAGTATTTACACTATCTCAAAGATAAATTTAACCGCCGAAGACACTGTAAGCGTATAATTTAAGCGAAACGATTACCCGAAATCGGGGGAAATCCGTAATTTATTCATGATTTAGCGCTAATTCAGGTGCATTACGCCAAATGACTCCTAGGGAGCCAAACAAAATTTAATTGGCGCCATTTCGCGCAAACAAGCGGCCGAGTCGAAACCAATTATCGTTTTCGCGTCGGAATATCGAAAGTTCGCAGCAGGTGCGCGTAACGTTACGTCGTGAAAAGTAGGCGATAGCGGAACTTACGCATTACGCATGTAAAAGTCAAAGTCAAAGTAATTTGCATAAATTTAAATAGTACTTACAAACTTACATGCTCTTAGGCGTTATTCCCCAGTCGATGAATTACCTGATGTAGTGCCCTGAGTGCCCAAGCAACTGCACTCACGAGGATTTGATGAGTGCTGCTGACAACGCCACTCTTGTGGCGGAGTTTTGGGCTGACACTGCCACTGTGTAGGTTTGTTGTCGACACGAAAAGAAGATGCTCTTAGGCACCTATTCAAGCTTGAATAAGCAGCGATCTAATATGTTATGCTTCGCTTAACACTAGAAAGGCCGCCGTCCCATTTTTGTCCCACTCGCAAGTTTGATCGTCTCTAACTTTTTTATTTTTCAACGAAAGTCCATGAAACTTTTTGACTTTTTCTGATTTATTGAATTTTATCATTTTTTAATGTTTTTGATAATATAACATTAATAGATTTTTTTTTTAAATCGGTTTTACCTAGAAGCGCCACTGGGTCAATTTTGTCCCACCCTGGTATTTGCCACAATAATTCGATGTAGAGTCATTTTTTCGAGGAGATACGAAAGTGGAGAGGTGAGGAGAGTTTAGGTAACTCGTGACAATGCAGAAATGTAAATATATTGTACTAGTTTTTGCCTGTGACTTCACCCGAGAGAAATTAAGTTTATCATAGAAAGACCTAATTTCTTGACACTTATCGTTGCTTTTTGACCAAATAACTGATTATTATTCTAAATTATAGCCTATATTATGTTATTCTGAAGTATTAACAATAAAACTGTAAAGTTTTATTAAGATCGGCTTAGTATTTTTTGCGTAAAAGAGTGAAAAAACATCCATCGATCTAACCATGAATCCATACTCACTTAGTTCAAGTTCCAGGCATATATCCACCCATTCATCCTTCCTATCCATTCATCAGTCCATCCATCCTTCAATTCATCAATATTTATTAACCTTAACATTTATAATAATAGTAGGAAGATAGCTTCTAGAAATAAGTCAGTTCATACATTGTATGATTTGATAAATTTTTAAAATGTGTGACTTATAAAATTTTGAAGATTAAACGTACATACTTTTTATTGTAATTGGTAAAAAACTTCATTGTTTGTGTACAGATAACAGAAAAATAACCATACCTATAGAAATTCCTAAACACACAGTACACCAGAGAGACGAAAAACCATACAAAAAAACTTTGTGCAAAATGTGCACTATTATTTGTAAGATATTTATTTTTTCTTTAAAAATAATAATGACTAGTTAAAGTAGTAATTTCGTTATTTTAATACAGTATAAAACCACGTAATATATGACTTTTTTTAAATGAAACCAAAAATATCTGACTTTTAATAATTCAAAATTAAAATTGAATACATTTATATTTTTAAAGAAATAAGTACATATTGTTTTAACCACATAGATAAACCTTTTTTTAAGGATACTACAAATAGTTTTAACCATAATATTCATGCATGAAACTAAGAAATGTTACAAAATACATGCTGGGACAAAATTGACCCAGCGGCGCTTTTAGGGGGGTCGTAATCTTCGGCACTTCTAGTGTTAACCTGCTTTACGTAAGTGAGAGCAAGAAGTGTATATTACGGAGCTGGCTAGCAACTGTATCTAAGTCAAACCCAATGACAGAAGACCAATATCTTTTGTAACAGATATGCTTCGTCTTCTTTTGTATCATATTTAAGGACATAAGTAGTGACAACGAATGTCGAAAACGTTACATTGTCCAAAGGCAAGGCCTTGTACCTGCCGACAAAGTAATATTCATAATTGAATTTATACCAACTTTGTCCCAAGATCGGACAACCGCTTCAACAACCCTAATTTCTTTTTAGATACTTATCTGGATGACTGTAACTATACAGACTGCATTCTGAACAAGTGCGCCATAACACTTATCCCATTCTAGAGTTGCATACACAAAGTTGTCTTTGTTCAGTTTTAGATTGAATTAACTCGACAGAATAAGGATGCATTCAAAATTACAATCTTAATCTACAGATTATGACTTAAGCCGACTCCCCAGTCGTCGCCCGTGGCGTATAAATCACGATTGGCCCGGTGGCCGAGTCATTAGCGGCCCACCGCGACCGGCTCAGATTGAATTGTGACTGTTTCCTGCGGGATTTGCCTCTAATACTAAATATCCAGGATAACCGTAGTTATAATGCTTACGAGAAACTTCTAACTTAGTTAGCCGATTGGAACAAACGAAATGAATGCTGCCGCGAATACAAATTCGCTTGGATTGAAGCGTTTGTTGCTTTGGAAAGTAAATAACTGGATAGTGGAGGTTTTACAATGATTTAAATAGAGATTTATGAGCTTTTGAAACTTTCAGTTAAATAAAGTTAACCAGTTAATTTTGAATGTTTAAATTTTTTTACAATCCTTTGAGCTAAAATTAGATAGTAATCATCTACCCTAAGATTGGTAGCGAGTCATGTAATGTTTATATCAATGAAATCCTTCATTTCATCATCATCATCATCATTTCAGCCATAGGACGTCCACTGCTGAACATAGGCCTCCCCCAATCCTTCATTTGCCTCTGGCAAATTGTAGAAGATCGTCTTCAAACAGTATGTAGAATAAATGACTAAAATGACCGGAATGATGATGGCAAAAGTGTAATTCTGACAAGATCTTACGATTTTATATTATACCTACACTAGCTTTTGCCCGCGGCTTCACCCGCGTGAAATTTAGTGTCACAGATCAGCATAAATTATAACCTGTATGTTAATCTGGGTTACAAACAATAATACTGTAAAGTTTCAACAAAATCCGTTCAGTAGTTTTTGAGTGAAAGAGTAACAATCATCCAGATATCCAAACTTTCGCATTTATAATATTAGTAGGACTAGTAGAATAATAAATGTAAGTAAAAACAAATGAAAACGCAATTCATAAGCCGCGAACCCACATGAGCAACTTAAATGGGTTCTCAATAAACCGGCGGTGCACTGCGCTCGAGCGGTCTTGAGCTGAGCAAACAATTTTAAACTAATGTGCTGGAATATGGAAATACGATACGGCGAAGGTAAATCCAGCGAACTGCTAACTTTGTTTTCTGAACCGCATTACTTAATTTCCTTGAGCTAATACTTGATTTGTTACTTAGTGCTTTGTTTCAAGTTTAAAGGTGAATGAGACGACCGAATGTTTTACCGGGAAATCCAAAGAATGGCTTGTTAAGAAAATAATGTAGGTAGAATTGTGTCAGCTTTTAATTCAGACACAAATGACAATAAATGACAAATGTACTGAAATTTTCTATTACACACTTAACATAAAACAGACTAAAAATTACAAATCCTTTGACGATAGTTTTCTGATAAAATGTTCTGTTTGCAACCTTTTTTCCAGTAATGCACGCGAAAAACTTTTCACTCTGTAAAACTTTTGATTGTAAACTCTCTGAATTATAAATATGCACAGAATATTTTAAATACACTTAATGTTGTACTATGCCATTCTAGTTCACTTATTTTAGTTGAACTAATGGAGTTAGTTGCTAACTTCGGTATACTCCACGTACCCGGTCTTGATACTTGGTGATTAAGTTTGGTGCACACGATTAGCTGGCAGCACTGCGACCTTAATTTGGGTACCTTTCGTGTAATTTGTCACAAACTTGTGACATTTTTACTACAGTAAAAGTAAAAAACTCGATAATAATTTCAAGTAATACAAGAACTACTCGTACACATTGTAGTCGTAATTACCTACATCAGACTACATTTTGGTGTTTAGATTATAGTTTAAAGTAATCCTAATATTAGCATTAACACAAAACTTCTTTCTGGTAGAAAGTACTATTATAGTACTTTGCACTGAAGAGAAAAGTCTTGAGCCTTGAACTTTTTTTATTTTCTTCTCAATTAATTTCGTTGCTGATCCATCAGTATTCATAAAAAAAAGAAGGAACATCTTCACTTTTCAACGGAACAAACTTAGGTGCTAATATTTGTGATACTTTCATACACAGAAATTGCAGAATCAAAAACATATTATTAGTCCCGTTAAACATTCCGATGTGGCTACACTACTCATACAACCTACCTACACAACTTGTTTTGTTCAAAGTTTATGCAGCGCATTATCAACGCGGGTGGAATCACTTCAACAATCGCATGAATTCCTTAAACAATGCTTTAGTATCACTAGTTTCCACTGGTTTATAATGAAAGTTCTGAGTGAATGAGTTTGTTCCGGCGTTTCTTCTCAGCACTTGCCGTATGTTTGTCTCGAAGCGCTGGTAGGGCCCAAAAGATAAGGAGACATGTAAAGTGCTTAAGGGCTACGTTTTTTATTATTTTTTTGACGTTCATAAGAGCCAAAATATTGGTCGAAAATGAATAAAATGTTTTTGATTTTGATTTTATTTGAGAGAAATACCAGAAGTTTGAAAGTAGCTAAAATATAATGTAGGTATCTAGTAAATAACAATCCATCCTATTTAATCCCGAAATAGGTACATAAGTGTAACAAGTACATACGTTCGTTAATAAGTATGTACTTACTTAATTAAAAAAAGGTAAAGTACTAATAAGAATGTTACGTTCAATTTCACATTCGAGTTAAAAAACTTTTTTCCATAACTCTATGAAGTCAATACAGCAAAATTGTAATACAGAAAAAAATACACAGAAACAAGCAATTTATATGCGAATTTCCATTTCAAAAGGACCATTGTAAAACATGAACTCAGTGTTTAAAGTTTTATACATTTTACATTATCCGGCATCTGTGAAACCGTTTCAGCGCTCACAGTGTGAAGGCTGTAACATAGCTTTTAT
Source organism: Ostrinia nubilalis (assembly GCF_963855985.1). NCBI lineage: Eukaryota > Metazoa > Arthropoda > Insecta > Lepidoptera > Crambidae > Ostrinia > Ostrinia nubilalis. The sequence continues at coordinate 1,594,534 of NC_087099.1, read as the reverse complement.
AATATTTCCGCTGCAATCGCTGTACTTATTTTAATATGGCGGAGGATAACGTAATAAGCAGAAAACAGGGTTTAAGCTGCATAATACAAATACAAATACAAAGCATTATAATATTTTTAATCTTTTTCACAACACTTTATAACTGAAAATAATAGATGTTAGATCATTTAATGATAAAAGTAAAGCCAATCTTTACATAAATTATTGTTCTCACATTTACTGTAATTCACAACAAGACTGATAAAACATAATAACATTTATTTATGTGGGCAGATGCATTTGGATTATGCCAAAGTTGGGTTTTGTAGAGAACAGCAATTTAGGTGTTTTGCTTGCGAAACTTTAGTTAAACTACTTAAGTTATTGTTGCATTTTGACGTGAAGAAAACATCACTGGGGAACTTTTCAAAATTGCTGTTTAAGTAGAGTTAAAATTTGAATTCGCCATTCGTAAGAAGGTCACAAGAACATTAAATAAAATTAAGAAAAATGGTCTTTGTTGCTGGTTTTACTCCATATTTATTTACTCGTACCTACAACAGAGCTATGGCGAATTATGTCTTACTTTCAGTAGCTTTTTTTAGCTCTTTACTAGTTAACACTTCAGGATAGATGGAGAATCATAATGCACTAGCAAGTAAGGTCACTTTGTGTATCGAATTCTCTAGTATTCTAATATTGTTTTGCAATATATAAATGCTTGGAGCTTTCTTAAGCTCGCTCTAATTGCGATATGCTTCGATTTAGCCAAGGATTGTGGCTTCAAGTTAAGTCTTCACACACTACATATAGCTACAGGTTTCTCCTGTCATAAAATTCGGTTGGGCATTTGAAGAAGCATAAAAAAAGATGTAGACAGGCGTTTCCCCAAAAATGTTTCTGTTGAATTCCTGTCACAAACAACATAGGCGGCGTGAACGTCTGCCACTTAGCAACATGAAAATGCAGAGCGGAGAGCTGGCCCGCAGGTCGCGAAGAGCCGAAACTCGTTTAGCCGCGATCGCTTTAAATCAAGCAGGAAAAATTACTCGGAGCACTCTTGAGCTCGCTCCAAACTTCCCTCTGAGGCTGCGACGCCCTCATTATATTGTGTTCACGTTTGTGCCTCGGACTTGGTGCTTGCCATGAGAGGTTAATCTGATTTTAACTACTAGTTATCTGGTCATTTAAGTCGATATTCGACAAAGCTTACGAAGAGGACAATGCCCCATAGATACGAGAAGAGTAATAGCATTTTATTAGAAAAAAAAACTTGTTAAAAATGGTTTTGAAATCAATTTGTTTGCATAGATAACATTTAAAGTCTGGCAGTTTCATTGAAATTCTTAACTGAGTAACATTAGTGTTTCTCGTGGTCTTTTTAATATTCGAATAGTTACAACTAGAGTCGTCAATGAATTACGAGAGTAAACATGATCCCAATGCTGCGCTTTTTGTATACCTTTTTTGCCGACTTTTTTTTCACTCAGGAACTTTTTCAGCTTAACAACGCTATTTTAAGTCCGAGACCTTCAATATACTTAGAACTTCTTCAATAAAAGTGCACATTTAAGTCGCCCAAAACTGCACCTTGCGGCACACCCCACAAAACGTTCTGGCGAGCCGGAGCGCAGACAGGCTGCTTCAATCTTATTTTTACAATGTACGTGTCACTAAAACGTCAACGTTATTGCGGAGGAATGCGCCCGCGACGTCTCCTTTCAGCATCAATATCTTATATTTCATGACTTTCTGCACTGAATAAAGAAATACGAAGTTGTACGTTTCAAGAAAACTTTGTCCGAGGTCCCAATTGAAGAGAAAATCTATAAACTCGTCAAGATCACAAGCTCAATTTGGGTCGGTGTGGCACGATTAGCTAACGACTCTCTCATTGGTACCAGAATGAAACTTTTATGAAGTTCGGTAAGTAGGTATCAATTGAAAAGTTCTGTATTGTTAAGACTTAGCTTAAACTTCTTGGACTATGGCTAATTGGGTTGGAAAATAATATTACAACATTAATGACGCCAAAACAACCTTCTACGATTTATTATTGATGTTTCTTTTTAAACTTATAGCAACTAAAACACCATATAACGCGTAAAATCATATTTTGCAGTGCAAGCCGTGTGTGGTGCTACTCGTAGTTATAAACATTTGCCGTGTTCCGTGTGACGTGCGTCAGGCAGCATAAACACAGTTGGGCACGCCGCACTGTGATTCGTGTAGAACAAGCTAGCTGGACAAAAGTCATTGTTGAATTTCTGATTATCGTTTATAAAAAACGATAAACAACATCCCAGACATTAAAGATTCCACAATTTTTTACTTTGTTAATTACCTAGTCGTGAGTAATTAACATGGTAAGTGAGGATATGAGGATAGTGTAATTTTTAATTCCTAATTTTGCTCGACTTTCGACAACACCTGACATTATTTTTTACTATGGTGACAATGATGGTGACCAAATATTTGTGTGATGAATTTTGAAGATAAGGGTAAGTACTTTTTATTTTCTGTACAATAAGGTGCTTAATAATGCACATAGTTTTAAAAAGTATGGCGAAATGTTAACCTTTATATTTTTCTCAAAATTTTATGTTTGGAAGACTAGAAGTTGTATGCCCCCACTTGACCCCAGTCTGGAATTTATATATATGGTAGCTGTAACCCTCTAGTATTCAAATATACCAGTTTCAGTTTGCACACTTTTGCACAACAATTTTATTTTTTCAGATTAATAAAAAATCAAGTTTTTTGATTAATTATTAAAACATTGAAAAAGTGACCAGAATAGCATGATTTTTAATTTATATTCTCAAAATGTGATGTATTGGGATCACGAAAATTCGCTGAGAGAGTTGAAGAATAGCATCAGTCGCATTTCAATTTCATTTCAATGGACGAAATACGGCAAAACAGGGAACGCTTCATGAAAAACAAAACTGAGTGGATTCCCGGAGCCATAGTGTTACATGTTTCTGTTCATAAAGTTCAGTCTTCCACGTCGAAAGATTCTACACCTGGACGACCACTCAAGGAGTTCGACGAGTCCAGCAAAAAGACGAAAAGAAGAAGACTTTTAGACCTCATTTCCTCAAGAAGTACTTGAGAACTGATATTGGCTGCTGAAGCTGCAGCGCAAATGTCTGCTGGCCACAGCAACTTGGCAAGTCATTAATGTTGTCCCAGTCTACCCACTAAATTAAAAAAAAAACTGAGTTTCTTTGTTCCATATAAATCGCAAAAATGTTTATATCGAAAAATTGATTTTCATTAAATTCTCCATAAAAAACGGGAATTTCATACTTTAACACCTAATACATCATAAGACCAATTATTATTATACTGTAAAGTTAGTTTCTTCTTTCCTTTTTAGTCTGTTTCTCTTGATTTTAGGAAATAAATATTTTATTACCAAAAAAAAAATTTTTTTTCAAACCTACCTATAATAATTATAATAACAAGCCTAATTAATCTTAAATTGCACAAAAAAGTAAGTAATGCGTGTATTAAACCCATTAAAGTAAAAAAATAATATTGTCCAGCTAGCTTGTTCTACTCGAATCACTGTGCGCCGGGAGATAACGACTCCGGGCGATAATGCGGCGGGGATATAGTAATAGACGTAGCGTTTTGTTTAGAACATCAAATTCAAGTGTGCTAGCCTAGGAACTTGTTGTAACTAGGGCGATTTTAACAAACCAGGATATTTTTTCAAAGGTGCGGGCGTTGTTATGCAACACTAGTTATAAAATCCTAGCTATACACAGTAAGCTTGTACATTCTAGCATGGGCGCGGAAAGTCGTAGTATAAAATGAATGGTCTACTATTTCTATTATTCAACTCTACCTCTTTTCATTTGAGAATTTATTTATGTTCGTTCATTCATTCGTTCGTTTCAGCCAAATGACGTCCACTGCTGGACAAAGGCCTCCCCCAAGGATAGCAAACTACAGAAAACTGTTTAATTTTCATAATCATCTGCACTCTTGAACGAATTAACCCGTCCAAGACTGCACTGAACTGAACAGCAGCTTCTTACCAATCGCTCTCCCATCCACTATAACAGCTTTCTAATTACACAAGCAAGAATACCCTCAACTCTCACAGTGGAGGTGAACGATAAAGCGATACAGCTTGTTTAGAGCTACACTGGCACCTCCAGCGAAGCCGAGCATGAACAAGTTTCAGTGTAGGGAATTTGATATGATCTGTGGATGCAGTCCAGTTTGATGGCTTCGATTTTCATCAAAACTTCTTTCATTTTCGGAAAAAATATTAAGAAAATGATGCTGGTTAGACGACGGCTATTTACGTATATCCGAGTATTTAGGATATTTTTTTTTATGCAGGACAAGGCAGGGATTTGACCGCAATCGTACCTGGTGTTGAGTAAGATATTATCTGTTATTCTTCTAAATTGATATATTATGTCCATTCGAAGTAGGTACAATATCTTGCAAACTTGACTTTATTTGACTTTAATTTTACTTGTACGTGGCTCGCTCCTCTATCTACATAAAGCAACAATGTATCTTCACCCAAAAAAACAAGTACATATTTACTTCCTGGGCCGTCACCTTAAAAATTAGTTAAGCAAAAGTCAGTTTACTGACTATTTTAAATTTGCGAACTGACGATTTCGTATAGTAGTTCGATAAACGGCTCTCTTTTCTTATAAATTCTAAAACGCCTGTCAAAATAACCAACTGTAAGCTTTGTAAGAACTTATTAACAACTTCTTAGCTTCCTTAACCGATATTGGCTGCAGCCAATAGTCTCCAGAAATGATGCTTCATTACTGGAATCGCCTCCGTGTGCGTTTGATCCGTCCATTCGCTCGTCACGGCGTAACAAGATCGCAAGTAGTGGTGTGGCACAAGTTACGAAAAGTAGCGGAATAATTACAGTTATGAGTTAATTGCTCTATAATTATATTTTTTTATAAACTAAAGCAAACAGATTCTCGGAAGGAGACCATGAAATGTATGTAGTTTGACGCTGACCTCAAAAGTGTGAGGATAAAACAACATAAAACAAGATCTTCAGGATTTAAGAATTATTTTGACAGTAGCGTTTCAACCTTCGACTTGATACGCCATCAGTAATTGGCAGTAGCTGTGGCAGTGCTAGGTTTGAGAATTCATACCCACAGGGATGTACGAATATTGTGTATTTACATTTATCCAAGGTAGCTAAATTATGGTAATATGTAACTTAATTATTCAAGTTCGACAATTTATCCAATTAGTTTGAAGATCTCCCACAGAAAAGTCATGCGTGTACAAGACTATCCAATTTCATTCATATTTATCATTAGTTGAATTACACAGAATCATTAGTCAAAAGTTTTAAATTTTCATAAGTAATTAGTCGAATTTCAAAGTTCCTAAAATATGTTTTTAAATTCCCGCTCCCCGCTTATGAGCACACACTCGCAGCTAATCCACGCTTAACATTGTTCCATTTCAAAAACGGGAATGAATGTTTCCAGGAACTTTGATGAAGCGGCAGCTCTAGAAACTTTCCTTTTTGCCGAAATTCATAAACAAACCCGCCATCTTTTCACTCGTGGCTGAGGATTTTAGTGAACACTTAATTGGCAAGTTGAGGACTGAAAAATACTGGCGAGATTTTATTTTGTACTGTCTATAATGTACACTGTGTATTCATGAGTTTACGTAAAAGTTAGGAGTCTAATGCCCATTTTCACCATCAATCCCTAATTTTTAAGTGCCCCTATGGTAACACATAACAGGAATTTTGTTTTTATAGGAGTCATTTAAAAATTAGGAATTAGGAATTGATGGGGAAAACGGGCATTAGGATAACGATTGAGGTTGACACTCTTGGTCAGACATAAGATGTTTTATGTGTTCTTACTCGTACATTTGTTCTGCTACTCCTTCTTAAATACATACCTAAATGCTGGGAATATCACTGAAAAGTAATCGTAACATTTTTTTTGTGAGTGAACTTTTTTATAATACAAATAACAAGCATATAATATAAATCCCGTGAAGTGATAATTTTATTGTAAAAAAATAACAAGCATCTTCTCAGCACTGGCCCATTTACTCGTCCTGTCCTAAAACAGTGGTAGGGTTAAAGTAATACTGGGACATGTATACTTAAGCACTTTTTAAAAGCCTTCATATTTTTAGAAAATAACTAAATTACTTTATTTAATTGATACGAGTATGTCCAATGTCATTGATATTCCTGTTTTATCTGTTAGTTATGCAAGTGCTCACATAACCAAGCTAAGTACCTAACCTCACATAATTTTATGCAAAAATGTAATATTTATAAACAGGGCGATATTGAGAAGCGGCTTATCAGGCCATCTACTCAAGTCAATGGGCGCGCCTCGTTACCGTATCTTTCGGGAGTTTGAGATAACACAGAATATTATTTAACTTGAAAAGGCTGCCAATTTGATAGCGATCAGAAGCTTAAACGGGCCACTCAAACCTTTAATATTTAAATGGATTATTATTGTTTTGATTCCTTAATTTCTGAACCAAGTTGGATATATTTTTGTACGTTACCCAGTGTGGAAAAAATGAAGTATTTTGTTGAAAAAAAGGAACTAAAGTTTGATAAAACCTATCTGATATTTTAATTAAGTAACAGCATATTTTTAGTTGCGAATTGTGCTTTCATTGACAGACTAAAATTCAGATATTTACTCAGCAATTAACGTGGTAATTCGTTATAATAATTACCTATGAAAAAAGCAGTTTTAAACTCCAATTTGTCACTTCTAGATTCCAAGTTCTGAGCCTGTTCATTAAGTTTAAAGGTCGCTATAAGTGTGGGCAACTTTAATAAACCCCAGAACAGTGTTTAGGGACATTTTACGCTCCCAAATCAGCTGTAACTCAAACCGGACTTTCGTAATTTACGTAATTTTTGCCCGAAATTGAGGTCTCAAAACACGGTTGGCGGCTTGTTGTTAACTTGATTTGGGTCTGGTTAGTATTATGGGCCCTACTCAGTTGAAACTAAGGACTATATTATTTAAATTGATGTTTGTATGAATTACTATCCAGATTTGGATGTGTTAAGGATGTTATTGCGGTTAATAGAGTCAAAATTTATATAATAAATGTAAGATTGTACATGTGTCACAACTCACAAGCCTGTGTAAAAGGTAAATTTGATAAATAGTCGTAGGTGTATCTTTTTTATCATGGAAGTGTTTTTGTGAAAGTTGTTAACATTTTAGTGCAGATAATATAATTCAGGCCTTTTTCTGCGCATCATCGACTTCTTCGTGTTTTATGCGTGTTTTACTATACCCCTTTGTGTTCTTAATCTAATGTAAGGACGACGGCACAGTAACGTAAAAACAGGGCATTTTTACCATAGTTGAAAAAATTTTGTATTTATCTAAGCAACTAATTTAGACTATTAGCTGGGCGACTTGTAATCTCAATGATCAAAGTTGTCAGCCAACATCAAAAACTTGGATTTTAATCATATCTTTTACTAGCTTTTTTACGCTAAAATTATTAAAACAGTAAGCAAGCAAAAGTCAAAGCTAAACCAATAAATATTACCAGAGTTAATCCACTCACAACATCAGCAATCCACCAAAATTATATTCAAAATTCCTGGCTACGGTGGACATGTCAGGCGGTTAAATTAATATTGTAAACATGTAATTCACTAATTGAACTGTAAAACTAGTTATTAATTTACTGGGACCTGGCTGGTCAGAAATCGGGTCACTAGAACCACAGTTAGCGGAGATGTAGTATAATCGTTGGTTCGTTTCAGCGAAATGACGTCCACTGCTGGACAAAAGCCACTCCCAAGGATTGCAACAACCACCGGTCCTACGCTACCCGCATCCAGGTACTTCCTGGATGGATCACCAGATCGTCGGTCGCTTTCACATAAAATAGTAGACCTAATGATCACTCTCACATAAAATTTTGGGAAAAGTACTGGCTATGTATACTACTATTGGCTTTTACTTTTAAAATGTATTCAGAATCAATCTTAAAGCCCTCATAATAAAAAAATTCATTGACTTTTGCTTTAGCTCTTCAATTTAGTAACAAGCAAGCCCCTAAGCTAATCAGCAACTAGCTTTGTGATCCATCAGCGCAGCTTTAATGCCACACAAATTGGTACCAATACAAGGTGAACTTAGTGACAATATCGTTGTGATTATATCAGTGGGAAATAAGGTACCATCGGCCACAGTGTTAACTATCCATTTCCGTTTTGACTCTCGCTCTCTTCAAATGGTGATTATTTGCGATAGAACGAGACGACATGACCGGCAATGGGCAGTTAACACTGTTGCCGATAGTACCTAACCTTGAAATAGTTTATCAAAGAAAAATGGGTCTACTTACTTACTAAGCCCTTGTATGCTCGTCCAAAATCGGGTCGGTAGTTTGACATCACACGGGCTTATGTTTTTGCCCGCTCTAATGGAATGTGTTTAATATTAATCGGCAACCGAAAACAATTTGGCTAGTAATGTTTATCCGAATGAGATGTCATGCTTCAGTGAAGAATAATTAGTAATCGATTAAGTACAAATTGTCTAGTGGGCTGGAAAGTAAATAATAAACAATTGAAGTAGATTTAGTTAAGCTTTAGTTTTTAATGTAATATTTAACCAATAGCACCTAGGCATGCCTCTGTTAAACAGCGGAAGCTTGCAAGAATGGTAATAAAATATTAAAAATTAAATAAAATTAATTTTCTAGTGATACGAGAACTTCGACAAGATAAGTATTCATTGATAAGTACTTATACCCAAAAATGAATCGTGAAGAAGGAATCGTGAGTCTAACGATGAAAAATAAATGTTAACTGTATCATAAAAGAAATCGCTATCATTAAAGAGCTACTCGTAAAGACTTTGGCCGCTTACGCCCAAATAAATTCTATCCCAAAAACATATTATTGCCGCTTCCACTCCCCAAAAAGGGCACCGGATCAATCAATCTAAAAACACTCGTCAATAAAACAATTCCATCCCCAGAACAATACTAAGATTTAAATAAAGAGCGCATAAAGGAACGAGCCTCCAGAAATTCCCGGATTCAAATCCACTGACCGATATCCGAAGTCCTGGGGGACGTGTTACGCGAACGATAAAACGCCCGATGGAGACATAAAGCAAGTTTCACGTCGTAAAAAGGGAGAAGGAATGGACGCAGCGACAGGTATTTCTTTGCGAGGAGGGTTTTGGGGGTCTGCTGGAAGGAATCTTGGCGAGAATGACCCCTTTTTTGCAGAAAATATCATGAAAGTAGTCAAAACCATCCTAACATTGCCACATTCGTTTCAAAGTGCCAAATCTTGGTCGAAAATTGAATGAAAATATATTTGATCAAGAAAGGGTACAAATGATCGATCACAACTTTTCAGTATTTATACTAAAGTCCTAAACAACATGTTCAAACTCTGTTTGCATAAGACAAGAGATGATGGATGTGAATGGCCTTTTGAACTAGCAGTATATCTAGATTAAGCGAGGCAAACATTATTCGCTACAAGTCCTTCGAATACCTCTTACCACATGAGAATATGTACTCTATGCCCTTGCCCCCTATAACCGTGTCCTAACTAATGTGACAACTAATGTTTATTATACCTACAGACCCTTCTTGACATGCCGTTACGAGCAAAGGTGTCCGCGGAAGACCAGCTTCTTGACATGCTTTTACGAGCATGTCAAAATAAATGCTGAGCTGAGCCTATTGGCACAGTAGTTTAGTAATTGTTTTTTTTTTTGTTTTTATTTACTTTTTATTTTAGTTGTCATGTTGTTTAATTTAAGACCAAACGTTTTGAAAGCAAATTCAAGACTTCAAACTGACCAAAACATCGAGCATACTGCTTAGCCACTTGGCAACCAAAGTCGTTTGCGGTGGCCACTCGTGGTCGCGCTATTAATTATTGGGTAATTAAACTATCTATGCCCCTGTGGTGAGGCAATTGATGTTTAACGGTTGTCCGGACAAACATAGTAGCCACAAGTTTGGTCTATGGAGAATTAGCACAATGTTAAAGTCCAAAGATCAAGTTATTTCCATTGCTCCAGTAAATGACAAGGTACGAGTATTTTAATATTTTTTAATTATTGTATCGAAGTGACATTATGTGATATAATACCTACTATAATATGACAATTTTCACCCTCGTCTTTGGAAAAAAAGCATCATTTTGATACAAACTGGTACCTATACTCTACTCATAAGAATCGCGATACATTTGAAGAGTAGGTACCTACCTCCATTTATGGGTTTGAATTTAAGATTTTTAACTAATTAAATTCTACCAATAAATAATACCAATTTCGATATTCCAGTACATGTTGTTTAATGTATGTTTTATTCGATTATTATTTATTTGAACTTAAGGTTCGGCCAAACCAACGCGATCACACGCGATCAGCCGGCGTGCAGCGATGGCGACCAGACTAAAATGCATTGATCGCCATCGCTGCACGCCGGCTGATCGCGTGTGATCGCGTTGGTTTGGCCGAACCTTTAGGTAGTGCTTCGAGGAACACATCCCTTTAATGTTTGCATTCAGTAGAAAAACGTACTCAAACAAAGTAAGCAGACTTACAAATACAGTTTTATTTATTTACACTATGAAATGAGGTCACACATGTTTGTGTAACTAAGGCGGACTGCAAACGTGGTGACTTTTTCAGTCAAAAGGTCCTGCGATCATGTAAATGTCAGTAAATAAGGCAAATGTCAATATTGTCATCAAATTGTTTTACGCCCATATTCACAAACATTACTATGAAGTAACTCACAGCGTGGGTGGACGCACAGGGTCATACACGAACCAATCATAGAGCTCTATTCAACGCTGTGCGTTCGATTTTCTGCTTCACTTAAGTATCGTTTGTGAATACGGGTGTTAGTTGAATATCATTTTATTCATTTTACAACAACAGCATATCAATCTGATCATTGGCCATCTTATGCAAGGAACAGTGAATAGATAAAGAATAGGACCACTCTTTCTGTAGATGTCATAAGATGCGACTAAGGAAGAAATATGCGTACATCAGGCCTCCCCAACCCATCTGTCCAGCGTGGGGCGTGTAGACCAAATCCTCCATATACGTTTGATAAATTAGAGAGAGTGGAGACTAAATGAATTGATTATGATGATAATGATAGTAAATCATTTATTTTCCGATTAATTTATTTAGACCGATTTCGGCCATGGCGGCGCTGCTGCCCCCAAAGATAGCTAACGTAACCGATCTTCGCGGCAAACCCCTCGCGCTATGTACTCGTATAAGTACAATTTTTCTGAATGAACAGTCGCCCAAAGTATCCTCGTGTGCGGCAGCACTTACTTGTACAATATTAACGCGTTCCATTTTTAATATTTCCTTTACGGAATCCTTATACGGGGCCCTAGCAGCTCGCCTCGCCCCGTATTGCCACAACCTTGGATTTGGTCGTCCCTCGGGAACTGCGGCGGGAACGGCCTATATTTATTATGGCTTAAAACCTGACGAAATGCTTTTGCTAACAAAGACTTAGGTACGTATAAGTTAGCCGGGAGAGTAATGTCCTTTCATATTGGGTCTGATTATGTGAGAGACCGTGGTTTGTAACGGTATTCATATACTCATGTTCATAGCAAATATTACTTGACCCTTATCTTTTTGAAAAACAGGAGTTACTTAGGTTCATGTTGTATTATTATAAAAAATAAATTATAGGTGTAGGTAAATCATTGAGAAACTTGCTGAATTTGTATTTTGATCGATGGCATGATTGTCGAAACGAAATCCGCTATTTTGAATAGAATATTAACAGTAGTATAGGTAGATCCTGTAGGCAGTTCTAATAGCAGCCCTTTTAAGTCTTGCAACTAACACCCCGTTCTGGAATGGAGGCCGCGTACCGGAAAACGCAGCGTGGGACGTCCACCTACAAGGTGGACCGACGACATCGTAAAGGTAGCAGGGAAGCGCTGGACGCAAGCCGCTACCAATCGATCAACATGGAAAGCATTGGGGGAGGCCTATGTTCAGCAGTGGACATCCTATGGCTGAAATGATGATGATGATGACTAACACCCCGTCATGTGAAAGCGCAGCTGTTTTTAGTATTGGTTGAAATCGTCTCCAAGACTCCATCAAAAACTTTTCAGATTTATTTTACTTAGGAATTGGACTACTTGAAAAAAGTTCACTGCTTAACTCTGAGGTGTGAAGTATTAAACAAAGAGACGAAAAATCTAAATCGCTTAGGGAAACCCAACAGATTTGCTTGATCATGGCTTGATCCCTAAGCTAAGACATCCCGATAGTCAAACACAAATTGACGCCCACATTGAGTAGACGCTCGTCTTGCCATACGCGTGCCCTCGCATAATGCGGCTGGCTTAGCATGGCTCAGGCTCCATCATGCGCGATGGCTCGATACACTTATAATAGACGGTTTAATAGGTTTACCACGTCAGTAGATGCCACAACATAAACTGGGTATCAGGCTGTATGTATATACCTACCGAAGAGTTAGGCTGGTTACTCACTAAACTACAAAATACATTTTTAAGGTTCTAATTTATCACCTGAAAAGATGCCCCTAATGGCTAATGCGCCTGGCTTAGCATGGCTCAAGCAAGCTCCATTATGCGCGATGGCTCGATAAACTTATAATAGACGGTTTAATAGGTTTACCACGTCAGTAGATGCCACAACATAAACTGGGTATCAGGCTGTATGTATATGTCAACGTGAAATTGTGAACTCTGTCAGTTTATAATATAACGCGTTAGATTGTAAACTAACAGTGGGTTAGGTTAGGTTAGATTGTAATTTAACTACGTCAGATTATAATCTGACGGAATTCACAATTTTACGGTGACATATATATACCTACCGAAGAGTTAGGCTGGTTACTCACTAAACTACAAAATACATTTTTAAGTTTCTAATTTATCACCTGAAAAGATGCCCCTAATGGCTAATGCGCCTGGCTTAGCATGGCTCAAGCAAGCTCCATTATGCGCGATGGTTCGATACACTTATAATAGACGGTTTAATAGGTTTACCACGTCAGTAGATGCCACGACATAAACTGGATATCAGACTGTATATACCGAAGCCTTAGGTTGGATACTCACATAACTACAAATTACCTTTTTAAGGTTCTAACATCTGAAAAGATTTCTCTAAGCTATGCTAAGCCATGCTAGCATAGCTCAAGCACCATCATGCGCGATGGCTCCATACACTTATAATACTAGATACACTATAACATACATAAACTGGGTATCAGTTTGTAGTATACTATAGGTATAGCACTTAACAGTTATTGGAACCTTGAAAATATATCAAGCGGTTACAGTCACAGCTAGTGAGTACCCAGATTTAAAGAAACTCTACATGCATTAAAAATATATTTAAGTCTCTATTGAATAAAGTAACTACGAGTACATAAATTAATTCTAAGTTATTAGTGAACCAGGATTAAAATAAAGAAGTTTTAGAAAATCTATTTAATTTAGTTAATGAGCAATTAACCGTACTCATATGTCAAAAACATTATACGAGTACTACGATTATACCTAGCGTAAAGTCTGCCTATGATTGGAGTAGTAAATAAATACATAAATATTTTTTTTATTTGTGGTGGTTAAATGTTTTATTTGTAGTGGTTGTGTAAGGCACCGTTCCCTTCCCACGATACACAAATAATGAAATTAAACGGTCTAGGCAGAGAGTGCCAGCGAATGCAGCGCAAATCCTTATCAACTATTATGCCGTTTTAAAACTAAACGCTCTTGCTATTATTGTGGTATTATTTGGCAGTTCTCGGGCGGTGCGGTGACAATGATTCGGAATAATATTTGCTCGAATCTGGCAACAATACTGACAGTTTCGTATCTAGACCCTTTAAATTAAAGTAAACTTTTTTGGGGCAAGTGAATCTGGACCTTTTAAAACAGTTTTTGGAGCAAATCGTTAGGGCAAAAAAGTTCTTGAGTGGCGACCACGGACCTACTCGGTGAACTGAGAATCTAGTGAAATAGGAAGCACCTAGATGCGGACAGTGCAGGACCGGTCGTTGGTAGGACATAATTAGGCGAATCGAACTATACATTTTACGGTCATAAGTCCTAGGCTACTTGGTTTAAAAGCAATGTACCTACAACAAATAAGTAGATTTCCACGTGTATGTAAGTGAGATATTCTTAGGACTTATATGTTCAAACAAGCGTTATCACAGTTAAAGTACAGTTTCAAATAAACTACTTTTACTTGACAATAATTTAATTATGAAATAACTTTACTTCGGCTTCGTGCTAAATAACCAAAGTAACCGTCGCAAAAGATTCCTAAGCATAAAAGTTTATTAAAAACACACAAAATTATCCACCCCAATTACATTTGTCCCATTAAAATGAACGTAACGCGTACCAACCCCAGCTGGGAGACTCTCCAAAAAATATACCCTATATTGCCCGGCTTGTTGTGAGAAAATTAAATTGCTACATTAACTTCGGTATGCTTTGCAAGCGAAAGAAAAGAGCGTAGAAGAAGGTTCCTTTTATCAGGCATATCATTTCATCTCCTTCATCATGGTGGGTGGTAAAAAGTGAGGTGGTAAACTTGGTGTCAAACTTTATGAGCTGCAAATTATTTATTATTCATACAAAACCGAGAGTAAGCACGAAACTCGTATAAAGCCAAACTTATAACCTATATAAAAATACAAATTTAAAACATTTTGTGTTTCTAAATAACCTCTTATTAGATATGATCTTTAGGTCTTTGAGATCTAGTTTGATAAGAGGGGCTAAATTGCACAATGTACCAAAATAGTAATCTACTGAAGTCATTGTATTCTTTACTGAAACCTGAAATAACTCATCATCTTGATTCATATTACGCAATACTTATTGGTTATCAGTGGCGGGGCAAGACCTAAATTTGATGTGGGCAAGACAGATTTCGCGAGGCCTTGTTCTGTGGCGAACTGAATTATAAAAAAAGTAAATATAAAAAAACAATGAACACTGACAAGTTTTTATTCATAAAAATACAAATTAGATTAATATTAAAAAAAATATTTTGAGGCGCGAGGCCCCTTGTACCGCGAGGCCGTAGGCAGTGGCCCACGTCGCCCACGCCTTACGCCGCCACTGTTGGTTATCAATATTAAGACGAATCAAAGGCTTGATAAGCATTTTCTATGCTTTCCGTTCGCTGCGCTTGGCCAACTGCGAAGGCTCTGGCACCTATACTTTGCCTAAGCCCTGCATTCCTTGGCCCGGTCGTTAGGAGCTCTCTTTATGCTGATGCGATGTATTAATCGCTCTTAACTAGATTACAAGGGAAAAGCCATGCAAAACCATTAGCAAATTAACTGGTAATTTTAAGAGTAATATCAAAATATTATTTATTGATATTGTTACTGTTATCGTCTCCAATTTGGTTTGTTATTTCAATGTAGAGTCGACGGCAATTGTTAAAGTTACGGTCAAAGTTAGGTGATGCAACTCAGCCTTAATGTATGACAGATTCTACAGCGCCCCTAGCGGCTACTTTCAAGAACTAAAATCTTCATAGATTTTTGATGCAGCGGGCATACCTAACGTACGCTCATAGTAAGCACACTGACCATCTGGGTTCCTACCAAATATGAAATTGTAGCGACGAATCATCCTCCCATTTCATCATTTTTTATAAAAATGTGTGAGATAGAACATCATTATCATTTTTCATCATTTCAGCCATAGGACTTCCACTGCTGAACATAGGCCTCCCCAATGATTTCCACAATGGCCGGTTGGTGGCGGCCTGCATCCAGCGCCTTCCCGCTACCTTTATGAGGTCGTCGGTCAACCTTGTGGGTGGACGTCCTACGCTGCGCTTTCCGGCACGTATAGATGTACGATAATTGATGGAACATAGTGTGCACTAACTAAAACTGCAGTTCGCAGAGAACGCAGTCGAACGTGTTACTGCAAAAAGTATTCAGCAAAAGCGAGGGTAAGTTTGCGCGTGAAATGATTTTGTTTTTTCCGTTCCACTACTTCCGCGGACAATAAACGTTACTCGCCCGTTGGAGGTGTGCTCCCGTTTTTTATTTTTCAAGTGAACTAGAATTGTTTATTCATTGGCAACAGATAGAAATGAATAACCCACATTTTATGCGGGAGTTTAAGTTCGTTGTTTTATGGTAGAGGTGGAAAACTGGCATTAAGAGCTCTTTCAAAGGAAACGTTTTAAACTGGAAGTGACGCGACGTACCGATCGTACGTAATTATGTAATGCCAGAAGAGTTGCGATGCGTGGCCCGCTTTTTAAAAGAATGGCGTTGGTCCATCGAACAGTGAAAGCGTCCTTTTACTACGTTTAATGAGAAGAGGTCTTCATTCGAGAGCATATTTAATTACTCTACCTGTCATAGGTTCTGCGACAGATAAGTATGTAGCCCTTAATAGGACAAAGCGCAAAGTCAGTTAAAGCGGCTTCAGGCTGAGTAGCACCATCTGAACTTTAGCTGTAACTAATGAGGACATGTTGGGGGGACCACGGGTAAATGAGGAACATAACCGATGTTTTTGTATGGAGTTTGGCAGACTTTTGAAGTTTGTCAAAGTTAAAGTAACATGGTGCAACCCGTATTTTTGATTACGCGGCAAAACTGAATCATTCAATTCCTGTAAATCATCAGTATGTTTGCGGAATGCAGAGTCCACTGGGAGCCCAGAGCACACTATTGATGCCCACAAATTACGGACCACAAACAAACAAACATGCGTCCCAGACGGGCAGTTTCACTATTTTCGCTTGCAAATACGTTAATTCTGGGTTAGTTATGTGCTTGTTGATTATATCTGGTATCGTTTAGATCGCTTTAGGTATTGAATGGTTCACATGACTCGTATAAGTACGATCTAATACAGCAGAATAATTATAAAAAAACTAGCTTTCCGCCCGCGGCTTCGCCCGCGTGGAATTTTGTCTGTCACAGAAAAACTTTATCGCGCGCGTCCCTGTTTCAAAAACCGGGATAAAAACTATCCTATGTTCTTTCCCGGGACTCAAACTATCTCTATGCCAAATTTAATCAAAATCGGTTGCGAGGTTTAAGCGGGAAAGCGTAACAGACAGACAGACAGACAGACAGACAGACAGACAGACAGACAGACAGAGTTACTTTCGCATTTATAATATTAGTTGGGATTGTAACAGATTATTATTGCGACACTAGATACATAGGTATACAATATCTCGCGTCAAAGTTGCGGTGATGGAAAACTAAACACAATAAAATGGATACCTATTTCATAAATAAATATTTTTATTTTATAAATAAACAGAAATCTAAACAATGCACTGTCAGCCTCAACTTTTATGGGTTCTATATTTACCATGAACAATAGAAAAGTGAATAAAGTGTTTGCCATGGGCGCCGGCCGCTTCATTAGTGCCGCGTGAATATGAATTAATTTCTTCATCGCCGCGTGAGTGCGAGCTAGGGATGGGACAAGCTGATAGTAAAATATCGATAAAATGCATTTACCGTCCCAAAATTTAAAAGTTCTAGTTCCATTAAGATAGAAGACCTCAAGAAGACAGCTGGCAGAGACTGAATGAAAAAGTAAGAGATCATACTTTGTGACGTTGCTTGAGGTCTTTCTTACATACTGGACTGATATTGACTGAAATGATGACAATATAAAAGGTAGAGAAACGTTAAAAACAAAATTTCATATTATTATGTTTTAACTATGAACAAAATCGCTTATTTACTGAAGATGGTACCACTAATAAGATAAACAAAATTTCATCCGTTTAAAATAATATTCTATGCTATTAAAGAATTATTAAAAAAAATTAAAGACCTATGTCACACAATCCATCAATGTCAAACACCGTTGCAGATCCAAAGGAACGGTGACAATTAATCGTCTCAGGGAATCACAATTTGGAGCTGAATTTAATTGAATCACCGGAATCCCTGATTGACGACCACAAACCGCTAAATATTAATGCTTCAACTATAACAACTGTTTGCGGTCTGTTAGACACACAAAATGATTTGGCAAGAAACCAAAGTTTTGATAGTATTGAATTTGATCAAATTATTTGTTATAAACGAACTTGGGAATTAAATTGCTTGAGACAACAGATAAAGCAGCAATTAAGGAAGCCAAATAAAAGAAAAAGTTTGAATGGAGATCAATAAAATTGGGCGATCGTAAAGATGGTAACGAGCGAACGTTATGCTTGTTGAGAAGAAGTGATTAATTAATTCTATTGCTAATTAATTGTTAATGTAGATGTGACTGTAAGGGGTCTATGAGCCCTTAAAAAGCCTAGGCACATGACCTCTTGTTGCTCTTATTAATGGTTAATATCGAAATGGCCAATAGATTGTAAGATAAATTAGTGTATTTTAATTTGACAACATCGTTTTCTTTCATATCCACTATAGTAACTGAGATCACAGCCCTAGATTCAGATTTTAGAGACTCTAGATTCGATTTGTAGGAGGGGCAAATATGCTGAAAAATATTTTGAGTAGGTATTTGTTCCTAAGCATGTTACTACATGCAGCCTTAATTAAACCTGAATATCCAAACATGAATATTGATTATGTGTTAGGGAAGGCACACTATTTAGGCTGATACTAGGATGATGACGTCAGTTATTACACCCCACATGAAGTTAAAGATTACAAACAAGTTCAAACATCATTCCGTACATAAAAACATAGAAAGTTCACATTTGTACGTAACATAGCCTAGAATTAACATTTTGCTGACACAGAAACGTCAGTTTTGATCTATGCCTATAAAATATAACATGCGGACTGCTGAGGGAGGTCCGGTCCTACCCTTTTCATTATTCAGCTATCCTGATGTCGAATCCTTCAACATAACTTTCACGCTTCTCATCTGAAGGAAAGGGCTGAGTATTTTCATAAATGTAGTTGAGATGCGAACTAGATTTGCTCAGACTTCGTCAGTTTTGAATGAAAAAAATAATTGCGTATTTTTTTTTTTATTTCAAATTTCCTTTTTTTTTAAATTTCCTACTCAAGATTTATTTATTTATTTAAGCTTGTATGCCATATAATTGGTACATAACGCGAATTTAATGCCATAAAGATTATGGACAACTTCTAGTAAGGGATCAGTGGTGAGAGCAAATCAGCTGGTTCATACATAAAGTTACCATAGATTCGACCAAAATGTAAGGAACGTCGTTCATAATCATAGCACACTAAATATTGTTTTGTAATTTTTTTCGATATAATGAAAAGATGATAAACTTACAGTACTTTTCTACATTAAAACTAAGAAAAAAAGCTCGTCACTATCGTAGGTACTTGAATTACATTGAACCCTACATCAAATAAACATAAATCGATATCGATATTACACGGCACCTCGCATCCCTGCTTTAATTGTAAATTTCCTTACGAACAGCATTAGTATTTAATTAAAAGTTGTCTCTAGATCCACGATGGCGGTTGTTTGGCGAAATCTCGCGCACCTCGAGTGTGCGCCTTATGCCACGAGCACGAGTACTGTGCCCGTGAGAGACTTGTCAACTTTTATAATTTAATACTCGAGTTGAAAATTCACAATTTCATTTGCGGCAGTGCTGACGATAGAAGCTTGCTTCATTTACACAGAGTTGCAGGGTGCCATAAACAAACGTCACACATGAAGTCTCCTAAGACTGATGCCCGTATTCACAAACGATGCTTGCTTTAGTGAAGCAGCAAATTGAACGTTGCAAATTAAAATTGAGAGTTGAATAGAGAGAGCTCTGTGATTGATTCGTGTGTCACCCTGTGCGTCCACGCGCACTGTGAGACATCATAGTAATATTTGTGAATACGGGCGTGAACCTCAATTTCAACACCATGTGCACTTTTTCATATATTATACATTTTTATGGAAAGTGCCGTAAACTTTTTGCGACGCTGAAAATAATATTACGAGTCCCTTTGACTCTAGAACCTTACAGACATAGGTATTAATTGTCAATTCTTCAGTTTATATTAAAAGCATTATAAACAATCCGATCAGTTATTGTTTTCTACGATTAAACCCAAATTTTGATACGTTCTCTATTTTTACGAACAAGTAAAATCATCATCCTCTTACTATTTGATGATGACTGATGCAAACCTAGAGGTCACTACTCAAACTTTATTGAGTTAAAATAACATTGAATCAAAATTCTTGGCCCGTCTAATCGTATCATTGGACATTTATTTTCTCGTTCAGCTGAATTGGAAATTTTGGACAGAGGGTCGAGAATAACGCATAGTACTGGAAGTTTTAATTTTATTACTTAACTAATACTAACCAAGATACTTTTTTAGGTACATACTTTCTCAAAAGTACATGGTACAGTGATATATTATAAGATAAAAATCAGTACAATTTCTTGCAAGAAAAATGTTTTATTGCAATACAAAAAAGAATCACAATGTTGTTGTAAATGCGATTTTCTTTTAAGATGGGTGTTTGTTATTCCTTTACGAAAAAACTTTAAAAAAATAATCATGAAATTTTACAATAACAAAGTAGCATCTTTCCTCTAGTGAGTATCAGGTCTAAGTTGGAAATTTTAAAAAGATCAATGCCTAATAATCCAATTTCGAATGAATTGCCTGTAAATTCGTGCCCGACGTGTCTTGCATAAGAAGAGCTTTTCTAAAAGAACACTCGCCGAAAGCTTTCGCGGTCACAGAGCAGATATTGATAGAGAATACATCTCACAATTTGATCAATTTAGGTACACTTTACCTGCTATTTTTTCTTTTGCCTAAGCATCTAGGGAAAAACTTAAACAGTGCCAGACCATAAATTTTAAATGTACTGAAAAGTTTATAACTAGTAATAGCTGAAATGATGATGATGGCATCATCATTTCAGCCAATTGAATTAGCAGTCCACTACTGGACGTGGTTGAGACACAAAAGAGATTGTAAAAAGAATATCCAGAAAATGCAGCCATATTCAAATTTGTGATTTGCAAAGGACACCAGGGGACATCCTACCTACATCTACTAAGACGTAAACACACTATTAACATGACGTGCATGCATACCTTCAGTTATGTAAATCAGCACATCCTACTGAATCTACTGATTGATTATTCGAGGCAAGGAATCTGGAAAATGAAAATACCTAATTTCTCTGTGTTGCATTACTCTTTGCACTCAGTATGCTGCGGACTCACAACGGCAATCAATTCCAGCGGCGCCCGCGCACTATCTCTATAGTTTTCTGCACTAGATTACTGAATTGCCACTAGAATGTTGTAGGAGAATTATTTGAGAAGTTATCGTTGTCAAGTTGGTCCCGGTAGAGAAATTCTGGAACCAAACATAGGTACATTTTTAGGTAGAGCAAAATAATAAAAAAATAGTAAAGTGATCTAAGACATCCAGTAATATGAGCAATAATGAGCATAATATTACCTCTTGAAATCATCGAAATCAATTAAAATATGGCAACGACCAACTGTTAATTATGGAAATCATGTGGATGTCCTGTGGCTGAAATGATGATGATAATACTATGTGGATCATGAACCACGATCTTAATCTATTATTAAGTGTTATAGTACTATCACTTTTTAGTATCAATATTAGGCAGATAATCGGCTTCATTTTCAAAGTCGTTGGAAACTTATTGAACCAATCCCCAATATTACAAAGCAGATCATTTATTACCGAGACTGTACCGCGAGGTTCCGCTGTAGATAATATACCATGCCTACATCCCGAAGGAAATGAGATTTTGCGTTCCCAATCAATGAGGGTCAAAGTCATTTTAACGTAATCTCCTTACGCCAACTTGAACTCTATCCTCATAGGCACAAGGCCAGCGGACCGATGTTTACAATAAATCGGGATATTCCAGCCAAATGTTCTAAGCAAAGGTTTGTAATTCGAAAAAAGGTTTGTTTGAATGCTATCATCGAATAATTCCATATGGAGGACATAACGTAGGATTTAATGGAATGGGCGTCTCGGTTGGTCCGGTCAATTGTTTTGTATATTATTATGTTTTACGTATTTTTATACAATAATATTATGTTTTGCTTTACTAGATCGAATCAGAAATGAGGAGATCCGTAAACGAACTAAAGTCGCTGACATAGCCCGACGGATTAGCAAGCTGAAGTGGCAGTTGGCAGGGCACATAGTACGCAGAACTGACGGCCGATAGGGCAGCAAGGTTCTGGAATGGAGGCCGCGTACCGGAAAACGCAGCGTGGGACGTCCACCCACAAGGTGGACCGATAACCTGATAAAGGTAGCAGGAAGGCGCTGGATGCAGGCCGCTACCAACCGTATTAGTTAGCAAATGATGATTTTTGTTTCAGTCCTCACTTAGTTTTTCATGATTCGCCAAACCCTTTTCAACCGACTTCAAAAAAAGGAGGAGGTTCTCAATTCGACCCGTATGTTTTTTTTTTCTATGTTTGTTACGCGATAACTCCGTCAATTATGAACCGATTTGAACAAATCTTTTTTCGGCGTATAGGTAATACCTCAAGGGTGGTCCCATTTAAATTTAATAATAAAAAAAACAACCCCCAAGGGTGGAAAATTGGGGATGAACTTTTTTATACGCAATATCTCCGCCGATTATAAACCAATTTGAACGATAATTTTTTTGTTGAATAGGTATTATTAAAAGGGTGGTTTCATGCGAATTTGAAGAAAATATTTCACCCCCAAGGGTGGAAAATTGGGGATGAACTTTTTTATACGCAATATCTCCGCCGATTATGAACCAATTTGAACGATTATTTTTTTTGTTGAATAGGTATTATCAAATTTTTTTAATTTTTATAGTTTTTTTTGTGTTCACGCATTTGAAGTCGGTTATATTTTAAAAAAAAAGTTAATTATTGATTTGTCAACTATGTCTAGATATCCTCTATCTATCCTCGCTCATCTTACACCTGACTAGACACTTGCTGGCATGAGCGACAGTAACTAATAGATCCATAGTCTGAATTCCAAATGTATAGGATGCTCCTAGCGTTCATACTATAAACCGTATGCACAAATTATTGTCCTTGTGTTTAAAACAAAATGTTTTTGGAGCCACTTTTGACTTGTGATCATCATGAAAAGTCATCTTTTTTTTTTTCAAAAAGCGTAAAATGTTTTTAGAATTTATTCAAATTACACTGTTTCCTAGCATTAAGTAGGTACGTTGTAACAAAATTAGACCTTAAGGCATAGCTTTAATTAATTCCTAACACATATTGCTAAAGTTTCGGAGCAACATCCATAGTGACTAACGAAGCATTTTCAATGGGCAAATCACGTGTGAGGGCTTACACGTGCCACTAAATATCAATGCCAAATACAAATCAATAACAAAATACCTTTACACATTCCATATTTCAGGTGAAGTGGTCAAAATGGGGAACGAAATTAACGATAGTTTCGCCGACATCGTATAATATAGAAATATTTACCCTAATTTAAGTTACTTTTAAAAGGAAAGTTGATTCGTTGAGATGAGAATGGAATGTAGTGGCCATGATAGTTTCCGTCCCTTTTGAATGAGCTTTTATTAGCCAGAACTAATATAAATAGATAAAGCTTGGTTTCTTCTCAATTACCGGTCAATGTCATTACCAAAAATTAAATAATCCTCAGAATATTAGTAAGCATGGAGCCAATTTCTTGGTAAAAATAGATTATAAAAAAGGTCTCAGGAACAGATTTAAATGTTACGTCATTACCTACAATGTGAAAACCAAACCTAGTTAAGCAATGATTAATACCGTCTAAAAATAGCAATAATTATGAATTCAAAAATGCGATCTCCATACTGATCATAATTTCATTGACGTCACAAGGCTCACCAGAGTTTACTGTGCAACAATTTCAGCGGTACAAAAATAAATATGGATAAAAAATACGGTCTACAAAACGATAAGTTATTGTAGGAAGTAGTAAAAAATGAAACCAACACGTCAGCACGCCGTATAAAGGTTCGATAAAAGTTATAACTTATTTCAGAGACCCCGGACAAAGAAGGTTAGTTCGCGCATATATTACCCGGTGCTGATGTAAGAACTATCCGTTCTTTGCAAAGATGAAAAGTTAGTTTAGGGAAGTTATCCGCCACTATTCATTATTAGCCAACCATAATCTAATAATGTCGCAAACAAGTACCTACTTGTATTTTGGTGGCTTAATAAACCGTCATAAATTTTTAAAATTTTGGATGAATAATGCATTGAAGGAAAATGTGTAAAAGAAGACTGAAATACCTATAGATATAAATTCACGTGAAAGTACTTAAAACTCTAATCAGTAACATCTGGAATTCCAAGTATTTAAAACAATTATTCTAATTATTTAAAACAAATAAAAATTGTGTTTACTTACATACAAAAACACAAATAATTTCTTTAGGAATCCTTTGTAGATAATATAAAGATGAGCGTACATAGTGTTCCAGAAAACTAGAAATAACGTAATATAAATAAAGTTCCTTCAAATAATGTTGAGATGAACTTTTAAAGCTATAAAATTATTACTCGTTTTTAAAGCTATGAAATTATTCAAAATTTTCGCATTTTAGGTACTTAAAAACGACGTCACGAAGCTATACTTTCATAATTATTATGTAGAGAACAATTGAAAACATCGATTTGATGTGATGCATATCAACATTCGACATGCATTGTAGAGTTTTGACAATTATTGAGTACGTTTTATTTCTATAAAAATCATTTGTAAACCATGTGAACCCATCCTTTTACAATCCACTTAGATATAAAAATGTGAGCGGTAAAAACAAAGCTACTCAGAATCGTAACGTATGAACAGAAAGAGAATTCAGAAACCAAAATGCTAGCATATGTGGGATTCTTACTGTTGCAAATGCTATTTAGCATGTTGGTGCCAGTTATCACGAATACATTGTCTTTTATACAAGGTAAGTGATCATCATTTCAGCCATAAGACGTCCACTGCTGAACATAGGCCTCTCCCATTGATTTCCATAATGACCAATTGGTCCTGCATCCAGCGCCTTCCTGATATCTTTATGAGGTTGCGGGTGGACGTCCTACGCTGTGCTTGCCAGTTTGTGGCCTCCACTTCAAAACCTTCTGCTCCATCAAGGTAAGTGAATAATTATAATAATGTTTCATTATGTGGTATCTCTTAAGTACATCTTACCATTATCTCTCTCATACCTAACTCTTTGAGACATCTGGAATTCTGCATAGCTCTTACATTATCTTTGGAAACTAACACAAGAGATTGTCTTTAAAAGCTACATAGGAAAATCCTCCATTGGGTTCTGGTAAATTAGGGAGGCTCTTCCTTCTGCGGTGGACACCAAATGTCCTGATCTCATCACCCAATCACTTCACATCACATCTGATGTAAGATGATAATAAAATTAGGTCTCATTTAAGCCCGCAGGAATGATCTTTTCACACCTGATATCTGTTTTCAGAACGTTCTAGAGAATTGGATGACATTGGGGCCCAAGTGCCACGCATAGCGTACGGAGCTCCAGCTGATATTACCGAGCACCCGTACTTCGCCATTCTAGAAGGGTGTGGGGCCGCCATCATTTCTGAAGAATGGCTAGTCACCGCTGCCCATTGCGTCCTACCTCACGGGTAAGAGTCGTCACCATCATTAGCCCATATGTTATGATTTTCATAGTTACAATATAGGTAA
Organism: Ostrinia nubilalis; assembly: GCF_963855985.1. Classification (NCBI taxonomy): domain Eukaryota; kingdom Metazoa; phylum Arthropoda; class Insecta; order Lepidoptera; family Crambidae; genus Ostrinia; species Ostrinia nubilalis. The sequence continues at coordinate 1,568,818 of NC_087099.1, read as the reverse complement.
AAGAAAAAGAACAAGTTTAAAGTAACAAATTATCTGTGTCTACTAGTACGTTATTTATTTATTGTTAAAATGCAAATAAAATTGCAATAAAGAAGTAACAGCATGGTTTATTTTTCAATAGATCGATAACGGTCGCAGTGATACTAGGACTTTATTGAACTAGAATAGCCGCTCAACAACTCAATGGTTTATTTTACAGATATGGCCATTATGAACAACATGTGACATTTGTCGGAAGTCATACACTTGAAAACAGTGTTCCAGTATTTATCGAAGAGATCGTCGTCCACCCTCAGTATACAGATTTAGGATTTGCTATTGTAAACGACATTGCTCTGATAAGGCTAGTAAAACCTTTGAAGTTCAGCGACAGGATACAGCCTTTGGAACTGCCCGACGAAAAATATGAACTTGAAGATGATTCTAAATATGTGTTCGTAGGAGTAGGCCTTGATGAGGTATGTACCCATATCCGTAATGTAAGACAAGCAAATTCACTAAAACATCTTACAAACCCATCAGACATTAACAGTTAAGGCATGTTCCCACTTACACGGACGGTCCTTTGTCGTGGTCTGTCTAAAGCAAGGCTGCCCAACCTTTTGAAAAGTCGGGCCAAACGGTGGATTCAGTCGTTAACGACGGGCCACCTACATTTTTGACAGCTAACTTCAGAGAGGTCTTAAAGTTTGTACTGTGCTCGGCGGGATTTTTTATTTGGTGCGTTTTTTTTTCAAACTATATATGCGCGGGCCACTTAAAATTCTTTTGGGGGCCACTCTGTGCTGTGGCCCGCGGGCCTGGAGTTGAGCGGCCTTGGTCTAAAGAGATATTATGCCAGTAGCAGTAGAAAGAAAGAAAGAAAAATCTTTATTTGACAACTTATTAGTAAAAAATAAATACATTCATAGGAGTACTAATGACTGTTCACAGACGGTTCAGACCGTTTGTCTAAGTGGGGAAAGGCCCGTTCTTACAGATACTTTACCTAAGCTTCTATTAATAAAGTAAAAGTTTAAAAGCTACTTGCAAAAATAAATGAGTTTTATGAGTTATTTTTTTATTGAAATTTACATTATTTTAATGTTACAGACTGGAAAGCTATCAAAACAGCTCATGAAGATCGACGTAAATGGGTACTCGACGAGTACTTGCTATGCAAGGTACTTTGGCTCTATGTATTGGAGCGTGGCCCCCTTCATGTCTTGGTTGGATGAGACCACGATCTGCGCCAGGCGTGTTGAGAATCTAGTAGGAGCTGGCTACGTGAGTATAGCAATATATTTTAAAATTGATTTTGTACGACCTATATTATATCATCCACGCATACTTTAAGCCACTTCTTAAGGGAAGTTAGGGGCCAGCTCAGATCTGCGATCTATAATGTGCCCCACCCACTGGCACTTCGGCCGTTTGGTGTATTGAGTGGTTCAGAACGGACTACTATTACGCCGAGAGGTCCCGGGTTCGATTCCCGGCCGGGAAGAAATTAAAATGATGAATTTTAATTTCTGTGACGGGTCTGGGTGTTACAATGTATACTACCTAATATGTACATTTGTATTTACAAAAAAAAAGTATTTAGTGTGTTTATATCCGCTGTCTAGTACCCATAGTACAAGCTTTGCTTAGTTTGGGACTAGAAGCGTAGTGTAAAATGTCCAAGGATATTTATTATTATTATTTATTTATTATTACCTACTTGAGTTTAGCAATTCTGCGGGCCATATTGGTCACTTTGGTTTCCCTGCGGATCTCCCGATTGCTGATTATTTATCTGATTGGAAACTCCGAGAATAGCACGTTCCATCGACCTTTGGCCGTGAGTAACCTTCTTATGAGGCCCATAGTAAGCGACCACGTCTCAGATCCGTATGTCATCACTGGCCACACACACTGGTCAAAGACTTTTGTCTTGAGACTGTTGTATTTTAAACGCTGCCCAGCCGAATTGGATTCAACAAATGGTGTGTTAACCGGTAATCATCATTTTCAGGGTGATTCAGGCAGCCCCATGGTGAAGGACAACGTGCTAGTTGGTATAGCTTCCTACATCATGCTAGATAACGATTGCTACTCCTGCCACAGCCGTACTTTGTACTTGGCCAACGTAGCGCACTATGTCCCGTGGATCCTTTCTCATACTGGTAAACTGTAGATGAAGAAATAACATGAATTTCTTTTAAATATTACTATGTGTTTTATATATTTTGCTTAGTAAAGTATTTGTGAAACAATGACTTATTTATTTTGTAAAACGCCCACGATCACAATTCAACACACCCACTTCATTATTTCCTGAAAATTATTTGGTTTAATTCATAATTGCAAATATATGATTTAAAATAACTTGATTGTATCTATGAATCAAACTTGAATTTGATTCCATAAAAACAGACCTAAGAGTATTTTCATAGGGGGAAAATTGTGGCCGCTGGGTAAAGCATATACTAAAATTAAAATTACAGTATCCACCACTAACATCATGAAAGAAAACCAGCGGATACCCCGGCCATCAATAAAACATAACTCGGGAGCTTAGCCGTAACGAGCACGTTGCAATCTCGTTTCTATTCCGCTCGCAATAAAATCGAAGATAAAAACGTTTAGCCGTAGGTGCTCAATATAATATTCTCATTACGAAATAAGATAGAGTTGGGACTAGTACGTCTCTAGAAAAACCGGTTTCTTATCGGTTTTCAAAAACCTATGACCAGTAATCAATTTTTAAAAAAGATTCTCATAGTTTTTTTTTCTGCACGATGCACGTATGATATTAAATTGTTGTATTGCACAAATTACTTACCTAACTTATTTAAAGTAAGGTTATAGAAATAGAAAGTTTACACATAGGTACAATTAAATTTCACTGTAACTCGCATGTCATTTCATTCACTTGTTCCCCGTGCTGAAATCACTAATCTGGATAAAAAATACTTTTTTCTTCGTTCTTTTACTACCCTCTTTCCTTAAATACACGCGAACAATACACTGTCCTCATTTTTTCAAGGGCAGAATGTAATACAAAACTTGGTTATTCTCTTATCAAGTACATCACTGGGATATCAGGAAGCCTATTAGTTATTCCCTTTGCGTCGCCTCCGTAATTCCAAATATTCGGTTACATTGGTAAGCTTTGATGTCGGCGAGACGCCATTTCGTGGACCTCTGTCAAACGCAAAAAGAGCGGGAAACCGCTACAAATACAAAATGGCCGAAGTCGTATGAGGAAACGGTTGGTAATTTCCCAACTGATTAACTAAACAATGAAAAGAAATTGGAGAAAGGAAATAGAATCTTCACGATCATTTATTATCAGCCCATCTTAAACTACCTACTGTGCTACACGAGTAGAAGGGCAAAAATTAAAATCAAAGCTTTATATGACGATAATCTTTGATAGGAATTAATCAATTATGAATGGATATTATCAATTCTCGACATGATAAACCTTCTTTCCCACAACATAACAAGCGATGAACGGGCATTGTTTATCGGCCACCTGGCCCGGTGGTTTGCGCACCTAGTTACTACTCCAGGAGTCGCCAGATCGTTCGTGAGACATATTTATAGTTTTCCAAATAAAATTAATACGAATAACTTTCAAACAAAGACTGACTATTGAATTATTTTAACAAAAAACATTAGTAGCTTCATAATTTATACTATGTTAAGTTTACAGTGGAGTTTCGCCTTAATACCTTTATGACATAGGTTCATCAGAATCCAAATACTCAGTGATAGTGAGTGATTGAGACATTAGACATGCATTTGTATTTGTTTGTTATTAACATGAGTATTTTAGTCATTTCTAATACGGTAAGATGATTGTAATAATGATAATATTCTTCTCTACGTTGGTTTATTTATTTAACTTTTCCTTTCCCTTTTTGAAGATATCTAACATCCAAAAGTGAAAAACTTTTCATTGATATTAGACTATAACGATTGCTGTTATTAATAGTTTTAATAGTTTTAATTCATATTTTTGTAATAGTATGCCGACAGATTTGAACGCGTGCCATCCAGCAAGGATATAAGAAATTCATACGTAAGAAGATTCATAATTAGTGGTGTAATTTCTTTAAACGTTTAATATTCTTTGATTCAAAACATTCAAAGATTTTTATTATTTGAATTTGCAGGTAAAACACTACAGACAGAGGTTGTGTATGTTCAAAGTAGGACCTGAATTGAAATGCGTTGAAAAGAATGAAGTAAAGTATCAACAACATTCATACATTTATATTTTGCTTTCTTTTTTCAAATCATTGGGGGAGGCCTATGTTCAGCAGTGGACGTCTTATGGCTGTAATGATGATGATGATGATAAAAGCCCATAGTGTGTCTAAGTTTTAAAATTTTTAGTGTTGACAGCATTTAATAACGATAGGATATATTCCACTAAAGCTTCAACCACACCAACGCGTGCAGATTGCCATCGCCGGCGCGATCATAGCCCAATGACAGGTCACGCTACAAATGAAAGTTCTCACGACCTGTCATTGGCCTATGATCGCGCCGTGATCGCGCCGGCGATGGCGATCTGCATGCGTTGGTGTGATTGAAGCATTAAATGTACATTATTTTCACATAGCTACCCGGCGATCCTGAAGTCGTGGCTAACCTGCTCAACATTCACAAGTTCGAGGAAAGAAAAGGGCGTAGAAACGAAGTCCTCCGTATTCGCATCTAATAATGAGGCCATTATAGTTACTGAGTACTGAAATTTTAATTTCTTAACACCCTAAAAGACGATGCACAAAAATAAATGTAGTACCTACGATACCTACTACATATTACAGTTTTTAAATGGGTTGTAAAAACGTTGTTCTGTCAACGGCGTGGTATCAAGACTTTAAAAGCTGCCAAAGCATCAAACGATACAATTGCACTGACTCAAACGTACCTTTAAAAAAATATGGTTTCGTGAATCATAATTTTCTCATAGGAAATGAGAATTAGGTTCATTCAAGCCTGCAATGTCCCAAACAGACTGTCATTTGCATTCCCCGTAACTACTTAGGAATAAGATTCTTTCAGGATTTTTTCTTTAAGGACGTTGGCAGCAACTTGCACCAGCACCAAATGAATAATAGCAAAAACTGTGAATTTTTGTTACATATCGCACTCAAAACAATACAAATTAAACCTTATTGGCAAGAGCCTCTCCCCTTTCGCAATCATTAATCATTATTAGTCCCGCACCAGACAGTATATCAAAACTTTAGTTGTTCCTTTTAGGTGGAGTTAATTAATTAATAATTAATATCCTTTCTAGTGATGCCAAATTTTCACGCCGCCTGTTGTCAAGAGGATTTATGACCTAAGCATGTGGTTCTCAAAGTTTGAGTTAACAGTCCCTTAAAAAAGTGCTTGAGAAAAATTCATATTTACTTATGTTACACGGACCTAATAGTTGCTTTTTTCAATTTAAAAACCTATAAACTTAAATTGCAAATCATATGTTGATAGAGCTAATTATTTTATAGTTTTAAGTGCATGTTACAGATCAAAAAGGAGTACTTTTTGATTAAAGAACACAAAAAACTTTGAAGCAATGTTTATTTTAAGAAAGCAAGAAAGAAACATTAAAAAAACAAAAACAAGAATAAAATTAACTGAGCAGTGCCACCTACTCATAATCAGGATGCCCACTGCAACGGCATATTCCGTAGCCCAGTGACGAAGGCCACGACACTTGTTTTCAGTGTACCCCATGTCGGGTAAGGGTTACGGATGTTTTTTCTACGAATAAGGGCCCTCGCCCACGGCGACTTTTTGTAGCGATGCAGTCGCGCTGCTGTAGCGCGTTAGTAGCGCGTTGGCATCACTTCTGTAGTGCGTTGCGAATGAGACTAACGCGCGTTAGTAGCGATGCTAAAAAGTCGCCGTGGGTCCCTCGCCCTAAAAAGTGAACATTTAAGCAAAGGACCTTTGATACTCCAAATAGGTTGTCATTACCAAAGATTGAGAATCCCTGTTCTGTTTAATAAACAATTTGTTTGAAAGTCTGCGCTTTTACCGCGGTCGGTGCTTCACGCAGTTGCCTTAATTAATTCCCGCGATATCGCGAAATAAAGCGATTCCGTTATCATATTCGCGAACTCACAAATATTTGAATACACGCGAGCGAGCTACGATACGACTGGTGGAGCTCATTTTAATTATGAAAGAGGGCAACTTCAGTAGGTAATAATATTGTGATAACGAAATTACAGACTGAAGTTAAGGATAGTATCATCCAACTGTTTAGTTGTTAAAAAACCTTAAAATTACGAATTTAAATATATTAATTTGTTACTTTGAAAAAATATCAATAAGATGCCTAACTTCAATTAAATAAGTAAGGCAAGCTATACTTGGGACGTGTATCTATATGTATCTCCTGAATATATGAATGAAGTCAGTACTCTCGTTTCAATTATTGTTCATGCTTAATAATGTTAAAAAAATATCTGATAAATATAAAATTGAAAAGAGTTATTGAGGCCAACCAATTTAACACTTATAAAACTATCCGTGATTAAAACTTACACATTACATCTAAGAGCTTTAATTTATACAACAAATAATAAAATTTATCCCAACCTTTCCCTTCTCTACCCGTTTTTCCAAAACTACATATTTTGAAGACACTCAATAGTTTGATTGAATAGAAAAGAAAAAAAAAATAAAACCGACTCCAAAAAACCTACACTAAAAAGTAGAAAAATAATTACTAATTACTTATATTAGGACGAAATAATATTTATGTATACCATGATTGATACTTCTGGAGTCGGTGCCAAGATTATGAAACGTGTAAAGTTTGCCTGCACCGACTCCAAAAGTATCAATCATGGTATACATAAATATTATTTCGTCCTAATATAAGTAATTAGTAATTATTTTTCTACTTTTTAGTGTAGGTTTTTTGGAGTCGGTTTTATTTTTTTAAATAAAAATAACTTATTTCTTTCTTTTTAGTTAACTAATTATTACCTTGATGTTACCACTGAAGGTAGGCAGTACATTGAGACTATATTCTTCATGTCAAGTGTAAAATAATATTCCGTACAAAATACAGGTTACCATATCGGCAACTTAAAAAGACATTAAACCGTTAGCCCACCTTAAAAACATGAAAGAATACAACTGTTGGTCTATTTGTACCTATAATATTTAAAGAATTATCCTCCAACTCCAAAGCGTTAAGGAGTTGTACCTACCATGACCACTTCATCATGATGAGATGATGACTATCTGATGCAAACACTTGAATAACTTACGAAACTATACTTATCTATAAAATTAAAAGAATTATTCCCCAACTCCTAAGCATTAAGGAGTTTTACCTTCTATCATCAGCTCATCAATATGAGATGATGATTTCCAGGAGCAAATACTTGAATAACTTAAGAAAATTTTTGAAAAATGATATACGTGCCTATAAAATTTGAGGGTTGCCCTCGATTTCCGTAGGATCCCATCATCAGATCCTGACTTGGTGACAATGGGACCACCTCAGAAGTGTACCCTATCGAACAAAAAAAGAATTTTGAAAATCGGTCCACAATTGACGGAGTAATCGGTGAACATACATAGAAAAAAAAAAAAACATACATACAGTCGAACATATAACCTCCTCCTTTTTTGAAGTCGGTTAAAAAGATTGACCATCACTTACTCTACCAACCGGGCGATGTGGAAATCATTGGGGGAGGCCTATGTTCAGCAGAGGACGACATGTGACTGAAATGATGATGATGATGATCCCTTATTCTCAAAATACCATCTCCACCATTTTCTGTCTTCGTATTCCTGGCTAATATTTAGCAGAACACAGCCCACAGTGAGAAGCGAACAATTAGCATTTTAATTGTGGTGAGGCCGCGATGTTAAAGAACGACGATAAATCAGAGCAATGTTCAGTTTGGAACATAAATAATAAACACTGGATATTTAGCTATTCAATTAGATTGGGTGTTTGGATAACTCAGATAGCAATCGTTAGGACTTGTTCTCATGGAGACATCCCGTTTTTTGCAGGAGAGTTTATTAATATACGTGTTTTAATATTAACGTTCACACGAACATTCCGTTTGCAGTGTCCCGCAAAAAACCGATCCGTTGGAATTTGTAGTTCAAAAGACAATGCCGGAAATTGGCGTCTTTTTTTTTCGCGCGGCCATCGACCAAACTTTGTTTTTTTATTACAAAATAGTGTAATAAACCAAACTTACTAAGGCATGTATACCTCTAAACTCAGTCTGAACTGAGTTACGAGCATTAGAAGTTTGATGATTTTCATACTAGATTTACTTACTTTTTGCGCGCAAAGTTTTGTAAGAAATTGCAACAAAATAGTGAGATTGTATGTGTAAACAAACAATACCATCCATTAAAGGCTCCAGATATCAGTATGGAGCAGAATCAGCGCAATAAAAAATAGCGCAAAAGCAAATCTAGTATGAAAATCATCAAACTTCTAATGCTCGTAACTCAGTTCAGACTGAGTTTAGAGGTATACATGCCATAGTAAGTTTGGTTTATTACACTATTTTGTAATCAAAAAACAAAGTTTGGTCGATGGCCGCGCGAAAAAAAAAGACGCCACCTTCCATACAAAATCTGGCATTGCCATTTCCGACAACTTATGAGATTCGACATGATGTGTATTCACATGGGAACAAGCCTTAGTCTAGGCGCAGACCATCGACTTTTAGTTGGCCGATAGTTGGGCCCATTCTAATTTTATGAAGAATCGGCCGATACCAAATCGGTGTAATGTGCGCACTTTCATACCATAATCAACAGCCCGTCCCAACTATCGGCCAACTAAAAGTCGGTGGTCTGCGCCTAGGCTAAATCATTAGTGTCAGACTAACTTCTACTTTATACTTCGGCAACTAACTAAAATTCAATCTGAAAAAAAAATACTTTAATTTTATGCAGACACCAGATAACTGATGTTTAGCAAAAACTAAAACTAAATAAGCAGCAAAGTTCATCTCAAGATCAGATCAAAATCCAATAATCTCCATAGACAACAAAAGCAACCTGCACTAAGCTGGTAAGCTGTGTAAACGCAGTAAGCATAGACAAACAAGTTCATCGGGGTATTATATTATTATCTGTGATCGGGTTATATTTACCTTAAAAAAGACGAGCGAAAACAAGCTGGGAGCATTATGGGGAGTCACGACTCAATGAGCTTGCTAGGGCATCTGTAACAATAAATACACAATATTATAATGATTGCTTGTATTATCTTGATACTTAGTAATACTTTAAGGGTCTTATTTAGGACTAGTTCAAGTGGAGTTCCAACATAAATAGTCATGTGTGTATACCTACTTAGAGTATTCGCTAAAGTCATGCGATGTTGCAAAATCATGACATGTAATAATTTTAATTAAGATTGGTAGAGATTGGTGTATTAGGGGCAACAGCGAAACTTCATCATTTTTCAGCAACTGAACGTCCATAGCTGAACATAGGCCTTCCCAATGATATTAGTAGCGGTACTTAGTACCTATAAATAAAAGAAAATAATATTTATGGTGTAACTATACGATTAGTATAAAATGGTGTTTGTCCAACAAATGCATAAGATTCGGAAACTTTGATTGGCGAACTCAAAAGTTTTTGTGTTTGGTTTAAAAAAAGGTCGATGGAGAGACTAAACATACGAGTATTGAAAGTTTGTTTGATTTGTAAAAAGTCAATCAAGAAGCTAAAAGTACGAGTAGGTATATTTAACAGGCGCTGCTTTCGGGGACTGGTCAATCCAAGCTATTCAAATGTATGTATGCGAGTCATTTCTACTAGTATTTAAGTATCTTAATCTGTAAGTCTAGATATTAACACGTCACTACCTTGTTTAATATTCCACGCAATTTTGTATACCCATTCTTATAAGATACACCATACAAGAATGCGTGGTAAATTCAGTGAACTGCTCCTGAATCAAATGTAGGGGAAGCCCGGGCAGCACGAATACCTTAAGAAAAGTGGCAAAAAAAACACATAAATTTTCAATCAACAACAGTCTATTAATTAATAATTTGTATCTTAGGTAATCATCTTTGGAATTGTAAAGAATAAACTTAGAAACTTAAACAAATTCTACAATAAAAATGTCATTAAAAAAAAAGTTCCAATTATCCATTTTGCCCGACCCCCCTGGGCAAGACGGATATGTACAGTAATAACTGCTTTAATCATTGCAATCATCACAATAATAACTGCCTATGCCTGAATATAAGGTACAATCCTCTTGTGCCCACTTCTTGCATTGATTGCACTCTATCCAATCCTCGGTAGGTGGTTCAGTGTATTCTTCTGAGCACACAACATAAATATTTTGTTTTCTCCATCTCATTTTTATTTTTGGTCATTTTTCCTCTTGACAAGTCTTGTTTGGAAGTTCTTGTTTTCAGATGTGTGTTTTTGTTAGGGCCTGCTATTCAGTTATGGCTGTCTTTACCTATCCGTTTTGCCCATATCCGTCTTGCCCAAAGCACCAATATTTAAAAGTTGTATACCCACCCGTTAAATTTCTACCGGTGAAAAAAAGCAACACACACAAATTAAACTTAATTTAACATGCAATCAACTAAACAGAGTCTATAAGTCAACACTTAATACGTAATACAAGAAATCAACACACATACCTTGCCAAAAATCGTAAGAAAACAGCCAAAAACTTTTGATTTCGAATTGACAAAAAGTTCACGCACGTATTGTTTTGGTGGAACTATCATGGCGTGGCTTTGTTGCTGATTTACAGACCCGCAAACGTCCAGTAGCGCCATGTGTTGTAGGTTTTTAGTAAAATCGATTATTCTTCTTACCCATATTATGCTTCTTGCCCGGGCTTCCCCTACCTACTACTACTATTTCTATTTATTTATATTAACGGGCAGACAGTGGTGACTGAGTTTGTTGCGGCGCTTCTTCTCAGCACTTGCCAAATGTTGGTCTCGAAGCGCTGGTAGGGTAAAAAGATTATGAGACATGTAGAAGAGGCTCCTTAAGAGCAAAATATTTGACGATTTGTAAGTACTTACTATTTATTTATTAGTCTAAACAAATAAAGACATTTTGACTTTGACTTTGACCGCATTCAACCAAGTCTAGTAAATAAAGTAATCAATTCCCAAAGAAGATCCCCTGGTTATCCCCCGACGCCCACATTTGACCCCAGCCCGCAGCGTCAAAGGACCACGCCTAGCCGTGAAATTGGATTGACAAGACACACTACATGAATAGAGTTATTCAGCTATGCTGGACAATCATATACCTACTGATACACGTACTAGAGGCACGCCGGCACACTGACAGTAAATTGGATGTAGAATAAAAGAAACGACATAATTTGTATCTGCTCTACGAGCTATGTGCCCTGCCCACTGCCACTTGATTTTAGCGATTCGATGCGAGTGGCGCAGGACCGGTCTTTGTAGAAATCCTTGGGGGAGACCTTTGTCCAGCAGTGGACGTCTTTCGGCTGAAACGAACGAACGAATTTGTGTCTAAATAGACAGATCTAGAATTACCTCTAATCGATACAATGGCAATGGTACAAGGTTCAGATAATATAATGGATCAAATCAACAAGACTTTCAAATCAAATCAAAAATCAAAATTATCTTTATTTGTTTAGACTAATTAAATTAGTATTTACAAATCGTCAAATGCTCTTAAAAGGAGCCTATACATGTCTCATTCTTTTTTTGCCCTACCAGCACCAGCACTTTTTTTGCACTACCCTTTCTTTATACAGTTGTTATTTCAGGATAGGTTAATTCAGGGTTGAGTCATAAGGTACATAGATACGACCAAATCCCGACATGATGTTCCCCTCATCCCCTGTCGCATTTTAACGAACTTGAATAATATTCATGACGTAATTACATGAGACGAGACAGGAAAGAGTCTGACCACTGACAGCTTGTTTCATCATCAGCAGCCTCAGGACGTCCACTGCTGATTAAAGATGAGGAGATCTTTAATCAGCATTGATTTCCAGATTGACCGCATTTGGAATTTTCACAAAAAGGAGACAGAAACTATTTCATACAATATTGTGCCAAATTTAGATCACAACTCATTACATTAGGCCCCACGAATCCCCATCTACTTTTTGTAAGCCACAGGACTTTTGCTCCAGCAAATCCGCATATGTATTAACAGCCACTGTTCCAATTCTGGCACAACAACGTTCCTAAACCTTATCCAAAGAATATTTAATGGTGGCTCGCTACGGGCTCCGTAAACACGCCGTTCGCTACCAATAACATAGAAAATGCAACAACCGATTGAATTTCTCTTCCTTTTCATTTCGATTTGTTTCTATTAGGGTTGGCGCATTGTTGCTAAAGGAGATACTTTTTTGAGTTAAGCGGTATGCATTTTTTCCACAGAAAGCCTATATCTGTCGCTTACGTACAATCTTTACTATCTTACCTAACTTCATCAAAATTAACTATAATCTAGGTACAAAAACGTAAAAATACAAAACGAAGACGTATTTATATTGTTTTCATTAAATTATCCTACATACTAATAAGGACACACTCTTTTTGCAAATTTTTTGAAGTGGAACATAATGTCAATGAAACTCATTGTCCAAAAGTGCTAGGGCTAATCATATTTCATAGTCTAAGCCCCATTTAAAATAGAAAGAACAGAATTATTGTGACTCAATTCAATTAAAAAATTACCTTCACTTTAACCAAGTTGTGGTGACCCTACCCAAGGTTCCGAGGGAGGGCTGTTTACATATTTTTTCCGTGTCTACATTGTGTATTCGTGTTTGCGGCGCTTAATTGGAAATCGTATTATGTAAACTGTGAAAAGTTTAAACGACACCTCCACAGTCTCTACATTGCTAGTTAGGGACAGCTCTATTTCATTAGGTGTTTCTTTTCTCTATTCTTTCGATTCCGATTGAAATCTTTGCTTTTTAAGTGTTCCATCGATTTATAAGCAGGATTCAATGCTCCGCGTTGCAGTGAGACTTAAAAATACTTTGGCATTATCATTTTTCATTAAATTAATAATCAAGTACAAAGAATAGATACGTCCTGGCAACGCGACTACACTACCAAGAAGTTTTTAAGAGCTTAAACGTCTACCTTCTACCTATAAAGGCGCAGGATGCAGGCCGCTGCCAACTGGACGAAGTGAAAATCATTGGAGGCTGAAATAATGATGATGATGATGATGAGTCGTCGCATGAAGATGTCTCAGCCTCCAGAGTTCAGTCCATCTCTTTTTAGTTCTTTTGTTGTTAAAGCACGCCTTGGACCCACACGTCTTCCATATATTGATTTTGAGAATTGAAGTTTAAAAAGACCATACTGAAGCTATTTAATCGTGTGTTCGCACAGAAAACAAGAGCTAGGTATTCTGCTTGTGACATGTTGCAGTTTGGACGCGTCTTTTGCAAACATTACAGTCGCTAACTGCCACGCTATACAGGTGGAAAGAATGTGCATTAGCTGACATGGGTATAACTGCCAATTAATATATAGTTAATTCAACTCTCTTAAAGGGGTGAAACTCAACTTAAAGGGGTGAGTACCGATATTTCAGTTTACTTGGGCCATGAATTATGGTCCATATTCCATAACAGACCATTATTAGATCACGACTTCATCTTCTGTCAAGTTTTACAAGAACTCTGCATACATATTTTATTCAAACGCACGAAATCATTTCAGAAAAAGTTTAAACTTCCATTTACCTTAGACTATAATACTTAATATCAGTCTACCAACAGAACGCTCTATATCAAATTAAGTTCGATAGACAAAATTTCAAAGCGTACTGCTTTAACAATACGCGGCTTGAACGCGTCTGGTCGCGCGTGAAATGGCCGGCCACTGTCCGAAACTATCTGTTGCGTTTTACTGAACAAAAATGTACAACTGATTTTCCTTGTTCAAAAATGTCTAAAAGTACATATTATCCAAAATTGTGCAAATAAATATTTGAACTTGGATTTGAATAAAACATTTAATAATAACATAATTATTTATACCTAAATACTTTCTGAACTTCTGCGAGCTATGTCGGTCACTTTGGTTCTCCTGCGGATCTCCTCATTTCTGATTCGATCACGCAGGGAAACTCCAAGCATGGCCCGCTCCATCGCCCTTTGGGTGACCTTGAGCCTTCTTATGAGGCCCATAGTAAGCGACCACGTTTCAGATCCATAAATCAACACTGGCAGCACACACTGCTCGAAGACTTTTGTCTTGAGACACTGCGGTATTTCGGACGTGAGTATATTGCGTAGCTTCCCGAACGCTGCCCAGCCGAGTTGGATTCGACGATTGACCTCTTTCTCGAAGTTGGCCCTACCTAACTGGACTGTTTGTCCCAGGTATACATAATTGTCAACAACTTCGAGTGTAGAGTCTCCAACCTTCAAAGGAGTGGGTGCGACACGGACATTAGACATGATTTTTGTCTTGTCCATGTTCATTTTGAGACCCACTTGTTGAGAGGCTCTACTGAGGCCATCGAGCATTGTGCCTAGATCTTCCAAGGTTTCAGCCATGACTACGATATCGTCCGCGAATCGAAGGTGGGTGATGTACTCACCGTTGATATTTATGCCAAATCCGCTCCAGTCCAAGAGCTTGAAGACATCTTCCAGGGCGGTGGTAAACAGTTTTGGAGATATGACGTCTCCCTGTCTTACCCCTCGCTGCAACTGGATAGGTTTCGAGTCCCGATCCTGGAGGCGGACTGACATTGTGGCGTTTTTGTATAAACTTTTTAACACTTCGATATAACGATAGTCAATTTGGCACCTTTGGAGAGACTGTAGCACTGCCCAGGTCTCTACCGAATCGAAGGCTTTCTCATAATCCACATAGCAGAATTGCTAAAACCAAGTGGCAGTGGGCGGGGCACATAGCTCGTAGAGACGATGGCCGTTGGGGCAGAAAAGTTCTCGAGTGGCGACCACGGGCTGGAAGACGTAGCGTGGGCAGGCCTCCTACTAGGTGGACCGACGATCTCGTAAAGGTCGCGGGAAGAGCCTGGATGCGGGCAGCGCAGGACCGTGCATTGTGGAAAACCTTGGAGGAGGCCTTTGTCCAGCAGTGGACGTCATTTGGCTGAAACGACGACTTTCTGAACTATGCAACAACCAAAATTTTTTTTGTCTTATTAAATGTTTTTTGAGAACATTTTTACCCTAAAATGCTCAACCAATTATGAATAAGTACTACAATTTGAACATTTAAATACTACCAAACCGCGTTCAAAAAGATTACTGTTCCTTTATAGACTTAGGACCCAAAACCAATAAATTAAACAGCGCCAGTGAAATGCAAACTGCGTCGTCGCTTTGAAAGAGGCTGCCTTTGATCTGAGGCGGGCGTTTTGTTCCCAAACGGGCACGGGCACGTGCAATATACTCTACAATCTGCTGCGCTATAGTGTATGAAAATACGCGACGTTAAGCCGGCTATGTAAAAAGAGAACGTTGAAGATGGTAACAAGATGAATTTAAGTTCATTATCAGACTCAAGTATGAACATCAAGAAGATTATACGAACCTCACTCAAGTATTAGAATATAGAATATTGTTTATTTGGCACAATACATGATATAGGCACAATACAAGATTAAAACATCATAGAAAAAACAAAAAAGAAAAATAAAATAGATTTTAAGTGCCCTGTGCCAAAAAGGTCCCTAACTCAGCATTAGTCGTGACAAAGATGCCATGACACTGATTTTCAGCAAGGACCTTTGGGGCACTGGGGTCGCCGTAAAAATAAAAAAATAAAAAAACAAAAAAACATAAAAAAACACAAACAAACAAACTCAAGAATAGATAAGCTTAGGATAATATGCTTCCGTTTCAGCCAAATGACATCCACTGCTGGATAAAAGCCTCCCGCAAGGATTTCCATAACGACTGGTCCTGCGCTGCCCATAGCCAGGTTTTTCCAGTGACCTTCACCAGATCGTCGGTCCACCTAGTGGAGGGCTTGCCCACGCTATCTTATCAATATAATTCTCAAGTGTGAATCGAGCTTAAGCATCATTTCTTAGTTAGGTTATGATGGCACAGGAAATACACTTTTTTATCGTGAAACAATCACTTCGCATAAAATTAATAACTTAGGGCGGTTGCACCATCTTACTTTAAATTTGATAAACGTCAAAAATCTGTCAAAATCCATACAAAAAACATCGGTTATCGTTATAGTTACAGTCATAGTTAGGTGGTGCAACTCAGCCAAGCCTTAATAAACTAAGCTGCTAGGTATGTCTGTTGTCCCAAAAAACATTTTCATCCATGTTGAAATGCTTTTAAAGTGAGGCAACTAAAGGTGTAACGTAACCAAAATTTCATTTAAGATTACATTGTGCCCGTATTTGTATTCTATTCGCGAAGAATCATAAATAATATGTGCACTCCATTTTTTCTTGGTTTCGTAGCTCGAGCCCCATCTGTGGACATTCTCTATGCGCGGAAAGCGCTGTGACGGACAAGCATGGAATTTCAAACACGATTCTGACTGTACATACACCTCACCCACAATCTTATCTCAACAGAATAGAGTTCGGAATTGAATGATTTTGCACAGAAAAGCATAGTCGATCGCGAGCACCCTTGTTTCAGATTCAGATACTGCATGCTTTTTTGAATATGTTTGTTTATTAATCAGACAGATATGGTTCGGATTCCAGAAAAAAATCGTGGTGAATGTGAGTCAAGTTATTTAAACCAGCTCCGTATTTCAGTTATGGCAGATTAAAACACCATCGAAGTGAAATAAATTGCTTCGCTTTGAGTAACGGTAAATTGTGTTAGGGGCTACCTTTTTTATTATTTTTGACGTTCACAAGTGTCAAAATATTGATCAAAATTGAATAAAATAGTTTTGATTTTGAGTTTAATACTCAGAGTCTTATACAATTTTCTCTATAATTATATACAATTCCGTCATTTTCCTCATGAGTACTTTGGACCCGACGGCGCCATACCACTACTAGGCCGAGAAGATTACAGATTCATGAAAATGTAATAATTAGAAAACCTGCATTTTATCAAGAAAAAAAGGTTGCGAAATAGCTCTTTTAACAACTGCATAAAATGCCAGTGTTTATCACGATGTGCCGTCATCTGTAAACATGTCATGTGAAACATGAAAAAATGTCCTTTATCGCCATAACGTTACGCACTCCAGAACACCCATAACCGACCTTATAAATTGCTGATTTGGAATATTCAGTTGGCAGCGGCAATAAAACTAGCTTGTAAAAATAAGCGCCGCCTTTTACGACAGCTAAACTGTTGCCTCGATAAAGTTTTATCTCCAATCCGTCAGTTCGCAGGAAGGGTTCACTACTTTATGGTATACGTGAGTGAAATTATGTTGGGGGTACGTGGAAGTTGCCTGAGAAGTCATCGTTGGTGTAGCGTAGCGACATCTTACGGCGGGGGAATTAAACGTGGTCTTGTTCCACAAATTAAGCCTGGGTTGCACCATCTTACTTTAACTGTGACAAACGTCAAAAATCTGTCAAACACCATACAAAATGCACCGGTTATCGCCATAGTTACCGTTAAAGTTAGGTGGTGCAACTCAGCCTAAGCAGAGTAATATTGCCTGAAGGATTCTGTTGACACTGAAAAAATATTAATGCTGTTTCACTATTTCAAAATGACTCAATTTTGGAAACTTTGTTTAGAACAACTTTTGAGCAAACAGCGTAACTTTTTGTACGAGTAAGTAAATAAGTAAACGTTGAGTTGACCAACTTTTCTATGAATAACTTTTGCATAAAATTCAGAAATATATTTCAGCTCATAATAACGAAGTTGTAACCTTGTTCTGGATCACGTTATTATGTAAAGTTTAATTTCAGTACTAAAGTAAATTTTTCAGTAAGTACTGAAGGATATTTCAATGGAAACATAACCTACGTAAATGTATTAGGAAAAGATTTCCCTATTTTTAGACACTTTGTGGAATACATCTCCACAGTGTCTAAAAATTTGGAAAAGTTGGGCTCATTTTCAAATTCTGAATTCCATCTTTGTAAGTCATTGTAGGGCAGCGAAGTTGTTGTAGGTGTTGATTGAAAGGCCGTGGTTTCACTAATTAAGTTTATTGCCAGGTCTGCACAGTTTAATACACACAATCACAAGTGTAATGGCTGGAGTACGAAACGCTACTGGGCGCGAAGGCGCTCAAAATACATACGTCACAAGATCGAACGAATGAAAGAATGAATGAAATGAATGAATTTTAGTGTTGGAACCCAACATGCTCCACCTCTACAAAAGGAGAGAACTCTTATTTATAAGCAAGTTACAATTACCAATAACAGCGAGTTTATAATACATTAAAAAAGGAATTGTGACGCTATGTATGGACTTACATAAGATATTAATTTTCATATGAAAGGTGAATACATTTTACTTATACAGAGCTTAGTTACTATTCAAATGAACAACGATGTCCAAAGGATAAACACAAAAAAAGGAATACAGCGCTACAAGGCAACCTATTTGTCATAATGTTACCTAGTTAATATTTAACATTAACTTATAATTAATTATTATCATCTATAGGTAGGATACAGATTTTACGAATAGAGCGCACATGGCTCTTTCTATTAGACCTTATTACTTCTACCGCTCTTACGCGGCCATCATGACCAGGAAAAACCTTAGTAACTCTAGCCATGGGCCAAGACATTACAGGTACATTATCCTCTTTCAAAATTACAATTGTGCCTACCTTTACATTGGGTAAAACATCTAGCCATTTAGGCCTATTTTGCAAACTATTAAGATATTGCTTGTACCACATTTTCCAAAATGATTGTTTAATTTGATTACATAGCTGCCAAAATTTAAGTCTGTTAGAAGGAATATTTGTTACATCATTTTCAGGGTACATTGTTAATGAATTTCCTATTAAAAAATGTCCCGGTGTCAAGTAACTAAAATCATTTACATCTGACGACAATGGAATAAGTGGTCTTGAATTCAATATACATTCAATTTCAATTAAGATTGTATTTATCTGTTCATAAGTTAACAATTGTGATTGTAACACTCTTTTTAAGTGGTATTTAGTGCTCTTCACTGCAGCCTCTGCAAGTCCCGCAAATGTAGGCGAGTAAGCCGGAACAAAATGAAAGTTTATGCCTCGATTGGCAGCAAATTGACATACTTTATTTTGGTGACTACCAGATGCCTGCAGTGAATAGAGCTCAGCTAATTGGTTCCGTGCGCCTTTAAAGGTGCTAGCATTGTCAGAGTAGATTTCCCTAGGCAACCCTCTTCTAGAGATAAGTCGTTTGAGACACGCTAGATAGGTTTCTGTGGTAAGATCTGATGCGAGTTCAAGATGAACCGCTTTTGTAGCAAAGCATACAAATACGCAGATATAGCCTTTACCCACCAGGGAGCGTCTCACGCGCGAAAGTTTTACATTTATAGGCCCAGCAAATCTACTCCAACCTTTTCAAAAGGGCGACTCATAGCGGTCACTCTATCGGCTGGCAAGGAACCCATCAACTGCTTGGAGGCGCTAGCCTTGTGTCTGAAACATAATACACAATCCTTGGTTAATTTCTTAACATACATTAAACCGTTTGTAATCCAAAATTTTTGATTTAAATTACACAATAATAGCTTCGGTCCCGCATGTAACAGTCTTTCATGCTCAGACTTTATAATACAATCAGTAATATGACATTTTTTGGGCAAAATAACCTGATGCTTATGTGCATATGGAATATTAGAATGGTGTAGTCTGCCGCCAACACGCAAAATGCCTTTACAATCTAAAAATGGGCATAGACTTTGCAAGGGACCCTTAACAGGTTTACCATTTCTTAAGCATGCAATTTCGTCCTTAAAATATAATTCTTGTTCATTCTTAATTATCAACAATAAAGCATTATTCAATTCAGAAGATGACAAATAATTGTAAGATATTTTGTCACCTTTTATGTTGTTTACAAACCGCAATACATAAGCCAACGTACGTACCATCTTGTGTATGCCAGAATAATTACGTAAATGATCAAAAATGTCACCCGTGTATGCGGAGAGTTGACTGGTAGAGAATGCTGACCCGGACTTGGTCTCAGGTAAGTTTGCAGGTAAATCTATTTCAGAGTCAAAATTGTATTTATTATCGAGCAAAATTTCAGGCCCATCCCACCACATGCGACAATCGTGAAGCTCACTGGGTGAAACACCCCTACTTACATAGTCCGCAGGATTGTTTTCAGTGCTTACATAAAGCCAGCGACAAACAGATAGATTTTTGGTGATCGCTTTAACCCTGTTCGCGACGTATGCATTAAGTTTCATGGGTTCTGCGTGCAACCATGCGAGTACAATTTTTGAATCAATAAAACAGTAAACATTGTTTATATTATATATTAATTTTAGCGTGCAATAGACCTTTGACATAAGAATAGAGAGTAGCCCGTTAAGCTCTAAGCGCGGCACAGTCTTGTTTTTGTCCTGAAGCGGATTGATGCGCGATTTTGAACATAGCAAGTGCATTTTTACATTACCATTAATATCTGTAACTCGCATGTACACGCAGCATCCATATGCCGTAGAACTGGATGCATCTGAGAATCCTATCAATTCAATTTTATCTGTATTATTAACATGTATATTTCTAGGAATATAAATTGGCTCCATCATAGCTAATGCAGCGGAAAACTCATGCCACGCATGCCTAATGTCATCGTCAGGCGTGGAATCCCAGGCGGTTTTAGAAGCCCATAACCTTTGCATGATAGCCTTTGCTTGCACAATTATAGGACTAACAAATCCCATGGGATCATACATTTTCCCAATATATGAAAGAATGTCTCTTTTTGTGCAATTATTATTATTATATGGCTCTGGACAAGACATTTCGAACTTGTCATCTTTAACTATTAATTTCAAACCTAATGTCTTTAACAGGCAGTTGTCTTGCTGAAGCTCTATATCATCAAAGTGGCGTTCAGCTGAGGGAATGTCAGTCAGTACCCTATTATCATTGGATGACCATTTATGTGTGTGAAAACTACCTAAGCTTAGGAGCTTGCGAAGTTGTGATTTTGCCTCTAGGATAATATCTAAATTATTATTTGCATACAGGATATCATCAACATATGTGCAGTTCTCTATAATAAATGAAGCCAGAGGATAGGTATGCTTATGTTGCATTGCTAATTCTTTCAGACAGCGAGTTGCTAAATAGTTTGAACTTTTTAACCCATAAGTAACCGTGTCTAATCTTATACACTTAATAGGTTCATCAGGGCTATCCCTCCATAGTATGTTTTGCAAACTAGCATGCTCCGGCATAATACGCACATTTCGAAACATTTGTTTTATGTCGGAAGTAAAGTTAAAATCGCCAAAACGGAACAGTAATAAAATTTCAAACAAATCTCTTTGTACAGTCGGCCCATTCAAAAGCAAATCATTTAAAGACACTTTTTTGTTAGTCTTCATTGAACCGTCAAAAACTGTACGCAATTTAGTAGTTTTACTGTCAGGCCTTGAAACTGCATGAGGCAAGAAATAAACTGCATTTTTATTCAATTCATACAGTTCAATATCTACATATTGGCCATGTTGCAAGTTAATATAATCATGAATAAATTTTTGGTACTCAATAAAAAGATATGGATCATTATGCAGCCTTTTCTCTAAGTTTAAAAACCTTTTTAAAGCAAAATTAAAGGAATCACCTAGCGCATCATTGATTTCATCAAGAGGTAATTTTAAAGGTAAAGAGACTTCAAAACAATTTTCTTTTATCTGAACAGTACTTTTAAAAATATACTCGCAGAGCTCTTGCTCTGATGACCTTTCATCATAGATCTGAGGAACGCTTTCTGTCTTCCAAAATTTACTTAAGGTTTCATTAATGTCAGACTCACAAGTAGTACACTTTAACGTTACCTTTTTGCAGACCTTAGATGAAATATGTGGTAGGGTACCTCCAATTATGTATCCAAAATAAGTGTTGATAAGACGTGGTTGCGGAGTGCCGGCCTCTGTTGCAGACTGCTGGCGCTCAGGCATCACCGGCAGCACTGTAGGCAGCAGCACCTGGAAAAATACGTCCGCTCCCATTAATACATCAATCTCAGCTGGTATATTAAATTGATCATCAGCCAATTTAATATTTTTAGGTATCAATATGTCAGATGCACTGAATTTGTGTTGAGGTAAATTGCATGTGATTTGATCAACAACGTGACAAGTGGCTGAAATTTTATATGGACAAGTTATTGAGTAAATCTCTAAAGGTAAGCAATGCTTTAACTTTTTCTGTGTTGAAGTTATGCCCACTACTTTGACATTGCTATCGGTGAGGTCCAGATCAAGCAGCCTTACTGCCTTTTGTGAGATAAAGGACAGCTGGGACCCACTGTCTAGTAGGGCTCT
This sequence comes from Ostrinia nubilalis, assembly GCF_963855985.1. Taxonomy (NCBI): domain Eukaryota; kingdom Metazoa; phylum Arthropoda; class Insecta; order Lepidoptera; family Crambidae; genus Ostrinia; species Ostrinia nubilalis. The sequence continues at coordinate 1,546,371 of NC_087099.1, read as the reverse complement.
TAAGTAAACTTCGGTACCATCTCGAGCAATAAGTTTGACTTTAGCTGTGGGTAAAAGTACATCATTATTATTATTATTGCTTGCTGCTAGGGAAGCAGTGGATGATGAGGCCGTATGAGTTGTATCTGAGTTATTACTCTTATGTGCGCTGCAATGCAGCAATGTGTTGTGGGCCTCTTTACATTCTGCACACCGAAAATGAAATTTGCATTTTCCGGTGTGAGCCCCCAAACAAATATTACACAGGCCTTTATCCTTGGCAAATTTAATTCTGTCCTTTGCATGCAGTAATTTAAAACTGTTACATAAATAAAGTTTGTGTTTCAACTTACAGTATAAGCATGTAGACTCCTGCGCAGCTGTGTAGGCTACCATCCTACCAACGGCATTGCCTTGCTCCTTTTGCGGCTGGCGTTGCTGCCTGTGGAAGCCCGGATCAGCATTCTCAAGCGCCAGCGCTCTCTTATCCAAGTATTCAAGGAAGGTGTTGATAGTTGGCTCCTTCGTGGCATCTCTTTCCATATGAAATGCGCGTGACGTGTATGCATCTAATTTGCGGTACAAAATACATAATATTATAGCATCCCAAAATGATACGTTTGGCTCCAAATTACTTAAAGCAGATATTTGTTGTTTTACATTGGACACAAATTCTCTTAAATTAACTGCCGTGGATTTTGTGATTGGCTTAAGATCCAACAATAAACAAATATGCTCATTAACGAGTTTGTGTTTGTTATTGTATCTGTCTTCAATAATTTTAATTGCTTGACTGTAACTTTCACTAGTCAAGGGTAAGTTTTTTACAAGATCTAATGGCTCATTTTTTAAATATGATCGAAGGTAATACAGTTTTTGAACATTGTCAATGGAATCGTTTTGATCTATTAATGAGTGGAATAAGTTTTTAAATGGTACATAATCCGAGAACTTACCACTAAATATTGGTACATCAATTGGTGGTAAATGCAATTTGGACATTGGAGCTGAGTGATTCCTATTATCACGGCTGTTAAGTTCTTGGTCAATTACTGAAATGATGTTGTAATAGTTTTCCTCAAAAAGTTCAACATCCTCCTTGTCATCTGGTTGGATAGTTAAAATCTTAATATTTAACTTTTCGTATTGACTAAAGGAGTCGATCAATTTTTTCCTCTTAGCCATTAAGTTTTCTTTAGACAAGTTTTTAACTGACTGCGGTGTCGAAACAAGTGAAGTTAATCGTGTAATCGTACCTTTTACGTAGCCTCGCGCGGCTATTAGCTCGTTCAGCTCCATTGTCAAAACTTGTCAAATGCAAGAAAATACAAATGCTATAAATCACTACGTGGCTTAAAATTACACTACGAGTATCACTGCACGAGTTATGTCTTTCGACTTAAAAACAATAGCACTGCACACTAAGCAAATGGCGTCGGCGGTAAACAGCGTTGACAGATGGCAGCGGAGACAGCCGAAGCAGCAGCGAACAAGTGAACGATGACCGACGAGAGAACGAACGATGTTGTGCGTTGGCCAATCCTCGATGCGCGCGCGAACTTCAGGCAGCGCGAAGATGGATGTCACGCCCACTTCGTGAAGTAATTTGTTGCTCGCCTCGTGTTCCGGCGCCCCCCAAACCGCCGTCTTGCCCGTCTTGCCGGGAATGCCGGGTTGCGTTTGATGACGTTTGATGATTGTTGCAAAACTGACTTGCTTGATAACTTGCAATTTGCTGGTTTTGCACACGATGAACGATTTTTCTTGCAGTATTGAGTGCGTGTTTCTTAATGCGCACTATGCAGATGAATACAAATTCCACGTAAGTAGGTAATGCAGGAGTTATATTGCGCGATGATGCGGCTCCCGTTGTTGTATTATGTGTGAATTGCAGGAGTTCTGTTGCGCGATGATGCGGCTCCCGTTGTATTATGAGTGCGATTTCTTGATGCGCACTATATGAATGCAGTTTCCACTGTATGTAGGTACAATTGCAGGAGTTCTGTTGCGCGATGATGCGGCTCCCGTTGTATTATGAGTGCGATTTCTTGATGCGCACTATCGGCACTATGTGAATGCAGTTTTCACGTGTATGTAGGCACAATGCAGGAGTTTTGTTGCGCGATGATGCGGCTCCTGTCCCACTTTATACACAATGGTGCAGACCAGGCAGTTCGAAGCTCGAAGGACCATGTAGGGCAGCGAAGTTGTTGTAGGTGTTGATGATTGAAAGGCCGTGGTTTCACTAATTAAGTTTATTGCCAGGTCTGCACAGTTTAATACACACAATCACAAGTGTAATGGCTGGAGTACGAAACGCTACTGGGCGCGAAGGCGCTCAAAATACATACGTCACAAGATCGAACGAATGAAAGAATGAATGAAATGAATGAATTTTAGTGTTGGAACCCAACAGTCATATCACTCTAAAATAATTTAAAAGCTCTTACCTAATTGCTTATTCCCGAGTTCAAACCCATCAGATCCAGAACAACTTCACCCCTTAAATTAAACAACAGTTAAGTCCGCGACCGATAAGTAACACTTTAGTTGGTTGTCGGAACTATTTTTCGCTGTCAGTCAAGCTAGAGGTCGTTAGCGTCGCAGTAATTAGTCCGCAGGACGAGGGTCTGTGACAGCAGCTATTGCTTACTTTGCAAAAATACTTACGTTTCAGTTGGGACATTATGCGAATGCTGAGCGGGGTTTGAGAGTCTAAGAACTGAGTTTGAGACGTATTTATTTTTAACTGACTTCAAAAAAAGATGAGGTTCTTGAATGGTTGTCCTTTTTTTTTATTGAAAACGTTCTTTAGTGATATTTAGTATTGAAATCGGTCATAATTTAAAAGATATAAAGCTGCCTACCTATTTATATACGAAAATATCTACATAATGATTTTCATAATTTTGATGGATGATGATTAATGAAGAAATTTTTCCAAATGAAAGAATTGTAACGCTCTTTAATGTTGGTTCACAAGCCCTGAAACAAATATTTAGGAATATTATTTTTCTCCTGAAATAATAATCAATTGATTAATAGGCTCGGACCTACCACCTCTCCTTTAGGGCTATATTTCACCGGGACACCATAGCGGCGCAACCAGTCGTCGCTACCAACAAAATGTATACAGCTCTATAGAGAGTTACTCACCTGGTGTTCGTTTGGTTGCGCAAAGCTGCATACATTTTGTTGGTAGCGGCGACTGGTTGCGCCGCCATGGTGTCCCGGTGAAATATAGCCCTTATTGAGCATCGGCTCTTATCACTGTTCCAAGACATTGGCTATAACTGAGTCAAAACTTTCATGTTATAAATTTTTTACTCTTTACGACAAAGTTAGTGCCAATTTGAATACGAGCTTCATAAAATATGAAAGAAAACAGCAACACGAAAACACTTCACTAAAGTAGAGCGCACAAAACATTCGTAACTCGTAGTCTTACTCGTATTTATTTAACGAATTTCATCTCACTTACAGCGTCCCCTAAACAGAAATTATATTAGACACAGCTACGCATCGTTAAGTCTGTCTCCTACAGCTCTATTGTACTCAGACTTTAACCTTTCGAAGTCAAGCCAGGCATTATTGACCTAGGTTATCAAATTAGGTTCCATTCGGTCACAGAATACTAATATTGTAGCGTAGTGCTCATACTAATAAGCTAACTTTCTTAATGATCAACATTTATTCGAAATGAAATACTGAAATTATTGTTAACTTTGGCTGGCATTTTACTATTATCAAATGTACACCTAGTGTCGTGCCCTGAGTGCCCAAGCAACTGCACTTAGGAGGATTTGATGAGTGCTGCTGACAACGCCACTCTTGTGGCGGAGTTTTGGGCTGACACTGTGTAGGTTTGTTGTCGACACGAAAAGAAGAAGAAATGTAATTTGATAATACAATAAATCGTTTAGTAATATTTTTAAGCTCAAACGCTACACGTTGCTATAAAATTGCCATCTTCTCAGCTCGCTGTCAAGCTGTTTCGTTTATATTTCTCATTTTAGGTAAATGAAACTGTGCACAGCCTGCATCGACCTCGACCAAAATGTTGTCTTAAGTTCTTTACCAAACAAAGGCTTATTACTTCAATCGAACGTACCAGGTAGATCTCAGCATCAAACATAACAGAAAACCTTATAACCTTAACCAGCTCGCAAATATTAAGTGCCATTTTGCAGCAAAACTCTTTAAATCAAAGGTCATCCCGGTCACAGAAACAATTTCGCCATATTTGCAGCGGTAATTACGGAGGAGACAGCGATGCCCCCGGGAAATCCCCGCGAATGCCCTAACAGATTCCCGTTTGCGACGCGTGCGAAACCCATTCGAATTCCGCCGTTGTTTGACGGCGGGTAGTCGTGCATTTTGATTCTCAGCTGGAGTGAAACACGGCTGTAGCATTGAAATAGATTAAACTATTTCTTTTGTACGATATTCAAAATGTTCTTTCTGTATGTTTAAAGAGTGAGTTTTAATGTAGGTAAGTACGCGGTCAAACCACTGAATTAGGACATCATAAAAACTCTTTATCTTTATCTCTTAGCTGTCTGATTGTCAGAACTTAATTACCTACCCAAGTCAAGAGTTGTTGTACTACGAATAACGTCCAAGACTCCTGGTAAAGATAATCACGCTGCACTAAAATTTTCTTGTCCTGCTATTATTACATGCTGAGACGACCACTGGTCTAAGCAGCACTACTTTATTTTATTAATCCTTAGAAATTGATTAGCTACATTCAATCATCCGCTCATTCCAATTCTCGTTCCCTGCTGTAGAGTCTCACTACCACTCCTATACAGGCACTTCTACAGCTTGGCAACCATTGTAACCTGATCAGTGACAGTTGAGTTGAGTAGTCAAGCAAAATACAAAACTGTGTCCTATATTGTTTTAAATGTGAAAAATCTAAAACGTTAAAATAACGGTATCGTTATGGCCAATGATTGACGTAATGTCAATGTCACACTAGAATCAAACTTGAGAATAGAGGGACACGCGATGACGACTCCCCGCGCTTTTGTGCTAAGTGATGAATAATTGTATTTAAATTAAGGCAATTTAATGTGAAAGATAAGTATCCAGTGATTTATTTATGAGAATAGATCTACTAACACTTGTTACTAGGTAATAACGAATTTATTCAAGTTCCAAGTACAAGTACTCAAGTTCCGAATAATCTCGCCTCACTCGGTAAATCGGTAGCTCATTGTATTCTCGGTTATTGTCGGTAACTAACAGTGTTACGAGCCTGTTACACCGATAAAGGTAAACGTTCCAATAGGTTAACCCGGTAAAGGTTATTTGCATAACCGGTTAACCTAAGGTCAGGATTAATAGGTTCTGCAAAGTGTACCAGTATATGATGGGGGCCTACTATGGTAAATGTCAGTCATTTCAGTATTACTTAAAAGGTTTAGGTCAAATTTTTTTTTGTATATCTAACTCTTAAACAATGGATGACGGATGTATTATATTTCTATTCTATTGTATGGTCGGCCGTTTGGTGTACTGGTTCGAAACGGACTACTATTCCGGAGGTAGCGGGTTCGATTCCCGCACAGTACAAACATTTGTGTGCATGAACATATTTGTTTGTATTAGACTGGGTGTTTTCTATGTATAATAATAATTTGTATTCAGATGTTTGATCATGTTTTCCGAATAAAGTAAAATAAAATAAAAATAAAAATGTATTTACAAAAAAAAAAGTATTTCAGTATGTTTATAAAATAAATATCCGTTGTCTAGTACCCATAGTACAAGCTTTGCTTAGTTTGGGACTAGAAGCGCAGTGTAAAATGTCCAAGGATATTTACCTATTTATTTATTATTATTTATGATGCACAAAAGCTACCGTAAATATTCTCATTTTTTCGTCAATAAAAAATACAATGTTTACTAGAGAGCCCATAATAATACGTGCCCGATAGGGTAAATCGCACCCTTAGAATGAAAGTGACTTAACTCAAAATTCCTGTTACTCTCGATTTCACCATAAACTGACCTTATAAAGCATGCTCTATATCCCTGTATAGATAAAGTGACCTATCTCTTAGTAAAAGCAGAGCAACGCATACTTCGGTCTCTTTCACTTGTCCCGCTTTTCATGTATGCATATTGTGTGAAAGAGGCAGAACTAGTTTTACGTCGGCGGTGCTTGCGAGTGTACGTGTAAAACATCGGCGGATCTCGAATTATATCTGTTTATCACAAAAATACTGTAAAGGTAAGTTCATGATTTTTTTGTCATAAAGTCACCTTTTAATAAATAGGTCTGTATTTAAACTAAATATGTTAGAGTATTCAGTGTTCATTTATGGATTCGGTCTGTTTAGTTAAAAATATAAATGAAGGATACACGACACTTTTACGAATAGGACTATTTATGACTGAACTAACCTAATTTAGTTTTGTTATTTTTGATATTGCGCCTGTGTAGAAGAAAAAATAAAAAGGACCGATTAACATATTTTTGGAATATGTCGCTTTAATATAAAATGTGTTTAAGATATGCATAAATTTATGAACTTAAGAGTTTAATAAGTTGTGTTGTTTCAGACTTTACTTCACAAGTTTACTAGTAAACTAAGAGCTAGTGAATGCCAGACCTACGTCATTTTATAAAAGCTGAAAGTTTGTCAGCGTATGCTCCCAATCCCAACTTCCCAACTAATATTATAAATGCGAAAGTAACTCTGTCTGTCTGTCTGTCTGTTACGCTTTCCCGCTTAAACCTCGCAACCGATTTTGATGAAATTTGGCATAGAGATAGTTTGAGTCCCGGGAAAGAACATAGGATAGTTTTTATCCCGGTTTTTGAAACAGGGACGCGCGCGATAAAGTTTTTCTGTGACAGACAAAATTCCACGCGGGCGAAGCCGCGGGCGGAAAGCTAGTAGGTTATAATGTTGGTGAATTATGAAGTTTGGGTCATCGTGGCTTTGGGAGCTTTAGAGCTACCCTAAAAAACTGTCTGGCAAGGAGTTGGAACTGTCAAAACAGTGTGAGTGTTGGGGAAAATATTTCTAATTATTGCCAAAATATGATTACATAAAAAATCAGATTTTATAATATTTCCTATATTGGGAGCATACGCTTACAAACTTTCAGCTTTTATAAAATGACGTAGGTCTGGCGTTAACTAGCTCTTACTCTATAGTCAAAATAACATCAAGACGAGTTAGTTCAAGATATGTTTAGTTTGATGGGAATAACACCTCCAAACATGCAAACTGATAATGAAAACAAAGACAGGGAGCTTTTTTTCCCTCGGGGATGACGGAGTCAAACAGCTTCTGAAGAGGCCTTTAGTGCCGGCGCTCCACCTGCTTTCAGAAGCTCAGCCGTGATTCCATCATCACCCTGTACATTGTTTTTCAGGTGTTTGAGAGCCATTATAATCTCGCACAGACTGACGTCCGAGATATTTTACAGTGTCGGGTCAATCTAGCTCTTGGGTCTTCGGCTAGATTTGTGATCAGGTGTGCGTACACTCGTGGTAATTTTCCGTAGAACCTCAACCTCTTCCAATATCTCAGGCCCCGACGAGATGACTCTGCCATCCTCGGTCTTCAGCTTACACAGATCTCTTGCTATAGAGCCCTTGTTAGGCTCAGTCGCCTCTTTAATTTGGTCTGTATCAAATTGGCGTAGGTCGCGAGTTGAGTATACTTGCAGAACCAAGTTTCTTGTCTCTTCCATAAGTTTATTGGTGAGGTCAGAGATCTTTTTGATTCCTTTTGAACGACGGGTTTTAAAGAACTTAGACCCAGTCGTTTGGACAATTTCCACGAACCTGTCATTGCATTCGTCCACATTTCCGTAGTCTCCTAGGCATTTGAAAAGATTTCGAGATAAAAGATTTCGCAATTCGAGATAAAAGCTTTCGGGGTTTTGGAGCTGGATGAGCGCTGGGCAGAGCGATCCGCAGTAGATCCGCAGTAGAACCAAAGTGACATAGCCCGCAGAATCGCTAAAATCATGTGGCAGTGGGCGGGGCACATAGCTCACAGAGTTGATGAGCCGCTGGGGCAAAAAAGTTCTCGAGTGGCGACCACGAGTTGGAAGAGGTAGTGGCAGGCCCTCCACTAGGTGGATCGACGATCTGGTGAAGGTCGCGGGAGGTGCCTATGCGGGCGGCGCAGGACCGGTCGTTTTGGAAATCTTTGGAGTAGGCCTTTGTCCAGCAATAAGTAAACGTCATTCGGCTGAAACGAACGACTAAGAAGCAAACTATACCCTTGGGCTATACCTCGGTTAGTTTTTTTCATACAAAAAGGCTACCTTATAGCACCCAATATCTGAATGTGTAATTCGAATTATCCAACACTGTCTTATTGCTCACCTACCTATACCAAGAAATCTTTCACCCAAAAAGTAGTTGGTAGTGTACATCGTATTGTAGTTAGTACCTAGATAATTATTTTTTTAGGTTTGGTTAGGTACCTGACAGGTTAGAGCACTTGCCCCACCCTGCCCCACCGTGGCTACGCCCATGTTCACTACCTTATATTCACATAACATTCAGTATAGTAATGACTTATGTCAACAGATTCATTTGCAAAATGCGTCATAAACAGACTTAATTAATAAAAAATCTCATCAGTTTCAAAAGTATTTTGTAATAAAGTGACTTAATTTAGAAGTACTTTATATTTTATGTCAAAATATATACTAAATAAAGTATAATTACAATAAATACTCTGCCAATGTTAACTCAAAAGGTTAATCCATAAATCTACTTAAAATCAATCAAATGCGACAGAACACGAAAGAGATATAGTAAAATGTATTCAAGACTACACTTTTTTGAAGACTTTCTTGTTCATTTACCACAAATTGCATTTTTTGGATTCGGTCACTTTCATTCTAAGGGTGCGAAATGTAAGCTTACATAATACATAGGTGTGTACATCATTTTTATGTTCATGCAATAAATAATTGAATCTAATATTCCTATACTTCCCCTATTCAAATAACCCCATTACTGCCATTTCCCCAGGGATTCTGGTACGAGTGAGTAAGATAGACTTTAAAATAGAAACCAACCGATTTTTTAAAGGATTTTAGTAATTTGTTTTTGCACGAATTACTAATAGTCCCGTTAGCCCCTCGTACTACGTAAACTAAATTGCTTGTGTCACGAGTGGGCTCACCACAATAGTCGAGCGGCGGCGGTTTTCGAACCCGCGAACCCTCGAATCCTCGGATCACGAGTCGGCCTGTCCGACCCCTTCACCGTTTGGCTATCGTGGCCTGGGACGTATAAAAGTGCCTTTTTTAAGCCTATATTTACAGAAATAAATGAGTTTTATGAGTTTTTATGAGAATTGAGTACCTTCTCCTTTTATTGAAGTCGGTTAAAAATGGAAGTCGTTTGCAGAGTAGGACCCCGTACAGTGTGAAACTCTGGTTTATCGAAGCTATCGCGTTAGATCTTGACTCCCGTCGCCGGCAGGTGGCGTAGCCGCTCTGGGCCGTAAGGTTGCCAAAAGTAAAATGCTATTTTAATTATTTTGAGTTTATTTTGTTGTGTTTAACTAATTTTATCAAAACCATTTTCATGGTAAATATTTTCAAGAGAAGCTCTTATTGGCTCGCATTGTGAAAAATTTATAAGATCCCATGTCATCATCATCATTATTTCAGCAACAGGACGTCCACTGCTGAACATAGGCCTCCCCCAATGACTTCCACATCGCACGGTTGGTAGCGGCCTGCATCCAGCGCCTTCCTGCTATCTTTATCAGGTCGTCGGTCCACCTTGTGGGTGGACGTCCCACGCTGCGTTTTCCGGTACGTGGCCTCCATTCCAGAACCTTGCTGCCCCATCGGCCGTCAGTTCCCATGTAGAATCAATATTTTCACTTTACACTCTCTAACTCTACAAGCTGTGGCACGGTAATGCTTTTGTGAATAAGCTTCTATTTACTATTATCTTACAATGATTTCAATTACTCGAATTCTAGGAAGTAATTCTGTGAATTTACTAATTTGGCTGTCTATGAGATCATATTCTCAGAACCAGGTAATTGAGCAGATTTTCTGCACGTTCCCTAAATTTACGAGGTATTATGTTTTCAAATTAAATTGTCGGTACTACATTTGGCTTTCATACACTTCTGGGAATACAACGATTCAAAATGTGACCGTCAAAAGACTGAGTATTTCTACAAAAAGGATTCAACAGTCAGTTGGTTAAAACAACAATTCATTTTCAGTTTGTGTGCATTGTTTAACTTTGATCTAAAAATGTAGCATACCAAAACTTTTTTCGCTATGTGATTTTACTATTATAACATTTTATTTCAGAAGGTTTTGGAAAAAAGTGATCACATTGGGACTCAACTGTTTTTGTTTCCTTTTTAAATAAAAACAAAATAAAGTCAACATCGTAAAAGGGTGATACATAGCTGAAATTCTTCTATGCTAGCTGTCATGGTTGCATCTACACTAAACTTCTCAAAGTAACACCAATTTTTACCGATTTCAAAAAGGAGAAAGTTCTCAATTCAGTTTGTATGTTTTTTGTTGTAAATATAACGAATCACAACAAGTATCCACGTTATTTTAAAAACCCATTGTATTTATACAAACTAGGTGACAGCCCTAAAGCTATTAAGGTGGCATACGAGTGTTTATCGACACAGAACCGTGAGCAAATATATTTGTTAGATACAACCGTGCAGGAGACAAGCCGGCCCGAGTTACTTGCCCTCACTAGCAGATATTGTGAACGGGGTGCAGACTGACCAGGATTCTATGGTAAGGTATCAGGTAACTCTGGGAATAAAGATAGCGAGGACAAAACTAAATATTCAGAAACGCACCCAAAGGGCGATGAAACGTGCTATGCTCGGAGTTTCCCTGCGTGATCGAATCAGAAATGAGAAGATCCGTAGGAGAACCAGAGTGAAAGACATAGCCCGCAGAATCGCTAAAATCAAGTGGCAGTTTGGGGGCACATAGCTCGCAGAGCTGATGACCGCTAGGATAGAATCTCTAGGACTTCTTGAGTTGTGGCCACGGGCCGGAAGATGTAATGTGGGCAGGCCCCCCACTAGGTGGACCGACGATCTGGTGAAGGTCGCGGGAAGTGCCAGGTGCGGGCGGCACAGGACCAGTCATCCTTCCCTTCTTTGTCCAGCAGTTATTATTGAAGATCATAGATCTCTTCTACCATACTTTTGTACAGTTCAATGCAGAAGTAAATCAAAATTACCAACATAAGAGATTCTCAATAATGTCTCGCTAATGAGAAAGCAACCACTACAAAAATTCTAAGAGTTGGTATTATGACTCTACACTAATGGGCATTGTCCCAGAGATTTTGGTTTCTCCTATGAATCTTCGATCACATGCTTTATAAATATAGAGTCAACTATTATATCCATCTGCATCTGAGCTCAAAGTGCGCGGTCAATCCTTAAACCCTGGAGTTATTCCAGCTTCCACGCGGGGCCATTAAAAGTTGTCCGAACGCGAATGCTCTCCCATTGTTGCACTCCCGAGTGGACATAAATTGAGGGGACGAGTTTATGCATAAATCGCTTTCGAACTAGCCCCGTTTGGCAGCGTTGTTTGCTTTTTACTGCGTGTCAAATAAATATATGAGAGCTGTAGTGGATACGGTTGCTCTCGAGGTATTGCATATGAATGAACATTCAAATGTGAAGCAATTTTCTTATGGGGCTTATAGGATGTTGAATTTTTCATTTGGATGGGATCTTCATGCACATGCAAAAGTGATATACTAAGTAAGCTTTTGTAATGCTAAAGGTTATCAAAATAATATGGTGTTGGTAATTTGCATAATAATAAAAAAAAGATTTACGGGTGATCATGAAGCATGGCGACTCAATACCAGTTCATTCATAAATTGAACATTAACTTTAAACTTCCAAGACCTACATAATAATTATAATGCTCGTGCTTATCATACTTTACCCTCAATTGATTCAAAACCACCACCACAGTAGCACGTAAATAACTAGACCAAGCAAAATTGCCTGATTATTAATTAAATAAGCAGCAAATACGTCAAAGCGAACGATAAGTATATCAAAGCTAATGCTCGCCCAATCCGGACTATAATCCTTCTGCGAGTGGGCCCAGGCAGAATTATCTGCTAATAAAGCTATCGCTTGTAGGGCGTCCGCGCCGACAATGGCGTGATGAATCGCACGGCTCTGGCCACAGTACAGGACAACTTAGTAAAACTAAACGGGACTAATCCGACCTCTCTTTCCTACTACTGCCACTTCTGTATAGCCAGGATCTACAGCTTGACCTCTAATGAAACCCAACCAGTAATTTTTCAGTTCGTTTCGTTCCGTTTCAGCCAAATGACGTCCACTGTTGGACAAAGGCCTCCCCCAAGGTTTTATGGAAAATGTTTAAGTAAAACCACTTAAATGACTCGAGTGGAGACAGAGTATAGGCAATCGTACTTTTAGCGTAGGATGCCGATTGATGTACCCAACCGGGTGTGCATAGTACCTATCTAAGATACCTAGTTTTAAGTTTTTTACTTCTTACTTATTCATTTCAGCTGTAATTTTTTTTCTTTGTTTTTTTTTTATATTGAGTGTAAAATCAACATTTTCTTTCTTTCTTTACAATTTAAGACTACAAAAACTACCTATGCTTTCTTCCAAAGGTCGTTTTACGTACGTAAAATAGAGGTATCAATTACCTGACGACGTATCTAATAGCCTTAAAATAAAACTAATGCCTGCACTGAACTACCGTAGCGTTTTCTATACTGCGCCCGGCGCGCCCGACCGTATTTTCGGGCGCCGATTCATCATTTTTGGGCGGCCTTTGGACCTTTGTCTCCGAGATCTTTATGTTGGACCTCATAAATATTAGTCCAATAGTAAGTACTTGTATAGAAAGACAACCCGCATATTTTTTTCCTATTATCGTGATAAGAAATATGCTTACAAGCAATCGAAATAGAATCGTTACATTATTTTTATTGCGCAAAATAATTAAGCTATTTTTATACTATTTCATTCTATTTCGTCATTGAGTAAGATAAAAAGTAATGTTTACCTTTTTGCAGCAGAACTGTGAAGCAGAATTTCTTTAAAAGCATAATAACGGTTTCAACTGAAAAAGAAGGCTTATCTTAATTTAAAAAAAGGATGACTAGCTGAAAATTTTTATATCTAATGACATTAAAATTTAAAGAAAAAGGACTGTCTGTGGGGTATCTAAGAAATACATACATAGGTAAGTTAAACGTGATAATACTGGTCCCAAAAACATCAGCTACCAGCCCCAAGGCACCGGAGTTCGGCCACAAAAGGCAAACGAAGCCGGGACAAATAGTGTTTATATTTAGACAAGGGCTAAACACCGCAAACCCTCTGATTAATTGTGAGGCCCTAAATAAATATTAAGGGCTCGTACAGCCGGCCTGAGCACACTGCAAGCGTTTAATAACTTAGCTGACTGAAGCAAGGAAGTCTTCTAAATATATAGGTATCACTCAAAGGTGACTGACTGACTAACTGACTGACATAGTGATCTATCAACGCGCAACCCAAGCCACTGGACGGATCGGGCTGAAATTTGGCATGCAGGTAGATGTTATGACGTAGGCATCCGCTAAGAAAGGATTTTACGAAACTCAATCCCTAAGGGGGTATAACGGGATCCACGCGTACGAAGTCGCGGGCGGCCGCTAGTACACAATAAAAGACATCTACAATAAATTTCTGAAAATTGGTAATTTTCTTCCTAATACCACAGAATAATAATAATACACGCGTATGTATGACATACTCTTTACATAATTTTGTATTTCAGTCAAGTGCTGGACACAGGATCTCTAAATTTTATCACTCACTAGTCACTGCCAGTCATTCTTTAAGTATTCCTTCAGTCCATCGAGGTGACATGGCAATACGTTTGTAGAGACGCATTCCCCAAAAGGGAACCGATTTACTTTATGTAAGTACCTCTTATTTATTTATCGATCTGCCATTTTACATTTACAAAATTTTAGATTACGTTTAGTATTTTGATAAAAGATGGATGGTAAGTACTTTGTAGACCAGTTTTGTAGACAAAAATACAAAACTTTAACCTAACGATGATTAATTTTCTTTACAGAGCTACTTATTTTGTCGTCTTAATGTTTTTTAAGGCTCTTTCTAATTAATCTCTCCCGGGTGTACGTCTGGCTGACTAGAGACCAGTCATATTTCTTTTACTGAAAATAAACAAGATAGTCTGGATACTTTTCTCAGTAACCTGAATACTATTTTAGCATTGCTCTAGGGTAGAAAAAACATTGCTTTACTTTAGCCGCTAAGGTAAAAATTACGTCAAAACACCAAGCGCTCAAATATTTCGACAAAAGTCCCTGTAATACAAAACGAATAAACAAAACAAAATTTGTTGTCGATTTCAAATCCATATGGCCGTAAACGTAATCCTGTATAGAGGGTTGCAGCGAAGCGATTAAGAAACCAAATCTGTCACCAATTTTACGTTGGCTACAGCAGAGAGATGACGTTGCGTTTGTGACATAACTGGCTATTTCCAGACTTTCCTTCCCTGAGCGAAAGTTCTACCAAGTTTAGACGATTTAACATACATATTTTGTAGAAAATTGATTACAAAAAACTAAAACCCAACTACGACAAAAAACGACGCTGAAAAAGTATAAAACAAGATTTTCAGAATACTGAACTGAACAAAGTTGCTAATATATTATGTAGTTGCATAGTAATTTTCATGTTTGGAAAACCGCAGTCACACGTTGTCAAAGTGCTACGGTAGGTAGGTACTCGTATATGTAACGTGTGACTACGCCTTTCCAAACATGAAAATTACTATGCAACTACATAATATATTAGCAACTTTGTTCAGTTCAGTATTCTGAAAATCTTGTTTTATACTTTTTCAGCGTCGTTTTTTGTCATAGTTGGGTTTTAGTTTTTTTACTTTTTATTATTTGTACTATTTTGGTGATAAAGTGTATTTGTGACGCATAATATTACCAAAAGTTAAATTGATGAACTAATAAGTAGTAAAGAAGCTATGAACGCATAGATGTGAATTATATGCAATCAGCCCATGAATACAGGTAAAGTCACAAGCAAATGCTAATAATATATATATATTCAAAATGTACAAGTAAAGCGCTTTCAAATGATACCAAACACGGCATATTTATCTTAACTTTATTTTTTTACTCTCTATGTTTTGTCCGCTAGAGGGCGCCACATTAGATTTTGTGAAACCCCATGTAGCCTATAACCAGCGGACAATTAAGACGCTTCTAATGATATGTCATTTGTCGAATTCTGATAGTTTAGAAGTTACGAGGGTACACATGAACATACATACATACATACATACATACATACATACATAGCCTGTCAAAATCATAACCCTCCTTTTGCTTTGCCGTAGTCGGGTAAAAATAAATTAACTTAAAAATTTTTGCTTGAGGTTGTTTCTTTAAATGTTAAGTTTTGACTCCAATATCATTACAAATTATTTTTATAATGACGAAAAAAGTACAACATTTGTATAATATTTAAACAATACTTAAATTTTAGTGTTAACGTAATTGGCTAAACCCAAGACAACCCAACGCAGTTTATGTGATTTATCAAATATGATTCTCAAATTCCAATTACTCAACGTAAATAATTTGATAAAGTGAGTCAAGCAAATACATGTACAAGATTCACAACACAAGTTGTTTACTATCATCTCTCTTTGCGTATATTACGTAAAATATTGCTCTTCTTCATTTAAGTTAGTCAATATTATGCAACAGTAAGAATAGAAAAGAAATTACCTAGACACAAAGGCTTTCTTAAAAAGCTTTACAAGTTTTCGGCAATTTGAACTCTGTAACATTAAGAATCTGCAAACCTTTCTTTTAATACACTTTCTTTGTTCTCTAATAAAAGCCTTGGCACGCCATATCCACGATCATACAAGCCATTTAATTTTATTCAAAGCGTCAAGCCATGAAACGAATGGCTTTCAAAGAAAGGATTTGTCTAACATGGTTAACTTTTAGCAATAAATGGGTAGAAAAGTTTTCAATGTAAATAATGGATGTGGTGAGGATTTTACAGTTGAATCCACGTTCTTAGAAAAGACAGATAATACATCGGCAACTCTTTTAATAATACGAATATGATTTTGACTATAGAATAGATACCATAGAATAGACTGCTTACTTCCAAACTAATGGCTGACCCATCTGATTGCCTCAAGCTATATTAGCTACATTAAGGCTGGGTTACACCATCTTACTTTAACTTTGACAAACATCAAAAATCTGTCAAACTCTATACAATAAACACTGCACCGGTTATCGTTATAGTTACGGTCAAAGTTAGGTGGTGCAACTGAGCCCAACACTTTTGTGAACAAGATATTTCATGATAAAATCAACTGAAACACTGTTACTGAACTGTGATCTCTATGTACGAGTACATCATTTCATAGAAATCAATCAAAGATAGATTCACTCAAATATTCTGGACAGAAGGTGTCAACGTAAGTCAGTCTTTTTAATTTCTTACGAGTAATATAGACTCATTAGAGTCCCTTTTCTCTCATCACTCATCCTTAATTCAAAAATTCCATTGGTTTAGCTTGCATTACTTTTTCCTTAATCCTTCAAGGCCCGCGAATCTTGACACAATAGATAATCAATTGTTATGACATTAATTAATGCCGTCTGGGACTCAAGCGGTTAATCAATCACTCATTGCCTCTTTATTGTCAAGCACGTCTTATGAAATGTACTTAAAAAATAGCACTCGAGTGTATGTCCTTGAAACGATTTCGACAGTTAATTTTCCGATAAACAGTGCAACATACTATAGTTTACTATGTTGTGATACATGCGTTAGTTTACGGCGCCGCGTCATTTATTTAATGTTTACTTTTCGCTATCGCTATCGCCATGATATGCGGTACAGTCGTGATATGAAGTGTTTTGTAAAAAAGAAAGTTACCATTTCTTTTGAATGGACATCTAACTAAAATATAAGAAAGAAGGTAAAAAAGTCAATTTATTCATTATCTACAAAAGCATTGTGTTCAGTCACCTAAATCTGTATACAATACCATATTTTTCTTTTATCTTTTTCAAGCCTGACGAAATACATAATGATGAGCGGCTATCAGGCGACCTAGTCAAGGCAGTTACTAGGCTCGTGGCCTTTTTTTTGGGATTATCCTTAACCTAAATATTTTAGAAATATATTTTTAGTCTCAAAAAAGAGATATTACGAGAATTATCTTCGTGACCCACATATGGAACTGAACCAAAATATTTTAGAAATATATTTTGTGGTTTTCCTCCTTGGGGGAGGCCTTTGTCCAGCAGTGGACGTCATTTGGCTGAAACGAATACGAACGAATATTTTGTGGTCCCAAAAAAGGCATTACGAAAATTATATTCGTGACCCACCGTGTTAAGCCGCTACGCTTCAATTGTTTTCTAAAATAATGCAACAAGATCCATAACCGACATGAGGCGTCCCGCAAACTTTCCTGCGCTCCTCTTATTAAGTGCAATAAACTTGAATCACTAAAATAAATCGAGACCCACATCCCACATATGGGACTGTCAAAGTGTTAAGCCGCTACGCTTCAATTGTTTTCTAAAACAATGCAACAACATCCATGCCAGCACGAAGCGTCCCGCGAACTTTGTCCCGCGCTCTTAACAAATGAATTAAACTTGACTCACTAAAATAAATTGTGACCCACACATGGGACTGTCAAAGTGTTAAGCCGCTTCGCTTCAATCTTTTTCCAAAATAATGCAACAACATCCATACCCGGCACGAAGCATCCCTCAAACTTTTTACCGCGCTGCTCTTAAATAAGAGAATTAAACTTGATTCACTAAAATAAATTGTGACCCACATATGGGACTGTCAAAGTGTTAAGCCGCTACGCTTCAATTGTTTTCTAAAACAATGCAACAACATCCACGCCAGCACGAAGCGTCCCGCGAACTTTGTCCCGCGCTCTTAATAAGTGAATTAAACTTGATTCACTGCCGGTATTTTTAGCGGGACGTGCGAAGCCGGAGTTCGCTTTGAACCCGGATAATTACGGTTAAAACTTCGCCAGTATGAAGTCGACAGGAGGTACGTTTCGAAGTACGATTCATTAGATTCATTTTCAATGTATCTTTAATGATTCGGTTTTTCTAACAAGCTCAACTTGGATATTGGCTTATGTGAAACTGTTCCACAAAATATTTATAGGAAGAACAATAGTTGCAAAGGTTAATTTATTTCATTTATTGTTAGCTCGTATTTAATTTTACATGATTCATGCAATCCCCCTGAAACCTTTAAACCCCAACTAAAGTACTCTAGGTCCTAGAGTATCATAGAGTGTAGGACAATAAACTGATTAATGAAGATGTTTTAGTTCCTTTGTAACTACATACTAGAAACTACTACTACTTTAATTAAGTGATGAAACTACGTCCACCTATTTTTAAACGAGATTAAAGCTTGAAAAAGCCCACATGCTTTTTTAAATTTACAACAGTGCTGTGACGCCACAAACATAGCAGTAACAATTTTTAAAATTTCTTTGACTCATATACGAGTATAAATGTAACATTATTGCCCACATATTGACGAAAAATACCACAAAAATCAAGCGTATTCACTCCACACGTACGACACTATCCGTATTAATTCAACGAAGTTGACGAACTCCAGCGTCTGTTGGGAGTCACACGAACTTTTTGGATCCCAACTTGCAGCAAGTCCGTAATCAAATTGTTAAACTCGCGGGTTACTTTTAAGACGTGGATAGACGCATTCAAAGGGGTTGTGATTGTGAAAGCCACATACAGAATTACACGCTGACTATGTGTCTAGTTACGTAATTTAATATCGACATCAGCTAAACTAAAGTTCAGTCTGGGTCTGTACTTTTACATAAGTATAAGCATCTCCAATCTACGCCAATTTATTCTTGGAAATTCTCTTTCGCCTCGAATAATCGTTCCCTCAATATTACAATAAGAATATTCAAAATGAAATCAACGTTATGGCATTGTTGTAAGTTCTATGGAGCATTTCTAAGCTTAACACTTTCTGATGAATCACGTGGTAATTATTACTCTTTGGAAAGATCACTTTTAATAACAATATTTCAAAATAATAAACACTTTACAACAACAAAATACAATACACAACCCAAAGTACTTAACTCAAAAGGCCGTTAATTCAAAAGCAGGTACCCAGGTAGTACAATCCATATAAACAAAGACCAAAAACAATAGAGAGTATACCTGTTATATGAGGTCTGGTCAGCTGACCAAAAAGCTGTAGTAGTCAGTTGTTGTTCAGAGCTTGAGCTTACACGTTGTATGACTTAAAGTCCAGTCTTAAAAGTGTCAATATTAGGTATTCGTAAACTGTCATAATCGTGCCAGAATTTTAGTAACAATGAAAAATATTTGTATTTTCAACGCGTTATTAATTGCGGCTAAATGCAGTGGACTAGTGATACCAAATCAATACGAAAACATGTGGACAAAACAAAATATACCCTTGAATGACCTGCAAAGTGACCAAAACGACGAGTTCAACGCAAAATTAGTGATAAAAGAAGATATTGTGGTAAAAGAAATCGTAACAGGATCAAACCATGAACAAAACAAAAATACCTATGAAATAGCATTAACAGGTTTTAGTGAACTCTTGAAAGTCTGTAAATCATTCTTCAGACCAGATGACACAAATCTAAATGAAGTTGAAGTGACACCTACAGTTTCAAAAGAAGATTGTGAAGATTCGCTGTCTAATGAAGTTCGTGATACCAAAAAGCGGGAACCAGATCCATCAGATGAAAAAGAGCCAGAATGTGAGAAAGGATTTGTTTCTAATAAGGATGAAAAGTGCAACCTAGCATCGAAGAGAACGATTCGAACGAGCGAACACACGGTTTCTGTTCCTAACCAATGCCCAAATGGTTACAGAGCAGACAGGACCGGCTACTGTAGAAAGAATTTTTAGTGTTAAACATACTATTTTGGACTTTATTGTGAAAGAATTTTAGGTCCAACACCATGGACTATTTTATAAGAAAATTGTTTCGTGAATTCAAAAATTATAACACTTGTGCACTCGACTGTCCTCGACGCATCGCATCTTATCTATCTTATCGCGCCAACTTCTTCCATTACTGCCACCATTGTACCACCATTGTTAACAAAAAAATGAACCTCGTTTGTTTGTTTGGCATTTTATTTATCGCGGCCGAAACCAGCGGATTTGCCGAAGCCAGCCAGCGCAAAGGGGAACTCCGACAAAGGATACTCTTAAGGAAATTGCAAAGTTTCCAGCGAAACGACGCAACAAACCCAGAATCAGTAACATGGAACGAGATACTTGCAGACGCATTGGTGACTAAACTCAACGTATTCTCAAGGGACAAAAATATTGACGTTGCTCCCCCGAAGAAAAATGTAGCAACGGTGTGTTTGAGCGAGATTTTGACGTTCTTCAAGTCGGTCTACGACAACTTCAAGCAGAAGCCAACTGACCACAACGTTATAGTCACTCAGATTAAATCGAAACCTAAAGAAGAAGTTGAAGTTTTACATCCAACTTTCAAAATGAAAAGATGTGAGGACTGCACTGATGGAGATGGAGTTGTCTCTAGTATGGAACCAGTTCTGGAATGTCCTGCAGGATTCGTGCCAGACAAGGAAGGCAAATGCATCACGGCTCCTTCTAAATTAATTATGGCTATTCCTAACCAATGTCCAAATGGTTACAGACGCGACCGACTGGGCTATTGTAGACTAGCTTTTTAGTGGGATTGCGTGAAGTGAAAAACAAGTGTTTAAAGGTGTAATATAACGTGTACCTTATAGGGTAAACCGACAGTGATTGGACGCTGCTAGTCATTGGACAAAACAACCCTTGAATTTTCTTAAAATGAATATTCCTTCAAATACAATGAATATTCCTTAAAAAAAACGCACTTTACTTTTTACTTTTAACGAAATGCTATTTTTAATTCAGTAAATAACTGTCCAATAACTTTCTTAAGTGTCCAATGACTGGCAGTTTATCCTACTGAAGAATAATGTACGACATTTCAGAGAAGTGAGTAGGTAAAGTTTTTCTATTTTTCTTATTGTAATTATTAGATAGTTAGTATAATTTATCACATTATATTCATGTGAAATGTCACAAGCATATCTATAAAATCATAAATAGTGCCTTGTTCACCAGTGTACACTTGTAATTTTTCTTTAAATGCTATAAACATTGAAAACTGAAATATATTTTTGAGACCTTTATAACGAGTTTTTCATTTGATAACGTACTTAAGCCATTTCATCAATATGTTTGCATAATTTAAGTCTCTGTTGGGTCAGCAATATAATCTTTGTAGGTACGAGTTTCAATTTGGTCTTACCTCTAATGCCAATGTAACAATAATAGAAGGAAATTGATCACTTACTTCATTGATAACAAACCAAATGTTTCTCGCGTAATAATTACCTGAAACAAACATTAAATTATTACTGAGTTTCAGTTCAGTCAGACTGTAAAAACCAAAGTTCGAAACACGTGCTTCCAGTGAAAACTATCCGGTTTTAGTTAGTCAAAAAACGCGTCAGTTCGCACTCTCATTAAAAGTTGCCAACTTGGTACTAATTACGATACGACAACGTCAGCAATTAGTTGCAGCTTCACTTGTTTTTACAGAGTTTGTAGGTAAAGGTAAAACATGATGTGCGTTGCAAAGTTTCAGATTTGAGTGCGCAAAACTGTGGAAAATGCGGATAAAAAAAATGTGGAAGCTGGAATGTTTTTCCAGGATTTTTGGGCACGAAAAGACTTGCACGTTTGGAACTAAGCGATTTTGGGTAAGTAAATGTTTTTGAAATTATTTTTCTAAACCACACCTATACAACTTTATCTAGCAATCAAAATCAAAATCAAAAATATTTATTCAGTTTAGACCACAAGTGGCACTTATGAACGTCAAAATAAATAATAATAAAAGAGAAAAGAAAAGGTAGCCCTTATGGCCCCAATTTCAATAAAAAGACTGATTTCAGGCCAATGAAAACGTAACACTAATGAAACCAATTTCAAATTCTCCTCTGAAACTTGAATTTTTAGACTACGTCACCTGGTACATTAATTATATGAAGTATACTATCTAAGAGTTTGATAAAATGTATTGCAAAATACTACGTCTACTCATAAAGCAAACACCTTACTACAAACTTCAGCTACCACGGTTAAAAAAAGATGAAGAAGATTCAGCAAACATGTTTATTTCATTCATTCTTTAACCTGTTGATTCTTATTTGTCCAAAGCGATTACATCGAACCTTCAAAGCAAGCACCTTATTTCAGTGATTCAATACCGCGGCAGTCAATCGCCGGCCCTTTGATCGCAGCGCCTATATCCGGTGCAGGTCGCGTGAAATTGCCCTGCGATTGTCTGCTTCTAAAAGAACCGCTTGTGGAACAGATTGACATTACATCCTGAGTGGATCTTGTGTGACGTTTATTTGAGTTGGAGTTTGATAAAGGATTAGATAAAACATTGGTCGTATAGGTTACCTAAGATGAGAACAAAGGATACGTCGACAGTGACAAAATGAGACTAGGTTAGTGGCCTATTACACTGGACTCTATCTTATATTAATAGATGAAATATCTGTCAAATATATGAAGATTTAGTTCTTGAAAGTAGCTGCTAAGGGTGATACAATTAACGTAATTTTTTTATGCAGTTGCTACTTGCTAGCGAGCCCACCTAACGTAAACTCGTGGTAATTGTACACTGAGGTACGCAACGATTATAATCCTCTTTTTATGGGGGTTTAAAACCACTTATTTGCGCCAGAACACTGTTTGGTTTTAAGTGAGAATGCTTCTTTGATTACATTTTCGGGGATCCCACACAACATCGCGGTCAGTGGATATTCATTACAGAATTTTCCACTATAAAATGTAATATTTATTTAAAAGAAAATCTAGGACGACCTTAAATTACAATTTCACTCAATCTGTAATTCAATACCTTCTTTTCCATCGTTCTACACATTGCTAAGAGTCAGACTAAAGGAAAAACTAATAATAAAAATTACTCGCGGTTTTAACACTAGTTTAGCATTTTAAACTCTGTTCAACGCGTGTTTAACTTGTTATTGGTAATAGACTAAGATTGCTCTATCGCCGTAGTGTGTTTTAAAAAATTAACGCGACCCAGCCAGCAATTAACTAACTCATAAATAGCTGCTATAGTAAGGAAACAATGTATTTGTTGCATCCAAGTTTAACTGCGCAGTTAAGGGCCCTAACTGTTTATGGGAGCAATATGGGCCAAATGTGGCACTACTCATACTATGTAAGCCGAGACTGGGATTAAAACGTTGCATTGGTTAATGACTACTGCGTGAAAGAATATTGAAAGTTCCAAGGACAATAAGTACGAGTAAGTATAACTAATTTACCTAAGAACAAACCTAGGAAGATGACACAAAATCTTACGAGTAGTGATGAGGATCAAAACTATTTTACCCAGTGTAACATTCCCCTAGGTCCTAGCTGGGTCTTCTCTTGTGAGAAAATCCAAAGTCAATAAATAAGATCACTCAAACTCATCTACGCTGCGTTTTTCGGGATGTAGCCTCCACTCCAGAACCTTCTGCCCCATCGGCCGACAGTTCTGCATACTATGTGCCCTGTCAATTGCCACTTCAGCTTGCTAATTTAATCCGTCGGACTATGTCAGCGACTTTAGCTTGATTTTAGACTATTTATGAATAGATTTTTATTTAATTTCTGCCACTCGTATGTTTGTTTTCAGTGAAAACCCTCCAATTATTGAAAACAACTTACCGCCCACGCCAGGCTTCAGAAAATAATAACAGTTAAAAGCTTCGACCCAGGGCTGTCAACCAACGACATAGCGATACACGTGGTATATTTTAACCGTCAATTACCTACGTATAGTATACCTAGGTATTGAATGTATTTCTAGTAAAAATTGTAGACCCTTATAAAGTACATTAAAATTGCATAAAATGAAAAGAATATTCCTTATCCCCTATATTAACTAACATTCCTCCTCTTTAAATTAGCGATCACTAAAAGTGAAACACTATTTTTATACACTTATGGCCACACTAAGTAAAAGAGCTACATATCCCAGAGGTGTATTAAACAGAATCTGAATTCCGACTAATTTGGAGGGTTTCACAGATAGGTACGTAACTAGAAAGATGAAATAATGTAAGTAAGGAGCGCGTTTATCTCTGGTACATACGACAGCACATCAAGCTTGACTCTACCTTCACCTTTATGTTTTTGCAACAAAAATTCAAATCGATGGTTTTCGCAATCGCCAGCCCTGCTCATGGCTAAATGAATCATGTTTTATGCCGACCCCCGCCCGCGCTAATCCCTCTAATAGTTGTTGAGCTACGGCCGGTGCATACCCCCCGATTTGAACGATTAGGAAGGTTGAATCACTTGAGAGCTATCTGCTGGTGTATTTTTAAAGCATGAGAGAATAATAAAAACGTTGATTTTAATGGCTTGTAAAAAATAACAAATTTTTGATAAGTGTTCCCTGTAGCTCAGTGGGAGAGAACAGTCACCCAGGAATATAAAGGTATGCAAGGTCGTAGGTAAGGCAAAATCACGATCTAAATGTTTTTATACCATCATCATCTTCGTAATTAGGGCCGACCACAAATAAAATGGGAATGGGCCAGGCAAAGAAGAAGAAATCATCTTCGTAATCATCAGGAACATTCTTCTCTGCAGGAGCTCGACTCTCTCCAATGTACTATCGGCAACAGTGTTAACTACTCAATGTCGTCACGTTCTAATCGCAAAGAATCAACATTTGACGAGAGCGAGAGCAAAAACGGAAATGTATAGTTAACAGTGTGGCCGTGTGTACAAGAGGCAAATGGATAATTTGGCCTACCACTTTCCACGCTGGCCAGACGTGTTGTGGAGGCCTCCATAAAAAATAGGCTGATAAAAATACTATACAAATAAAAAGACACCTATCACTACGATAGTTGAACCATAGTCGGCAGAAGTCACGTTTAGACAGGTACAGGTAGCCCAATAGTCGGTAGATGTAAATCCCACTGCTAATGTAAGTTGCAGTATCTGGAGATGTGCGCAGTAAATTAGCAAGCGTCCAAACTTGTGGCCGTAATAATCTTCAATCATTTGATTAATACACGTACGGATCCCGCGCAACATTGTGGCACCTTATAACTATGTATAGAGTATAGTTTTAACCCTTAAGTAACATCCTTATTTTTGGTTACACTTTGAACACCCTGGGGAAAAAAATTACCCCAAACGGAAATTAAAAATTTTTAAGTAAATATTTAAAATAAATTTAATTTTGTGATTTACTATGTGTTAATGGACTCACTGAATTATAAGATTGTTTTAAAAGAACGTCTATCTAGCGTAAAAAAACACCTTAAATCAATCATAACAAAAAACAAATAATTTGTCATTGGCAACCAATAGTCTCCACAATGGTCTTCTAGAAAAATCTTAGGAAGTTATTGTGGGAACCAAAAACTTACACTAATCGGACATTAAATAGATGTTTTATGCATATTTTAAACACAAAATGAAATAAAACGAAAATTTATGGCTTTATAATAAAGCAAAATAAAAAAAACTTATTTTTTATAAAATTATGAAAAAAATATTTAAAAATATTTTTTATTTATTTTATTCCTAATTATTTTTTTCAAAACACATCAGACACCCTGAATTACTACGTAATTATCACTTTTGAGCCCTATTTCTGTGTCGAATTTATGAACGCTCTGTTCTGAGGGGATGTCTTCAAAGTTCGAAAAGTATCATGTAAATCAAGCTCTAATTATCTTTCTGCATTCTAGAGACAATGTGCTACTTAATCGTCATATAAATATTTACTCATTTTGTTTCAATGTTGTAAAAACCTATTAATAACATGTTAGGTGATGATAAATTAAAGTATGCGTAACTAACACCCTGGGGTAAACTTCTGCCCCACCTACCTGTACAAGCCAAACGGATGATTTTTTTCACATTCCGCATCTACGAGCTTAAAGCGCACACTTTGGATTGAGAATACACAAAACGACATTGCACTAGCTACGCTAGAAAAAAAGATATGTCAAATTTTATGCGCCTGGGGTAAAAAATTACCCCACGGTGTTACTTAAGGGTTAATAGATGCAACTCATCAATATTTATTGATGTAATATAATTTACCAACCGCAATGTAGGAAGTGTAGACCCGATCCTCCATATGCCTCAGGTAAATTAGAGTGGATTGTACTTTTGGAGTGTAAACTAAATGACCTGATGACAATGATGGTGATGGTGGTAATTAATATTTTACATAATCTAGGTTCGCTGACTGGTGAGTGTAGAATCCTACTTATGTTCGTTTGTTTCAATCAAAAGTCATCAACTCTTGGAAAAAGTTCCCCCAAGGGTCTCCACCACGACTTGTGAAAATAAAAATATGTATAACAAAGACACGCTTTTTGATTTCAAGAAAGCATGACAATGTACAGTTAACAACAATTCACATATTGTTGACATTTTTCTTGCAAACTCAACCCTATTCCAAACTACATAAAATCCCGCAGCGTTTAGCTTAATATGCCAGCTGTACTTTCATTTCCAAAACCTGCAATTCCACGAAGCAGCTAATAATAAGTCAGCGCGTATGTGGAATCTTTTGCAAGTTGTCACCGCGCGAACTTACAAGAGCGATGGCTTCGCGCATCTGCCCGCGTAGTAATACGGATGTGGTTTATCTATTTTTTTACGTACTAGGTACTTACTAACTTTTTCCCTAAATAAAACAATGATACTACAACGCATTTCGTAGGAGCTTTGCTATGGTATTCCTTCATCCCTTCGTAAAATGTGGATTACCCTCAGGATTACCTATGACAGTGTGACATTCAGCTACACGACTACGACTGAGTCCCACAAGTAGATTTGTATTACATTATATCATACAAACATTGAAACGTTATTCCATACACACATTTTTTTTTGTTAGTACAAAATTCTACTAATATCTCGTAGAAAACTATTTAGGATTCATGGAAAGAAATAAGAATTATATTGCAGCTTCCGAAAGTTAAAGAACAAATCACTAAATCCAAGCAAAATATCCAAATCTCAGAACAACTCTACTCCACTATTCCTACTAGCCACCCAAGGATGTAGACTCTACATTATCGAATTCACTTAAAAACCATTAAACTGAGTTAGCTGGGCTAAAAATAAAACTCTAAAAGTACACAAATAACACGCGTCGATTCGTATTTATACACATAACCTCTACTTCTGAAGCTCGAGTCGTCGAACGCAAAGTTACTCCAAACTCGCAAGAACACAGGTGCTAATTATTGCTGCGCTAACGACCGGCACATATAGACCCGCCCGTTTGTACTGCGAGCTGCGACCCAAACGACATTGCTCCTTGTACCCACCGTTCAGTTTTCTAAAAGATGGTGCACGTTTCTCCCGCTTATAGATCGCTTATGAAACTTGCTAGTGGTAAGGCGTAGATTTCGTATGTCTCAGATAGTCTGCGCGTCCTGCTCTTAAAAAAGTGTATGGAGATAATTATGAACATCGTATCGCCTTTCATGAGCTGTCATCACCTTTCGCGCGCTGTCAACTGTGAGGCGAGGCGATTACTTTACGGTGCGGTTAAGTGTATCTACGTTGCGTCCGCCTCGAGTTGATACGGTTACGATCCCTTGCCTTTGCTTGACGTGAATTTCTTTTTTTATCGTGCCACAATCTTGGTTAGTTTATAACCAATCATAGGGATCAGAGCGTGCCCTACAAAACATAGTCATATTCTTTTCAGACCATCAGGGCGAAGCGAAGCAGAAATGCTTGCATTTTTGCACACGGGAATCCATTTCGTACTGGTCGTGACCATTTCAATTATTTTAACGACATACACATGTCAGCGGGTCTTAAGGGGGACGTTCTATGTTCGTATCGTTAGATTGCCCAGGCCAAGTTATGTTGGCCAAGGTGAAACGCAGCAAGTGCTATCGACTACATGATAATTAATGCCGTTTTGCAATGATACCCAGTTATTAGCTTGGCGTGACAGCGTCGATGGCTCGATGTATCGATAGATCTAATTGAGTAAATGCTTCTGAATATTAATACCCTAGTAGAGTTCTAAAGCTAATGAAAGGCGTTTGTGATGTATAAATTATTATTTGTCAAACTACAAACTGTCTAATAATAAGTAATAGAAGTTATACCTGGCGCTACATACTTTATGTGTGTATTTACAAAAAAAGAGAATTTAAATATGTTCATAAAGTTTTTTGGTACATCGTAACAAGCAAAGTACCAATTTCACTAATTTTTTTTCCAAACATTTGTAGAAGTGCAAGCCAGGTTCTACTAAAAAGGAAAGTTCGAAGTTTCCCAGAAACATTAGAAATTCGTTAAAACTGAATGCTTTTTTCCCAATTGTATATGGTTTTCAATAGAGCTAGGGCAGCTAGTTTACAAATAGAGAATTTAGCTAGCGATAGGTCGTGGGTTCAATTCCCACCTGAGGCAATTGATTTTTAGTAAGGTTTGAAAAGTTTATTCCAGATACTTTAATACCTCAGATGCTTGGCAGTCCACACCTGTGCGTTTCTCCAGAAACTTCCTGCCCCGCACAATCAAACTGTGGAATGGAATGTCGTCTGCGGTATTTCCGGACCGATACGACCTATCTTTCAAGAAGAGAGCGTACTCATTACCTTAGAGGCCGGCAACGTACCTGTAACTCCCCCGGGGCTGCGGTAATCACTTACCATCAGGTAATCCGTTCGCTCGTTTACCTCTTGAACCATAAAAAAGATGCATATATTTATAGATAAAAAAAATCCTACACTAAAGAATAGGCTAGTTTTTTAAATTTTTTAGTCCGTCAATTTTAATATAAAAAAATATTGGACACGTATATTTTTAATTGTCAATCTAACAAACAATTACAAAGTTATAGTGCGTTGAAGTTCCGCGCGACGACACAAAGTGCTGCACTTTTACGCACTCACTGACGTCACGGGCCTTTTCTTTAGAACTTTGGCACGCATTATCTCTTTACATTTTCATTAGTTTTAAAAAGTGAAAAATACGTGTCGAGTAGTTTTTGATAAGCTAACTGACGGACTAATTAAAACTCTTGCTTTTTTACCCAGGAAACAGCGTTGCCAGACGTCCCGATTTTGGCGGGACGTCCCGATTTTTAAATAAAATTTATATGTCCCGCGCGGGACAGGCTCGGTCCCGCTTTTCGGAGAGAGACATTCACTTCACCAGATTATTGTTTGAAACGCCATATTATTCTAAAGACGAATTTAATGATAGAGTTAATCTGATTTAAAATATTATTTTTTTGTTAAAATACATTTTCTATGGCTACTTTTGCTATCTATTGTCACGTAAAAGTAATTTTAAGTCAAATAAAAAGATAAATATTTGAAAACCTTTGATTGTATACGTTTTTTTACTATGTCCCGCTTTTGACAGAAGAATCCCGCTATTTTCACTCAAAAAGTACCAAAGTCCCGACTTGGCGAAAAAAAAAACTGGCAACGCTGCCAGGAAACATCCCTATTTGACTATCCACATCGATACATAAGTAATGCTCTATGGGTTGTACTGCGTTCTCCGCATGGCGGTTCTAAACTGTGCCGTGATTAAGAGCCCGAGCTAAGTTTTCAGAGTTGTGATTAATTTCGTTGAAAGTCGGCCGCGAAATTGAATTAATTGGTTCGCGATACAGTATGCTGCGATAACGGATATTGGTTTGAGTTTATTAATAATATCTTCCAAATATACAGGTTGGTAACAATAAGTAAATCTCACTTATTTCTAAACTAAAATTGAATTTTCGGATAGAACTAGTTTATATTGTAACTTATTATTTATACCGTCTAATAGACCTCGGCAAGTACTTTCAGTAACCAGTTTTTCAATATGTTGTATGGTTTAGAAATAATCTACTGAGATCACTTGTCGTTTCCACTCTGTACGTATTAATATTATTGTAAAAAAAAAAGTAAAAGAAGGTTAAAGGGAAGGGTAAAATGAGAGCTAAACGATACGGATTTTACCCTTCCCTTTAACCTTCTTTTACTTTTAATTTTTTACAATAATATTAATACGTACAGAGTGGACATTAGGTATCATAAAAAATACATTTCAGAAAGATATTCAGGATAAAACACGCTATTCCAACAGTTCTCTCATTCTCTCTGTACGGCGAATTAAACTGTATGCTTAAGCGCAACTAAAACAGGCCTTAAACCGCCAGGTTCCGCGCAAATACACACAATTTGTTGCCTCCCCAACGCATATAGTGCATCACAAACAAGCTTTTCCTTGCCAAGTCGCCGACGTCGCAAATCCGCGCGATACTGGCTGGGGTAACGTCACTGTGGCTTCTATACAGCCACTATACAGTTATTGGGACTGTGCGGTGTACTTTGCTTTTGAAAGCCTTTAGCTGCATTTGAGTAATTTGGTGGCTAACAACGTTGGTATGTAAACTCGCCACTTTAATTTTGACTAGTTGGAAGGATTTTAACGGTAAAATTTATTTGAATAACACAAAATACAAGTTGTAATATGAATGGTTAACCAAAATATTCGAACGGACCAGCGAATCAGCGTCTCTTGAAACTGCAGTGCGTTAATTAGGCTATTGTAGCGTGGACAGGACATCCGTAGCAAAAGTGATGAATAATGTTATTTTAAGAATGTAAGTAGACAAAGATGCCAAAATCATCAAACAATTTCCATATTTGGAACTACATTATTTCTCATTCGCTCATGTAGAATAAGAGATTTCATCTCATTCCTTTCACTCTTTTCATTGATTCAAATAGAGCGGTACTTTAAACAAATCATTTTCTCGTATTTTTGGCTCATAGTAGAATTTATATTCCAATCCAGCATTAAAATTGAAGCTCATACTTTAAAACAATCAAATTAAGGTGCATCAAAGTCGCCCAAACAATGGTGGTGCTTGAAATTCAATCGGATCGAGTACTTGGCTCGTCATACCGGGTGAGCTAAAAATCTCCATCGTTACCCGGTCCGGATAACGGATGATGACGGACTCCTGCCAAATCCGGATCGCACCGGTTATTTGGCGCGTCTCCAAATAATTACTTACGCGGACCAGCTGATTGGATGATGCCCGGATCCGGCTGCTCGATAAACTGCCTTGAATTTGAGACTGTAGTTATTGTAGGGAAATACATATAATTATGGGTAATAGTCCGGTCAAATTAGACATAAACCGTGCAATAATTCACTGAAAATTATAAGTAGGTAGTAAACAATTAAATGTAACATGCACCATATTTTAGCTCATCATCATCATCATCATCATCATTTCAGCCATAAGATGTCCACTGCTGAACATAGGCCACCCCCAATGACTTCTATGTTGACCGATTGGTCTGCGTCCAGCGCCTTCTTGCTGCATTTATGATATCGTCTACCCGTGAGTGGACGTCACACGCTGCGTCACAGAATAAGTAATAGTACAGGTACAGAAGGATTACTCCGCAAGACGATTTAAATAAATGCGAGTCTTGCTACGACGCGATACAGTGGAATTCAGCTCGCACAGCACTACGTACCTATAATTTTATTCACCTACAAGTTTTGTCTCTTTCTATCGCGTGCCTCTGAACTCTTCTTACGCTGTTAGGGTTGCTGTCTAGTAGTGTCTAGTAAAAAAATAATTAATCTACTTATTTGTTATGAGGTACGTATGTAGGTAAGTACGCATTCATTATGGAAAACCTTGGGAGAGGCCTTTGCCCAGCAGTGGACGTCATTTATTTTGGCTGAAACGAACGAACGCATTCTGAGCAGTAGTCATGGTAGGTTAGGTTCCTATACTATCCTAAGAATTATTGATTACCTACATGGTCAACATACCTTTCAGCATCTTTGGGAAGCGAAAAAAAGATAAATCCGGTAGATTTCTTTTCGAATTTAAACACCCTAACGCCGCACAATAATATTTCTTTCTCTTTATGTCCATTTTTAAATAATACTTCGATCATAGAATTAGTTACTACAACGCACGCCAGCGTCCTGACGGGCGCGCGCGTGACACTCGACTGATATAATACCCGCCGGCGGGGCGCTTCGCTGTAGGTAATTATCGGATGTACCGCGCGGAGTGAGCCAGGCCTGGCTGCGTTTTCCGGTACGCGGCCTCCACTCCAGAACTTTGCTGCCCCATCAGCCGTCAGTTCTGCGTACCATGTGCCCTGCCTATTGCCACTTCAAGAAAATTCCACGAAAATAGCTAATGTAATTCAAAAACCACATTATGGCTATAATAAAAGCATCTGCCATCCGCTATTTCTCAGCATCACATGAGATTCTGAGAAATCAAAATATTAAATACCTATGTCAATTTCAAGAAACTCAATACGGGATATCAACAAATGAATGCAAGAAGAACTGAATTTAGGCAGATAATGTTTTTTCTCATTATTTCAATTAAAAATTGAGTAACGATAGCTGATAACGAACGTTATTTTCAACAAGTTTTTTGTGTATGTGTGATATTACACCTTTAATGGTATCTACACCCTGTATAATGTAGATAAAAACTATCTGAACGTATAAAATAAATGAGTTTACGTGTAAATTATGAAAAACGGCAGCCGAGGCAATATCAGTAATCCAATGACGCGACGGCAAATGTGTTTTGGCGCAATAAAAGTAATCGCGGCGATTGAGCTAAACTATTGAATTACTGGCGCTCGACCGCGGCATGTGACTGTGTTTTTTATAATAATAAAATAAAGTAGGTGAATTATAAGTATAACTGCAACCTAACCTGCAAGCTTTCAAGAAAAGAGCGTATCTTCACCTTAAAGGCCGGCAACGCACCTGTAACGCCCCTGGGTCTGCGGGTGTCTATGGGCCACGGTAATCACTTATCATCAAGTGATCCGTCTGCTCGTTTGCCTCGTGTCACATAAAAAAAAACTTATGATTGCTTAAAGAGAGTCATGGGAAAGAAATCTTGTCAACAAATTAGTAGGTATCTAATTATTAAATGTGGTGGTGTATAAGAAAAGTGTGTAAGAAAAATCTACTTTTATTATGGGGTTAACATAAATAATCCAGAAGAAATAGCACATACAGACGTAAGAAAGTAGACGTTAAATAATCCTCTAAAAAGCATCATTATCCTTTGAGACTAAGTTATTATTACCATTTTAAACACATGTCTTGTTTCCAGTTAAGCCTCCATAACCATCTAGTTCAGTAGAATAATCAGTTCTGAAAACTACACTGTTTGTTGTGTACGTATCTAAAATACCTATTAAAGCTTGTATCAACTACCAATTTTTATAACCAAGTAAGTAAACGAACCCCCGTTTATCTGAACATAATCAGCTTTTGCCCAAGAACAACGGTTTAAACGGCCCGATTAGGTAACATATTTATATTCTGGCGCACAAATGACACAATCCTTTGTTCGCTGCCAAACCGTCTCGGCCCACGGTCAATTTAGGATCCAATTACGTCCAGCTTAGTGGGAAAAAATCCAGGGTAATCCGGGTCTTAAGAAGCGGTGTGAAGCAGAAGCGAATGGATGTGACAAAATGGTTCTAGACTCTACATCCTTTCCACTTCTGCTTTCGCTACTTTTTTTAATTTGAATATTAGTCCACATAACGCGTCCACATAAAAACGGAACCCTTATAGATTCGTCATGTCTGTCTGTCTGTCCGTCCGTATGTCACAGCCATTTTTTTTAAGATCGTGAACCATAACATTATATGTCATTCACTTCCAGAAGCTTTATTTTCTCTTCGCTTAGTTCGTCACTTGCACTTCTATACTTTATCTTGGAAATCGAAACTAAACTTCACAAAAGTAACAGTGGTATTTATTCGTGATCTTGTTATTCTATCTCAAATAAGATTGAAGCTGCCTTAAGATAGATTTATAGGAAATAATAGTATCCATCCAACATCGATTATTGTTTATTTATCCAACATCCTCCTCTCTTCAGCTGCATCCCGCCTGCATCCTCCGGGATTGCTTCCAACCCGCATCACAACACAATTGCGCGCGATTACGTATCAATCATCTTTAACTAACATCCTTCCCGCTTCAGCTCATCCCTCGGACTCGCCTGCATCCTCCGGGATCGCGTCCAGCCCGCATCACAACACAATTGCGCGCGATTACGGATTAATCATAAATAACCAACCAACATCCTTCACACTTTAGCTCATCTCCGGGCCCTGCTGCATCCTCCGGGATCGCGTCCAGCCCGCATCACAACACAATTGCCCGCGATTACGTATCAATCATCTTTAACTAACATCCTTCCCGCTTCAGCTCATCCCTCGGACTCGCCTGCATCCTCCGGGATCGCGTCCAGCCCGCATCACAACACAATTGCCCGCGATTACGTATCAATCATCTTTAACTAACATCCTTCCCGCTTCAGCTCATCCCTCGGACTCGCTTGCATCCTCCGGGATCGCGTCCAGCCCGCATCACAACACAATTGCGCGCGATTACGGATTAAAAGCCTCCGCTTTCATCAGGAGCTATTGATTGCTTTGTTCCGATTCAATTCTTCATCCGTGTTGTTTAGGGGATCTTTTTTGGGGAAATTCGGGGATGAATTCACTTTGTTAGTCACTTTTCTACTATGTTTAGTGGTGATTAAGTTAATTGTTTTATTTATTGTTTTAGGTTAGGCAATTAGTATTTAATACAGCTAGTATTAAATACTAATTGCCTAACCTAAAACAATAAAGCTCAGCTAGACCCGGCGAACTCTGTTCCGCCTTAAAGGCAATAAATAAGCCATCGCAATATTTTTCCTTATTTGCTCACCATTTAGACCTACCCTGGACTACGACAAACATTTTAAAACCAAAATCAGCTCAATCGGCCCAGCCGTTCTCGAGTTTTAATCAGACTAACGAACAGCAATTCATTTTTATTTATACAGGGTGTTAGGTAAATGGGTATATGAGCCGCCACTAGCCCATGTTAACATGGGCATATAAATGGTATAGTAGGGAATTTAGTGCAAGAACCCCTCCACTTTGGTATAGAAGGCTCATGTTTGCAACAGTGGTTCTTTGGGTGCTCCTGAGTGGATTTCCGTCGGTAGACATCGGGAGCCCCCCCTGTGGTAGCAGGGGGAGGGGGGGCAAGTTTCCTTCCGCCGCGCTTCACTTTAAGGCCCATATCTTCAAAACTATGGGTATTAGGGCAATTGTGGTATCATTTTCGGATAATTAAAGGATGGCGAATTCATTTCTAGAACAAACTTTTTGCCTTTTTATACAAAAAAATTTAAATATTGAGTAAAATTCACAAAAACCAAAAAGTATTTTTTTAAATAAACGTCGTTTACTTTTAAACCACTGGAGATAATCTAATAAAAAAAATATGACCTGAAAGCTACATTTATCAGGATTATAAAAATATAACATTGTATGGTACTTTTTTCGCAAAAAGTAGGTGAAAAAAATTTTTTCTTCAGGACACAGCGGGCGAATTTTATTGCGCATCGGAAAAAAATATTTATTTTATCCATGAATTCATACTATTTGGTTCATAAGCAAGCAAGGATTATTATTTTAAAATTTATTTAGAGTTGCTGGCACATCAATCTACCATAATTTGTATTTTTTCGTCAATTGATTTTGAACTCTATGTGTGAGACATAAGGTTGAAAATAGCTTAAATACATTTTAATATTGAAAATATCATAAGAAGAAAGCACTATATAAAGAACTTTAATTTGTCTAAATGTCTTAATGATTATTATTATTTTAATTAACACTTTTATTTCTACATACAATTGTACCAGTGATTTAACGGAAAGGTAAGTGTGAGGAAAATGAGGTTTCACAATCATAGTACAGGATATATTTTTAGCACAAAGGTTACGGCTGTGACCTTTTTAGTTGTTTTTTTCAGACAGCACCAGCTTCTGCACTACTTCTTGCACTTACATCTTA
Source organism: Ostrinia nubilalis (assembly GCF_963855985.1). Lineage (NCBI taxonomy): Eukaryota > Metazoa > Arthropoda > Insecta > Lepidoptera > Crambidae > Ostrinia > Ostrinia nubilalis. The sequence goes on along the minus strand of NC_087099.1, from coordinate 1,510,259 downwards.
CCATTTCCAGGCAAGCCTCGGCAGCTACGGGAAAACCGGTCCATGTAGGCTCCATCTTGCTATCGGCTCTGGTCCACCCCCAACCAGTCGGGTAAAGGGAAGACTGAGTCGGTTGCTTGCAACTAATCCTATACGCGAACCCCTTGGATTGATCTAATAAGTAAGTGGATAGATCTTTAACAAGGGATGACTAAAAAGAGGACCAAAATCCTAACAGAACAGCCTAATCTGGTTTACTGATAGCTCAAAGTCACGAAGACAAAGAACGCCCCGGGTGCCAAGCATCAGAGGGTGACACATGTCGCACAGATTAGTACTCACTGGCGCATCTGCATAGCAAGTCTGCGGTCCATGTCATTGTCTTACAATCTTGGAATCTGTAGGTAACCCCAAAATCGTGGGGGTTACCAGAGGGTGCCTTAGGACTTACGCCGCCACTGTAAAGATGGCCTTGGGAACGGGAACGGGCGTCTACTGTAAACACTTCGAACATAGTGAACGCTTAAGGAGGTTTGCTACAGTGTTTCAAGCTGAATTCTACGCTATGATATATGCACTAAAGAACAGGGGTGTAAAAAACGCAATATTTACATCCACAGCCAGGCAGCACTCAAACAAAAAGCCATCGCCTCAGTGAAGGTTGAGTCTAGAATTATTCTAGATAGATGAACAAACTCGGAAGGCATGAAAGTGTCCCTGATGTGGGATACCTGGACATACACGGATCAAATGCAATGGGAGAGCCGACAGTCTAGCGAAACTAGGGTCAGAGGCGATACCTATTGGGTCAGAACTGATACTTACCTTTATCTAACGGCATACCTCATGGCCATAATATGGCCATATCCAAGAAGCACAGTGCTAAATGGAAAAGCTCCAACGATATAAGATAAACCTCTCCAAATCATTCCTAAAGGGAAACACAAGGTCATGGAGAAAACTCATTAAGCGGAAATAAAAGGTACCTAAGCCCAAGCAATTACTGGTACGCAAACTGGGCATTATGGAACGAACCACATGTCCCACAAAATAGGCCTAACAACAGAAGACAGCTCTCGAGCATGTGGAATACATGTGGGGTCCATGAATCAATACTGTAAGGATGGGTCTGCTTGGGTCAGCATATCCGGCATCAAAAGACTTAGAAGGCTAGCTTTCACTCAGACGCTTAATTCACCTAATGGATAGGATTTTTTGGATGATAGGGAATAAAAAACGGAGCATAAAGATCCTAATGGGTCGCTGTGGACTACGCTTAGACCTAGCTTAGCTTAGGCCCTACATAAGATAACCCAGACATCAGCAGCAGCTTTGTATCAGCCTTGGCTACTGGCAGTATATCAAGGGATTCGCGTATAGGATCCGGTGCAAGCAACCGACTCGAGTCTTCCCTTTACCCGACTGGTTGGGGGTGGACCAGAGTCGATAGCAAGATGGAGCCTACATGGACCGGTTTGCCCGTAGCTGCCGAGGCTTGCCTGGAAATGGTGAGATGTAAGTGCAAGAAGTAGTGCAGAAGCTGGTGCTGTCTGAAAAAAACAACTAAAACGGTCACAGCCGTTACCTTTGTGCTAAAAATATCTCCCGTACTATGATTGTGAAACCTCATTTTCCTCACACTTACCTTTCCGTTAAATCACTGGTACAATTGTATGTAGAAATAAGTGTTAATTAAAATAATAATATACATTAAGACATTTAGACAAATTAAAGTTCTTTATATAGTGCTTTCTTCTTATGATATTTTCAATATTAAAATGTATTTAAGCTATTTTCAACCTTATGTCTCACACATAGAGTTCAAAATCAATTGACGAAAAAATACAAATTATGGTAGATTGATGTGCCAGCAACTCTAAATAAATTTTAAAATAATAATCCTTGCTTGCTTATGAACCAAATAGTATGAATTCATGGATAAAATAAATATTTTTTTCCGATGCGCAATAAAATTCGCCCGCTGTGTCCTGAAGAAAAAAATTTTTTCACCTACTTTTTGCGAAAAAAGTACCATACAATGTTATATTTTTATAATCCTGATAAATGTAGCTTTCAGGTCATATTTTTTTTATTAGATTATCTCCAGTAGTTTAAAAGTAAACGACGTTTATTTAAAAAAATACTTTTTGGTTTTTGTGAATTTTACTCAATATTTAAATTTTTTTGTATGAAAAGGCAAAAAGTTTGTTCTAGAAATGAATTCGCCATCCTTTAATTATCCGAAAATGATACCACACTTGCCCTAATACCCATAGTTTTGAAGATATGGGCCTTAAAGTGAAGCGCGGCGGAAGGAAACTTGCCCCCCCTCCCTCTGCTACCACAGGGGGGGCTCCCGATGTCTACCGACGGAAATCCACTCAGGAGCACCCAAAGAACCACTGTTGCAAAAATGAGCCTTCTATACCAAAGTGGAGGGGTCTCCATACAAATCATTGCACTAAATTCCCTACTAGTATGGTGAAGTCAGAAAATTGATATCTTCATTTTAATTATTTTAATTTTCATACAAATCGGATTTTATAAAATTTATTTTGTATGAAAATAAAAAAAAAATAGGAAAAAATATATTATTTTAAAACGGGCTACACAAGCATGAAGTTGAGCTAGGCGCTATCAGAAGCTCTAATTGCGTTGGGCGACTGCCAGGCAACTCGCGGCTCGTCCCGAACTTCATTACTGTCATACAAATATCTGGTGAACTATATCGATTGTTGACGATTAATCGCCGCTTTCAGAAGTGACTCTTCTAATTCTTTTTATTATTATTATGTATTGGTAAGCGCTGGATGCAGGCTGCTCGCTATCATCCAGTCAATATGGAAGTCATTGGGGGAGGCCTACGTTTAGCAGTGGACGTCCACTACCTACGGCTGAAATGATGCTGATGATGAGTACAAAGAGTCAAATTAGTAATACCCAGCTTAAAGGACTGGTAATCATAAATATGGACCCTATTAAATAACCATAAAGTATTTTTTTATATTATTTAAGTTTTTTTTTTGCCGCAGCAATGGATTAATGTAGTTACGTACAGATTATATTATGTATATGAAACAGAAGGCAATTGCGGTAAAACGCTAAATCACACAATCATGGAGCAGTTCCCAAAATAAGTATCTTTTCTATAAGAACATCTCTACATTTCTAAAAAATCAAATAAAATTCAAAAGTACCAAGATATTGCATTACAAAAATCCCAAGCAATATTTCTTATTCATCATCAATCATCCAGCCACTTCATTGTGACAAACCTAACCCGAAAATCGTTCTTGAGGGTAAAACGAGGTATTCAATGAGGAAAGTAGACAGGCGTCACTCAAACAAAGAGTTTAAAAAGCCATTCTTTAGGAACAAAGTCATTAAATGCAACACAAGCGGGATCAGTAGACTTTATAGTCGTTTGATTTTATGGTGTTACAGTGATTTTTTTTTAAAGAATATTAGTAATTTGTATTGCACAAATTACTAATCCCGTTAGCCCCTCGTGGTAAGCTAAATAATGCTTGTGCTACGGGTGACTGATTTAATAATGTACCTACAGAAGTATCATTACAAAAGTATCGCTTAAATACGTATGTGTTGGTATCAGATCAAATTCATCATAGTGATGGCATAAGACAAACCAGTGATTATCCCCTGGGGTTATGAAAATATTTTACAGAAACCATACCTACTGAGACTGCACCTACTACAGGACCTTTCATTGTAAAGAGATCACCTCCAGCAATGTTACATTCATCTCAACTCCAATACAATTCATCTTCCTCCACTATGACGCGGGAGATCCGCGACGTTGCTCGACAATTTTAATTGGATCGCAACGCGACGGCAACGCACGGCGACGTCGTAACAAACGTTTATACGTAATTGCAACTAGGATTGTAATATTTTAGAATTAGTCTGGCAGTAACTTAATTACAGAAGACATGGTTTGGATCAAGGAGTAGATGTAAATTGGTTATTCCAACTGTGTAGAAATAATTATTTGTCTGCTCTTTGTATTGTAATATTGCTTTAGCGGTTTCATTCAAATTATTGTAATAATAGTGAAACCTAATTAGTTTTTGTGCGCTCTCTATTTTTACACAATGACTACATAATTTCTTTCTGAATATCACGAGTAAATTAAAGGTAAAGAGAAGACTCCTTTTCAGTAAATCATGCTTAGATTTTGCGTTTGCGTAGATTTTGGTCTATCTCAGAAAGACTTGATCACGCTGAAATACAATTTTACATAAGTTGTGAAGGGTTTCTCATTATAGTATATTTCATCCCTTATTCCATCTTTAATTATAGTTACTTTTTTGTTAATAGTGGTAGTAGGTTTTTCTATCTATGAACTCTACAAATAAAAGTAATTGCTCTCTATTTATGCCGCTGATCTAAATACTTTTATCCGATGTCAGATTATAATTCTGAACTAAAACTTTCATGTTTGGAATTTATTTATTTTATTTCGCAAAATATTTGTATCCAATTAAGCTGGACCGTCATTGAATAAACTATAATCGAATTCCATTTCGCTGGAGCGACACAAACTAGCAGTTACAAGTTTTATTTAGTTTTACATTTTAAAGAATGTTTCGAATCGTTTTAGCGATCGTAATTAATGGAATGAATTTAATTTTTCGAAATAGATTTTGTGTATAAAACATGATGATAATAACAAATCCTTTACTGTATTCAGAGTTATTTATTTGCTTATTTAGTTTATTAAACAATAAAAATGAATGTTATCAACTCTCCTTGTTTGCCCTAATGAAAAGCTGGGACTTTATTTGCATAGTATTTTTTTAATGTTTCCTGTTTCTGAATATTATTATGCAACATTATGTCATCAAACTTTTAAAGGTAGTGGACCTTTATAAGATTTATGACATTATGTTTTAAAGTTGCATTCGGCTCCCGTAGGATTCTGACAAAACTACTACAAATGGATATTGAGCTCAAAACTTCTAGGTCGAAGGAGTGTAGCTCTCTTATCGTTCGTATGTTTCAGCCAAATGACGTCCACTGCTGAACAAAGACTTCCCCTAACGACCGGTACCTATAACGACCACGCTGCGCTGCCCACATCCAGGTTCTTCCAGCGAACAACTACTTACAAATCTCCCCCGATTTGTAATGCAACGACAAAATCACGAAATTACTTCCTCCATGCTCAATGTCGAACCATTATAATCTTACAGATTTAATTAAAAAAGAAGAGACCACCAAAAGCTTTCAAAAATTCATCACCTACCTATATTGTAAATCAGCTAAAAGAATTCAACAAATATAATGTAATCCAAAATCCAAATCATCCCAAAATAAAATAGCACACCGTCTTGCAACTGGAGTAATCCAACAGCACCTTTTGCAAGGCATTTAACAAAAGATCATATTAAAAAAAACTCTCTTATCACTAAACAAAAATATGATTAAATTATAGAGCATTACATTCTAAATTACAGCTCCCAATGATTGCGAGTAGCGATTTTACGGCATAATTACCTTGGGCACTGAACTGCCTACTAATACTAGTGCTTGGCACTTGTCCACTCGTTTGCGTTTAGCAAATTACCCATTGCCGACAATTAACGAGAAAATGTATCGGTTCGACCTGATGCAACAACAGTTTTAGGCCAAAGTTGGAAGAAGATAGTGAAAAAAATATGAAAAAAATATTAAAAATATGAATACCCTGACGTAGATCGACCTACGGCAAGGTACTCACCTGCCATGTAGCACGTAACGTAGCATAACGTAACCAACCTTCAAGTGAGTACGGCTCGTCCACGGTCATCGCGTATCTGGCTGCGAGCTCCTGAAGCCGCCTTTGTGCTCGCAGTGATACCGCCACTCGGCGGGTCGCTACGATCTCCCTGCGAACCACGCGCGAGCAGCTCGCAGCGGGCTCGTGCCTATGTAGTCACTTGATACAGTATCTGATACATTACTTGCTACACGGCTAGATGAGTACCCTGCTTACCGATTTAACACCAATGGTAACTGTAGAAATTAGTTAAATATAGACCAGTTGAAAGCCAAAATCAAAGGGAGTTACAAGCAAAATAAACTGTTAAAATAGCACTTATTTACGATGGCTATTTACGAATATACCACTCTATTTACGATGAGCATTTATGTATTGAAAAATTAGGGCAACTAACGCAATAAACGTAACATAAACACACTCATAAATAAGTGTCATAAATAAAATAATAAAACAGCAAACATTCCAATAAAACGATATAAAAGTTTCTAGTGCCCAATATGTCGATATCCATATTTCGCCCGCGCGGTACCTATTAACTATTTGGGGTAAATGCCAGTTTTGTAAAGATAAACATTCCACTTCATTAAATCTGGCAATTCGGGCGATGTTGCCAGGCTCTGCACGAGCAAATGTCATGTTTACATTCCCATTAGGATCCACTATTTAGGCTCTAACCAACCGGATCGCGTCAACTTCCGCAATCATTCTGCCTTCGACAAACACATAACTTCTTTTAGTTGGCAACTGTACTTAATGTAAGGGCTCGGGCACATTGGGGAGTGAAGAGCGAGGGCGACTTTGCGCAGCGATTAAAAGCACCATTAAGATACCATCATTCCAGTTTCTGCCGATGTAGAGTTATTGAACTCTATAGATAGTAATATCAAACAACTAGCGGCCGCCAGCGACTTCGTACGCGTGGACCTCGTTTAATTACTAATGATGTTGATAGATGGCGTTTAACGGCTTCCCCCGCATGAATATTTACGAACGTAAAAAAAATTTTGGCTGTAGATTTTAACCAATGACGATAGATAGCGCTTTTTACCCACGTCTTATTTATTTATTGTAATTTACTTTGTCATATATCGTCATAAATTATAGCCTATATGTTAATCTGGGTTATAAACAATAATACTGTAAAGTTTGAACAAAATCCGTTCAGTAGTTTTTGCGTGAAAGAGTAACAAACATCCAGACATCAACACAAACTTTCGCATTTATAATATTAGTAGGAAGTAGGATAGAAGAATAGTCAAGAAACTATTGCACTTGCCTATTTATCCCAAATCAATACCTAGGTATTTATAAAGGAAATATTAATTAAGTAAGGGGTCAATAGCCCGACACCGTTGGCGGGTTTGAACGTCGCATGTCTTGTCAGACTGGCTGAGTCGAGATCCGAGGAACGCTAATTGCCGCTGGACTATTGTGATTACCCACGTGACACGAGCATATTTATTTAAAACACCAAAGGACACCAGGTTCGTATTGCACAGATTACTACCAAATGTAACCTACCTACCTACGCACAAGTATCCCTAAAAAAAGAACACGATTTGTTGAAAGCAAAACAATCACTTTCACTGAGTTTCTATCGCTCAATCTCCCAAAGTATCCAGTGTGCAATGGCTCAAGGGAGTTGGGTTCTAAAGATGACAAAAATATGAGCGAACTTGGGCAATACCGCCTATATTGGTGCCCTCGGCATTTTATTCCGCGGCCCACTTTCAATTGCTCCACTGAAATAAATAACTTCGTTATTAAGAACTTTTTTATAGCTCACGACTCCATTCGGCTGCCGGTCGTCATCATGACGACTATGTTTGAGAAAGTAGTAAAGTAAGTACATACTTTACGTTGACCGCCGCGAGTATACTTTGAAAGAAAAATCCCTGAAGAACAGTAAAGTTTTCTATGTTGAAATACTTACTAAATAACGAAACGATTACTAGAAACTATATTGTAATATGATATACGATAGTAACAGTTCGACAATAATTCAAATGAGTAATACATTATCTCGTTATGAATCGAAGTTAATAGTGCTATAATAATAATAAAATTATGTTTTTCAGGATTCAGAGAAACATCAAGATTAATTTTTCGGTCTGCAAAAGCTTTCTATTAAGCATCATGGTCACTCCATGAAAGTCTGAAAGAGATTAATGTGGATTTTATTTTATTGAGCAAAAAAGTTCTTAATCGAAGTTTGATTAATGATTACGAAAAGATCGTTGGGCAGTCGTATAGCATAGCTTAAAGAGCTCTAAACAAATGTAAGGCTCAGACGATCGCAAACACGAAAAGTTTCGGGAGGGCACTTTTACACTTTTTATACTCGCCTGCCACTGAATATGTATGAGCGGGGGCGTCCGAAGTGTGTTGTTTTTTATGATATTCGATTCATTCCTTATTATGTACAAAACGATGGGAAAATGCTAAGAAGACCGTCCATGTTCTTTAAGGAAAAGATGCTTCACTTTTCCGCAAGAGTAGTTAGTTTTCTTTGGGTACGGCACTCGCGGGAAGAGTATACATAAAAGAACATTCGAAAAATATGCGCACATGTTATCGGTAGCACACAGATAAATGGCGTAAATAAAGGTAAAAATATAGGTACATATTTCAAATAACTCATGATCGTTAAGTTTTAGCCTAGGCGCAGACCACCAACTTTTACTTGGCCGATAGTTGGGTCGGGCTGTTAATCAGTACGGAGATGTATGAACGTGCGCACATTACGCCGATTTGATATCGGCCGATTCTTCATACAAATTAGAATCGGGGCCAACTATCGGCCAACTAAAAGTCGGTGCGCCTAGGCATAGGCTCTGGTCTCCTATACTTACTTAAGCGCCGTAGGCTGCTTCACAATGCATAGCTAAAAAAATGTATGTACTGTTGTGATCTCCTCCAAACGTCGGCGTATGGCGTCAATAGATACGTTTGACGATGACGTCGTACGCCACGTAACTATAGCGTTTAATAAGAGACGTTATAGCCTCCGAGTTACAGTACCATGTTCAACATTATAAAGAAAAATAATTTCAAAAACGTCCCTGAATCTATTTATAGAACCTATATTTGCGCAACCCCAGTTACTATCTCAGAGGTGCCATGAATGTCTGATTAAATATGAAACCCTATTCAAAGAGCAGAGACTGAATTTTTGCTCATAGAGTAAACTCCCTAAGTGAATTATACAAGAGCTGCTTTCAGAGATAATAATATGAATAACAGAAATGTGCCACAACCCTGATTATCTTTTAGGGTTCCTTTGTGCTAGAATAGTATATAAAGAAAAAGGATTTTTGTTTTTTCTGCCGAGATTGTGATCTTAGGATGGAAAGGTCAGTTCTTTCGAAATTGCTTTCTGTTCTTAACTTTCATTTCAGTTTACTTTTATTAATTGTAAAAGAGACGGTTTTATTGTTCGTTATTTTAAGCATATTCTTATAATTATTTTAATTACTTTATTTGAATGAACGCTTCCTAGGTCTGTACCTAGATCAAAAAGAGGTAGATTTAATTCCCCAGGCCAGGTATATTCATTTCGTGTTTTTAATAGTAAATAAGCGATTCCCACACACACATTGACATAGACAAAATCATATTGTTTATACTCGTATGTACTTAATATTAAGATAATTCATAAGAAGCTGACAAATATGACTAAAATTCTTCCATTACTTATTTTCAGCACCGATCAACAGTCGATAATTTGCCTAAAGTGGTTGTAGAGCAAAATATACTTACACACACATGTATTTAAGTGTTCTGAAATCTTTGTATAAAATAAGAGCGCTTTCACATTTATGCAATTTAGCAGCGCAACAAACGCGCGACAGACGTGCTGCCGAAAATTTCATACGTATAATTCAGTATCTACCAGTTCCGTGATTTGCCGTTTTTGTTTGCAAAACCTTCAGAGAATGGGCCTAGAGTGAGAGTAACGGTCAGTAGCGGCTGAACTTTTTTCCCATGTACAATCACTTATGTGGCAGTTAATAATTTAAACAAACATATTACTCCAACGTAAAAGTTAGTAAGTACCACTTACGTCATTTGTAATTAGAAACTTTCCGATGTATAAGTGAGTAAATGACAAATAACACACTTATTGTGATTATTTTTTGATAATTCTTCATGTTTTATAAAATATACCTAATATAAAACTATTATACCAAATTTCATCAATGTATGATAAATAGAACGCGAGCTACACATGTTTAAACCTTCAAACCGCTCTCCTGTAAAATTGGCCGTTTTCAGTTACGTTATTATACGTAGGGACCGTCGATATGTGACAGCGGATGCATCCCTTCACATTATAAAAACGCCGCTGCCGCGCTGCAGTCGCGCTACTAACGCCCTAATGTAAAAGCGCTCACAAAAAATGTTGAGGACAGTGAGGGATCGGAGTGCAAAAGAGTGAAAAATATCAGAAAATATCGAAGTAAACTTCGCGTTTATTTCGTAACGTTGCTTACTTGGATATTTTCTGATATTTTTCACTCTTTTGCACTCCGATCCCTCACTGTCCTCAACATTTTTTGGTCCTTCGAGCCGGATCCTACGGGTTTTGGTCAAACTCGATAAGCCTTGCGCGGATTAGAGCAATAAATTTATTTATTGATACGGGTTCTCAAGTCCCTCCTCCGCTTTGCTTGTCTCTAATTATAAAAATCGAGGTAATCCCGAATAATTTTCACCAATTAATTTCGAGCGCGGCGCCGCACCTGCGCTCAGACAGTTCGGCGACTGCGAAGTATTCGTTACGGCTTAGATTTTAATTAAACCGAAGGTTTACTTAATGCCTTGTTTACTATATCTATGTTGAATTAATTAAATGTGATAGCTAATGAAATAATAAATTTATTTTACACGCATAACTGAAGATACAGGCAAGCAAAATCGAAGAAAATTGGTGCCTTGAAAGAAAGAACTACACTTCAAATTGGTTCATATTTAGATAATGCTTCCAGTAATGGAATCCATTAGTGAGAAGATATTGGTATAAAGAAAATTCTCAATGATACCGCAATGTCAGTGAAAGCTTGATTACTGCATAAAAAGGTTTTTTTCTGACACATTTTTCTTTCTGCGATACAATCTATAAACCTGTTCAAATCCAATGAATAATTTTAGCTCCATTTCTTTCCAAAATATTTGTGGCCAAAATAACCAAAGTCATAACACCACATTCTTGTAATACAAACTTTTAAAGAATGCAAACTTTCTACCGCAAACACACAAGACTATACACACGCCTTAAAATGCAGCGTTAATAAAAACGCTCCAATAGACTGTTGCATTTACGCTGTTTAGTTTATGGTAATCGGCGGGCCGTTCCGGCGGCAAACAGGAAGGAGACAAACCAACGGGGAACGAATCTCGTTAAAGCAACACCGTAATGATATTTGCATTAAAAATTAACTGGAAAAGAAACACAGAAGTGGGGACTTCGAACGTTTCCGCTTGGGGAAGTTAGGCGCAAGAAGATACAACATTTTTTATTGAATTCTTCGAAGAAATATTTAGTGCAATCCTCAAAGCGTGTGGAATGGACTTGCTATCACTGATGTTTTGCTGCCTTATTGTACAACGTGTCTTCAAGAAAAGAAGAAGAGTTTAGAGACTCACTCAAAAAGGGAGACGAAGTATCAGCAATTCATGCGGTAATTTTAATGGGCAAGCAATCGCTAGATGACCTCAAATAACCGTTTGTCAACTACATACCTACATCATAAGGAAATTCCTCAATTAAAATTTTGATCGCATGTCAAGTATTAAGACATGATAACACTTGCCGAACAATAAGAAATAGCAAATTGTTTAATACAGTTGACGGATCATGAAGATTGGCCACAATATAAACAATTACTAAAAAGACTAAAAACAAAACTTGGAATAGTAAATACACGCGCAAAATAAACACCCGTATATTCCGCATCGACTTTTGGCCGCCGCAGATTTTGTCCGCCCGCTTAAAAATTAACACTTTCCCCTCCAGTTGCCGCAATCTTGGGCATCTACTGAATAATAAAAATGTTTCGCGGCCCTAGAATTTGATACTTTACAACTTTAATAATGTTTTAATCATATTTGTGGCCTTTAGAAGTTTCTTGGGAGAATTTTATTAGGCCGATGTTACTTGGGGAACTTCGACTTCGGAGTGTAGGGTCGGCACGTGTTCCAGGGCTGCCAACTTTGAGAGCAGGTAACTTTGGGCTTATATCAGCTGGATTTGAAGAGGACAGACTTTTGCATGCGTAATTAATCACAAATTAATGCCTTTACATTCGGACGAGTAGTGGTAAGTCTACAGGAATATTTTGTGTCACAACAACAAGTTTTAACTCATGTGAATCATGTTAAACATAGAATAATATCTTTGTTAGAGCAGGAAACTAACAGAAACCTTTACTCGTGGCTCCATCGGCAATTATTTAACCATCTGAAATGTTAATTTAATTTCTTTGTCTGCTGCATTTTCACGTTGGAACCGCTGAACCACTTTACGTATAAGTCATTAAACCACCAACCACGAAGTGCACAGACGACCTCATAAAAGTTGCAGGAAGGTGCTGAATTGCATTGCCTGCGGCCAACCGGTCAATCTGAAATCATTCATCATCAAAATCAAAAATCAAAATCAAAAGTATTTATTCAGTTTAGACCACAAGTGGCACTTATGAACGTCAAAATATTATTATAGAAAATAATAAAAAAAGAAAAGGTAGCCCTTATGGGGCACTTTACATGTCTCCTTATCTTTTGGGCCCTACCAGCGCTTCGAGACAAACATATGGCAAGTGCTGAGAAAAAACGCCGGAACAAACTCAGTCACCACTAATTGCCAGGAATTATCTAACGGTAGGAATAACCAAATTCGAGTACATCAAATATGTGCAGACTGAACTGACCACGCATCCTTGTCATCAATATAGTCTCGAACCTTGTAGTACCCTTTGGACATAAGGGTATTTTTTATATGTATCTTAAATTTGTTTATTGGCAATTCGACAAGGTTGTGTGGTATTTTGTTTAATATGGTAATACATCATCCCATCAAAAACAATACTTGTCAAAAAAACCAAGTCTCGCAACTCAGTTGTTCTACGGTAAAAAGTTGTGAGATCCATGTAATACCAAGTCCAGGCCAGGAAATCTTTAATGTTTTACATATATATATTGACTTGGCCACCTAGTGGGAGGCCTGCCCACGCTACGTCTTCCAGCTCGTGGTCGCCACTCAAGAACTTTTCTGCCCCAGCGGCCATCAGCTCTTCGAGCTATGTGCCCCGCCCACTGCCACTTGATTTTAGCGATTCTGCGGGCTATGTCAGTCACTCTGGTTCTCCTACGGATCTCCTCATTTCTGATTCGATCACGCAGGGAAACTCCGAGCATAGCACGCTCCATCGCTCTTTGGGTGACCTTGAGCCTTCTTATGAGGCCCATAGTAAGCGACCACGTCGGGACGCGGGAAGTACCTGGATGCAAGCGGCGCAGGACCGGTCTTTGTGGAAATCCTTGGGGGAGGCCTTTGTCCAGCAGTGGACGTCTTTCGGCTGAAACGACGACGACGACGATTGACTTGGCCATCGCACTAAATAATTTAATTTACACGTGTTTTCATGCGATGGCCAAGTCAATATATTTATGTAAAACGTTAAAGATTTCGTGGCCTGGACTTGGTATTACATGGATCTCACAACTTTTTACCGTAGAACAACTGAGTTGCGAGACTTGGTTTTTTTGACAAGTATTGTTTTTGATGGGATCTCATTTCTTTTTGTTCAGAAGTTACAAGGTTCCAAAATATGAGTTAAATATTTGTCAGTAATTTAAGGTTAATTTAAATTGTTAACGTATGGAATTTTTATGTTTTCGTTGAATCTTTAAAGATATTCCAAAAAAGTCACTTTTACTTTTTTCATTTTTCAGAACCACATAACTTGTGAACGGGCAACTTTAGGCGCGCGCTGATAGTGTAGGATTATAGTGTCAACAAGTCATTTCAGACAGCAGTTATGTATCTAGAAAACTGGACCGAAATTGAAAAATTTTACTCGACTTGGCGGTTGCACTACCGTGCCCCCAAATATCATTTCTTTTTGTATTTTGTAGACAGCAGTTATGGATCTAGAAAACTGGACCGAAATTGAAAAATTTTACTCGACTTGGCGGTTGCACTACCGTGCCCCCAAATATTTTAGTTTTTCCTTGATTCATACACCAAACACTACTTATATTCCAAATTTGAAGCTTCTAGGTCTGCTAGAAGTGCCTTAGAATTTTGATGATCGGTGAGTCAGTCAGTGAGTCAGTGAGTCAGTGAGTCAGTGAGTGACAAAATTAAGTAACTTTGACCCGTTATAATTCTTAAACTACTGGTTCAAATTGAATGAAATTTTAAATATACCGTGTCTTTACAATGCCTGCATAGCTAATGAAAATTCAGCCTTCTAGTTTTATCCACAACGAAGTTACAGGCGGTCGAAAATGGCCTGAATTGCTTCGAGAAAAGGATGGTACGGCCGTGCCGCTTTTTTGCTCGACTTGGTGGGGGCACTGCCGTGCCCCCAGATCATCATTTCAGCCAAAGGACATCCACGGCTAAACATAGGCCTTCCCCAATGATGTCCAAAATGGTCGGTTGGTATAGCTACCTTTATCAGGTCGTCGGTCCTCCTTGTAACCTCCACATGAAAATCATTAGGGGAGGTAAATGTTCAGCAATGGCTGAAATGGTTATGATGATCGCAAACCATTATTTTGAAAATTAGCAATATCAAGTCTTACCGCAAAAAGACCTGTGACCTTGAGCGAATTAAGCCTGTGACAGACTGAAATCCACGCGAGCAAAGCCACGATCAGAAGCTAATTTCTTAAGTATAATAAATACTCACAGTTCAAAACTAAGGATGCCTTTTAAAATATTCTATTCTCTTTCAATAACAAGTTTTACCCCAGAAACAAACAAACTGTATACGGCTTCAGTAATCACATTCCCATTAAGTTGTCATCGTGGAGTGATTTCCTTGGGGCTTCTCGACGCGAATAGAATCTGTGCTTGCACTCCTTGAGAACGTCATATTATGTTTGCAGCCGAGAGTTTTGCCGAGTGTAATAACGATGTTATGTTTACGACAGCTCTAACGTCAATTTCATTTAATGTTTCATTGTATCAAAGTAGCAACTTATTACTAAATGCATTAAGAAGTGTACGGTAAAATTAGATAAAAACTACGAGTATGATTAAATTGTTATTCTATTTTTTTAGTTACTTTGAAAACATAAGTAAGAGGATACGGCACTTGAGGCAACAATCTCGAATTGCAACCTTTCAATGAGATTAAAATAGCAACCGAATTGAGAATACGAACGAGAATGTCAACCACAACACTACAATAAAAAACATTTGTGTCGACACTGAAAAATACCTAACTCAGGTGAATTAACAGTGCTCTAGAGCTAGATTTCACGCAAACATACCTAACTATGGGTCGAAAAATTACAGAACTTAACATGAGCGTGATTCTGCGTCACGTACGCCGGCGTCCCTTACTCTGCATAACCCGGCTGGTGGCGACACCTAGCCACAGGCTAACATGAACAGCACCCATGTTCATCAATTGATTTTGAATCTCATAATATAGAGGTAAAGTTCAAAATCATCGTCATCAGATCATTTGGTCTCCACTGCAGAAGAAAAATTGTCTATTTACCAGAGAGAGGATAATGTAGGCTACACTCCCTACCCATGCTGACCAGACTGAAAGTTCAAAAAGAATAGAATAGAATAGAATACCTTTATTCAGCATTCACATTTATGTGCATACATGTACACGTACAGAGGTTAAATTATTGAGCCATGCTGAAAAGGCTCAGCGAAAATCGTGACATGACACAAGTCGTCAAGTCACGAAGCTGGTTTTCAGCGGGTACCAACATGGGGGTTATTACGCCAATTAAGGGCCCTTTTGACAGTGACGGTTCATCGATAAAAAAAAATAGTAGTAGTTACATGAGGGAAATTCGTTATTTTGTGATAGGTTTAATCCTCGTAAATTTTTAAACTTCGCCTCTACATTAACACTTGATAATGAGAGCAAAATTATCATCATCATTATCATTTCAGCCAGAAGACGTCCACTGCTGAACATTATAGGCCTCAACCAATGATATCTAAATCAGCAGATTTAGATCTATATCATTGGTAGAACCTTTATAAGGTCGTCTGAAACCTTGTGCGTGGGTCCAACTTCAGAAGCTTGTCTGCTCTTACCGGCCTACGAAGAGTTCTGAATTTCTCAGCGCGTCTTAAAAGAGCCAAGTAACTTCGGGCAGTTATTTGTGTTGTGAGTTTGTCTGAACCCTTCCCATCACACTTTTTGTAGCCGAATATTATTTTTGGAAGAGCCTTCCTGATTGCGACGGCTGCAAGTCAGCGATCCTTTAATTTTGTAAGGAAATGTTGGAAACTTTTTGGTCGAACTTATAAGTTCATAGAGACGGTTTTGCATGAAAGCGATCACTGTTTTCGTGTTCATACTGATGAAATTATGATTGAGGAAATCGCGAGTCGCGTAGTAGACACCATGTTAGTTTTAAATGTTTATGTCTTGTATTGTTTCTGTCTAACAACCCATACGAGAATTAGAATAGGCTAGATAACAAAATTTCAATTATTTGTCCGTCAGACAGATTATTAGAAAATATTAGACTCATATTTTTTATTTTCTATCATAATTAAATAATAACAGTGCTACATCGAGTTGAAATGGCGCGATACGTCACGCTTGAGTAGAATTTTTACTCAAAAGTGACGTCACGCGACATTTCAACTCAATATAATACTGTAATTATTCGATTAAGGAAAAAATAAAAAAATATGAGTCTAATATTTTCTAATTATCTGTCTGACGAACTAAATAGAATTTCGATTTCATTACCCAGTCATCATCCCTATTGTACCAGATTCCAAAAACATCAAAAATGTTCACAGAAAGTAAAATATTTAAATTGTAAAAATGCTAGGTATGCAATTATGTTTGTAAAATACTTTTTGATTTTCTGTTTGGATTTTATTTGAACATAATTTTCCGTTACGTCCATTCTTTCCATACCTATAAAAATAAAACACGAAACTTTTTCATCAAAATCAAAATTATTCAGAAATCAAGTAACAAAAAGCAACGCATTTAAAAATGGTAGGATGAAATAAAAATAAAATAGTTTATTTGGTCGTCTCGAAATTGGAACCGTTGCAAATACATAAAATTTAATATCTTTTACCCAAGTTTCCTAGTTATTAAGTCCTAAATGCCAAAGTATAGTTAAAAACTAGTTTTATAAGTTACGAATTTTTAACAATGGAATAATATTGGATTTCACGACTTTGACAAAGTTTTGGAATTACGGTTTTCCGACACAAAGCGTTGGTGGGTGTGGGGTGGCCGGTGAAGTTGGTCCATAAGTAACCAATTCTTTTGGTAATACATTCACACTTCGCCTTAAACTGGAATGGAGTTTTCAAAGCATCAGCCAAAAAAACAGTTTCCGCTTTGTTCATTTAAAATTTTGTGAAAACTACATTTGATTTTCTTATGCAGTAAGAGACTAAATCGAATCGAAATCTTTTTTATTTTCACAATAGGGAAGCACAAAACAATAGTCAATGTGTCTAGAAGTGGTCTGCTAAAGACTAATTATAAAGAACAAGATATTGTGAATCATGTATTCGCAACAACATTGGTTAAATTAAAAAGCCAATATTCACGGTAACTTTGCTAAATATTTCTCGTCCCCGCTAACAGCCTGAGGGTGAGACTAAGTTTAGCACAATAGAAGTGTACAGGCGCCAATAGACCTAACTCAGATAATGGACGGAGCTAATGACTAGAATGCGCGAGCTAACTTAGATGATGTTAGCCCGAACTTTAGCGGAGCAGAAGTTGCATGGTAATAAATCACTTGCAGGAAGATATGCAGTCATTACTTAATTTGGAGAAGATACACTTTACCCGAATTATTATGTAACTATAAAAGCGAAAGGTCACTGACTGACTCACTCACTTATCACGAAATCTCAGAAACTACAAGTGCTAGGAGTCTTAAATTTTGCATGGGGGTTCCTTTTAGAACGTAGGTGCTCGCTAAGAACGGATTTTACGAAACTCCACCCCTAAAGGAATAAAACGGGATCCACGCGTACGAAGTCGCGGGCGGCCGCTAGTATTATTTCAAAACTTGAACAGACTACGAGTATATGAACGGTTTCTATGCATACCTACACTGCGGTATACATATAAATTTAAATAAGCTGTAATAAAATTCATGAGTCACCTACAAACGCTCATGCTCGCCGTGGAAATAATATGGTAAATACAGCGGTATTTGAACTCGCCACAGCTAACTTTGTAGCAAGGAGCGCAAAGCACATAGTTCGTAGTGTCGTAGTCCGTAGCGAGCGCTCGTAGCAGTGCTACGAGTTTTCTTTTCATTTTTAAAATCAAAATTGCTTCGACCTGAAAATTGCCGTAATAACACAAAGATTAATTAAAAGAAGCGAAGGAAGGAAGAGAATTTAAATTTTTAGAAGTTGCCCGCCGATCTGGGGCCTAATGCCAGGGGATTCGCCATTTTGGCCTTTTGTTTCCTTTTCGCCTTTAATTGTGCCTACAAAGCGGAAAGGAGGGAATTATTGAAAAAGTTAGCATTTTCCGAGCTGTTTTGTTTTTTTTTCAGAGTTTTGTGCGAGTCCGCGACTCGTTTTCAATACAATGGGTGCTAAGTTGATTAAGAAGTTGGTCTAATGGTGGGGGGAAATGGGAACTTATAGTCTTCTTTACTCAGTGCCTTAATGGGTTGACTGCGTTTATTTTAAAATCATGGAAACGACGTTCCTCTTTTAAATCGGGTCCTATTTAAGATCAGATTATCTTTCCTTAATCTATACTAATATTATAAATGCGAAAGTAACTCTGTCTGTCTGTCTGTCTTGCTTTCACGCCTAACCCAATGAACAGATTTTGCTTAAATTTGGCATAGAGATAGTTTGAGTCCCGGGAAAGAACATAGGATAGTTTTTATCCCGGTTTTTGAAACAGGGACGCGCGCGGTAAAGTTTTTCTGTGACAGACAAAATTCCACGCGGGCTAAGCTGCGGGAAAAAGCTAGTAACTAATATTTCAGGATATCAATAAACCGTTTTCATTTGCAATTCGGTAGGGACATTAAGGGCATTAGCGCTGTCCGGACGGAACAAATCTGGGCATGCTAATTGGCCCGCCCGCGGCGCTAGCGAGCTTCCGGCGCACGCCATAGCTATGGCCTAATTAATAGAGCAGTGGTGTCTAACTGGACTCTATTATTATTGTATGAACAGTTTTCATACACATAACACGGCACAAAATTGTATGTCCTCAAACTCTTGAAAAACTGTCACAAACATACAACGTTGCATAGCCAGTGCAATACGGTCTGTGTAATAATTGATTTAGGTAGAGGCTCATTTTTTATTCTCTCTATCTAATTATGCTATTTGAAAATGAGAGGAAACCAATCTCAAAATTCTTATCATGTACCTAGTAGGTAAATGCCTTATCAGCTTAACATTTCCTATATGCCACATAATAAATATCGCATAAGAGACCCGTTGCTCTAATTTCCAATTAAAATGGAACGCGAAAGTTTAATTTTGCTATTTATCTTGAACCAAATATGAAGCTTCCTCGCACGTGGCAAATCCTCAAATACGTTTTAATTTCGCCTTATTCACCGTATATCCAGCGCTGTCCACGGCAGTGCAAAAGACGCCTGGAGGCTGCCCTTTTAATTAGGGGCCCTCTATGGCGAGACAAAGGCAATTATACGAGCCATTTACTCCAACAATAAGGCAGTTAATATTACGCTCTAACGTATAAAACAATGTTGAATAAGGCGACGATGCAGCGGAGCTATAGGAAGTGAAGCGAGCGTTTTGCGTTCAAACGTAGACGAAAGCGGAGATGTTCCAGGAATTCTAAACGTTGTGTGTTGTATCAATGTAAGCGCTAATACGTTTGAATTAATAACCTCTTGTAGATAGTTAATCGATCAGTGTAGCATTAATATCTTATGTATATTTAAGTAGAGGCGATTTTTTACCAAAATAGTGACAGTAAAAGAGCCCCTCCCTCATTGGATCAGTTATAAATAGCTTTTTGTATACGTAATATGCTATAGGTCTCTAATTGGATAAAAACAAGGTTTTAAGACTTATCTGCCTGACAGATGAAGACTTGTAAAAACCTAAAGATGTTGGTAAAAAAATGCAGAGCAGTCTGGCAAAACTAAAAATGTAAGAACGATAACTGAATACTTAAATGCAAACGTGTCATGATGGTTCTGATACATACGCCCGTATTCATAAACGATGCTCGCTTACCAAAATGAAGCAGCAAATCGAACACACAGCGTTGAATAGAGCTCTGTGATTGGTTCACCCTGTGCGTCCACGCGCACTGTGAGACCTCATAGTAATGTTTGTGAATATACGGGCGTAAGTCACTAGTTTGACTTCTGCTGCCCTGTTTCAAGTCCTGCACTAAGCTCCGCGCGCATGAACAAACGCTAAGAAAGCATTAGTCAGCTTTAAAGCGCAGTCCGGGAAATCTATATCACAGAGGAGATTTGAAAAGCCTTTTGTAGTTTTATTTTTATTTCAGTTTATCTCTCTGAAGCTTCTACTTTTTAGCTAGCCAGGTGGTAAGTTCGCCTATTATTAGATTTTTTTTTTTGAAACAAGAAATCGGATTCTATTTGTCTGAAGTCCCAAGCCTCTTTGATATGTAAGACGTAAGTGCTCTGAAAAGGGTCTAAATACTAACAAGGAATTCTTGTCACTAAGGCTGGGTTGCACCGCACCATCTTACTTTAACTTTGACAATCGTCAAAAATTTGTCAAACTCCATACAAAATGCACCAGTAATCGTCATAGTTATCGTTAAAGATTGGTGGTGCAACCACAGAATAATAATAAGTACTACGTACAGAAGTTTTACTACGCGAAGGTATTTAAAAAAATATAAGCTCAATGTCATTAACAATATGGTGTAATTTAGCTTGTCTCAAGAGTCAAGCACCATTTTGTTGACAAACGTCAGTGATCGGTACTGCGCACAGTGTGTTATGGGACTGTATAAACGGACATTCTCATTGATTTGATGAAACGTATAGAGCTCAGTTATACAAACATGATAGTAAAACTCCCGTTTGAAAATTCCAAGTAGTTTTCGCGGTATAAAAATTCAAAGTTACCTATTTTTTTACTTCAAAATTATGCAAAAATATTCCCACTCGTTAACTAATAACATTTAATTCAGAATTGTTATAATACTTCATAGAGCTCTTAAAACTACACGTAATAAGCGTATTAAGTGCTTCGTAAACGCATTCAGTTAATTAGGAAAAATGATTTTTGTGATTTTTGTTTTTATTTTTTTTCTCAATTATACCTTAATATATGCAAACATTTTTAATTGCAAGATATAGTCTGATATAATCTAATTGTAGTAATAAAATCAGCTTTAAACTCCGTGATATATTTGAGAAAAAACATAAAACGTCTTAATAATTTTTTTACGAGTCGTAGGGTCGACAATTTTGGAAAGAATAATTCATGTCTAAAAAGTTTCAAATCCCGCCCGTTATGTGCATAGTGTTGAAGGTTCTAAAAAGTCACATTCACATTGTTTTTAACTGATTTCAAAAAAAGGAGGAGGTTCTCAAGTCGAGTGTTTTTTCTTTTTTAACACTCTTATATTAACTTAAGTTGTATGTAAGTAACTAACTAAAAAAGTATGTAAGTAAACAAATCTAGGAAGTCGAATTTATCCTACCTTTAATAATTTTCTCATCGATTTGAAACCTGTGTAAATCGGATGTCAATACAATAATTTGGTACAATCGAGCTGATGATATTTAAACATCCAAAAGAAATATTGCTATTAAAAAGTGATGGAAAATTTACAATTCTATATGGCGCATATTTTCAATTTGATTTTCCTCAAATATATCACGGAATTTAAACCTGATTTTTTTTATACAATTAGATTAAATTTTATATCAGACTATATCTTGCAATTAAAAATGTTTGCATATATTAAGGTATAATTGAGAAAAAAAATAAAAACAAAAATCACTAAAATCATTTTTCCTAATTAACTGAATACGTTTACGAAGCACTTAATACGCTTATTAAGTGTAGTTTTAAGAGCTCTATGAAGTATTATAACAATTCTGAATTAAATGTTATTAGTTAACGAGTGAGAATATTTTTGCATAATTTTGAAGTAAAAAAATAGGTAACTTTGAATTTTTATACCGCGAAAACTACTTGGAATTTTCAAACGGGAGTTTTACTATCATGTTTGTATAACTGAGCTCTATACGGATCATCAAATAAATGAGAATGTCCGATTATACAGTCTCATAACATACTGTGCTGCGCCCAAGCTATAGGGCTGACTTCGGTAAAATAATGTGACGTGAGGTGCCAAACTGCAGAAAATGGCGGAGGAAATACATGATTTAACATGAATTATCATGAATAATATTTTAACTACTTATTTACCTCTCAGTGTCTTCAGGCAACTTAAAAAAGTACATTCTGTGTTTTTATTATTATTTAGGCAGTTAAATACTGCACAGTATTTAGTACACCATTTTCTTTATTTTTTTCCATCATACACAAGAATACGCGTGCGTGAGTCAATGTTCGCTCGTAATTATGTGAGGCCTTGTTGAATAGTAATCCTGTAGGGGGCCATCGTGCGTGTTTTGTTTTCGATGTAAACTCGCGGAGATGAACAGGCCTGCTAATACGCTGTAATGATGATCCGATCTCCACCAAGCTTACAAATGCGGGCATTGTCACATATTTCCGTCGCGATAACTAAAACAGAATGGTGTTGTCACAGTGTTTGTTTACACGCGGCCGGCCGATACGATCGCAATCGATAAATATTCACGAGCGATCGCTTTTCAATTAGATAATGGCGCTGCACTAATAGTACGAGAGCCCACGACCAAAATTTTTGTCTCATAGCAATACGGCCAAAACCGCATCAAATCGATAGATACGATTATCCTGAACTCGAAAATACCAATATCAGACATTTTCCGCGTAGCGTTTGATCTGACCGAATTTTTAAAATTGTCAAAGAATTTTACCGAACTGCATCATAGCAATATGTCTGATTTGCAGACTGTAGTTGAATGATAGTTCTGAGATACCGGAAAAAATATTTTCAGACGTTAGTGGTGTAGCGCAAACCCGTAAAATCACTTAAAAAAATTAAAAATGAGACAAAAAAAATGTCTCATAGCAATACGTCTGAAAATCTTTTTTATTAGTAAATTTTGGTTATTTGATGCGAACAAAACAATTTTCAGACGGAAATGTGAACGCATTAAATTTTGAGACCGTTTTGAAAATGTTAACAAATTTTACCGATCGGTATCATAGCAATATGTCTGAAAATTGTTGGACATGATAAAATAAGTTGTCCACATGTGCAAAAAATTTATATCAGACAAATTAAGTGTAGCACCTTCTCTATCATACAACTTTTTGATACACTGAAAGTGTCTGAAAACAGGTTTTTGGTAATCATGGCAGCAATACGAAAAGTTAAAAAAAATAATTATCCGTATTGCTATGATACAGTCCGGCTAAATTTGTTGACATTTTCAAAAATGCGCACAGGCTATATGCTACGCGCAAAATGTCTGAAAACAAACTTTTTCGTAATACAATTATAGAATCTATGTACATTTTCACTATCAGACGTATTGCTATAATACCGACTGTCTTTTTTTTTTGACACAGCAGAAATGGCCTCCTACTCAGTTGCTACACTTTCGACCGTTACAACACACCTAATCGGGTTCAGAATCATACAATCTAACGATTTTATAGGGTTTTTGCCGTATTGCTATGACACATGGTTTTGGTCGTGGGCTCTCGTACTATAATCCCCGCGTGGATGGCTATTGCGTGGGTGCACTTGCATGCGATTTCTAAAGGGATGTCCAGTATTTTATCAGTAAATAATCGATTTATTTAACAATACAGTTGTTACCGCGCTTTTATGAGGACAATAAAAAATAATGCAGGTGCAGTATACAATTTCAGAAAGATACTCGTAGTTGGGAAATACGTTTTTTTTATGATTACCTACTGGTAACTCGGGTAAGGTCGCGGAAGAGCCTGGATGTGGGCAGCGCAGGACCGTTCATTGTGGAAAACCTTGGTCCTTTGTCCAACAGTGGACGTCATTTGGCTGAAACCAACGAACGAACTGGTAACTAGTTATCTACAAATTACTAATATTCCCAATAATCCATTTTGATAAGTACATCCAGCTTTCTATGAGAAAAATAATGATCCAACCTTACCTCATAAATAGATATTCTAAAACCGAAATCGCGGGCTTATGTAACCTTTTTCCTAATTCTTTTACAAATGCCTTGTTTCAAGTACATAAACAGCATCTTTCAGCAGATGTACTTATTTATTTAATTATCTCAATATATTTATGAACTATTCAATTGGTACCTGACCAATTGAATAGTTCAGTCACACGGAGGTGGTTAATAGCCACACTGAATCGGCAGCGAAGCGGCTCATAACCTAACGAGCCCAGCTCCGGCCGCCTTATTGGCGCTACGCTGCCTCAGCAAATTGACGGGGCCTGACCACCCTCAAAGAAAATGACGTAATGTGAAATATATCATGTCCCATTACTCAGCAAAAAAGGAATTATTTCCAATTTCCCAGGCCTAGGCACCTAAAACAGATTCGAATCTACCTCAGGTAGATAATGTTTCAACCCTCGATTTAAAGTGAAGGCAAAAATAATATAATCGAAATAACTGCTATAATTTTTCACGCCCTATTAAACTGAGCAATCATTAAATGTTTTATCCAGTGTCTAAGTAGCTCAGATGGAAGAGCAGTTGCCCGGCAAGCGAAAGGGCGTGGGTTCGAATCCCGCCTTAGGCACTTCGATTTTTTCAAGTTATTTATAACAAGGTAAGTAAGAAAGTTATACATTCGATAAAGAGATGCTAGGCTTGATTCAAAACTAGGAAGGTCGATTGAGTAATATTACACGCCTCTGGCAAATCGGTTGTCACCCAATCGAAAGAAAAAGAAAGAAAATAAGATCCTTCTTTGTGAATGTCAACGTTCTAACTTCAAAAGTTTCATGACTCGCGCAGCTACAACGTTCCCACCCACGCCAGCTGGATGTTGTGAAATGTGATTTGTCACTCCTCGACTGCGTTTCCAAACGCCTTCGATCGCGACCGAACCCAAAGGGAATTCATTGCCTCCCTCAAAGAAAAGCCAACTCTATTACTCGCGACGAAGACCTAAAATTACATTGACAACCCCCCGTTTTACGGATGGCTCGACGGCAAAGGGAGAGTTTGTTAGCATAATTAATTAATACTAATATTTTGATTACGGATATTTAGCGGAATTCGAAGCGTTTTCACGCCAATTTGAGAATTTGCATACGCAATACTGTTTTGAATTCAGATGTGTTGTCGCGGACGTATTTAGATTTGAATTTGTGACGGAAACAATACGGGGCGGTTTCAATGGAGTGTTATGATAGGATCATTACCTATTAAAGCCTATTGTACACGGGATAATGGTATTATAATTATTAACCATTTCTTTTAAACAGTGACGACAACAGTAGGTACTAGGTAAGTATACTATACTATCATATCTCTATACCTACTAACTCTATCTATTTGTATATTAATTTAGACTTTTGAAGTAACTAAAATTTTCTTTCTACCAAAATTGTGCGGTAAAATGTAGCATCTTTAAAAGACTATTAAACTTATTAAATGTTACACAAAGTAATAATCACTAGTTCCCAGATTCCAATTTAGTAGTAATACGATCACCTTTACGATCAGAAAAGCGATCACGCGCTTCGATGACCAAGAAGGAGTCAGTATTAACGAGGTTCGTCAGAAGCCTTTGGAGGTCAATACCTTTAAGTATACTCGTAGTATGGAATCGATATCGGATTCCTCTAGACAATGTTAGCTCTCATTGTGGTTTGGGAATATCACGTACGTAACCTACCTACTATTTTGTAAGCAACTTTAGAGCATAATGATAGTGAAGCGATCAAAACCTCGAATCGATATCGCTATCGCACTCTTTACATTGCGCACTTGGTTATTTGTATAAAATATTACACAAATTGCAAACAAAACAATACCCAAATCGTTTCTTTGTAGTAAGATTTCAACAAACACAACCTACTCAGCGTTTGAGCATTAAATAACCATTTAACATTGTTCTCACGAACTAACAACAAACTAAACCTCGCGTTTGCTGCACTCCAGTAAAAACCTAACACCTAAAACGAAACCAAATTGCAAATCTCGATCGTGAACAGATGCAAGCGGATTTCCCGGGGCTTAATCTGCGCCCGACTCGCTAAGCCACCGCCCGCGCTGGATATTTTCTAAACATCGCATCGAGAACAAACATCCGAGACACAGTGACGGACTAAGGCCGGCCCCTGTTGATAGTTCAGGTTTTTATCTGACTTATCTGAGAGATTCTGCCGTAAAATGGAGTTACCTTCTTTTCTTCTTGTCGTGTCGACAACAAACCTACACAGCGTCAGCCCAAAACTCCGCCACAAGAATGGCGCTGTCAGTAGCCTTCATTAAATCTTCCTGCGTGCAGTTGTTTGGACAAAACCTTGATTTAACCAAAAAATGTAAAGAAAGGAAGAATAGGTCAACTACTCTGATTATTAGTATGTTCTCGATCGGGAACAGATGCAAGCGGATTTCCCGGACTTAATCTGCGCCCGACTCGCTAAGCCACCGCCCGCGCTGGATATTTTCTAAACATCGCATCGAGAACAAACATCCGTGACACAGTGACGGACTAAGGCCGGCTCTCCAGGTATACATCACGAAGTTTTTATCGGAGATTCTGTCGTCTAATGAAGTTGCCTTTTTGTTAAAGCAAAAATGTAGAGACGACGGTCTTATTTTTTAAATTTGTTTTTTTTTTAATTATCACTGCAGTATTACTCGGTATGCGTCAATTAATGTGTTGAAAAACATTAATTAACGCATATCAGTCCCCCCTTTTCCATGGTGGCTGAAAAATTATGTAATAACAATAAGAACCAGGAATAGAAATAAATTGAACGACTCAACTCAATGAAGGCATAATCTTTTACAATGTCTAGAAATCAAGCATTGCTCTAAATTATTGTCAGAGAATTTAATGTCCCCCACAACATGCACCTCAACCGCACTGAATGCGACCCTGTCCCTATGAAGTTTTCAAATGACGTGCTCCATCAGAGTGCATCAGGCGACGGAAATGGACGTTGAACGAATGATTGCTGAGCGTTCGCTGCGGAGTGGCCTCGAAGAGCGGGGAGTATTAATAAGCAGAATATGCTGGGGGAGGGACTTGGACGTTTTGAGATTAAGAAAAGTTTCTTTTTAGTAAAAAAAACTTTTTCATATTTAAAACACGTGTGCACCCTAAACGATCCGTAATAGCGATAAGTAGCGTTATTAATTTAATCTATAGAAAAATCTTCAAAAATATTACTTTGAGACTTAATTGAATTTGCAATTAAGCTTCGATCACACACGTATATTTTTAACACTTTTTATCGTGTAAAAGTTATAAAACTAACAAACATGTTGACATTTTGGCAATGATTGGGGCTTTGCTGGCTTAATAAAATAAAAAGCGAAGGGACATCGACAAAAACATTCAAAAAGTTTTAGTCACCGAAAATATTTCTCGGAACTTTCCTAAAACGGTCAGTATTCATGTGGTAAATAAAAACAAAAAAATGAAACCATTGAACAGAGCCGACCCAAACAATCTATTCCGAAAAATTTGCATACAGGCTGCTGAATGGAAAGCCCTGTTTTCAGGTACGTTTAAATTTTCGTTTGGCTAAACATCGGGTATGTGTATTTAATGAAAAAATGTTTTCGGTTTACTCCTGGCGGGGTCGGAAATGTACATACGAAAAACATAGCTGTCAGTCAGTTCATTCAATCACATTCGTCCATTTGGCGATGAAATTTTTGAAAGTCGACAGCTCGAAACGCTAAACTCTACAATACGCTCTCAACTACCTCAAGATTTTGTCATTATCGCATAATTATTTTTAGTGGTCTCAGCGTAAAGCGATGTTGGTATTTATCATCATCATCATTTCAGCCACAAGACGTCCACTGCTGAACATAGGCCTCCCCCAATGACTTCCACATCGCACGCATCCAGCGCCTTCCTGCTACCTTTATCAGGTCGTCGGCCCACCTTGTGGGTGGACGGTCCTCGCATTCGACACTAAAAGTATATCAGATCTATAAACTGATGAAACAAACTTAAAAGTATAATTATTTCTGGCATTAAATAAACTTATAAAAGCTGTCGTTCTTTAATTGGCTAGTTAAAAGAACTTAATACAGATTCCAGTCCAGACAAAGTTGTCTGAGTTAACCAACTTATCTTCAAAGCAGATGAAATGCAGTTTCAACAATAAGTGCAGTGCTGCAGTGCGCTACTTCGGATCCCTGTGATCCGCCCAACTTCGTCCCGCCTGAGAATTAAAACCCTCGAACAACACTCGGACACAATCTGTGTTAAAATAACTATACTTTATTAGAATTTTTTAGGCAGAAACACAGGCATGTTATCAGCATTGATTGGTGCTCTTAGTGTTTGTAGTTACTAATCGTATAGTGCTTAAAGTCTTCTATCTTCGTATTAGTATTCGTCTATTTCTGCATATAATTTGGAATTTGAATTTTGAATTTGAAAGTCTTTTTAAGTCTGATAAAATGTTGTTTATAGATTTAGAATTGAAATAATTAATTGTCTGTGAGCACTGTCTTTTGAAGTCAACTCGACGAAAAAATTAGTGACAGTTGAATATTAATTTGTTCTGGAAATTATTTTTCCTTTGATTTCCGGTTCAAAGAAATGAAAAATCGTCCAACAAGCATCAAGCAGCAATCGGCAACAGAAATTATGAAATTACACTAATCAATGTAATCAATGAAGCAGTAATTGTGACTTTTATGAGACTATCATTTATCCTGTAAGACATAAAATGTTCGTTACGAATCCCATTTCCTCCGCAGTTAAAATCATTCATACAAAATCACACACTATCATAAAAGGATTCCGCGATAAATCGAATGCAAACCTAACGCCCCAATTACACTGGCCATTAATATTATGCTATTCGTGAATATTTCTGCATACATTGCGGAGCAATTATTTTTTAAAAGCGCTCGAGTCGAAAGTTGCCGAAACAATGGCTCGTAACGAATAAAATCTGACGACACGCGGAGTGGGACAAAAAGTTGGATTGTTTGCACCGAATCGATGTAAGGGGCGGTTGCGTTGTTGACGCTAATAGCATATACGTACAACCCAATAGGTGCCTAGGTATAATAACAGTCAGAAGCAGAGGTAACCCGCCAGACTCTACATTTTTGTTACAAAAACGTAGTACATACATACACTGCTGCAACTGAACTACCTAAACAAACAAGATGTCACAGTGTTTATCATGTTGTCCCGTCGTTCGTCCGTGTTTGGGTAGGCATTGTCTCATAAATATATCGCACACCCCGGGGCGGTCTTTAGGTCGTTATTAGGCGGCAGGATATTGTTTAAACCAAATGACCGCATCCAAGTGCTTCCCACAACTTCACCAGATCGTCACCGGTCATGTGGCCTGTCTATACTACACTTACAGGTCCCTGATCGCCACGTGAAAACTTTTCTGGCCCAACGGCCATCAGTGTGCTTACCATGAGTTTACGTTAGGTGTGCTCGCTAGCGACTGCGTAAAAAAATGGCATTTAAATGTATGACATATTGTGCAGCGCCCCTAGCGGCTACTTTCAAGAAATAAAATGTTCATAGAATTTTTTGACGTATTCGCTAGCGAGCTCACCTAACGTAAACTCATGGTAAGCACACAGATCAACGAGCTATGTGCCCCTCCAACTAAATTCTGGCTATTCTGCGGGCTATGTCAGTTACTTTGATTCTCCTAAGGCTGGCTTAAACAATGTTGACAAAAATCGCAGCAACGCAACCGTGGCTTTTCACTAGTGTAGCTGCAGGCTGGTTAATAGCTCTCACAATTACTCAGGTCGGGATTAGAGGCCGGCCATCGCCTTTGATGCCCGGTAAATTCATTCAGCAAGGTTAAATATGCGACACTGCTGTTTCTTCGCCAATTTATGTGGCTCGATTAAGAATCGAACCGAGGACCTTCAAGAGGATCATCAATTAGAAGCTTGTCACAAAATTACTTTTAATAAGTAGACTTTAATTATTTACATTAATAATCAAAATGGAATCAAGTGAGATACTGGCGATACCTTATACATTATTCGGGAGTGACACCATTGTACCTATACACTATTATAATTATGTAGTTTCACCACTCCTATAAGTATATTATTTTAATTCTGCTTATTCTATTGTTATTCTATGTGTCTATCTTTAATCACATTTAAAACAGGAAAATTAGCAAAAACAAAATTGGAAGAGAAATAAATAGCGCAAAATGAGGCAACATAGAATAGTAAAATGTTTTAAGCATTTTTTCCGTGAAGTTGTAGAGCCTCTGCTCATTATAAAATCTTAGGGAAGTTTCTATTTCCAGGCCGTAAGAAACAGAAGGGACCTGTCAAACCGTCCAACAAAGTTAACACCGATTACACTACCAACCAGCGGGGAGCTGTAAATAAGTAATGATGCCTCCTAAACAGTCTCAGACGCTAGTTAGTTACTTTTGTGTTGAATAGAAATTACCTGTAATCGGCTACACCCAGAAATAAGAATAAAATAAAAAATATTTTTATTACTCACCAATATTACATACTTAGTTTGTTACAATAAATTAATTACAATAATGTGTTTAACTTTTTTTAATGTTTTTTTTTTTCTTTTCCTTTTGCATGCATAAATTATGTCATGTGTTCACATCTGTCTCCTTATCAACATTGACTGTACAACCTAGCTTTAGGAACTTTTAAAGGCCAATGCGTAACCCACTTAATTTTAAGCTGCAGGTATCAAACAAGGCTGTATGTTTCTATAATAAAGATAAATAAATAAAGATAAAATATTTCCTGGCGCTATTTGGGTGAACTACAGCCTAAACTAGGACAATCATGTATTTCAGGACTCCAAGAGAAAGAGAGAGGAGAAAGAGAAATACTTTTAAAAATAATCTTACTTAAAATTAGTGAGTCTAAAAGGATAGGTTTTTAACACAACAAATTCAAAGCGAACAACAATAGAACTGTTTATAAAATGAATTCAATAAATGACGAGTCCCAGAAACTCCCTAGCTAGCATCTCTCGGAAAAACATCAAACATTTCTTTTGAGAACAGCTAATATGAGCATCATACATCAGCACATTCGAGTAAACGAGTTCATTCATCCTCGGTGCTGCTCATTGTTCTAATAATACCTCCCCTCAGCACTGGGAAAACCTAACTGTGCACAATTTTCCGATTCGCTTCAAGCCAGCTCCAACCGGTAATTGTCAATGACGTGCCGTCGCATCAGAACGATTCGCGCGCCCCCTAGCGGTTCGATAATTCCGATGACGCCGATAATCGCGTGACGCCCGCAGATAATTTCAGATAATTTGCGTGACACTCCAGAGATAATCGGGAGCGGGCAAACTCCGCGTATTAGGCTACGTTTCGCACTTCGCGTTTGATCACGCTAATGCAGCATTAGCTAGCTTACGAGTAATGCTCTATATTTTGGCAAATTAATAATTTTATTCCGTTTTATTACTTGCACATGCAAATCTCAAATCATTATTGTACAAAAACATATTCTCTGGAGCTTTTATAAATCACAATGACATTATTTGTTTTGATTACGCAAACAACGCCAAATCCACTAGCTTAATTGCTATAAAAAGTAACAGCGGGGAGTGAAAATGAAAAAATAACACGTAACTTAAATTGGCAGTAAGCGGAAAAGTTTAAAATTAAAACGCCATTTTATTTCCAAACACGTAAGTCTTTTAAATGTCCATTGTGAATTTGTGAGGTCATGGGTCGCTATGAATTATCGCGCCCAAAGCAGCCAAATTAAGTACGTACTGAGAAATATTTACGGCAGTTACATTTCAAATATCAAGTTCTCGGAACGTGCAACATGAAATTCATCCCAAAATTACTATATGAAAACGCCAATTTAGCTGTATCCCGCTTGCAGCAGTCAAATGTTTGGCTAACTTGCCAGGGTACCCAAGCACCGGGGTAAATTTAGGACACTGTAATTACAGCAACCGTAGAATAGTTTGTGAGAGTTAGTGCAGGGCACAGAGTGGACCTTTAGTATATTATCACTCTGACTAGACTTAAAATTAAGTTTAAAGCCTTTTCCCTGGTAACTAAATCTGATTCCTTTACTTTTTCGAACGAGTAAGTCAAGTCCAATGAGTAGATACCGAAGTTAAGAGATAGAATCACATTTCAACTATCAAATTACGAGTATATCCTTTATACAAAAGTAGCTATTATTGTTTTCTATAACACCAGCAATTTTGTATTTATCTGTGCACTAATATTAGGTACTATTTATGTATGTTTAGAAAATCTTACTATTTTATTTATTTTACCAATGGTCCGTGACCCTCACTCGGCATGGGGCACACTGAAAACCAGCGCCGTGGCCTTCGTCACAGTGGGCATCTTGTTGGTGAATGGGTGGCACTGCTCAGTTTACTCTTGTTTTTTTTTTTTTTTTTTTTCTTCTTTGATTATTATGTGCCACTGTCATGTCTATGTAATTGCCTGTATTTGTGTGATGTCTATTGTAATAAATGTGTCTTTCTTTCTTTCTTTCAATTTTAACGAGGAAGCGTTCTGAAATGGCACTAAAATCTTCACAATTTCCGCGACTTGGCTACACTACTCATACAAAGTGTCCGTATATTCTCGCGTTCTTTATCGTTATAAAATGAAATGCAAATTTTATTGCGCGCGTATTATTTGGATTCCGGCGGACTGCGCTGCGGACAGAGATAGGTGCTTTTTAATTAAAATTGTTTCGCACTAATGAGTGTGTGTTTATGTGAGACTGGCGAGGATTTTCTTGGATAGTTGGCGTTGAGAATTCGCGGCTTATCTATAGCGCTATATCTAAAGGCTTCAAGCCTTTCAGACCCTACTCTCGCAGCGAATTTTCCGAATTGTCACCTAACTAATGAGGTCTGGAGGCACATATTTGAAGTAATATTTATCCAATTTTCATAGGGACCCGAAAAATACCCACAATTCCTATCACAATTCCTTTTGGAAGACCTACAATTTATTCCCCTACAGAAAGATTTCATGGGTTTAGAGAGTAGATGAATGTGACTGAAAGTAAAGAAGATATTTTCAAAATAGTTTCAAATAAGTTTATATTTTTATTTTGTTTAGAGTTATTTGCCTTAGTTTTAAAAAAATCTGTTTATTGTAAATAAAAGATTGATATTCTAAATAAAAATTTTCAAAATTGAAAGAAAGAAACATTTATTACACTGGACACATAATAGTGGCACATAAATGAAAGAAAAACAAAAGCAAGAGTGAACTGAGCCGGATTATGATTGTGAGTAGGTGGAAACCTACTCACAATCAGGATACCCACTGACACGGGACCCCACTCAGCATATTATGCCGTGGCCCACGGCGACGAAGGCCATAACGCTGGTTTTCAGTGTGCCCCGATTGTTTTCATTGGTTAATAATACGTCTCAAGCTAATATTAAAACAGTGTTTTATTGTTTTTTAAGACATTCATAAACGAGATCGCCTTGGTAATCCAACTTTTCATTGCCTAAATCCTATTTTACTGGAGTTGTATTTAGATTTCGCCTTTACATGTGAAAAGTAACTTTAATTAAAATTGTTACACGGTCATTAGGAAGGGTGTTTATGTTAGAAAGCAAGCTTAGTGCGGATTTACTCGGCTGCTGGACGTTGCTTGGATTACAAGGAATTTTCATTCGTAGAAATAAAGCTAGAACATTCTAAATCTTAGTTCTTAGAATAGGCAATGTACTAAGTTCTAAAGATCCCTAGAGTTTCTGAGGTGTAAAAATTTTACTTGGACTAAATCTTGTTTAAATATTGAGACAAAAAGGTACCTACTATAAAAGAGATTTTTTGAAAGGCTATTTGCAGAAAATAATGACTTAGTTTTACATCGCGAACTGAAGCATCATTTTCTGTGTCAAACATTGAAGAATGATGATCTTAATGCTGGAAATTCCAGTGCTAATGCTAGATATTTTTTATAATGTAAGAAGTTTCAAAGTGACTCTAAGCAGTGAAGAAGGTAATGATGTGACCTTTGAACTTCATAGATGTTCATAACTCAGCTTGAAAATGTCCATATTTTCAGGCAAAATGCAATTTCAAACAATAAAATCTTACAGACCGCAGAGTGTGCTACGCTCGCGTGGGTTTCGCTCCGTCAAAGAAAGCCCCGAACGTCGCTACTGTGAATATTGTGACATAAAGTCTTAGCCTTTGAAAAGGAAAAACTGACTTTGTATTGGTGAAAGAATTTGTAGTATCAGATCACTGGTGCTAAGGGGCTTAGATCAAACCACCATTATTTAATTTTTCATCATTGGACATTGTCAGAAACCGCCTTAGATTCCTGGGCACAGCAGTAAAGTATCAAAATTAATCTCTTACTTTTTGAATACTTAAATATTAATTAGATTGTAACGGACACTTGAGGATTAAAAAATGAAATAATAAAAGTATTTTATATGTATTCCATAATACTATGACGACATCCGGACATTTTAGGGCGTGGCCTGCTCCATATCCTATGAAGTTCCATAATTTGTGTCGATAAAATCTATGTAAAATCGGCACAAGGCAATGCCGTACTTCATTGTTAGGAATCCATGTAATAGTGATGTTGACTGCGGTCATCATAGACAATAAGATACCGATCTTGTAAATAAAATAAATCGTCCAAATTGCTACAGTATGACTAGATTTTAATTAAAAGTTAAAAATATATTGCACGATACTACAAGAAGCTATCTAATGTGTCCAACTGGTCGAAGGTCATGAATAAAATAAAAAGAATTGTGATCATAACACTGATATAGACAATGACAACAATATGGGATCATCTTTAATATATCTGTTACAGTTTCAAAATTCGATGAAAAATCCAATGCCGCTTAAAGTGAGAGAAATGTCTAAAGTTCTAATAGAATTGAAAGTTTTATTCGCTCAAAATGCTTATAACAATAATTGGTAATACATTTCAAATATTAAGTACCTTTATAATGTACCTATCGATAGAACCAAAATGATATCCTCTCAGCTTGGAAAGGGAAAACCCAGGATTGGGGGAGCGCTCCAGGCAATTTTTAGAACATTTCATAGGTGGTAGTAAATAATATTTATTTTATTATTAAAATTGAATATTTTGTTATTGATAAAATTGAATATATCTTTCGATTCAAATACCGAATATTTTTCAATCGATAATAATTATCGAGAATTGTTAATAATATTCAATTAAAAGTTGTTCAATCCCTAGTCATGCATAGACTAAGACGGTAACCATGGAGATAGTTAGTTTGGTAAGTCACGTGTTAAATGTCAAGAGTGGAAAGTAAACATAGGATTCATGTTATTTATTTACGTGCAAAATGTAAGTAAGTAAATCATAAAAGTGGAACGCCGAGCTATTTCCAAAACCCGTCCAATATTATAATACAATTTGGCTGCGACAACTACAATACAGAACATCTCCCAAATCGATGTGCATAAAATAATATAATACAGTACTAGTAAGTAAGAGGTTATGATAACAATATTGCTATCAATAAGTTTATAGAATTGGTCCGCCAGGAATAATTGTTCTTACATAAAGATTTGTGTCATTTAGAACCTAGAAAGTATTATTTCGGCACTGTTGATCTAACGGCGAACAATGTATGGAGAACGAACATTGTCCTTTCTTAGCGATTAGAGTCGCTACTTTGTTACTACATTTACATTTACACTTTATTAACTACATTTTAAATAAACAACTTGAAAAAAAAAACAGTTGGAAGAGCAGTCACCCGGCAAGCGAAAGGTCGTGGGTTCGATTCCCGCCTTAGGCAGTTCGATTTTTTCAAGTTGTTTTTTATTTTTATTTTTATCATCTCGTAACTAATAACGTGTTCGGTCACCTAACTATGGAACTAATCATCATCATCTCAGCCATAGGACGTCCACTGCTGAACATAAGCCTCCCCCAATGCTTTCCATGTTACCGGGTTGGTAGCGGCCTGCGTCCAGCACCTTCCTGCTACCATTATGATGTCGTCATAATGGTAGTCCACTTTGGACTCAATGTAACTTATAAGGCCAATAAAATGACGATGATGATGGATGAGATATGGTATCGCTCATACCATCAATATCTTTTTTGCCTCTAAAATCCTACTTCCTACTATAATATTATAAATGCGAAAGTTTGGATGTCTGGATGTTTGTTACTCTTTCACGCAAAAACTGCTGAACAGATTTTGTTAAAACTTTACAGTATTATTGTTTATAACCCAGAATAACATATAGGCTATAATTTATGACGATGTGTGACAAACTAAATTTCACGCGGGTGAAGCCGCGGGCAAAAGCTAGTACAACAAAAATCTTTTTTCCATATTTTATGCCACTAAGTAATTATAAAATCATTTTTCATTACATTTATACTGCTCCTAAGCAAATGTAAATTTTCTCAACTTGCTGGAGCTTGAATTTAAAAATAGAGGTCAAACATAGGTCCCAAGTAAAACACAATACTCGTATAATCTGTGGCACGTTTGTGTGTCTATTAACGTTGCCTACACGAGCTCTATACATTATTCATTATCACGATTTCCCTTAGTATTTCTGAGAAAATGCCAGACAAATGGCCGAGATTCTTTATCGCGCTCATTAAGTGCGCTTCAGATGTAAATAAGTCGGAAGGCCGTCGGAGGATCGTCAGCGTTACGCGCCCGTCGCGTCGTGACGTCGGAAGTAGCGCAGTGGAAAAAAGAAAAACCAACGAGTGCGAGTTGTATTCGCTTGTAGAGGGTTCTGTACATTTTCAATATCTCAACCTTAAACTTTACGGAGGTGGGAGGAGGGTCGGCTTTTGAAGGAAAGTATTAATAGCATTTTAATTCTTATGAAATTTACGAAAAAATCTTGGGCGGACTGCGCTTGTTTACCCAACTGGCATCCACAAAATAACAGTGGTCGTGACACGCTCTCTGCTACTGTCACGGCCTTTAATAGGAGAGCAAATACCATTTTAGTACCTACCTGTACCTTTTCTATTAATTAATGATTATTATTATAACGATGATATCGATACGTGGGACGTCCAGGGTACAAGATTGACCGACGACCTCATAAATGTAGCAGGATGGCGCTGGATGCAGGCCGCTACCAACCGGGCGATGTGGAAATCATTGGGGGAGGCCTTTGCTCAGCTGTGGACATCCTGTGTCTAAAATAATGATGATGATTGCAATGATGATGATCCTGTGTCAAAAAATCTGCGTCATATTTTTTTTCGAGTCGGACAATAGAATATTAAAATATTTTATTTTTACTTGATAATGGAGGTTCTAATCTGCCCCCTTCCCCTTTGTATTTTAATCACAATTTTAATTAAAAGTACGTGTAGTAACGTGATTAATTTATACGTGAATCAAAATATACCGTCTCCACGAGCCTGCTGGCCCTAGTTTCGGCGACATTAGCGCCCATTACCGGCGCCATACATCAGCCGCACGAGGCTCTTCCCTCCTATCGAATGTCGTGTGTTCACGGGTGAGTAATACCCGAATATTCCGAATAAAATACGAAAACAACGCCGTTTTATTCGCGCGAATCGATAGACGGATTCGTCGTCTGGATGCGGAACGTCAACAAAATAATTTTCATGGAAGGTTTTTAAATGCCAGTTAGGGACAAGGAATGCACGAGTAATTTTATCATTATAAGAAAGCACAATCTCCCGCTTCTGATTTATTCTTTTTTTATCCAGCATCTATCACTCTGTTTGAAGTTTTCAATTAGGCCACCCTACACTACGCATGATGACGACAATAAGTTCATTTAAGTATTCTGAAAATAATATTAGATAGTCCCACTAATCCCTCGTAATATGCTTGTGTTTTAAAATCAAAAATCAAAATCAAAAATATTTATTCAGTTTAGACCACAGGTGGTTATGAACGTCAAAATATAGTAAATAATAAAAGAGAAAAGGTAGCCCTTATGGGGCACCTTACATGTCTCCTTATCTTTTGGGCCCTACCAGCGCTTCGAGACACAGCGCTTTCGAGTGGGTTCACCACCAATCACCACTATAGTCCAGCGGCGGTTTGGTTAACTATGACATAAGTACATGATCATCCGTCAATCCAACCGTATTGCACTCCCATCGCTACTCATTAACTCAGACAGGCTGTTACCCACCTCTTTAAAGAACAATAAAATAAAATAAAAGTATTCTCGAAACAAATATCGAAAGGCGCCTTTTTAAAGTTTCAGTCTGTTTCCTGCTACTAGAGTCCAT
The DNA here is from genome assembly GCF_963855985.1 of Ostrinia nubilalis. Classification (NCBI taxonomy): domain Eukaryota; kingdom Metazoa; phylum Arthropoda; class Insecta; order Lepidoptera; family Crambidae; genus Ostrinia; species Ostrinia nubilalis. The sequence continues at coordinate 1,471,780 of NC_087099.1, read as the reverse complement.
AGTTCGCGTTCACGCTCGATCGGCGAGTGTTCGCGTCCGGGGCGGCGCCAGCGCGGCGCTCCGGACGGCGCGGCTCCGGACGGCGCGGACAAACGCCGCCATTACCGGCCGAGAAGTGGCTGCCAAATGGACAGTTTGGCGTGGACCGCCTTTTTGTCTGATCATGAACTTGGGACGTACCTTTAGGGTACTATATTTATAGGTTTCAGTCAGACGGACTGATTTATCAACCTCTATGTACGAGTAAGTAGGTTTATGTTACGCATAATTAGGTACTCGTAAATACGTAAACTCACAGTCACACAATATTATAAATGCGAAAGTTTGGATGTCTGGATGTTTTTTACTCTTTCACGCAAAAACTACTGAACGGATTTTGATAAAACTCTACAGTATTATTGTTTATAACCCAGAATAACACATTAGGCTATAATTTATGACAATATGTGACAAACTAAATTTCACGCGGGTGAAGCCGCGGGCAAAAGGTAGTTAAATATAAGTGCATTTTCCAGGAGATTTGTCGGAAAAAACCCGCGGTCTTTCATAATCCAATGACAACAAAATGACTTAAGCACTGTTAGAACTTCATTAACGCTAAGTAAGTAAGTCGGAACACGTGTATATCACAATAAAATTATTTTAACTTTTTATATTACAGTTTCATATAAATTAGTAGTCATTTTTGTTATATTAAGGTTAAATATTTCTCAGACTTCAAATAAAATGAGCTAGGTAATAATTATCTTATGTCCAAGCTCAGGATTTAAATAAGCAGAATATTAACCTCAATATTCTGGCCTAAATGTAACATTTAACTTTTAATTAAAGTCTAGCCTTGTAGTTCTATAACACAATTCCTGTTCATTACCCTATTTCGGAGCCTACGAAACCTAGATGAAATATTTCATGTCGTTTGAAATTAAGTCTAAAAATGTCGGCCAAAAGCATTAAAGATTTTCTCATCTACTTATCTTAGTTATTTAGTACTTTCTTTGCTAATAAAAAATATAAGCTCTTTTCATCAAGGCGGTATTTAATTAAAATATCTAATCAAGCCGCTCTCATTTACTATAAAACAGAATAGAATCAAAACGCTGAATTAAAATTAAATTACATATTATTAAATTAATACATCTATCGCAAACAGATGGTGCTACGAGCTACGGCTACTACGAGCTACGGCTGCTACGATCATGGTGAGTTCGTAGTCTATAGCGACGTAAAAGTAAATGCAATGAATGACTCAACTCTCAATGTCAGATTAACCCATAAGCAAATTAAGCAATTGCTCAGAGCATCACGTCTTGGGGAGCACCAAAAAGAGCAAAAAAAATTTAGCACATAAAAACTATTTTCCGTGAACTCAAGACCTGTAAACTTCGCAAGTCGCAAGTAAATTAGGTTTTTTTACCCGACTGCGCCAGAAGGAGGGTTATGTTTTTTCGAAACATCTTTCCTTCGGGCATCAAGTAGTCTTACGCCCGTATTCACAAACATTACTATGAGGTCTCACAGTGCGCGTGGACGCACAGGGTGACACTCGAACCAATCACAGAGCTCTATTCAATTCTGTGCGTTCGATTTGCTGCTTCACTTCAGCAAGCCTACCATTTGTCATTACGGGCGTTAATCCGGCACTGAACTTACATAACCATTCCTCAAAATATTTCGGACATGAAGTGGAAAATGAATTCGAATATTATACGCGTAAGTTGAAACAAACAAGCTGGGATCGGGGCCGGAACCGGTTAAAGGACAGTCGCCGGCAGAAGCCATTACGCCTTTCATTGACTGGAAACACTTCAGCTATTCGAGGTAATACTCATTTGTAAGACATGTAAAGATGCTACTTCGGGGGAAATGGTAGGAGTGGAATAACATTCTGTTTAAAGCTTGAATTATAGTTCCCGGAATTTCTTTTTAGGTAGGTACGAATTATTTTTGTAATGAAAATAAAATAACGAAGAGCATAGACAACAAGCTAGTGTTACGTACGACGAGTGGGTACACCACAGTAGTCTAGCGGTGGGGTTCTAACTAGCGCTCAGTTTTTTACAAAAACCAACAATAACACTTAATTTAATTAGTGCCAAGTAGGCACTAATTTTACTTTTAGTGCCTAGATATAATAATGTTATAAATAAACCCTAAAAAGGTAACTGGAGAGCTTTAAGTTGTTATAAATCTTTGAACAGGATTGGGCGCCAAACAATCCTAAAAAAGCTTTGGAGAAAGTCTTTAAAAAGCTTTAGGCTACTTATCCTAACTATCAAATCACTTGAATACTATGTTGCTTTAAGTTAAAATGCTACATAGTAGCAACTCCTAATTTAAAACGTTTTATTACGACCGAAGCGGTTCACTCGCAGTCAAAGGGAAAACGTCAACTTTTCCTGAAAATCATTCGCTGCAAATCGCATAAAATCTCGAGTCACGATCCAATTGCTACTGTTCCAGCGCTCATTTTATAGTTGGATATTTCTAAAAACCGCCGACGTCAGCCCAATTACAGGGGAGTGAGGAGCGGGGAGTGATGTATCGACAAATTCGCGTCTTGATCAAAATTGTACCACGAGGGAAATCGACGCTAAATGAGCGACCGGAAAATTTGATTTTCCGCTGAACGTATTAATTGATGCTTCGACTCAAAATAATAAGTTTTAGTGATGTTTAATTACGTACGAGTATTCAAATATGATAGGTATGTAGGTAGTCCGTGCACTGGTGCACAGCACCTTACCAAAGGCTAGGCTCAATTATTTAGGTTCTTCATACAAATCGCCTGTATCTTTTGTCCCAATATTGTCAGATTCAAATCACCGAAAAAAGGTCTCGTTTCATTCGATTTACAAAAAATTACATACTAACAGTTGCACCACCTTATTTTAATCCATAACAATAACCGGTGCTTTTTTAAGTAAAGTAGTTTGACAGATTTTTGAAGTTTGTCTAAGTTAAAGTAAGATGGTGGAACCATTGGGTGGAACTCAGCCTTTAACAAAAAGATACGGTTATGATAAAGAACAAGAGATAATGTGGTTAATTATGTAGATTATAAAAAATACACCAACCTGGAGACAATCCTTCGCATGAGGGTCGCAGGGTCAATCCAACAGCACGAGCAAGTTCAAATGGCGACGGACGATTTCACTGCACTTTGAAATAAAGTTCACGCACTGCGCACAATACCTAATTGTTTATAGTTCTCACAAATCCATATTCCACAAAACATGACAGTATTTTTAATTAATTATTGAAGAGCGAGCGTAAAAAATGTCAATTTCATGCCATGTTTTTCCAGACTACTATTGTCATGGGCACTGCGCGCAAGCGCATCGGACCAATCACACTGCAGTTTCATAGTAAACTTCGTGCTCTCATGGTTGTTGTTCCTTTTTCAAATTATGGGCAAAGTAACTTGAATACCACAAATCAATCAATTGACGTACTTTTTTACCTACATTGCGGTTCTTCCATACTTTTTATGGAAAAAATTCCACAGTATTTCAATTTATTATTATACTACTTAGGTACTTAATACTTTAATTATTTATCCACCATAGTTTCTTGTTTCCTTACCAGTTAAGTAAATTAATGTGAGCTCAATATCCATAAAGCTAAATTAAAATAAAGATACTTCTAAAATGGGAAAATACGGTCGAACAAACGCAAACTTTACGTTTATTTACAAAAATTTCCCCAGTTCTAAGTAGAACGTTTCACTTTGTAAGGGACGTGGCCAAAGAAAGACTATACTTACTATAGAATACTGAGCCACAATGCGCGCGCGCTATTGTTTCACGGGACATTGTTTACACGGCTTGGTTCGCGATGCACTTGAGTTTATTTTCATTTAACTTTAATTTAATTTTGTGGCATGCAACTTAATCAAGTGCAACTAAAAGAATTAAAGTACTTCGTCTTATCTCCTTTATTTTGAGTCTAATTTGTAGTGTGCTATAAAATGGACTTAACCAATCCAGAGACTGAACTCCGTTCTGAATTATACATCCACACAGCAGTTCTTTACTAAACATTCATCATCATCATCATCATCATCATCAACAGCCCTTTACAGCCCTCTGCTGGACTATGAGCCTCCTCTACTTTAGTGAAGGTTTTGCCATAATCTCCACGCTTGGCAGACGGATTGGAGATCGCAGTTAAAAGATTAATGTATCAGAGATAGCTGCTGCCCGTTTTGTTTAATAAAAAACAAAGCAACGGTAAATTAAAGGCTGCGTTTCCACCAGAGATGAGCGAGGATGCGTAGCGAGGAATGTGTTTTTAAATACCCAATAGGAACGCTTCATTTACCTCGCCTTTGATGGGAATGTAGCCTTACGATAATGGTACGTAGATACAAAAAATAAAACACACCAAAACAGATCAACAACGGAGTATAATCGCAATAAATATTCAAAAAATATACCCTTTACATTATAACGTAATAATATGATTCTATACAACTGATAGGCGTTGCTTAAACCTACATTTGTACAGGCGGGTAACACAGGCCAATACTTTGACACGGAAGAAAAGTCTACTTAGAACTACATACTTTAAATTGCGCTAGATTGGCTTGTATGTGGTTTAATGTCAACTATTTAAATTGTCCTAATGTGAGTATCTATTTGTTTTGATTTTAATTCGTACCATTATTTTTAAACAATGAAATAAGTATAGTACTACCATTCATTTTATGAACCTCACAGATCAGATAAAAATCTACTCGTATACAAATATTATTGCCTACTACTATCATAACAATATACAAAATTAATAATAAATGTGTAACAAAAAATATAACAGTTAATAATATGTGATTTTTGCGATTTCTATAATTAGTTAAAATGTTCGTTTCAAAACGCTTATAAATATGGTACAGATTAAAATCAGTATGCGTTACTTTATATTTATCGTCAACCGAACTTTAAAAAGAGATGAAGTGTAGCCTTTCATAACTATGACCTTCACCAGTCACACTGTAATACCAATAAAGCACTTTAACTATAATAACCATACTTATACAAAACAAGCCAGCACTCATCTCTTTGTAGAGATCGTGCCGATATTTACTGTAGTTACATTATCTACATAAAACGATTCCTTGAATATGTACATGCAAGGAAATAATTAGCATTCTAGCTATTCATATCACAGTTCATGATATTAGTACGTATATTCTCTCTAACTTTAACCCCAGTAAAATATTTGAGCTACATCTGTCGATTAATATTTTATAACAAACACAAAGAATAAAAAATATCTCGTCGCCAATACATCGGCAACTACCACACCACAAAATGACAGTTGGTTTTAAAACCTTAAACGTATACACAATGTATATCTTTCCCAATTAACTATCGACATTATACCGTTATGGCATAAAGTTGAAAATGTATAATTTATTCGTCATTGGTTACCTGACCTGTTGGCGACTACATAACATTCTGAAAGATGTAGCTCATTCCTTGCATTTACAGAAATCTGAAATCTTTCAGATGTCAATTGGCAGTTACCCCAAAATCAGTTTATATTACAGACGTGAAAATACACAAACTTGATCTAGGTAATTAATCTTATAATAAGAAGGCAAGCAATAAATGGTGTCCACATTTATGAAATAATAAATGTATCATATACTTTGAAAATTAATGTAAGTAGGAAGGCTATCACAACCTAAAAATGCTTTTTAAAAGCCTACTTACAAAAATAAATGAGTTTTATGAGTTTTTAAAACTCAACTAAAATCTCAGAATCAAAACACAGCTCCAATTGGTCGATGAGTGACGTATCGACCAATCAGAGCAGTTTGCTTCAACTCCGCCCATTTCTTTATAAGAATAATGCCCGTTTTCACCACCATTCCTTAAATTTTAAGTGACTCCTATGGTAACATATAACAGGGATTTTGTTTTCATAGGGGTCACTTAAAAATTGGGATTGTTGGTGAAAACGGCATAGGTCTTTTTTACGTCACGTCTATACTATAAACCGATTAGTCTGTCTTAACATTACTTCTTCTCAGGTTCTGGCGCCTTCGGTTCGATGACCGCGGGTTTGTCCTGCAGATAGTGGTGGTTGACGAAGCGAGCGCCTTGCGTGAGCTGCGCGCATTCGTTTGTGAAATGGCAAGCGAACAAGAGCAGGTTGCGTGGTTGAACCCTCCAGGCGAATCGCATAAACATCAACGAGTAAAGGGATAGAGCTGGAAGAGATATTAATCGGTTATTGACATCTGGCTCTAAGGCACAGAACAGACGGTGAAACGCAACTGCAACGAAACTGCAACTGCTAGTTACTTTTGAGTTGCATCTAACTTTCTGCCATAGCGTCCGTTGAGAGACCACACATGACGCGACCAGTTTGAAACTTTCAGTTTCAGTTTCATTCATCAGAATCGTCAGAAAGTTGCAGTTGCGTTTCACCGTCTGTTCTGGGCCTAAGTCTCACTTCTTCAGGGATTATTGAGAAATTGAGACAACGGAAGAGTTATCCGATGATCACTCGATATGAGTTATGATCTCAGACCCTATATCTAAGTGTCACCTCAGCGAATATTGAAAAATTGAAGTGACAAAAAGGGAGAGGAGATGCGATCAAACGATCCCAATGGATTGAGTGCACTATAAGTATCAGGACATGCCTCACAAAAAGTATTATAAAGCGTCATCAGTTTATAGAAGTCCACCTATTATTGCTGCTACAAAATATTTGTTTAATTAGGGTATAACATACTTACTGGTAGCTTACCTAAAATTACACATTATTGTCTAAATATCAAGTGATATGATTATTGTAGCTGTAATAAGCAATATTACTACTGCTTACATTGTTTTTAGTAGCTTAATGCTAAACAAAAGTGTGAATTGTTAACATAGTCCTGCTAACAATATTGAGTTCATCAACCTTCACATTTCCAGTTATAACCCAATTCTTCTTGATAATGAGATTTTATAACGTAATTACATTCACAGACAGACAGTAATGATGATAAAATTTAATACCATTATCTAATATTGTAAAAGTGTTACTATTATAAAAGTGTTATCATCTGGGTGTGCCATTGAGTTGTGTGTATATTTCTACCTCTTTACAGTTCCTACTTGTTAGTAATAAATAAATATGATGAATTTATTAACTTTTTCAGCATCAGAGTACTTAAATCTATATAAATAAAAATGAATTGGTGTTTGTTAGTCTGATTAAAACTCGAGAACAGCTGGGCCGATTGAGCTGATTTTGGTTTTAAAATGTTTGCCGTAGTGCAGGGTAGGTCTAAACGGTGAGCAAATAAGGAAAAATTGCGATGGCTTATTTATTGCCTTTAAGGCGGAACAAAGTTTGCCGGGTCAGCTAATAGTAAATAAAATTATACCGTTTTATAATGCTGTATTACTGATTTACTGCCAAACTCATAAAGAGTCATACAACAAGATATCACCGGATTTAACACTTAAAACCTATCATGATAAGATAAAAAGTAATGGCACTCGGAGATATTTATGAAGCAAGTATCTTAGAATAGACAAATTACTTTATGGTATTGCAGGCAGAAGTAACCTACATTGATTTAAAAACACTGGCATCTTAACCCTTAACTGGTATCGTGGGGGCCGCGCGGCCCCCACGCATGACGTTTTCTATGATTTCTAAGAAGCTATGCATCGTGGGCAGCCAAAATTTTTGGTATTCTCATTACGGCGCTACTCGCGTCTGGAGCAGGTGTTTCAGCACTGCATCATTCACCAGGACGAAGATATGCATGTGTTGGGGTCCACGCGGCCCCCACAATACCAGTTACGTTAGTTTTTTTTTCATGGCAATTTTTATTTGTTTTTTGTTTTTTTGCGGTATTGATGGCTTATAAGTGATAAGACAATAGAAGATACCTAGAACGAAGTTTTTGATTCCAAATTAGTGATTAGTAGCATGTCAGAAGAAAGATATAGTGACAATAAAATTATAGGTCATTGTGTAGAGCCGATAACTAATATTCGGTCGATAATGAGGATATTGATTCTGATTTTCAAGTTTTATCTTCAGAGAGTGAAAATGAAGATGTTGTAGGACCTAGTCAATCCATCTACTATGAAAACATAAATACAAGTGGTCTGAAAATCCACCAGCACCTGCTGATGTTTGTCAACATAATATTTATGTTTTTATTTTTATAAAATGCTTATTATTTTTATTAAACATTACATTAAAGCATTATTTATTATTAAGTTCACATTATTATGGATTAATTAAAATAATAATATTTTTGGTTATAACTTTCTAAACGATAGGTTTCATAGATATTTGTAACGTTAAAAAATATTACGTAAAAAGTTGTTACTATTATGTAATGTCTTGAAGTATATAAGTAAGAAGATTTAATACAATAAAAACTAAATGATTACATAGAACAAGCCTGATATATATCATTTATAAGCATTAATTCAAGTATATAGGTAAAACATGCTTGCTATAAGCAAACATAGTATGGGGGCCGCGCGGCCCCCACGATACCAGTTACGTATGTCCAATTTACGATACCAGTTAAGGGTTAAGTAAACACACTAACTTAAAAACACTGGCTCTATTTTGCAACAGTCTGATATGTTAATCTACTGTTATGTGAATTTTTGATCTTTGAAAAAAATAATAATTAAATTATTTACCAAATGTCATTTTTCCACTAATGAAGCTGGGGTCCTTTCTCGTGTCAGCAATCGCAGCCAGAGGAATTCCCCAATTTGCTACTGGACCCCAAAAATGTGTGCTGAAATTTTAAAAAATACATTTTTATCCGATTTCTATAAAATTGTAACTTAATTTTGATTAAATGCACATAGGTTCAAAGTTTGTTTATACAGTCTTGAATATTATATGTAATTTAATTAAAAATAGTTTAAGACATGTTATTAAAACTGATAAACAGTGATAGGTATATACTTCTTTCCTGTTAAAGTAGGAATTCACGAGATAATATTGTATGACCTCTAAAGTGACCCAAGAGTAGGTAATAATATGCTAGAATAAACATTATAAAATTTTCTTTACCAGAAAAAGTAATAGCTTTATTAACTATTTTATATCATTTTATAAATTAAGTTATTTTTTTATTTTAATGTCTTAGTTGCTTCAGTGTCTGGAAATTTTAATGAGTCTAGTTATAAATGAATAAAATATCTTACCTCATTAAATACTCTCTAAATTCTTTGCTTTTTAGTGAATCTAACATTTTTCTCACAACAGCACTCATTTTTCCTGGAAAAATATAGTTTAATTATGATAATAAAACGATTCGAAGTAGTACCCTTCCTCGAGTATTCTATCACCCAGAAGAAAAACAATACAGTAAGTTGTTCGTTATGATGTAAATTTATTTAGACTGGATATAACACGCTCTCCGCATAATCTAGATGGTCTGGTTTTATAGAGTAAGCTAATAATCTTTGAATAAATTACGTGGTTATTCCATTTACTTCATGTCAAGGTTAGAATCACGTAACCTAAAAATATACAAAACAATGACTGAAAAATACATGAAATACTTGATTTACTTACTTGTTTGAGATTTCCTTTAGTCTTAAAAATCTACAACTAATTTATTTCGGTCAAAGATCGACCTTTCCGTGTATTTTTTACTCTTGCTCTTGTCACTTGTGCAATGTCACTGTCACTGATAAATGATAAGCAAACGTCAGCTATTTACCGACTCATTCAAATCCAATTAATTATTATTGTATCGGATAGCTACTTTTTTATTAAATAAATTACTCAATATCTAGCTAAAATAATAAGATAATAAATGAACTGTATTAAAGTTTATCTTCTTTCAAACTCATAAACTCCTATCACTTCGCAAGTTCGCTTCACCCAATGAAGATGCGTTCACGTTATTTACACAAATGACATCCATGCCATTTTTAAAATTCAAATACAGCTTTGCAGCATACCTCAGAAATATGCTCAGAAATAATTAAAACCACATCCTTCCTCTTCCACAATAACAAGATGCAACCAAAAATGATTACCAGAAGAAAAGGAAATGTGTAAAAGCCTTCACAGGAAGGCGGAAGATGGGTTTTTTCCGCATCCTAGTGATCACATACATGCTCGTATACATAACCCTCTACTTCGGCTTGGTGGGAGCGCTGGTTTACGTCCGAAGCATTTTTGTGCGGGATAATAAGTACGTAAAACTTTTTAAAAGCTCAGTCGTCAAACGGAATTTTCTAACGCTCCCGCTCGCTCTTCCCTTATCGCTGTATTTATTAAGCTACCCTAGTTTCATTGATAGGGTTTGGTGGCACATATGGCACATATCACAGATGAAGTTGTTCGTATTTCTAAGATACTACAGGATCACCCATTCCCATTATAAAACCTAATCACATGTTAAAAGTAAGTAATAAAAATAATTATTTTTTCAGCCTTTCAGAACTGTATACACAAGAGTGATTAAAAGACAAGAAATATCATCCACAATTATTTAATTACAAAATTAATCTTACAAAACTTGTAAAGGCACTAATATGGACGGCATTCATCAGTCAACTTCAAGTTTGTGCTAGTCTATACAGTCAAACTACGAAACATGAGATTCACAAGACATAAATGATAAACTTAAAACTAACAAAATGATCCATTAGATCTAAAGCTGCCAGAACTGTCTATACTTCTATTTATATTGTTTAATTGAATTATAAACATAAAAAAAAAACGAAATACATAAAATGTTACATTTGATACGTTTTTCAATACAAATCATTCCTATACATAAATAAAAAATAAACCCTACACAACGGTATGTCTTCTTAATAATAAAACTAAATGCAAACGCATAGAATACACAATACAAATAAGAAAATATCAGGCTCACTGTATAAACAATATTCAAAAAGTCTTAAGTCTTATAATAAATCATTAGCTTTTAAAGATATGTCCAGCATAATAACTAGAAAAATGCAATGTAAAATAATAATATCATATAAAATAAGAGATATAGTAATAAATAGGTACACAACAGAGTAAAAAGTTATAAAAAAATGTAACATAAAAAATGGACAGTAAAATGTAAAGGTACAAAACAATAAGTTTTTTAAATAAAGACGTAACAACTATGTGTTTTGAAATGTAATTGGAATGATATAATATTATAAAAGTAAAATGTTAATTTTTATTTGGGTCACATAAAAATATTTTTTTATAAAACTTAAATCTTTGACTGAGAGGTAAATAAGATCTAACACTATGTATGAATACACTCACATTATTCTATACATAAAATTGATTAAAGAGATTCTGTTGAGATTAAGTAAAATAAGTTTTTAAAGAAAAGTTAAAATGATTCAATGATATCCTGTAAAATATTGCACACGTCCCACATTTGGGACAGTTAAATTAAACAATAGCTGTATACAGCCTAAGGCAACCTTATGTTCACTGGAGTTTTATTATAATAATATTATCCTGAACTGTGATATTGCATTTTTGTGATAAAATTTATCAATTTTGTACTACCTTAGCTTAATTTTCACTTTTTCTCTATAAAAAATATCTTTGATCAATGATAACATTGTTTTTAGCATTCCGACGGGTCACCGCTGTTCGGAATAATAAACTTACTATAGACTGCGCCAATAGAAATCGACAATCTTTCAAACAAATGATACCGAATAACATTTACACGAAACTGTCTGTCTTTAGTGATTTATGTATACATAGTTTATTGCCAAGTGAGGTAAATCTCTTAAGATTCTTACTCATCGTGAATTTAAGGTCCTAATACACAGACCATTGTCTCCTTAATTTCACTATCGCTAACATACTATTAGCGTGATAGGCTTGACTGTAGCCTCTTATAGATGCTAGTTTTATAAAATTGCCGGATTCTATTGGCGCAGACTACACAGTACCTTACCTAACCCTCATCAGCACTAACAAAACGCCGACGATCACTATAAAGCTGCTCTGCATGGCCGCGGCGCCAGCTAGACGACACTTGAACATGTCTATGCGCGTCTCCTTGTCGGCGATTATGTTCTGGAACTCGGCCTCCACGATCTGACCGTCGTAGTACGTGATCGGATCCTCGAAGGGGTACTCGTAGCCTTGCAGGCACTCGCACTTGTAGCCGCCCGCTTCGAACCCGCGGCCCAGGATTGGGACGCACTAGGGAGAAAGTAAAAGTTAGTAAAATATGTAGACTTAAATCAAAAAGGCAAAATTTTATAAGTACCAAATCTGGGTCAGATGTTTAAAGATAATTAACAAGATACATGGATGGTTTAAGTTCGAGGTGATTTGTGCCGCACTTTATTACATCAATGAAATGTGGATTAGTAGTCAGAACAAACGACAACACAGCAAAATAAACACATAACTTATTTTAGTGGTTATAGATTTTACTTTGCAAAAAATATTATGGTATTTTTATATCTGTGTACTCACATAAGAGGATCTCCGGTCGCATTTGTCGGTGCTCTTGAAAGCGTTTGGCACGTAGTACTTGTCAGGGCATTGGTTTATATCCAGCGACATCAGAGACATCGTGACGGCCACCACGCCTCTGAAAATTGCACAAAAACATAATGTTTAACTCAATAAGCCAGTGTGTCATATGTGGCACACAAATAGTAACACTGTGGCAAGAAAAAGTACCATTTTATGCAAGAATTTTTGCTAAAATAAGTATTGTCTATAATTTATATAATAAAGCATTTTGTATTTATAATCTATCAAATACATTTTTGTTATATTGAAAGATGGTGGATTAAAATTGTAACTTACTTGAACTCCAGTTTGACTTTAACGCTGTCCCAGCCGAAGAAAGGAGCAGCATACGTAATCACCCACTGCTTCAAGTGTCCATCGCAGTCAAAGTAGGGCCTGGTCCAGTGGCCATGCTTTAGGTTAGCCGCCCTGTAGTAAGTCGGGAATCTCTCGTACTTCTTCAAGTATTTCCCAAATTCGTCATCGCGGATCTTCATCTTGAGGAAGAACTGTTCCAAGCTGTCGAAGTTGGTCGACCAACGCTGCTTCAAGAATTGGAACCATGGTTTGTTGGTGTAGAGTTCCTCTGAAATCAAATAATATAATTTTTTTTTTAAAATCACACGTCAATTACTAGCTATAGACGTCGCAGAGCTTGTAACATAGCGACTAGTCAATGAATTTGGTTTTCTATTGAATGTTTTCCAAATAATGAAGATTTACCTGTCTTATTCAATCTCGCCAAGTCCTCCAGTTTGAACTTTCTTGTGTTCAATTCAGTTTTGTAAGCAAATGGTGCGAAGAACGTGCGATTTGTGAACTTGTTTCTATCCCAGTAAGTACCTGTAACATAAAATTATCGATCGAAAAAAGTACACCAACGACATTAATTTCACATACGAAAACATACTGAAAGATCAATAAATAGTACTTGGTTAAATACATATCAGTATACTATAAACTTTGTATTTATTTTGAACTAAATAAATTATTTTTGTTTCTTTCTAAATAAGGAAATAGAAGAATGTTACCTGCAGACCACACTTTGGAGTCTCCGAGCACGATAGCCAGTGTCTCACCAATCATTTGGTCTTCGGTCAGAGCTTTATCAGCTACGCGGGTGCCACTGAACACTTCTTGAGGGTCAGATACCTAGAAAAAGTCATATAATACAGGGTGTTGATTTCAATCCTCGCCATATTTATTTTGATGATTTATTATGCACTTACAAACGCATTATCCACCAAAAAAAAATTCAAACGAAAGTGGATTTTTTAGCGATTTCCGTGCGACATCAACTGTACTGTGGCTCGCAATACTGCAATACGGTTACACTGCGGCATGATGCAGCGTGAGACGTCCACTCACAAGGTGGACCGCCGACCTCATAATGGTAGCGGAAAGGCGCTGGATACAGGCCGCTACCCACCGGGCGATGTGGAAATCATTGGTGGAGGCCTATGTTCAGCATTGGTCCTTTGGACTGTGGCTGAAATTATGAAACTTGGTATTGATAGATGTGAATACTACGCTTACGGGTCCATATTGGCTCACCTAAAGTTATTTACCCGAAATTGTTCTTCCTAACGATTTTAAATCCGAATGATCACTCTTCCTAAAATTTTTCATCCTAAAGTTTTCATTCATACTATTTTTAGTGCTACCGGCGATGTTCATAACACTCATATTTCCGAAAATTGTAATTAATAATATCATTTATGTAAATATATTTAAACTCCTACTGTTTTTTATTATAACACTTTTATCCCTAAACATTACCATAATATTTTCACTCATACCATAGAATAATAATAAATACTACGTACAGAAGTACGGTCTTCGCGAATGAAACGTAAGGCCACAGTTCTAACCTAACCTAAACCAATAATAATGAATAGACCGATTCGTTTCTGGAACTTGACTGAATGACTGGAGCGGGACTCTGGCTTCGCTCGCTCGGCTCGTGCGTTGTGGTCACAGTTCTAACCTAACCTAAACCAATAATTATCAATAGGACCGATTCGTTTCTGGAACTTGACTGAATAACTGGAGCGGGACTCTGGCTTCGCTCGCTCGGCTCGTGCGTTGTGGTCACAGTTCTAACCTAACCTAAACCAATAATTATGAATAGGACCGATTCGTTTTTGGAACTTGACTGAATGACTGGAGCGGGACTCTGGCTTGGCTCGCTCGGCTGGTGCGTTGTGGTCACAGTTCTAACCTAACCTAAACCAATAATTATGAGTAGGACCGATTCGTTTCTGGAACTTGACTGAATGACTGGAGCGGGACTCTGGCTTGGCTCGCTCGGCTGGTGCGTTGTGGTCACAGTTCTAACCTAACCTAAACCAATAATTATGAATAGGACCGATTCGTTTCTGGAACTTGACTGAATGACTGGAGCGGGACTCTGGCTTCGCTCGCTCGGCTCGTGCGTTGTGGTCACAGTTCTAACCTAACCTAAACCAATAATTATGAATAGGACCGATTCGTTTCTGGAACTTGACTGAATGGCTGGAGCGGGACTCTGGCTTCGCTCGCTCGGCTCGTGCGTTGTGGTCACAGTTCTAACCTAACCTAAACCAATAATTATGAATAGGACTGATTCGTTTCTGGAACTTGACTGAATGACTGGAGCGGGACTCTGGCTTCGCTCGCTCGGCTGGTGCGTTGTGGTCACAGTTCTAACCTAACCTAAACCAATAATTATGAATAGGACCGATTCGTTTCTCGAACTTGACTGAATGACTGGAGCGGGACTCAAGTATACGTGCTAATGCCAACAAACTTGAACTTTAATATATCGTCAAAGAAAGACATCTAAACAAAATTAAAAGATATGACTTTGAATAATAGTGTAAAATATGGTTATGTTTAGAAAATCTAGGAGAACAAATAAAAGTATAATAGATGTTTATTGCTAATGACATTATGAAGTTGAATGATTCGGAATTATGAACATTAGAGATAGAGTAGTTAGGAATTGTGATTGTTAGGATGAAAAATTTTAGGAAGAACATTTTCGGACTTCCAATTTTCGGAGTTGAAAATTTAGGTGAACTTTGGCGCACCCTACGCTTACCTGTAAGAAAGCGCTGATAAAGTTGGCCAGTCGCACGGCCATCTTGGCTTGGTTTTCAAATTGCTCTTCAGCGCCGAATGCTATATCGCCATTCAGGGTCAAATCTGTTGGGTTGTACCTTGAATAAAAACAGAGAAATAAAAGTATTAATAAGTGTGAGAAAATCCTTCGGCCTGATCGTGAGATCGTCACTTACCATCAGGTGAGATATAGGCCAAGAGCTTCCTCGTTGTGCATAAAAAAATAAAAAAAAATGACATCTCGCTTGCAAGTCCGTATACATGCAGAGGTTGACATAGATACTTATTTTCAGTCCCGTGCCGCTAAAACCTGTTTGGCAGTCCCGTGCCGCTAAAACCTGTCAGTGCATCACTATCAGCGATTGCCTGTAGCATCACTTCGCTTTGTGATTAGAGAACCTTTTTTTTTCAGGGAAAAAATGCATTGAATTGCATACCTACCCTGCGGGGACAGGGTAGGTTATGTGGGGCTCACCAAGTCAGAAGGACAAAGGCATACCCACTAAAAAGACCCCGGTGCTCCGTCATTCGCCTTAAGTGGGAAGGAACTGTGGGATTCCGGACAAAGCCTTCACTACCACAGTCCCTCCCGGCGATTGCCCGCCTACACGGCGGGCCCTACAGGCCCCCCAGGACGGGGGGCGATGTGATTAGAGAACCTTGGGCCAACTTGCAATGGCGTTGTACCCTGGGTACAATACTCACTTGGAGCAGTTCCCCGGCTGCACGCCGCGGATGAAGTTGAGCACTTCGTACACGTTGACGCGCTCGGCGTGCAAAGCGCGCGCGCCGGCCGTCGCGTTCACGTACTCGTAGTACTGGTCCCTGTACAGCGCGCGAATGAACGGGTGCGCGCGCTCCCACTGCACTGGCAGGCGTTGCACCCCTGGAGAAAATGGTTAACTAAATTATATGTATAACTCAAAGGTGACTGACTGTCTGATGATCTATCAACGCACAGCCCAAACCACTGGACGGATCGAGCTGAAATTTGGCATGCAGGTAGATGTTATGAGAAATAGAAAGAAAGGATTTTACGAAACTCCGCCCCTAAGGGGGTAAAACGGGATCCAAGCGTACTGTTAGGTCCCTGATCTGTTAAGGGAATTCCTGACGTTAAACAGCGTCAGCGGTTTCCCCTTCCAAGAGCTCGCCCGCTTCACGGGCTCGCGATTCCTGACTCGCCAGTCCGCCCCGAACCTTCTCAGTGTACGGCTGCCCAAGGGTCCCACGATTAATTTGTATCTAAAGTCAATAATAACCTTGTGTGTTTTAAAAGTGTTTTTTTAAAACCCTCTCACGGTGGGACCCCGTAACATTTGGTGGCAGCGGTGGGATCCGAACATCCCCCAGTGCTTTCTATCCGGGTCACGCGTTACATTTATATTGCGGACTGACTACCATCTCCGTGCCGTGCACAACCATCGTAACCGTGCCCTGTGAACCCATCTGTGTGTGTATTGAATTTCTCCATCTTCGTCGCCTCATCCCTGCCCTGCGCGAGTACATCTCATCAGAGCGCGTCGGGCCATTGTTGCCTACATACTCGTTCCCGCCAAAACATCGCAAACCGCAGCAGCGGTTCTTCCCCGCCGAGTCGCCTCAGCCCGCACAGTGAGCCATTCATCGCAACTTATCGCGCCGAGCTACGCAGCCCCACACAACGGGCCATTCATCGCAGCGCAGCGCGAGCACCAGAACAACACTCCATTGTCGCTGCAGAATGCCGAACGTCATCGGGTACATCGCGCTGCTAACAACATTGTAGTGAGTCCTTGGTCATTGTTCACTGTGTTTGCTATATCTAGATCCTTTGTGTGTAATTGTAACAAAGGGCTAAAACAAACCCTTCTTTGTATCCATTGTTAAAATCATAATGCCAAAACCTCCCAAGAGTGAGGAAATCCCTGCGTTATCGATTGACGTCCCGGAGTTCCAACCTGCTGAGTGCCGATCGGCCCCTGGTTCACCAACTTCCGTCCGAAAGACCCGTTCACAAACCCAGGTCCCCAAAATGTCCAGCGAAATGGACCTTGGAATCTTACTTAAGTTCATTAAGCCATACGACGGAAACCGGGAGACACTAAACTCGTTTCTAGTTAATTGTAACAATGCATACGACTTGGCCACGGAGTCCCAAAAGGACATCCTCTTCAAGTACATATTGTGCCAGCTTCAGGGCAAGGCCGAAACGGCCTGCTCCATCAAAGAATTTGAATCTTGGGACCAATTAAAATCTTTTCTTAAAACACAGTTCTCTGAACGAAAACATTATGCTCATTTATTAATGGACCTGCAAGAGTGCCGCCAGGCCCAAACTGAAAACGTTTCTCAATTCGCCCTTAGGGTGGAGACCTGCCTGTCACAACTGTTGACAGAAATCTCTCTCTCCCATTCAAAACAAAAGGAGCTCGCTGGTCGCACGGCGGCCATGTCCGACCTAGCTCTGCATCACTTCGTGATGGGTCTCCTCCCTAGAATATCAAACATTATTAGGTGTCAGGCCCCGAAGTCGCTTAACGAAGCCATCAATATGGCCATCTCGGAGGAACGTATTCAACAATCCATATATAAGAGGACTATTCCTCAACAGGAATCCAAACCCAACATCAGGCGACCCAATAACGGGAACAGACCAAATAACACACAGTCTAACCAAAACCCAAATCAAAATCAAAGTTCCAACTCCCAAGGCTTGTTCTGTCGGTATTGTAGAAACCCGGGACATGATATCAAAGATTGCCGAAAGAGGCAATATGCTAATTCTAAAAATCGCGAACAGCCCTCCTCGTCCGGGCCTCCCGCGGGATCCAGCACGAGCCAGCAGGCTCCCCGACGTGCCTTCCACGTCCAGGAAACACTGGACGAGGAAAACGAGGCCGATTACGAACAAGACGAGGCTTTAAACGAATAGTGGGCTCACGACGGTGTCTCGCGAAGCCCAGCCTCACAAAAAAACCCAAATCCGACACCAGCCAAATACGTAAGGACCCTACGGGTGACCGGCCCCAAGCGAGTGCCTTACCTTCCAATTCCATTCCGGGTAACCGGATCGGCGCAGTAACGCCACCTCTCAATTCCATTCCGGGCAACCGGATCGGCGCAATAACGCCACCTCTCAATTCCATTCCGGGCAACCGGATCGGCGCAATAACGCCACCTCTCAATTCCATTCCGGGTAACCGGATCGGCGCAGTAACGCCACCTCTCAAATTCATTCCGGGTAACCGGATCGGCGCAGTAGCACCACCTTCCAATTCTATCCCGGGCAACCGGGCGTGTACAGAGGTATCCCCGTCTAATTCCAATCTCGAAGTCTTCGAAATAAATCTCGACACAACGCAGAAGTTGTTACCCCATATTCTAATCGAATCACAAATAGCGGACATCCCCATTACACTCCTGGTAGACTCAGGATCCGCCATCTCCTTATTAAAGGAGTCCTGCATCCGGAAAAACCCGAAACTCACTAGGGAACCGGTCAACTTAAAGGGAATCGACCCCGGCGACTCGACAACCCCAACGTTAGGTCATTTCCCGTTGAAACTCAGGTTAAATGACAAAAAGGTCGTTCACCACAAATTTCACGTTATTAAGAATATAAAGTTACCCTACGATGGGATCCTCGGTACTGACTTTTTCACCAAATTTGGCTGTAGTATAGACTACACCAAGGACACCATAAAAATAACAGGTGTCAATTTAAAACTCCATTTCCACGAGCCAGTCTACTTGATCCCTCCCCGCTCCGAATCGGTGATTGAATGCACCATCCAGAACACCAATCTTAAGGAAGGGATCATCATAGACCAGCACATTTCTGAATCCCTTCTCGTGGCCAACTGCATCGTAAAGGTAAAGGAAAACAAACGTATCAACATCACAGTAGCCAACACGTCTGAGTCCCCAATCAAAGTAAAATCCAACCTGAATTTCCACTTGCTACCCCTGTATCCCGATGCCATCCAGGCACCCACCAGTACTTCACGAAACGCTTCTAAACGTACAAAGGAGGTATTAGCCTCCCTCAGACTCGGTCACTTAAACAAAGAAGAGACCGAGGCCATAACGGAACTCTGCTCTCAATACTCGGATATTTTTCACCTCCCAGAGGACCAATTAACCTTTACCACTGCACTGGACCATAAGATCAAAACTACAACTGATGACCCAGTCCACACCAAATCATACAGGTTTCCAGAATGCCATAAACGAGAAGTGGAATCACAAATTGACCAAATGCTCAAACAAAATATCATCGAACCTTCCTCATCCCCATGGAGCTCTCCTATATGGATTGTTCCCAAGAAGCTGGACTCACAGGGGAAGAGGAAATGGAGGGTCGTCATTGATTATAGAAAACTGAACAATATAACGATAGGTGAAACCTACCCCATACCTCAGATCCACGAGATCCTCGACCAATTGGGGAAAAGCAAGTATTTCAGTACCCTGGATCTCACCTCTGGGTTTCATCAACTCCTTATAGATCCACAAGATGCACCCAAAACCGCTTTTTCTGTCCCACAGGGGCATTTCCAATTTAACAGGATGCCGTTTGGCCTCAAGAACGCTCCTTCCACGTTCCAGAAGCTCATGAACAACTGCCTCTCTGGCCTGCAGGGGCATAGGTGCTTCGTTTACCTTGACGATGTTGTCATCTACAGCTTTGACCTGGAAACCCACTGCGAGAACCTGAAAAGCGTGTTCGACCGGCTGCGAGCCTTCAACCTCAAACTCCAACCCGACAAATGTGAGTTCCTTCGCAAAGAAGTCGTCTATCTAGGCCACATCATCAACCAAAATGGAGTCCAGCCTAATCCCGACAAGGTCCGTGCAGTCACCGATTTCCCAACTCCTGGGTCCCCAAAAGACATCAAGTCCTTCTTAGGGCTTGTCTCATATTATCGTCGATTTATTGAGAACTTTTCTAAACTCGCAAAACCTCTGACATCATTACTAAAAAAGGATGTCCCATTCAAATGGCAGAACGAACAACAGCTGGCTTTTGACACACTAAAGGAGAAACTCGTTACTGCCCCAATTCTGGCCTATCCAGATTTCACGCAACCTTTCTTACTGACCTGCGATGCCTCCAACCACGCAATCTCTGCCATCCTGTCGCAAGGTCCAATTGGACAGGATCGCCCAATCGCTTATGCGTCCCGCACCTTAAACAAGGCAGAGTCCAACTATAGCGTCACGGAAAAGGAATGTCTCGCTATAGTCTTTGGCACCAAAATATATCGACCTTACCTTTACGGAAACCGATTCAAAATTCTTTCCGATCACAAGCCATTGCAGTGGCTCTTCAACAGCAAGGATCCCGGCTCCAGACTTATCCGCTGGCGCCTGAAATTGGAAGAATTTGATTACGAAATCCACTATAAGAAAGGCAAAACAAACACCAACGCAGATGCGTTGTCACGGTTCCCCGTTCACCCTGTCCTACCGACCGAGGAACCTACACCTGAAGGGGAACCAACGCAATCTCCTCCCGCAGAACGAAACCTCCCAGTAGATACCTCTCCAGCCTTTAGTCCAATAACTCTGGAAGACCTCGATGTCCAGCTGCCATTCAGCCCAATTGATATCGATAGCAATGACCTTCCCTCTATCGGGCTACTCGAAGACAACGACCTACCTTCGATCAGCAATAGCCCAGGGAGTGAACCGATCCAACTGGAAAACGACCCGGTACCTAGGTCCTCCCCAGGTGCCCCTGTACCAGCACCTGCTCGACCCACACCTGATCCAAGTCTCCTGTCCGGGGATTATTCTCACCTACTCAAAATCATGACAAACAAGGACAACATCCTTAACACCCAAGTTGTCGAACACAACGAAGCGCTTACCAAAAGTACATCCAGAATCATCCTGATTCCCACATCTATCGATTTGGACGAATCAAATCCCTACCTGCAAGAGATTTTGGGTGATATCCCAACCGAATCCCTAAACTTCGAGAGAGAACTCTACTCTTACTACAAGTACGAGTCAAATAATAAGATCTATTACCTTCTTTTTACTAGGGTTAATCACTTCGACGTCGCATCGTATCCAGAAATCCTCAGAACAATCAAGAAGGCCCGTGATTCTATCATGGAGGCCACTGATGTGCATGACATAGCCATCTCAGACTTCAGAAACGCTTTCGAAGTCCATTCCTTCATTAAAATCTACAATATCATCTTGTACCTTTTCCACAATACGAACCTTGTAGTAAATATTTATCACAATAACATCCAGTACCCAACACCAAGCGAGATTAAGAAAATCCTATTTGAAAATCATGACATTCCCATAGCAGGTCACTTGGGATCCGCCCGCATGCTTAGTAGAATCAAGGAACAATACTATTGGAAGGGTATGCGCTCAGACATAGAGAATTATGTTAAACAATGCAAACAGTGCCAGGAGAACAAGGCCCTCAGGAAAGTAAACCGCGCTCCCATGCAGATTACCAGCACATCCACGGCGCCTTGCCAACGTATATCACTAGATATCGTTGGACCTTTACCTGAATCCGGCCCAGCCAAGCTGAGGTTCATTCTCACCATCCAGGATGACCTCACAAAGTTCTCCTCTGCTTACCCAATCCGCAGCACTACTGCTGAGGAAACCAGTGAGTGCCTCCTGCATTATATCTCTATTTTCGGCATCCCCAAAATCATCCTCACCGACCAGGGAACAAACTTCATGTCAGAACTCTTCAAGAGAACCTGCGAGTTCCTTAAGATCAAACAACTCTGGTCCTCGCCGTATCATCCGCAAACCCAGGGTGCACTTGAAAGGAGCCACTCTACTTTGAAGGAGTACCTAAAATCATATGTAAACGAGGATCAAAATAATTGGCCTCGCTATGTATACACGGCAATGCTCGCTTATAATACAGCTACACATGCGACAACACATTACACTCCTTACGAGTTGATGTTCGGCTCAAAGCCATTCATACCTAACTCAATCTTCGACGACAATTCTCAAACAACATATCCCGAATATGTTCGTATGCTACAAAACCGGCTTAAATACTCACGTGAAAAAGCCCTAGAACATATCCAAAAATCTAAAACCACATCTAAAGCCTATTACGACTCGCACAGTCGCCCAGTCCAATATAAGGTAGGCGATTACGTATACCTGAAAAATCACCTCCGACTCCGTAAGGCTCTATCGCCACTATGGAAGGGCCCCTACAAAGTCGTAAAAATTCACGGAAATAATACACTCTCTTTATTAATAAATCGCCGGCATATAAGGCACCACTATGATCAGGTCAAACCGGCAGAAGTCCAGGGGAACCTGTAATCATAAAATAAGGATTAGTTAAGATAAAATATAATAGGCTAGATATAGACAATATTATATTATACATGAAGAAGTATAATACACATATTAAATATAATAAATTAGTATAAGAAACATCGATAAAACACACATGCAGTAGATTCGTATAACTAAATATATATATATATAACAATAATATATATTAATATAATAAATTAAATATATAATTTAACATAAAATTTAAAGAAATAATTACATGCAAGTAGCATAAATATAACTAGCAAATAATTAATTAACTTACCTCGCTTTCAGCGCCTCTCTGGAAGTCCATGCCAAACGGGAATATATACAGCCGATCAGAACAAGCCCAGGACTTTATTTCGACTACCTAGGGGAACTTAGAATTAAGAACGGCCAATTAAATGTTTTAATACCAATAGATATATCACACGTGAGTCCTCACATAGCAAATATAAAATCAGTAATAGAATCCGCCGAAAGATTGTGTAATCAAATGGGCACATTAGAACCGTCAGAATGCAACAGCGTGCTGGAACCTCTGGCAATACTGTACCATAACATGGTGCAGGATTTCACGTCAATCTCCCACCTTCTGGAGAACAGAAGTAGAAGGAGTGCATGGATAGGGGGAGGCGGAACAATCCTCAAACACATCTTCGGAACTTTGGACGAAGATGACGGCATTAGATACAATGAGGCAATAAAAACTGTACAAGGCGACCAAAAGAAGCTAGCTGCATTAATGAAAGAAAATATCCTTGTCACCACTTCAGTCATAACGGCATTTAACAAAACTTTGGACAGGATCAAAATTAATGAAGCTAACTTAATCACAGCTATCGACAAGCTCTCCCTCGGTCTACAGAACATATCCATTAAAACCGACGAATTACTAATCCGAAATTATGCAGACCAGATTCTAATAAAATTAGAAACAGCTATTTTACTTCTATCATTCCAGATAGAAGACATAGTTGCAGCTATCCTTTTCAGTAGCCAGAATTTATTACATCCATCCATTCTAAACCCCCGTAAGTTATATCAAGAGCTTGCCGAAAGTTATCGCCACTTGCCCGATGATTCCAAATTACCGATTGCATTAGATTTAAGCTCGATCCATTTCATTCTAAATATTTCTAAGATAGCTAGCTATTATATAGATAATAAGATTATTTTTGTACTACAAATCCCTTTAGTCTCAACTAAGGAATTTATGTTATTTCACGCTATAGCCCTACCTACACCTCACAATTCTGTTAAACTCGATTCGTTTAGCCTGATCATACCAAGTTCAAAGTTTATAGCAATGACCAAGGACAAAATGCACTATTGTAACTTAGAAAACCTCAATCAATGTGTAAACCCCACGGTAACCGACTACGTTTGTGACGTCACCAACGTGTACGCGTCGGACGCTAAACCGTCATGTGAAAGTGAACTCATGACCAAGGTCATCAGTGAAATCCCAGTGCAGTGTGCAACAAAGTTCATATACGGAAAACTAGACATATGGAAAGCTATCAGTAATAATAAGTGGATATTTGTACAAACATTACCCAATAAGATATCTATAGATTGTATTAAGACAAAACTGTTTGAGACCAGTATCTCCGGGACTGGTATCATCTCAATACCAAGTGGTTGCACAGGCTATTGCCGTAGCACGACTCTTTTACCCGGAAATATTGCAATCAACATCACATCACCTGTTAACATACCAGATTTTAACCTCATTAATGATACCTGCTGTAACTTAATTAGATTCAATCAATCCATAAGTAAAGTATCCCCTATTGTACTACAAAATATAGATCTCGATAACCTAGACCAAGAAAAACATAAACTTTTGGAGACTACCTCAAAATTAAACAAAATAATCGAAGAACCACATATAATCCAATATGGGACACATTACTCGATTACTACAATTATTATCAGCATCATTATTATTATCTACATTATATATAAGATATACATTATATGTAAAAGACGACTACCCGGCAGCAGCCTTAAATTTCCTAAACCCCGAACCGTTGTAAATCCACCACCAGTGGCACCTTCAGTGCAAGACATTGAACTTGACAGACTTGACCAGGAAGTCATCCAGTTGCCCAGTATCAGGTCCAGGATTTAACCCAGGAAACCTCCTTTTCCAACTAGGAGTTTCCCTCTTAAAGGGGGAGGTGTTAGGTCCCTGATCTGTTAAGGGAATTCCTGACGTTAAACAGCGTCAGCGGTTTCCCCTTCCAAGAGCTCGCCCGCTTCACGGGCTCGCGATTCCTGACTCGCCAGTCCGCCCCGAACCTTCTCAGTGTACGGCTGCCCAAGGGTCCCACGATTAATTTGTATCTAAAGTCAATAATAACCTAGTGTGTTTTAAAAGTGTTTTTTTAAAACCCTCTCACGGTGGGACCCCGTAACAGTACGAAGTCGCGGGCGGCCGCTAGTGATTAAATATTTTAGTTTCGCAAACCAAGAAAAGCCAATGCTTGATACTCGTTGTGAAGGCATGGTTGCGTCCCGCATCTACTACTCCTTGCACCAGGCGCGGATCCAGCCCTCAAAAAAGGTTGTGGGCACAGCCACCAAAAATTAGCAAAATGAGAGCCAAGTGGTCGGTGGCGGCGGCGTTTTAGTGGAACAGCTGTGTTCCAAATCACGCTCGATTTTTTAAAGGCTCATCAGTCAGCCGTTTTTATCATCAGCCTATGGATCTTATCAATAGATCATAATTAAAACAAGCAGATTAGGGTTGTGGGCATTACCACAGTGCCCACAACGGTGGATCCGCGCCTGCCTTGCACAGTATGTCGTAACGAATAAACAATGGCCTAAACTTAACTAGATAACTTGAGTGTTACTCGCCTCCACACGCCTTCCCTTCCCTATAATAATTAACGCCACAAACAAAGCACCCGCTTTTTACAATAGATATCATAGCCATCTTCTAGAAATTGTCGGTCCATGTGCAGGCAAGTGGGCTTACATTACATGATAGAGTATCATTTAGATCTCGTGAGATTAGATGGAGGGAGGGACCTTACTTAATTAAGGGGGAGGTAGAGCCAAAAATCGACAAAATCACCTTACCTAATTAATGGACACCCCATAAACTACCATAAAGAGCTACTCACATCCTATTTCCAGGCAGTCGAAGTTGTTGTAATACTGGTCGGATGTAGCTCGCTCCACCAGCTCGCCTAGATAAGGCCGGCGCACAATGCTCGGTAGGCGGTAACCGGGCCGGCAGCGGCACTGGTAGCCGCCGCGGCGGAAGCCCCAGCCGTGCAGCGGTTCGCACTGGAAAACGTATAATGTTATACATAGATCGTTTCATCCACGAAGACGCGCCCCACCAATTTTTGGTAGAGGAAAGCGCGGGGTGCGGGGAGTTTAATCCGAGCGTCATTATCGTAGTGTGCATGTGCACTCATGGATAATTTAGCGTGTACCGATAACATTTAAACATTCGCGGAAGAATGGTGGGGCGCGTCTTCGTGGACGAAAAGATCTATACCTACTTCTATAGTGATCCTTTTTACGTTCGTTTCAGCCAAATGACGTCCACTGCTGGACAAAGACCTCCTCCAAGGATTTCCATAACAACCCGTTCTGCGCTGCCCGCATTCAGGTACTTCCCGCGACCTTCACGAAATCATCTGTCCACCTAATGGGGGTTTAATGGGGCCCACGCTATGTCTTCCGACCTGTGGTTACCATTAGATATCTTTTCTGCCGCAGTGGCCAATTACAGCTCTGTGAGCTATGTGCCCAGTAAGAGTTTTTTATAGGTTTTTTATAGGGTAAAATGAGATACAGTAACATCTCATCATCATCCACTCACATTTTTAGTATACTTATTTCCAGTTGTTAGTGGCCTGCATCCAGCACCTTCCTGGTACCTTTCTGGTTGCTTGCTTTGAAACTCTACTGATTCCTTTTGGTTCAAACTCAAAATACAGCATGAGTGGTTCAATTTCAATATTCAGACCTATCACAAGTCTAAATTTCTGTTTAGTCTATGTTGAGTTTAATTGGACCTTGATTGTTGTTTTTATGAACCTAAGATAGCCTAAGATTAGTATGTACAAAAATATAATAATACATTATACATTTTTCATTGCAATTTAAATCTTATTACAGCGGATTAAATTATGTAATGCATACATACAATGTCTAGAGTGTTTACATGACCTTTGAGGAGATTATCAGCTTTGGCAGAATATTATCAGAATAAAGTCTGTAGTTTACATTTCTCAATTATTGTACTAACAAACATGTTATTTTTCTTCCTAATTAAGAACTAAAAGTTAAACAATACTCACTTCTGTAGTGTCAATTTTACATCGAGCCGTAGATGCAAATCTATTCGGTCTGTCATTCCCTTGACTCGGTGGACACTGGTTTATGTCTATCCTGTCGTAATCCATTTCCATGACTACAACTGCTGTGTACCTGTTCATAAAATAATAAAAAATGCATTAGCTTTATTTTCAATTTCATGTAATCTTTCTAGAAGTTTCCATTGGACTAAATAAAAATATTTTTCTTTCTTTCTTTCTTCTTTCATTATGCATAGACTGATACTAATTCACCTAATCAATTCTGTTCTGAATTCCTATTCAGACGGGAATCTTTTTCTGCTAAATAGGTTGCAAGTAGATAAATGAGCAAGACTAATATTATTGAAGTTTGAAAAATTAAATTTCTAGTTAGAAAGATAATATAGCTGGTACTTACGTAGGGTATTCGATATGTCTGAATTGTGTGTGACGTGGGTAAATGTCAGCAACTGGAGAGAGAGCAGCCAACACCCATTTGTTTAAACGGCCACAGTCGAAATAGGGCCTGGTCCAATTTACAGGTCCTGGAGTCTAGTAAGGAAGGAAACTTTTTAACATGTAGGCAATGTAGACATACCTACTATAGAGCTATTTTGTATTGTTACGTAAAAATATTGTTACTTTTTGATGTGATAGAAAAGTGAAAAATATACTCACTTCATCACTCCCTGGAGGACCGTGGAAAGTGAAAGTCTCATTGGTGTTATTAGCATAACGTATTTCAACCTGATATGTAGTCTTTGTGTCATGTCTCTTCTCCACTTTATCCGGAAGCAATTTTTGGTACCATTCATTTGTTCGATAGAAATCAGATGTGTAATCTTTGGACAAGCTCTCTGGATCAAACGCTCCAAGATCTTCCACATGGAATGTATTGAGAGTAGATATCTTTTGTAGATGGACGGGATCATTGAAATCGTCCGCTCTGAACGCTCTAGGCGCAAATCGAGGCATAGTTTTATTGAAGAACCCTCTGTATGACGAAGTGTACGACATATTCGGAGAGAAATAAATAGAACTGGCGTTTATGTAGGGGTTAGCTGACACATCGGCCACAGAAGAAAGGAAATAGTACATCATACCGGGGTCGTACGTATCGTTAATAGCTGGACGGATGAACCGGGACTGCAGGATGTAACTCCAAAAGAACGCTCGAGTCAATGCCATGTTGTGTAGATGCAACATAGCCGTTCTATTCGGAAACACGGGGTTGATATTTATCTCTTTTACATCTGGATGATGGGATACAGAGTCTTCTGGCAGGTACAGGTCATCCAGGTGTGTGATGTAACAGTTATCTGCAGTAACTTTGTCCATTTTCCCTCGAATTTCGTCGAAAGCATCCCGTATTTGCCATTCATATTGGCCGGCCACACCCCAAAGCAATGCACACAGCGATATTAGTAACAAACCGCCGTTAATTCTCTCCATTTTTTATTGGATAAATAACTATACGATTATTTTATCATTTCTTGAAGAGATAAAGTTATTCCGTAATACTTTTCATAAAAAAATATGAAAATTACCAAAAACGGTCCGCACTTTGTTTTGAGTTTTGCTTTTTTGACAGTGAGTGAGTGAGTGAGTAGATTGAACATGGAGGTGATTGAATGATGTTGAGTGAGTGAGCTGCTTGTGGAAGTTGTACAAAAACAATTTCTATTTGCGACCTCTGACATACTTTGTCTCTTTCATTCATACGACATAGTTAGTTTAGCTGAAAGAGATGGCTAGAGTTTAATTCTCTAGTGCCATTGAGGCCAGTGGCCACTAAGAATCGAGGCCCAAGATCCGAGCGGATCCGTGAATGATGTCGTAAAAGAAAAAAATATTATGTCAAATAAGTGTTGTTTATGGTTAACCTAAATTGAAAATATTGAAGATAGGTCCATGTATTGAAGTTGAATTTTATAAAATAAATAATAAATTGTGACTTAATTATTAACAAGAGCCAATTAAAAATATGGCTGGAACAATTTTCCGTAAGCAAGCACCTATTAATTATAATTTGTATCAATATCACTAACATTTTTAACTTGGAATTGACTTTATTTTAGGGTCGGTGCTCAACAATGTCTTTTCTGTTTGTAAATCTTCAAATACAGTTAATTTGGTAAGTTTATTAACTTAAATTTCCTGTTTTACCCAAAGTGCATGAGTGATTTTTTATTTATCATGCGATATCATGTTCAGAGTCTAAAATAATCAGAATCAAAACATTGTATTTTAGAGGAGTATACACAGTGCACCAGTGTACTATGCAGCACGTAAAGGTACCAGGGCTAAGGCCCGTGCAAAGAAGGTTAAAGTGGAGGTGACCAAAGTGGGATTCATCCCATACAATCAGCGGGGCAAGGATAAGTGAGTATCCACAGAGCTTGTGAATTCTCTCTTTTTATTGATGACAATGAACTTAATATGTTATTGTGAGCAGACTATTGATAGGTCACTAAAACTGTGTCCTTCAATATCACAGAATAATTAACAAACAGTGTTAATCGTAAACAAACAACTACAGGTGAGGTGTTTCAGTTTTGATTCATGTTTGTAATCTATAATTCTTTTGTTTTTATACCTTTGCCTCTCAGTCATATTCCTAGTTTTTTTAATTGGGTTAAATTAGTTGTAAATTATTTAATAATTTAAGAACTAACAAATATTTTAAACAAAACCTTGATCACAGGCAAATAGCACAAAAAATAAACAAGCATCTGGACGACACCTGCAAGCCTAAATCTGAAGATGACGTTTACCCAATGAGGTATTACCAGTGGGTTGTGTACACAGTCGAGGAGGCCGTACAGGCTCACCAGGAGAGTCACCACCCTACCATGTACAACCAGCCTGATGCCCTCATATATGCTCAGGTTGAATTCAACATGGAAGGCGTGAAAAAGGTATATTTTTACTTATATTGTTTTCTCTGATAACAATAAATATTTATTTATACAACCTGTGGATGTTAGACTCTGTAATGACACTCTTTGTAAACAATTTGAATAAGATAGATACGGGTATTAATTTGTGAATAATGAGGGTTTTCGCGATTGAAAAATCCGCCAGATGGCGGGACGTGGATGTAGGGTCTGACTGCTGCGTGATTGGTGGATTTTGACATATCTGTCAATGTCATGTCAAAAATAACCGATCATGCAGCATTTGGACCTCGCGTCTACGTATTGCCATCTGGCGGATTTTTCAATCGCGAAAACCCTCATTGAGCTTAAAAATACTCATTTTTGTCTGTCCAAAAATCTATGTATTTCATGCTCTAAGGGCGCGCCGCACTTTAACGGCGCTGTGCGACACAGACTAAAAATATTGTTTTATACAATTTGTGTGGGGTGTCGCATTAAGACGGCGCAGTGACTCAAAATCGTTATGCTGCTTTTACACTATGCGGAAATTAGCCGAGTCAAGTCAAAAAAACAGAGGAGTGGGGATGAAATTCATTCATAATTCATCCCCACTCCACTGTTTTTTTGACTTGACTTGGCTAATTTTCGCGCAGTGTAAACGCAGCATTACGACTTTTATTATAAACGCGGTCGCCCATGACTTCGTACGCGTGGATCCCGTTTTACCCCCTCAGGGGTTGAATTTTGCAAAATCCCGTCTTAGTGAGCACCTACGTTCTAAACGGAACCCCCATGCAAATTTGAGACTCCTAGGACTTGTAGTTTTTGAGATTTCGTGATTAGTGAGCCAGTCAATGAGTGACCTTTCGCTTTTATTTTTATTATTATAAATTGGTGTTACACAGTCAAATGTAATTCCCAACCTGTAACTGTTTCCAGAACCGTTACATAGACAGCTACACTCGTCTCAGCCTGCTGCCGCACGCGTTCCCGCGGGACGAGGAGCGCACCATCCTGGCCTTCTGCAAGGGACAGGAGATCATCAAGGAGGCGTTGGACGCCGGTGCCACTACAGCCGGCAGTACTGAGCTGGTTAAGAAGATTCAGGTGGGTACCTCAACAGTCTACATGCTCATGGAGGGAAGTCGAACCTTAACTTTGAACTCCTATGAGTTCGAAGGAACCTAGGACATAGGTTCTTCTGATTAATTTCGTTGCGGATCCAATGACAGTTTAACTTTCCTCTGGCACAAACTTGACCTTCATTGGTCGGGTTTAATGGCGGCCAAGCTGTAGATCCTAGCTACACAAGAGTTGCAGCGGTGGGAACGAGAGGTGGGAATAGTCCCGTTTCGTCTACATGCGTTATTCTAAGCGACAGTGCACACTGGACGTCTAGCGTTTTGTGGCCGCGTCTATCGTCGTGATTTGTCGCCCAGTGTGCGCTGTTGCTAACTCCTTGTTCCTTCCTAAAAACTACTGCTAGCCATGCCAAAGTTGCTACAGCTACCTGTGTGTAGAATGCAGTCTGTTGACTTTTTAGAGAAGAATAAAAGAAACAGATTGCCTTACTTAGGATTAAGCCACGTCTACGGGGGACGCATTTGACTTGTGACTTCAGTATTTATTACACAAGCATTGGAAAAGCTGAAAATTAATTAAACATTTTCCAGGAAGGCGAAATAAAACTAAGCGACTACGACTACGTGGTCGCCCATCCAAACATCCTCACAGACCTGGTGCCAATCAGAGGGCTGATGAAAAGGCGCTTCCCCAACGTCCGAACAGGGACCTTGGACGCCAACCTCAAGGAACTGGTGAAGAAATTCGCGTCGGGACTCCAATACAAGGTGGTGAAGGATGAAAACCAAGAGAATTTCGGTTCCGTTGAAGTTCCAGTGGGAAGGGTGCGTTCTAAGTTTGATATTTTTTTGTGTCTATCATTTTGATGTTGATGCTACGGAATAATATGGATTTAATTTAGGAATACCGTTTCCTAGCCTCTAGATTCGTGCAGGAAATGCGCGTCACTATAAATCAAATTCGAACTAAAATAATGATTTGCTATGTTTACAGGTGAACATGGACCCTAAGCAAGTAGCTGAAAACGTAAACGCTTTACTAAAAGATATGCAGGCGGGTCGACCAAAGCGAGACGGACTTTTCATCACAAGGTAAATCCAAAGATAAAGTTGATAAAACAAAGAAAAAAGTCCGCAAAAAAAGGCAGGCTACGCTCCGGCATTCGTGCCGTTATTAGGCAATGATTTTCACATACTGTCTGTTGCATAGAGTCAAAGTGCAAAGGGCAACGTGCTGAGAAGAAGTGGCTGAAGAAACTCTGTTACCTTTGACAGAGTCCTTTGTTAGAGACAATGGAGCTTTGAAGATATATTAGCTCATATTGTCATCTTATTTACTATATCCCGTTTTTTATCTAATACTATTATTATTTTGTTCATAGGTGCTTCATCGTGAGCCCACCCGCCACTCAGAAGCTGAAGATCGATCCGTTTGTGTTCGTCGACAGAACACTCTCGAAAGAAGTGCAGGAGGAGAGCGACGACGAAGGCGAAGCAGCCGCCGCTACAGCCTAGTCTAGAATAACTTGTGTATAGTTAGAGTAATATAATGTTTTAGAAACTGTTGCTTTTTATTCAAAAGCTATTCAAGCTCGTCTTTTTGTATGGTGAAAAAATTTAAGCGAGAATTTTACGAAAAATTTACAAGAATTTCTGAATTATTTTTATTAGATTTATTAATTAGAATTTTCACAATACCTAGCTTTACATGTTCGCATATTTATCAGAAAACCGTAAGTCGCTCTTACTGGCTGGCTTTTTACCGCAGTTTTCATCAAAAGATTGATGTGATTTAAGAGATAGGTTCAAATGCAAAATATATTTCACACGTACGAACCCGGGGCAGATTGCTAGTTTTAAAATAAAAGTGAGACAGAAAAGCGTATATTCATGCGCTCTATTATAATTTGAATTTTATGAATGTATCAATTATTGTCTAATAAAATTTAAAATATTATGAACGCATCTCTAAACACAAAACGTCATTTGTGTCAACGACATTTGTCAAAGAACGTTCCAAAACCTACAAAATATTTTTTCTCATTCCACTTAACTCTAGTGAGAAAATGCTTTAAACTGCTAATTAATACAATTTAAAAAATCATTTTTAATGTATCTTTATTGGTTGTGACTTATTTTTAACATTAAAATGACTATACTGTTACTAAAATTAATTAAATTTTAAACTAGACCCTATTTGGTATTTCAGGTATTGGAACGTTCTAAGAGGGGCGTAAAACAATCCGCCATTTTGTCCCTATGACATTTTATGAAATTAAGATTTTAATAGTTTGTTACCCGTTTAAATCTGAAAAATCCCACTACAAAAGTGGTTTTAGTGAAGCTGTGTAGTGTTTCAATAGCCTGTGATATTTGTGTCTACATTTATTTTTGTTTACGTTCATCTTGACGTTTTTATCTGAACGAATTTGACGTCGAATAAAGAACTCTAGATAATCAAAATGGGCACAAGAGAGGACGAATACGACTATTTGTTCAAAGGTAATTCCGCCTAGAAGCGTTTCCTATATTTTCACAACCGTATAATAAGAATTCGATTCATTACAACTTTCTTTCGAGCCATTGTTTCGGCTTTCAATGACGTAGAAAAAACTATGTTACGATTTTCTCCTTTGTTTTGTATTACAATTAGTCGTAAACATGACGAGTAAGATTTGAATTACTAGCCAACGATTTGGAAAGGCTTTAAAGTAGTTTCGAACTTTGTTGTTTCATCAGCTGATTGGTGTAGTGACTATCGATTTCGCGTAAATTTTGTAGTTCATGAGTCACCTTCTAACTGATCTGCGTGATATAATCACCAATGATGACTCTCCATCCGGATATCATCCTGTATAAATTAACAAAAGCAGTACCTTGTTATAAACAAGTGTATTTTTCGATGTTTTTCTATGTTGGTTTAATTCTTTGTTTCAGTTGTGCTAATAGGTGATTCGGGAGTCGGTAAAAGTAGTCTCCTATCTCGGTTCACTAGAAATGAATTTAACTTAGAGTCAAAATCCACAATAGGAGTGGAATTTGCTACAAGAAGTATAGAGGTATGTTTCTTTGTTTCCTAGCAGCAGGTTGATAACAAGTTAAGCTTGTTTTTCTTTTGCTTAGAAGTGCTTTGTTTTGGTTTACCTACTTAACAGTTCCCAGTAACATTGAAATTGTTTTGTAACAGTATTTTTTTATGAAATATTCATACAATGTAAGTAATGTTGCAGTTTAATTACATTATATCAAACTTAATTCAAGCTCATGAATTGTAACCAGCTGCTGCTCACATGTTGTGCAATTTGCACTACTTTCACTAATATGGTTGTTGTGAATGATTAAAAATGCAGATGAGGATGTGAGTAAGCATTCCTTTGTGTTGTAAATATTTGTAATAGAATACTGTTACTTTTATGTATTTACAGCTTTTAACTAAGAGAGCATACTGTGTAATTAGGCAGAATTAAAAATTTGCCAGAAATACTTGAGTCATTGATACTTTTTACTGCATTATTTGGCAGAAACCTTTGTTCATAATTTGGAAATGTGTCCATATCTGACAAAAGGGTGTTCTCATGACATAATTCAGTTATGCTCATGCCTGTAGACCCGTCAGATATGCCAAATCAATTAGGGTCAATTGAATGTAACACATATTAGCCTTAAACAGGACATGACCATAAATTTCCTGTATTCCAGTTTATTGTTAAGGATGTATGCAGGTATTTAATTCTTATCACCATAGTTAGGTTATTTTGAGTCATAAACAGTAGGAAATGTTTAAAAGATAAAGGTTTAATAGATGATGTCATATTATTATAATGACCAGTATTTGGCATCTAAGGCACTTATCATTGGGAAAATAATACTTGTTTTTGTTTCTGGCTAAGGAACAATTGGTGAGGTGATAAAAAAAAAAAAACTATATTATAATTATTATTATAATTATTATAATCTATTGTAACATTGCTACTAATTTGTCATTTATTTTTATTAATTTGGGAATGTTTTGGGAACTAACCAAAGGTTAATTTCATTGATAACATTATACACACATTAATTTTAATGTGTGATTAATTGTGCAGTAATCTGGTAATTCAGTTATTACTGATGTATATGACCTAACCAATTTGTGTTACTGGAAACTGTAAATCTGCTTAACATATTTAATTAATTAGATCATAAATAACTGAAAGTTTTTTATAACTGTTGAACTATTCTCAATAACATACTGTGTATAATTTAGCCAGAAAAATCCAAGAGTTAGCTCAAATTATTGAAAAAAAATTAATCATCATCCAATCATACAGTCAGTCAGACTAAATATTTTTGAAGAAAAATTTTAGGTACCTGTTGTAAGATTCTACAGTGTTGACTTTAAATTATATGAATTTGCCGTATTAATCTCAATCCATCTTATCTTAGGTTACAGATTTGAGTCATAATTGAAATGTCTTTGCTTGTTTGCCTTGTGCCCCATAAAAAAATCATATACCAGTCATTGACGTTCCACTCGCATTCCAGGTCGACGGCAAAACCATAAAGGCCCAGATATGGGACACGGCCGGCCAGGAGCGGTACCGTGCGATCACGTCGGCGTACTACCGCGGCGCGGTCGGTGCACTGCTCGTGTATGATATCGCGAAGCACCTGTCTTACGAGAACGTGGAGCGATGGCTGCGCGAGCTGCGTGATCACGCCGACCAGAACATTCTCATCATGCTCGTCGGCAACAAGAGCGATCTCAGGCATCTCAGGTAATAGCTACAGAATGTTTTGTCTGTCTGTCAGTCTGTTCATTTCTGCCGACCAGAAGGCAGTAGCTAGATCATGGCGCTCTTTGTCAACAAGAGCCGCTCGCTGGAAGCCAAAAGTGGTATGACGGCTTCTACTGATGATGCGCGGAGAACGCGAAAGTTAAATGCAACCGCCACGCCAATTGTGATGTCCCGCGATCACAGTTTTTGACAGTAGATATAACGTCTTTAGACGAGATAGACAAATTTCCAGACTTAATCATAGAAAAGTTGGAGGTGGCGTTCTGATCGCAGTTTCCAAACAATTCACTGCTAACGCAATGTACGATTGGAATAGCGAATGTGAGGACCTGTGGGTCACCGTCGATATTGGATCGGGTTTTAACATTGCACTGTGTGCAACTTATTTGCCACCACCTGTGCAAAAACCAATTCTCAAACACTTTATGGATAATTTTAATTCCGTAACAGATAAACTAAATAATTACCACCCTGTCATAATAGGAGACTTTAACATGAGCAGTATAGACTGGATTCAGTTGGGTGACACCGCGGGTCCTGGCATCAGCATTGCTTGTTCTAAACTATGTCAAAACTTTGTAGACTTCACGCATTTAAATAATTTGAAGCAATGTAACACTGTCTGTAACGCTAGCGATAGGATTTTGGATTTGGTATTTATTGATCAACCTTGTTGTCATGTAACTAAAGCTACAGATAGCCTTTGTAAAGTGGACCCTCACCATCCTCCCCTCGACATTGTCCTTAATTACCACTCCGATCAAACTCTGAAACCTAATAATACAACTAGACTTAATTATAACAAAGCTGATTACGATAAAATTAAAATTGAATTGGGAAAAATCGATTGGCACTATTTATTCAAAGACATTACAGACCCTAATCAAATGTTAGACTTATTTTACGAACACATTAATAGGCTAATTGAATTGTTTGTTCCTTTCACAACCAAAACTAATAGCTCAAAGCCGCCTTGGTTTTGCAAAAACTTACAAAGGTGTATCCGTGAGAGAGATAAGTACGTGAAGAGATATAACTCATACAAAAACCCTATGGATAAGATTGCTCTTCAGATATGCAGGAAACGTTGTGAAAAGCTATCAAAACAATGTTATAACTCATATATCAACCGTATAGAAGAAGGAATAACAACTCAACCCAAGTGCTTTTGGTCATATATGAAGGCTAAGAGAAATGGGGCTAGTATTTACCCGAAAACTATGAAAAATGGTATATATTCAACTAGCGACGGTGACGACATTTGTAACATGTTTGCGTCATATTTTAAATCCGTGTATTCTCCATCTTCGAAACCACATGGAGAGGTCAACTCCTCTGCATACCTAAACAAGCTAGCTAATAGTTCGGATTCTTTATCTACCTTCAATATAGACATTGAGGATATTATCACATCTCTTAAAAAATTGGATATATCCAAGGGTTCAGGATCAGATAATTTACCTCCAATTTTTATGATTAGAAGTGCTAAAGAACTAGCGGTTCCCTTATTTTTAATATTTAATCAATCACTTAATTCTGGAATTTTTCCAGACAAATGGAAAATTGCCAAGGTTGTTCCGATACATAAGGCGGAATCTAAAGACATTGTGACCAACTACAGGCCTATATCAATACTCCCTACACTAGGTAAAGTTTTCGAAGCCTTAACAACACCAAAGATACAAAATTATTTCAAGAAATATTTGTCAGATAGTCAACATGGCTTTACTTCTGCTAGATCCACATGTAGCAATTTAGTGACATTTATCGAAAATACTATAGAGTCGGTGGATTCCAACAAACAGGTAGATACGATTTATACCGATTTTAGTAAGGCATTTGACAAGGTTTCACATTACGTATTAAAGCAGAAACTGTCCGCCTACGGTTTCACAGGTTCTTTTCTTAAATGGTTGGATTCTTACTTGTCTAACAGGCATTTTTACGTGGTAGTCAATGGTTATAAGTCTAACATCTTTCAAATAACCTCAGGTGTACCTCAAGGGTCACATCTGGGACCGGTTCTATTTAACATCTTCATCAATGACCTGCCCGAATGCTTTAGTCATTCTACGCCATACTTATTTGCAGATGACCTTAAATTAACACGGACGGTGGAAAGACTGGAAGATGCCTTACTGCTCCAAAGCGACATTGACAAACTGCTATGTTGGTGCGCAAACCACGGCATGGAACTTAACATTAAAAAATGCTCACAAATTACTTTTACCCGGAAGATTAAACCATTTGTTCATAGTTACTCCATGAACGGTTCACCCCTCAATGTAGTTGATATTGTAAGGGACCTAGGAGTCCTGATTGACAGAAAGCTAACATTTGTCCCACACATCGATGCAGTCATCAAGAAAGCGTCAAAATGTTTAGGCTTTATAATGCGAAATTCCAAATCATTTAGGAAAGCAGAAACTAAGATTACTCTATTTAATTCAC
This sequence comes from Ostrinia nubilalis, assembly GCF_963855985.1. Lineage (NCBI taxonomy): Eukaryota > Metazoa > Arthropoda > Insecta > Lepidoptera > Crambidae > Ostrinia > Ostrinia nubilalis. Next base: position 1,433,363 of record NC_087099.1, on the reverse strand, counting down.
TGGTACGTAGTTTGATTGAATACTGCTGTGTCGTGTGGCGCCCTCATTATGCTGTACACAGCCTCAGAATAGAGCGAATACAAAAACGCTTTCTTTACCATTTAGCTTACTCTGCAAGCATTGCCAAAAGGGTTGATGGATATACTTCACGACTCGATTACTTTAAAATAAAAACTTTAGAGAGCAGAAGAACCATTCATGACATATTATTTTTGTCTAAAGTCCTAAATGGTAATATTAACTGTCCAGATCTTCTATCCAAATTTAAATTCAGAGTTCCCACAAGGTATCCCAGAAATCCCATCAATTTTCTATATCCTCCTTTCCGTAAGACGGTACTGGGCTTTAACTCACCAGTCCCGAGGCTCTGTAAGCTTAATAACAACATTAATGGGGATATAGATATTTTTTGCACCTCTTTGAACAGGCTTAAATACCAACTTCATCATCTAAATTAATGTTGATGAGCCTCACTTTTTTAATATTATATATATATTTATTAGGGTGGTCCTTATTCCCAAGAAAAAAATTTTTTTTCTTATATTTTACGGGGCACCACGTAATTTGAATATATACCATATGAAAGTCTTTCATTATTTTTTTTTTAATTTTTAAAAGACATTTAGGGGTCGCTACCAAGGTTTGAATTTTTAGTAAAAACAAAATCTGTATTTGTTAGATTCATTTATTTTTAAAGCCAAAGCCAAATAAAAATATTACAAAATTATTGTTGTTGCTATGAACTAAGATAATTATGTACAATGTACATATTTGAATCAATTATTTTTAAGATATAAGAGTTTACTTGTTAGTATCTCGACGCGTCGGTACCATGGTCGGTATAGAAGAGGGGTTAAGGGGAGAAGGGGACAAGAAGCGATTGTCTATTCTATCTATGCGATGTTCATTTGCACGTAAAATGTGATATAAACACTTAAATAAAACATTTATGAAACCATGATTTAAGATCTTCAAAGCTTTTGTAAATATTTTAACAGCTGGTAGCGACCTCTAAATCTAAACCAAAAAAAAAACAAAAAAAGCTAATTTCATATTTAGAGGTATATAATCGAATGAGAAAGTGCCCCGGGGATAATTCAAAAGTCGAAAAATAAGGACCACCCTAATATTTATTATATACACCTTTAAAAGTGTACCGTGTCAATCTTTCATGCATGCAGTGTTTACCGTACTATTATTGTGCACTTAGTTCTAAGTTATTGTTATCTAATTTTTTGTAAGCATTGGTGTAACAATTATTGGTAAACCAAATAAATAAAATAAAAAAAATAAATCCCGACTAACTATTAGGCTTTTAATTGATAGCCCTGCTTATCATGGAGAGCCTCGCAAAACCCACTCTGGTGGGTATGCATTTTCCTGACTAAAAATGAAAAAAAAAATAGGTTTACCTAAACAGGGTACTTGACACCACCATAAATTGACGACTAATGTGCGCTGCCGCACGATTCGTCTCGCCTCGACTCCAAGATTCGGCTCCATGTCAGTTCAATATTATTGTCTGGTGTGATAAGAACATTTCCAATGGTCCTTCGATAGTTACTTTTGTGAAGCCTCTGTAACCTTGTTGGTGTTCAAATAAATAAATAAATATCAAGATTGCTATTATCTGATGCCGACATACTTGTGTAAGGCAAGATAATAAAGTAATTTACATATCTACAAGTAATTATAAATTCAATATAAATATTTTCCTTTTTAAATGGAATGAACTATGTATGTTTTTAATTTGGAGTACTTATAAGTTGATTTATTATTGGAAATAAAATGCTTACTGTTTAACTTTTACTATGATGGTAGAGAATTGATAAAAATATCATGAGATAGGTGATTCTTCATTACTTTCAGACGCATGTTTGCTTACAGATTAGTTGGTTGAAGCTTGATAAAAATTTAGTAAACATTGTCTGCTTGTGCAATCTGTAACCAATATGAAAACCAAATGTAGACCAACTTTAAATTCTGACGATTCTTGCAAAAGGTGAAATATAAAATTCAAAGTAGATGTCTTATGTATTCAAAGATAGTGTGTTAGATCTGAAGAAATATTTACTCTTATGTTACTTTAAAGCTGACACATTGGCCTGGATATGTTTCGTTCGTTCGTTCGTCTCAGCCAAATGACGTCCACTGCTGGACAAAGGCCTCCCCCAAGGATTTCCACAGTGAACGATCCTGCGCTGCCCGCATCTAGATATGTTTACTTAATAGTATTTTGTAGATTATTATAATTTGCATGTGCAGTAGGTACCACGAGACTATCGCCAGGACTCAGCGGGCACCATTAAAGGTTTAAAAAAGACGCCGATTATAATCTGGAGTCTAAACAGAACTATACTCAACATCAAATAAACCGCACCTTCCGCGACGCGAACTTTAACGATTTTCTTCTGACACAATCATGGTGCCCCAATAATATTGGTGTTATTTGAAAGCCCAATAAATATCCTTAAAGAAAAACACATTTAATTTCTTAATAAATGATTAACATATACCATAAATGTGACTTGAAAAAATACCTCACTTTGGGCCCACCTATGGGCTCAATTAGACCAATTTTTATGGTTATAAAACCAAATAATGATCTCACGTGTCCTCTTTAACAGATGGATAGCGATTAATCCCAACTTAACAGTTTTATAGCCATAAAAGTTGGCTCTAGCGTAACTACCTATTTTTTGAAGAAGTGACTCTGGATCCTTGTAAAGACACATTTTTGGGGTAAAAACCTTTCCTTTAATGAAATGAAGGTTAGAACTAGGCTTTCAAATGGTGCCAATATTGGTGGGAAGTGGGGAAGCATACGTTTGAAAATGCTTGTCGCGGGAGGTGCGATTTATTTGATGTCGAGTGTATTTCAAGTTTGCGTAATTACATATAACAGGTTGCAGATGTTTTTCATAGACATCTGTTTTTATACTACGCGGCTACGTTCTCTTCCACTAATAACGAACAATCGTTATTGACTTAGATGTGGCGCATATAGTGGCACTAGAGTTGTGTTTAACCTTGTTCAATAGCTTCGTTCTATTTTGATGCTACAATGACTGCTCCAAGACCCTGTTTTACTCAATGTCATGGCCGAACTAAGGTCAGTTTTCCAGAATTTCACCCCTGATAATTTAGACTGAATATCTAAGAAAGTAAGGGGTATTTTTGTTTGCGGGCGAGCGATAAGCCGGATTTATATTTGTATGACGTGTTGTATCGTGTTGTTATGGTTTCTGACGTGTCGCACACTAAATGTATGAACCGATTCCGTTCCAATGCGTCACCACCACAGCACGTTAGATCAATATGTAGTGTTGCCACAGGAAAATAAGGGCTACCTTTTTCTTTTTTTATTATTTTCTATTGACGTTCATAAGTGCCACTTGTGGTCTAAACTGAATAAATATTTTTGATTTTGATTTTTTTGATTGATATAAATCCAGCTTTAAACTCGACCAGTTACAAGCCTCATGTAAGACAGACAGAAAAACATATTTTAGGTATATTTTAGCATTAAAAATCTAAAGGTAAGAAAAGTGTCAGATTGGTCGACTCGTGATCGAGAGGATGAACGCGGGTTCGATCCTCGGCACCGCTCAACTATTGTGGTGAAACCACTCCTAACCCAAGCATATTATTTATTTAACCTACCACGAGGGGTTAACGGGACTTATTTAAAAAAAAGCTAAATTGTGAATTTTTTCTATTTTTCCAGATCCATCCCAACAGAAGAGGCCAAGGCGTTCGCGGAAAGAAACGGCCTTAGTTTTATTGAGACGTCCGCTCTCGACTCAACCAACGTGGAGCCCGCTTTCCAGAATATTCTCACTGGTAAATAACCTTTTTTAACCTTCCTAGCGTTTCAGAGTAGGTCAGGGCAGATAAACAATCTGGTTGCCTCATTCGCCGATCGCTATCGAGGTAGCGATTCCATTATAGTGGTACTTCACATCTGGATCTGTGTTCATCTAATGCTCGAATAGGAATCTACCTCGGCGTTTCAAACTATAGCATAATATGAAACAATACTGACTTTGATGACCTATCACAAGACTGCTCAAACCCAGGCCCAGAATTTTAAGTGGACCGCGTATGTATAGTTTGAAAAATTAAGACAGCACTTAGTTTTAAGCACTTTTAGTTATAGTAATTTCATGTATGCGTGTTTGTCTTGTTGGTTGTCCTAATAAATAAATAAATAAATAAATAAATAAATAAAAAAAACCGCACCACATTAAAAAACCCCGCCGCGCACAGTACAAACTTTAAGGAGTTAGCTATCAAAAATGTAGGTGGTCCGTCGTTAACGACTGAATCCACCGTTTGGCCCGACTCTTCAAAAGGTTGAGCAGCCTTGACCTATCATAACACATCAAAATAACAAAGGATACTATAAAAAATACCAAAATTAAAGTATTGGAACTGCACAGTATCTAACTAATTACTGTGCTAATGGATATGTTGCTAGGTCGTATTAGTTGTGGCCTATTTTCTTTACATTGGTGTGAACTGGGAATCTTATAGCATCACATTTCGATTATTAATAGATAAATAATATAGGCCAACATCATTCATTCTTAAAAAATCTTACACTGATATCTTGTTGGTGTGGTAACCGACTTATCAATGATCTAACTGATGGACAAGATAAGAAATGACGCGAACAATATTAGTACTGTGTACTTATAAATCTGCTATGACTTTTACAAATCGTAGACATGAAAACCGATGTTATTCTAAATAATTGAATTCCATTCAGTCTTGTTCATCATAAATATTCTATTACTTCCGTGTCCGAATGTAATAGCAGTCAAATCCAATCGAAGCCAATTGTACCGAAGAATTTATTGCTAACTGGGTTGATTGGTTAAAGAATTCCCTATTCATACAATATAATGTAATATCTAGCCTAAAAGTATTTTAAAATAATAATAAATCTATTCTAATACATTTGATTTTATTCAGCTTTAAGTTATATGTCGTTGGTGTATCTTTTTCAATAAATAAATGACAAGCTTTTAAACTGGACTAGTCCTTCTAAACAAGGTCGTAGTTTAATTTATAAATACTTTTAATTTCACAGACTTGATCGTATGTAAAGATTGATCGTATAATTTAAGTTTCTGCGTAATATATGACTGACCTACTACGCATCTTACCAATATTATTAATAAAAATAAACTAGTAGATAACGCTAATGACGTCGCAGTCAATAACCGCTGTATTTTGGGGCGTTAACTTTTGTCTGATGCGATAGTCTATCTTTGACAAGTATTATCCACGCGAGCAGAGCCGAAAGAAAAGTTTAGTATGTAATGCATACCGTTTTTTCATTGTATGTATCTGCTATTAATGAACGGTCCCATATATGGTACGGATAGGTTCGCGGTGGCTTGTTATTTTGAGGCCCACGCTACGCGGACTTTATGTCATTACGTCAGAAGTCAGAAGTTTGATATGTGGTAGTGTTTGCAATTATAGCAAGGTTAAGAAGCGATTTATTTACCTTTTTTTTACAAATAAAAAAAAACTAAACTTTTTTCTCGCGGATATGCGCAGATTATGTCAGTCTTAATTTTATAAAAAAAACATTTCAAAATTATTAACGAACTATTTTCGAAATCAATAATTATTACCAATTAATTACTGAATATCCTAACGTAACATATTTACTTTAATATTTTAGTTATATCACAGAATAATAATAAGTAGGTACTACGTACAGAAGTTTTACTTCGCGAAGGTATTTAAAAAAATGTATGCTCAATGTCATTAACAATATGGTGTAATTTAGCCTGTCTCAAGAGTCAAGCACCATTTTGTTGACAAACGTCAGTGATCGGCACTGCGCCAAAGCTATAGGGCTGACTTCGGTAAAATGATGTTACGTGAGGTGCCAAACTGCGGAAAATGTCGGAGGAAATACATGATTTAGCATGAATTATCATGAATAATATTAACTACTTATTTACCTCTCAGTGTCTTGAGGCAACTTAAAAAAGTACATTCTGTGTTTTTATTATTATTTAGGCAGTTAAATACTGCACAGTATTTAGTACACCATTTTCTTTATTTTCTTCCGTCATACACAAGAATACGCGTGCGTGAGTCAATGTTCGCTCGTATGTGAGGCCTTGTCGAATAGTATCCTGTAGGTGGGCCATCGTGCGTGTTTTGTTTTCGATGTAAACTCGCGGAGATGAACAGGCCTGGTTATATTAGAAGTTTTTAGTGTTCATTTGTTATCATAACAGCTAGCATACGAATTCACAGTTTATAGTTTGAATGTATAAGGAAGTTGGAATACCGTCTTACCTTCCGTAGGTTTAACCCATAGAGCATCGGTTCTATTTTAAGGACAGTGTCCTCAAAACGTGTGGATGTCCGGCCCATACACTGTAATCATTCTTAATGCCCCTTTAAAGTTCAAGGCAGGTCGTTAACTCTCCTAGTATGGCCGGTACTGTAATGTGCTATGTCTTTGATAGGGACAAATTAGAATCTATTTTTAGTTCACTGTTTGATCTATTAAAGAGGATGTTCAATAAATAAGCGTTTACTTTAACGTAAGCATAGGATTAACGTTAGTCACTTGTAGGCCCAGGAAAACAGATCCTTCACTTGTTTCTGACCTTGTTTTAGAGTAGGCGCACACCGTTGATTTTTCGTCGGCCGATAGTTTAGTTGGGCTGTTGGCTGTTGATCAGTATGGGCATGTATGAGAGTGCGCACACTACGCCGATTCGATTTGGCCGATTCTTCATACAAATTAAAATCGGGCACAACTATCGACCAACTAAAAATCAACCGGTGTGCGCCTACTCTTAATGTTATAAATGCAATACAGATTAGCTGATAGTTTTCAAGGTAGCTTCCCTGATCTGTGAAACGAGAGTTCTGCAAATTCACAAGCTATTTCCAGCAATATACTATGTCTGCACTTTTACTAAAATATTATATTTGGCAGTTTTCTATCGACAATTTCTGATCAAGTTATATCCTCAAATCAAATGTGATCGGCTTAGTACGTCATACGTCATCAACCTTTGCCATCAAGTTCAAGGTGGGTTATTAGCTAGCCTGTTTATTATTCAAGTGATGGCCTAACGGTATTCGGACCGTTCGGTTCGGATACATGTGTGTATCGCTGTTCTTTCATTGTTCACTTTGAATAGCTTGTATGGATTCGGTTGACGAAACCGCAATTCGTATTGATTGTTGAATATGACGGTTTCCCATAGTTTAGTATTACTTTGTAGTATGTTCAATGATATAAGCGCATCGTTCGTTATTCATTTCAATTTAATAGGTCGGAGGCGTCCTTATCGTCCTGTGCCAATTAGTTAATTGGGTCAATGTTATATCCTCGTATTTGATTAAAGGCTCTGCAAGTTTTATAAAGATAGAAGTCTTGGGCTTGATCTTGATAATAATCTCACCGAAAGGGTGCAGATGCGATCTATGGTGGAACGAGCTTGCCCAGAAGATGTATGCGCAAAAAGTATAAGTAAATAAAAATAAAATGCCTGTTCATTTGCTTCTAAGAAGGCCATAGTGCGAAACCGCTTGGTCCATAGTAGCACTAGATACGATTTCCGTCATTCGATTTCTACAATTACTTTTCTAAATCCGCATTTTGATGGATTCGGCTCGGTTGCCACCAAAATGGAGAGGAGAGATATTTGAATAATCAATCAGATTTCCGAACCGAAGCTTAGTGGAAAGATAACGTGGAAATAAGGAAATCTGATTGGTTAATCAAACGTATATCCTTTAATCTTCTTCTTGTCGTGTCGACAACAAACCTACACAGTGCCAGTCTAAACTCCCCCACAAGAGTGGCGTTGTCAGTAGCCTTCATTAAATCTTCCTGCGTGTTGTTTGGGCACGCAGGGTCCGACATCATGTGCTTCGTCGACTGGGTAACAGAACCTATCCTTAAATCATAAAAGCTTAGTCCACTCATTGTAATTACCCGAGAACGATGGTATTTCTATCGCAGGCAACTTAGTTCTCAAACCATATTTTGCTGGGGCGGTCACAGTGACGTTTTCACTGCCTTTGGTGACCGTGTCTAACTTGGGGGCCAATTCCTCTAAATGTTCTTTCATAAGAGTCTTCAGTTCTAAATAATCACCTTTAATCTCTGCTTTGGTTGAAACCGGGCCTTATTGTTATATGATTGACTAATTTATTACGTCATAACCTAAACGTAACGTGTTTCGTTCACAGAGATCTACAGGATCGTGTCGCAGAAGCAGATGCGCGACCCGCCCGAGGGCGACGTGATCCGGCCCGACGTGGAGCCCGCCGACCAGCGGCCCTCGCAGGCCGACAGCGTGCGCAAGCAGTGCTGCCAGTAACAGGTGTGCTTCTGGAAGCTTCTGCAGGCTGTGTGTGTGTCTCCTAGTTAGCAGACGCGCGACCGACGTGGTCCGGCCCGACGTGGAGCCCGCCGACCAGCGGCCCTCGCAGGCCGACAGCGTGCGCAAGCAGTGCTGCCAGTAACAGGTGTGCTTCTGGAAGCTTCTGCAGGCTGTGTGTGTGTCTCCTAGTTAGCAGACGCGCGACCGACGTGGTCCGGCCCGACGTGGAGCCCGCCGACCAGCGGCCCTCGCAGGCCGACAGCGTGCGCAAGCAGTGCTGCCAGTAACAGGTGTGCTTCTGGAAGCTTCTGCAGGCTGTGTGTGTGTCTCCTAGTTAGCAGACGCGCGACCGACGTGGTCCGGCCCGACGTGGAGCCCGCCGACCAGCGGCCCTCGCAGGCCGACAGCGTGCGCAAGCAGTGCTGCCAGTAACAGGTGTGCTTCTGGAAGCTTCTGCAGGCTGTGTGTGTGTCTCCTAGTTAGCAGACGCGCGACCGACGTGGTCCGGCCCGACGTGGAGCCCGCCGACCAGCGGCCCTCGCAGGCCGACAGCGTGCGCAAGCAGTGCTGCCAGTAACAGGTGTGCTTCTGGAAGCTTCTGCAGGCTGTGTGTGTGTCTCCTAGTTAGCAGACGCGCGACCGACGTGGTCCGGCCCGACGTGGAGCCCGCCGACCAGCGGCCCTCGCAGGCCGACAAAATCAAAATCAAAAGTATTTATTCAGTTTAGACCACAAGTGGCACTTATGAACGTCAAAATTATTATAGAAAATAATAAAAAAGAAAAGTTAGCCCTTATGGGGCACTTTACATGTCTCCTTATCTTTTGAGCCCTACCAGCGCTTCGAGACAAACATATGGCAAGTGCTGAGAAGAAACGCCGGAACAAACTCAGACAGCGTGCGCAAGCAGTGCTGCCAATAACAAGTGTGCTTCTGGAAGCTTCTGTAGCGACAGTGCACATTGGGCGACAAAACGCGGCGACAGACGCGGCCACAAATAATAATAACTACAAGAAGCCACTATCCTAAACACCTGCCGAATTACTAGGAAATTCTTATCTTACATCTACGACTACTGTCTTACATCCTATCTCGCTTGACTGAGGTCCGCGTAATAGGTTAACTACCCAGACTTTTATTTATAAAAAAATGGAGAAAAAATAAAAACTAGAAAATAATAATAAGTCATTTATTTCAACACACAGTCATAGGTTTAAGGTTGCAGTTAATAATAAAATACAAAATTATAATAATAATAAAATACAAAACGCATGCGCGCGTCATTTCATATTTTATTAGCTTGTCGTTGCGTAGACTGTGGTCTCCTATTTACGCTGTAGACTGCGTACAACGTCACAGCGTATGCCGCGTCACAGTGCTTTCTATAGAAAATGTACTGTTGTGGTCTCCTTCAGACGTTGACGTCGGTAGGACGTTGATAGGAACGTTTAACGCTGATGTCGTACGCCGCGTATAGCGTATACGAGACCATAGCCTTATTCTGACTGGCTGTTAGTTTCAGCCAAATGACGTCCACTGCTGGACAAAGGCCTCCCCCAAGGCTTTCCACAACGACCGGTCCTGTGCTGCCCGCATCTAGGTACTTCCTGCGACCAGATTTCACCAGATTTTCGGTCCACCAAATCACCACTCGAGAAATTTTCGGCTCGAACGGCCATCAGCTCTACGAGCTATGTACTCCGTCCACTGCCACTTGAGCTTAGCAATTCTGCGGGCTTTGTCGGTCACTGGTTTTCCTGCTTCTGACTGACGATTGGTGTTCATATAGTCAAGGTGAACGACCTGACTTTTGCCATGTGAGATAGATAGATCACTCGAATTTATTAGAGGCAAATGGATGATTTGTCTATGCACCACCACCACTTCACTTGAAAGCCTAAAAACCCCGCCTTCTATTTTTCCTCTCCTTCTTACTGACTTATATGCTTCAATAAATATTTTTCTCTTCCACAGAAAGTCCAGTTAATATCGGAGCCGAAGTCAAGAGAAGCATATTGCTGGAAAACTAATCACAATCATTACGAATCATTCCCGAGAAATGGTCTCCAACACGCAACAACCGGCCGCGGCCGGCGCTGGCGGTGGCTAATGTAGATAGCTTGTGTAATTATTGATATTTAGTGTCCGAACGAATTAACTTACTCTATTTAACCGTTGGTGTCATGTAGAAAACTAGATACACAGCGCTCGGTATGATATAACTAAGCTGCCCGGTGTCGTTGCTCGGTTTTCCGCGCTCGCACACCGCAATAAGTATTTGGTTTTTGAATAATGAATTGTGCAATAACTATGAGCCGTGCGGATGCTTCGATTAATTTAGTGATTGTGAATCTAGTTGTTTATGTGAGATCGATGATATTAACGTAAAGTGAACTGTACCACGTTAGTACGAGTCCAAGCTTCGGTTATAGTAAGCACCCGGTATTTTTACATTAATTTTGCGCTCCTAGACGTACACAACACTGTGTAATTTATTCCTGATTTATTTTTATTTAGGGGAAAAACATTTTATTTCGAGTTCGACTTAGTAGATAATTCATTATAAATATCTATTTATTTAGAGAATTTAAAACTTCGCCGGGTACCGTTTCATTTCAGATTCGCGTTCGGATCGAATGGAGCGGCCGGCGAACGAAAGTATATAAAACTGTTAAATAACACAAATCATAGCTTCATAATTATTATTAAACTCATCGTTTTTGTATTACACTAGCCGGTAGTTCGTGATAAGTAACGAGATAGCTTTTTTAAAACGTTGTTTTATTTACGGATATTATGTGCCTTCGGACATGCGAGACATGTACATTTAAGCTTTGTTTCTGCCGCGGCGATGCGTGCCGCCGGCTGGCTTCGGGCGGACACACTTTGTTGTAGACTGCGAGTCTACTGTTCAAATTCTTTATTATTATATAGGCCCTTTTCAGAGCACTTATACTTTTAATATACCTTGTCCTGTCACCACTTCGGGACGACATATCCGTTGGTGCTGAAAAGAAGTGGCGAAAGTGTTACGTTATTCATTCAATAAGCTCACTGGCCTTTGTTGGATACAGAAGAAAAGTATCAATCAATGAAATCTATCGACTCGTGCGCCATCTAGTGTTACGCGTGCGTACTAAAATGTGGGACGCCATCTACATTTTAGCCATCTAAAAGAACTGTAGTTCTGTAGCGAAGTTATTATCAGTTTGGTTTCTGAGTCGATATGTTATGAAGTGTTAGTGGCCCAGGCCTAACCACGTCCGCCCCGGCCGGCCTGCGGCCTAAGGCCAGGCCTTAGCCGAGCCTCCGCTTCACCCTTTGTTATGTTCTAACGAGACTATGAGAGATGCGGTGTTCGTTGTATCTAAGTAATATATTATTGTATTATGGTCATATGCATGGTTATTTTTTTAGTGCCTATCTGTAATTACTTTATTAAAGACAAAGATAATAAAATATAATGTAAATTTCTTTGCGTTTTTATTATTCGACACCCCATTTATGTCTGTACTCTGTATGAATCAGCTTATGAATTTGAATGACTTCCTTCGCCTAAATGATTTGTTTATTTAAGAGGATGTGCCTTTATTTTGTCAATCTCATGCGGTTAAATAAATTCAATTCCCTAACAGCTGTTTTGCTATTTGACCCACCAAAAATCGTGCGTGGCTAGACTGATCTGTTCAGGTCAGAGTAGACCAAAAGTCAAAATGTTCCTTCAAATTTTCTGAATTCAAATCTATTTATTTATAATAACGCCTTTTGGTGTTAACCCTCCGTGTACAAGGTGACTAAAAGTTACGTCCCGTACCACGTGGGGTATGACACACCCCAATATACAAAGTGATAAAATTTTCATTCAACATTTTTTTAGGTGGAATTTAATATTTAATATTGATTATTTACGTATGCTAATTAGGTTTAAGAAATGCTCTGAGCTGAAAATATGTATTATAACATTTTTATCATAAAAAAACAAAAAGACACAATTTCCGTTGTTCTTGTAATTTAGGAATCAGTTTCCTATGTATAATTTTTAATTAGTGCCTTTAATTATGACAACCTTTTTTATTTAACAAAGTACAAGTATGTACTTATAATTTAAAAGTAAATTAAAAACTGGAAGGGTATAAATTTGTTTTGATCATCGGTTTTCAATTTACCACAATTCTGATGAAAGAAAATGAGTATGCTCAATGCATAAAATGGGAGCGTAACAATTTTATTTATTAATAAAATATGTTATTCCATTTCAGTAGCCCATAAATTGTATCACCAAGCACAAATTGTAGCCCATAAGTGTATGTTCACATACATCTTCGTATCTCAGTACTAAACTTCCAGATTAGCACTAAAAGTCATCTCATTTGACTAAAAGTGCTTGAAATTTTTAGATACCGTAAAAATCACGAAAAATAATATTTGTATTCAATTTTATTCAATCGACAAAGCTAAAAATATATAAATTACACCAAAACTGTTAGATTTTTTTTTTTTACTTTTTAACAACGTCCCGTACCAGGTGGGGTGTGTGACACCCACACGCACTTTAAAGGCATCTAACTGAGTTGGTAATCACCGCTGGACTGATTTTGCAACGCTGATCGAAGCAGCAGTGTCATAATTCCAGCTACTGAGAAGTTCAAATTCAGCACTTGCAAATTTTTAAAATTGTGGCTATTTTTAAAGGACTGGGGTGTGTCACACCCCACCTCGTACAGCGAGGGTTAATTCGGATCTAAACACTATTTGTAATTGGGACATAAGTTATCTTTAAACGAAATACTATTTTGCTTTGATTAGATAACATTGATTAACCTTATCTTATCGAAGTCCACGACATGGTACTAATTTAACCAGGGGTCAACTTGATAAAACAATTTCCTTTTAAACTATTTGTCCCTTTCACTCTTACTAGTAACCAAGGTTTAAATTAGTGTGACAAATAGACACAAACAATCGAAATTGATGTCCTCAGTAGATCCTGTATTTTGTGTCATCATGCTGATAAATTAATATCGTTTTGGTTCTGTGTAAATGTAAATCATCGTGACTTGACAAAAACTAATACAGTAGTTTCCCTTTTTTATATGTGACTCAACACATGATATCACCGTATACCTACACAATGACTGGCAGAAATTGCAAAAACGTAATTTTTACGGTTTCTTTTGGTGATTATTGCCATCAGAAGTTTGCTGGCCATACATAAATGCCCTGTTTGAACGATCCTACTGCATCTGGTTCAATAATATTGTCGTGGCATCAACACCGTTCAAGGTCGCCTGCTTTTTGTACAGATAAACACTTATCTGTTTTTAGTCTTACTGTGGAGTTCTGAAGCGGTACACGCGAGTTTGAAAGGTACGTTGAAGTTTTTGCCGGCCGGCTTTTTTTCTCTACCCATTGCATTATAAAGAAGTGAAGGGTCGTTTCATTCGTTTCTAAATCCGCCTCTTCAGTAAACCAAAGTAAAATATCTAGACGCGTCCCTATTTGACCAAAATAAGCTTTGCTTCAAATCTAAAACACAATAAAACCTGCAAAACTGTGCCCTTTACCTAAGAAAATATTGTTTTTAAAAGACTATTTCCTATCCCACAGAGCTATAATGTCGATCGACCTCTACTACACGGCCGGGTCAGCGCCCTGTCGCCTGGTGTTACTGGTGGCTGCCGCATTAAACCTCGAACTCAATCTTAAACCTCTAGACTTAAGGGCCGGAGAACAGCTCACACCAGAATTCTTACAGGTTAGTTAGTACATTACCTTCTACTTCGGAATAAGGGGCGTAAATTACTTTCAGGTAAAGGAGACTTCACCAGATCGTCGGTCTACCTAGTAGGAGGCCTGCCCACGCTACGTCTTACAGTCCGTGACCGCCAATCCGCCAGCCCTACTAGGTGGACCGACGATCTGGTGAAGGTCGCGGGAACTGAAACGAACGAGCGATAGGAGACTGTTAAAAAAATGGTCGTAGATAGCTTTAAAGGAGAACTGCAATGGATCCTAAAATAATGACAGTAGGGTAGGGGTTTTCTCGATGTCCACCAGTGGTGGACAAATAGTGGGGGACATCGGGAATAAACGATCCGCCACTGTGCATGTGATTGTGATGTACTTACTACCCTACCATTTACCAACTGTCAAACCACACATGTAATGAAAATTAATGATTTGATTTGATATGATTTGACATTAAATGCTCGGAGGGCATTTTCTCCTAACTTTTTTTACAGAATTGTCCCCGACTCATAAATGTTGTTACCGTCATGAGACTACTGAACATAGATCTCCCTCAATGATTACCATGTTGATCTATTGGTAGCGGTCTGCGTCCAGCACCTTCCTGCTACCTTTATGATGTCGTCGGTCCACCTTGTTGGGGGACGTCCCATGCTGCGTTTTCCGGTACGCGGCCTCCACTCCAGAACCTTGCTGCCCCATCGGCTGTCAGTTTAGCGTACTATGTGCCCTGCCCATTGCCACATTATGTAATTACTAACCACCATAATATTATGTCCCCAGCTGAACCCACAACATACAGTCCCCACGATCGTAGACGACGGCTTTTCGCTATGGGAATCGCGCGCCATCAGCCGATACCTGGTCAACAAGTACGGAGGGGCAGCCCTGTACCCTGAGGATCCGAAGGCCAGGGCTTTGGTGGACCAGAGACTGGACTTCGACTTGGGTACACTGTACCCCAGATTTGCGACGTACTTTGTAAGTTTTTTTTACAATAGGTAAATGTGTTTTTGCCTTCGCTAAGTTATAGCTCATTTTGAATATTTACTAGCATAGGTGTAATTAGACAACCAATAGTATTTTTCTTCTAAACGGTCTTCTATCTATACTTAATATTGTAAATGCGAAAGTAACTCTGTCTGTCTATCTGTCTCGCTTTCACGCCTAAACCACTGAACCGATTTTGATGAAATTTGGCATAGAGATAGTTTGAATCCCGGGAAAAGACATAGGATAGTTTTTATCCCGGTTTTTGAAACAGGGACGCGCGCGATAAAGTTGTTCTGTGACAGATAAATTTACACGCGGGCGAATAAGCGGGCGGAAAGCTAGTTTATTTATATAACACTTTTATTGCACACAAAAAAAGAACTACGAAAGGCGAACTTAATGTCATACGGCATTCTCTACCAGTCAACATTTCGGCCTAACAGAAAAGAGTAGCCGTCTTAGCAGACAGGGCAAATATGCGCCCTGTCTGTTAAGGCTATGTCGGGGAGCACTGGACTTCTAGGCTGCTACCGCTGATGATAATGATGAAGAATATTACTTAGGCAATTATTTTTTTTCTTTATTGGTAACTATATTTTTTACTAGCTGACCCGGAGAACTCTGTTCCGCCTTAACGGCAATAAATAAGCCATCGCAATTTTTCCTTATTTGCTCACCTTTTAGACCTACCCTGGACTACGACAAACATTTTAAAACCAAAATCAGCTCAGTCGGCCCAGCCGTTCTCGAGTTTTAATCAGACTAACGAACAGCAATTCATTTTTATTTATATAGATAGATTGTACTGTTATGTTACATAAATGGTATATTTTGTGAATTGTCCATAGTATCCCCAAGTCTTCGGCGGTGCTCCTGCTGATGAAGCCTTGTTGAAGAAGCTGGAAGAAGCTCTCAAGTTCTTGGACACCTTCTTCGAAGGTCAGAAGTATGCTGCGGGCTCAGAACTGACCTTGGCTGACCTGTCGCTCGTGGCTACTGTGTCTACTATTGACGCTGCTGGCATATCCATCGAATCCTACCAGAATGTCAACAAGTGAGTGATCAAACTTTGTACTTTTAGCATTGGTGATCTGCGATTTTGCGACTGTCGATGCAGCATCACGATTTCCACTTTATACAGGGTGGAAACGATAAGTGATCTCACTACATTATTTCTAAATTATACAAGATATCAAAAAAACTAGTTACTGATCCTGAAAGTGCTTCATGCGCTCTATCAAACGGTACCAATAATAGGTTACAGAATAAACTGGATCTATTCGATAATTCAATGATTCCGGCTTCGGCGATTACGATAGCCGATGCTAAAAAAAACATACGGGTCGAATTGAGAACCTCCTCCTTTTTTTGAAGTCGGTTGAAAAGTAGGAGCAACTGTTAAGGCATGTATCTGTTACTGTAAAAGCTCGAACTACGGTTAATCTTAAGATTTAAGTGTAAGTCTTAGGATTTACCGATATGAGTTGGTAAATGTAAGTATTTCTGAAAATACGACGATTTTTTCGAGCTTTTACCATTCGAATTCAGTATATGTTAGGTTTTACCTCTGTCAGCTGGTAGATGTTGGTTTTAGGAATAAAACAATGAGTAATTCTTAATTACTTACTTTCATCAACTATTAGACAAAACAGGTACATAGTATTATAAAGGTATCATATGATAGTAATAAAAAGTACAAACTAATACCAACTTATTTGCAATCATTTCTTTTTTTTCTTGTGTTTTGGTGTTCACATTTTTACTGTTTCCTTTTTTTATTCCTTCTGACTCATTACCAACGATTTTGTTTACGTAAAAGTTTACAGAACTTTTAATTAGTAAGATTTTAATCTTAATTCGTCCATGGCATGGACGAAATGTGAAATGGAAAAAATCGGAATTATAATAATAACCCAGCATTGATAGTAGCGCATACCTGTAAATATCATATCTAGCCTATCTAGGACACTGAAATTTTGTATTGCATGCATCCTACTAATCATAGAGTTAACTCTATGCTACTAATATTATAAACGCGAAAGTTTGTGTGGATGTTTGTTACTCTTTCAAGCAAAAACTAATGAACTGATTTTGATGAAACTTTACAGTATTATTGTTTGTAACCCAGAATAACATATAGGCTATAATTTATGGTGACAAATTAAATTTCACGCGGGTGAAGCCGCGGGCAAAAGCTAGTATTTTATATGACATGATCTTACGTTGCTAAAGAAAAAACAAGGCAGTGACATCATTGTTTGTTTAATTGTATTAAAATGAAAAGTGATGCCGTGGTCTTTCTTTTTAGTTCTTAAATTGTTCGTACATTTAAACAATACAAAAAGGCTGCGCTCGTGTAATGCCAGGCCTGGCTCACTCCGCGCGGTACATCCGATAATTACCTACAGCGAAGCGCCCCGCCGGCGGGTATTATATCAGTCGAGTGTCACGCGCGCGCCCGTCAGGACGCTGGCGTGCGTTGTAGTACCTAATTCTATGATCGAAGTATTAATACAAAATGGACATAAAGAGAAAGAAATATTATTGTGCGGCGTTCGGGTGTTTAAATTCGAAAAGAAATCTACTTTTTTCACTTCCCAAAGATGCTGAAAGGTATGTTGGCCATGTAGGTAATCAATAATTCTTAGGATAGTATAGGAATCTAACCTACCATGACTACTGCTCAGAATGCGTTCGTTCGTTTCAGCAAATTAATGACGTCCACTGCTGGACAAAGGCCTCTCCCAAGGTTTTCCATAATGAATGCGTACTTACCTACATACGTATCTCATTACAAATAAGTATATTAATTATTTTTTTACTAGACACTACTAGACAGCAACCCTAACAGCGTAAGAAGAGTTCAGAGGCACGCGATAGAAAGAGACAAAACTTGTAGGTGAATAAAATTGTAGGTACGTAGTGCTGTGCGAGCTGAATTCCACTGTATCGCGTCGTAGCAAGACTCGCATTTATTTAAATCGTCTTGCGGAGTAATCCTTCTGTACCTGTACTATTACTTATTCTGTGGTAATGCGTAGATAAAACCGATTGTTACCTGTCAAAAATGCTTGTTTTGTTTTTCAACATTTACCGTGCCATTAATGTAAATCCTAAGATTTACCAACGAAATGGTGGTAAGAGTTCGAATCGCAAACCTTTTGGGACATTTACCATTAGGAATTGGTAGATCTTAGGTTTTACTGGAATATCTTAGGATTTACTGCAATTCGAGCTTTTACAGTAACATATCAACATTGTGAGGCTACAAACTCGCGGTGCATCAAACGAGCAAACTCGTATGCAGCCTCGCAATGTCGATGTTACACGTGTTTTTTTTCTAGTGGTTTAATATTCAAGCGTTGTTTTGTTCATTCTAAAAACCTCAAAATACAGTAGGTACATCATTAATAGCGACGTTTTACCTGAAAATAAAACGTTTATTAAACATACTTACCTTATTCGAAGCCTTTATAATGAGAGAGTAGTGTCTGTCTTTTCCTGTTTGAGTACTAGTTTTGACGTATAATCTGCCCACGTGACTTCCGCTCCGGTCCCCCACCGCCTAAGCACGCCTCAATTAACGACACTAGCGCCACCAACGGTAGCTCGAAACTAGGTTTCGATATTCTCGCCATTGTGTTTTATGACACCAGGTAGATTTAAAAAGTAGGCTTCGAATAAGGTAAGTATGTTTAATAAACGTTTTATTTTCAGGTAAAACGTCGCTATTAAACAGTACTGTACCGTTATTCGAAGCCTTTATAATGAGAGACGTGTCTATTATCTCCTGGTGGCGCTGTGTAATCGCCAATGTGATCAATTGAAGAATAAGACATTGATCAGTGAGAAATGTTATGAATTAGTTAGAACTTTAGCTTATCTGTCTACTGAGTGGTAATGTACTGTGTGTAGGTACATTATAATATTTTACAGAACGCAACCTGCATCTGCATCTCCGTAAATTCACGTCTAATGCATCGTTTATTAACAACTATGTAATAATGAACTATCGGTTACTTTACGTCATGTAAAAGGCGCAAAAGCTACGTCCACCCTCACTCACAGTATCAGACCGTTGGATGAATTTAATAAGCTTCGGTAGGAGTGAATAATTATTAGGTATGGATAAGAATATTCACTGGTACAGTTAAGGTCGCTTGCCGATAGCGGGCGTTTGATGATCTCCAACATTTCCCACATTTAGGTATCAGCTCGGATTTTAATATTTATAAACCTTTACAGGACCGTAGCCTAGGTGGACGGTGCGTAATGAATAGGTGACAATAGCTAGCCGGCTATGTATAGCTACGATACTTTTGTATTGCCTGAGTATTCCGCGTTATCGCTGTTCGCTAGGGATAGCGAAGTTTGAGTCGGAATTGATAAAATTTATAATAATACAGACTTTCCTAGTACAAACTTAGTAAACTTTGCGGTTTACAAACGTCGGTGATGTGGTAAGACTGTGCGACCATTATCTTTAGGGCTAACAGTGATAACTTGTCAGCTAGATCAGATTATTGACGGTTAGTCAACCAGCTTAATTCAGAGCAATCTTAATGTGTAATTATGTATTATTGTAATTACAATTATAATAATAATGTTATAGGGCTGAACAAGAGTTTGTTTGCATCAACACAAAAACTATCTTTGTGTTGGAGTCCTTTAACCACGAATTCTATTAAATCATAATAACATCATTCTACCACCAATAGTAGCGGAGCATCAATAAGAATGTTGCGAAAGCGGGAAAAGTTATGCAAACGAAGTCGCAAGCACAGCTAGAATTAAATGATAGTTTCGTAGCCGATCTAAACCTTATCAGGTTTCATCAAGGCCCTTAGGGTGGGCATCGGATTTAATTTCGAATGATTTATTTTCATCACCCTGAATGCCGTTGGACGATCGCTCATTTGCACGATGTAATAATATTTATGTAAAAATATTTATGTAATGATGTTTGTGTAACACTAAGTTTTATATCATCGCCAATGTCACTCATGATTCATTGAAGTGTACATACCTAAGTTGCCAGTAGGTAGGTAAGTACTAATTTTTGTGACAATAGTCAGCAGAGACAAATTACTTTATTGACCTAGCGAGTCGGGTAGGTATTAGAATATTTCACGAGGCTGTTGTACTTAAAACAAGTTAACTCGTAAACAGTTGTGTGTGCCACAACATTTTGCTTGTGACTACCTTCGTTACAGTATAATAATTGATGGATTTAAATCACATCAAATACGAATTTTGTAAATTGTACTATGTAGGTAGGCGAAGGACTTTCGGCCCCAAGCAAAGAGCTTAAGAGTGCGGCACATTATCCAAAATTAATTCCAACCATGTTTATGTACTTCTGTGTGACCCTAAGGTCACAGTGATAATTGGAAAAATCAGAGTTAAATTACTTTCTTGGACTGAAGGTTTTGATTTATTCCCTTTAACTCCTCGTAAAAGTCGTTCATATTCATACGACAATTTTTATTGAACCACAGAGGTGCACAAAAGGTCGAATTAACAATATGACATGGTGTCATAAATGACATTAATAATAAATTATATTTATTTACTTAAATTAAGTAGACAAGACGTAGTCATTGACACTATAATAGACTGAAGACTTGTGTGACTTTTGGTATGCAATCTTTTCTCCAACGAATGTAATGGCTTGTATAAATGAGAAAATAACAAATTGTAGTATGTAAACCTACGCGGTTTAATATATATTTAGTAAGTACGGTTTACTAAAGTCACTGTTTTCGTTGTACAGTGAAATTCAATTGCGAAATGCGTTACCATGCAGCGTGCCCAATTTGTTTTAAGCTCAGATTATAAGCTTTATACTTTTGGTTATTGTGGATCATAAGTATTTGGTATTGGGTGCCATGAGCGCCTCAAGTTGGCGGTTAAAATGCTCTTTGCCTCACGCAAATCATGAATTGTAGTGTTATAACATGAGAAGAGCCAATGCTTTAGGATTTGTAACGTTACGTGACTCGATCTGTATGTTTTTGGTAACCGAGACTCGGTTAGGCCATTTTGTATTTATGGAGTTCACCTTTTACTGTTACTAGTTTGTAAGACTGTTATTATTTTGTTTATTTATTTTATATAGGTAAGGACCGACTTCATTGTGTTTATTATCCAGACTTGTGTGCTTTTATTACAATAGGGGCATGGGTTATATCTGACCCCGAAGCAAGGATGGGTCCTGAGTTACCCCAGAATGAAGTCGTCCAATAGGTAAGGGCGCGAATGTCGCGACTCTTTCTGTGCGAATCAATTGCCGTCAGAACATTTGCATGAGTCTGTCGGTGTACTATAGGTATGTATAGCAGACAAATACTTATTTTAGTATTCAGTACTTTGTGGTACCCGCCAAGCGTCTATGAATGTATACCTTATTTAAAAGACTATCAGGTCAATAGTTGTAACTTTACTATGCAGAGGCTGCATAAAGGCTTAAGTTTATTTAATTTCTCCAGGCGTTAACTGTTCGGTACCAAAAATTCAGGACGCATAGCTGCGGCCCCGATTAATTAACATCCTTCAAGATTCTGAAGGTTTAGGGCGATGCCCTTGTATCATCTCGGCAGTAATGAAATAAGCCAAACTGACACGAATCGAGTAATTTTTGCGTAATCTCATGATCTCTGTCTCCACCTTTTACCCATGGCAGGTCTTAAATAGCTTACTTTTGTCATGAAATAAAGCATTTTAATTAGGGTTCCATAAACCTTGAAAATTATGAGGATTTGGGGCGATGCCCTTATGTCCTCCCGGCAACATTACTTTAATTTTGCCGTGCAAAATAGAATTTCAGACCATTTTATAGTTATGCGGATTTAGGGCGAAGCCCTCATGTCTACTCGGCAACTTTACTTATTTTCGTTTGCCGTGGAATAAGGCGTTTGGGTTCTATAACTCTTCAAAAATTATGAGGATTTAGGACGATGCCCTCATGTCTTTGAACCGCAAATACAAACGAGCGAGGTTGCTTGGCTCGAAATGTAATGATTTGAGTCCGATTCTCCTTGGGTAATCTCCTATCCCAGAGGGATGAGGGATAACATGAGAGTTTAGAGCGATGCCCTAAGATCTCTCGACGTAAATAAAAATGAGCGAGGTTGCTCGGCTCGAAATGTAGTGATTTGAGTCCGGTTCTCTTTGGGTAATCTCCTATCCCAGTGGGATGAGGGATAACATGAGGGTTTAGAGCGATGCCCTAAGACCTCTCAACGTACATAAAAATGAGCGAGGTTGCTCGGCTCGAAATGTAATGATTTGAGTCCGATTCTCTTTGGGTAATCTCCTATCCCAGTGAGATGAAGGATAACAAGAGGGTTTGGACCAATGCCTTACTAAGACCTCTCGGCGTAAATAAAAATGAGCGGCGTTGCCTGGCTCAATATGAGACTCCTTGAGTGTTTGAGTTTTCTCCTATCCCGGTGGGATGAGGGAGAAAGGATTCTGGCTCCTGGTTTTTTTTTTTCCTGTTTGCTCCAAGAGAACTTACCCTCGCTACAGGATTATGCTGCTGCGTTTTGGTTACACTGCCATCTAGCTTGCCGAGTAGCCAGTTTGAGTTTTCCACTGTAGGTATTTAGCATAAGGCGAAATCTCAGATCGATCTGCGGAGCAGAGTTGCGATCGTATTGCTGCCGAAAAATTTTCTAGACGCCGCTAGCATCAAATAAACTGCGTATCAGGCTGAATAGACGATGTTCATCCTTCACCGTTTATTACACAGACTCACTGTTTATCTACACAGTAACAGCATAGAGTTTTCCTGAAATCATAGTTTAAGAAAACCACAAAGGTATTATTATACCTACGTACCGTATCCTAATAGGACAAACTGCACACTTCACTCTTGGGTTATAAGCCATGCGTTAGACTTCCATAATGGCGGTAGAATAGGTACGTCGGTACGCTACCCTACCTAGTGGAAGTTTTCATACTTTCCCCGGATGCATATTGATAAAGGTAGTTTACCGTTTATTTATTTTGTTGATTTATAAATCAACACAATCCGTCCGATGGAATTCGTATGTCTGAAATGGTATTGGTAAGTTGGTACTTACAGCTTATTGTAGCAAGCAATCACATCTTGCGACTATCACATTACACCACACCATCCTTTGATTTGACCTCTACGCCAACTCTTGCTCCTCTTCTGCACGTGGACATAATATTTCCTCTTTCCTTTTGAAAATAAAGACATCTAACGGAAAACCCTTAGGAACAAACACAGCTAAAAAGGAGTGTTATACCGTTAGGAATGAACATTGCTAAAAAGGAATATTAGTTTTAAAACACATCTAACGAAAACCGTTAGGCACAAACATTGCTAAAAAGGAATGTTAGTTTTAAAACACATCTAACGGAACACGCCGTCAGGTACGAACATTGCTAAGAAGAAAAGTTAGCTTAAAAACATATCTAACGAAAAACCGTTAGAAACAAACATTGCTAAAAAGTAATGTTACTTTTAAAACACGTCTAACGGAATACCGTTAGGTACAAGTATTACTAGAGATTCTTCTCTAAAGATAATTATTTAAAATTACACTGAGTTAGATTGAATGCAATCTACCCCCGAACGGTAACACCGTTGTAAAAATAAATTACACTGCGAAATAAGTAATCACAGTAATTTTTATAAGTTTTCAGCCAGTACATAATAATTTAGAAGTACTTACATTATGATGGTAATATTTTACCTGAATCACGTCACGACTAGTACCTGTGAGGTGGGTCGCGAACTAGCGGAGCTAATTCTACGACCGTCTCGAACGGGAACTAAAACACCAATGGCGAGAATATCGAAACCTAGTTTCGAGCTACCGTTGGTGGCGCTAGTGTCGTTAATTGAGGCGTGCTTAGGCGGTGGGGGACCGGAGCGGAAGTCACGTGGGCAGATTATACGTCAAAACTAGTACTCAAACAGGAAAAGACAGACACTACTCTCTCATTATAAAGGCTTCGAATAACGGTACAGTACTGTTTAATAAGGATTAGATCATTTGAAATTCCGACGAGTATAGTCACGTATAGCAGAATAGCCCTTCTGACCCACCGCACTACCAAACCACACTACCAGTAGTGTCGTGGGGAATATTTTTTCCCTTCTGCACTACCAAGCCAGTAGTGTCGTGGGTAACATACATCTTCATTCCCATCGACACTACTACCATAACTAAATGTAAAATTTGTAAAATTTTGGATTGTTTTGTAATAAATTATGTTTATATGCAACCCTAACCTCTGTGCAAATTTGCAGTTTGACGGAATTCACTGAAAATAAAATATTAGCTAAAAGGGCTTATATAACTTTGCGTGAAAGAAAGGAGGGTTATGATTTTGACAGGCTATGTATGTATGTATGTATGTTCATCTGTTCCCTCGTAACTTCTAAACTACTTATCAGAATTCGACAAATGACATATCATTAGAAGCGTCTTAATTGTCCGCTGGTTATAGGCTATATGGGGTTTCACAAAATCTAATGTGGCGCCCTCTAGCGGACAAACCATACAGAGTAAAAAAATAAAGTTAAGATAAATATGCCATGTTTGGTATCATTTGAAAGTGCTTTACTAGTACATTTACCGTAACATGTACATAAGCCCTTTTAGGTATAATTAATTTTCAGTAAAATCCGTCAAACTGCAAAATTGCACAGAGGTTAGGGATGCATATAAACATATTTATTACAAAACAATCCAAAATTTTACAAATTTTACATTTAGTTATGATAGTAGTGTCGATGGGAATGAAGATGTAAGGCCCTTAAAAATTACCCACGACACTACTGGCTTGGTAGTGTAGAAGGGAAAAAATATTCCCCACGACACTACTGGTAGTGTGGTTTGGTAGTGCGGTGGGTCAGAAGGGCAGAATAGTCAAAACCACAGTCAAAGCAAATAAGCACCTTCTATGTGAATCTTTAAATACTGAAGAATAGGCGCTTCAGTAGTCAAATCTAGAAACCTTGTGTATTAAGAAATACTGACTACATTAGTTCTAAAACGTTATTTATTTTACAGATGGTTCGAGTTGGTCAAATCCACCGCGCCTAAATACGACGAAGCGAACGGCCAAGGCGTAGAAATGTTTAGAGCCTTCGTGGCACAACTCAAAGCCAAGACGGAGCTGTAATCGTGAGACTTAGTGCATAGTTTTATATTAAGTAGATTGATACATAAGTGGATAATAAAGTGAAATTTTAAGTAAAATGGTATATGATTTTGCATGCGAATGCTCCTTCTCCACGATCACTTATGTAGATTAGTTGTAGATATTTACGTAGATATTATATGAAAATGAAATAGTTTATTCAGTACATAGGCCTTTTCCAGGGCACTTTTACACGCCCCAAATATAGCTTGCCCTACCACCGCTTCGGGATACTCTTTTTTATGACTCCTTCAGGTATATTAACACCTAAACTGCCTAATACCTTGGTTAAGGACAATGAAGTAAGTGGGGCTCTATAGTACTTTGATACAGAACCCCGCAATTTAACTTGTTTTGTTTTAGTAACATTTAAGACGACAATAGACCAACGTTGTCGCCGATGTAGGTAATAGGTATACTAACGCTCGCTGCTAGTTCGATCCAAAAGGTCGAGCCTTTCATAATGCCTCATTATGGCAGATTCATTTAGGTTAATTCAGTTAGATTTATATTATTTTCAGGACTGTTTAAAAAGGTTTAATAACAACAACGAAATGTGTTTTCATATAATTTATTTGTGCCTTACACTTACATCATAACTTAAAAACAGTAGGTACAACTGTACAAATCGAGCAGTGATAGAATTTGGAATGAAAAACACGATGGTGGGTGCACACAAACTGACAACAACATATTTCATTTGATGATTTAAGATTTTGTGACCGCGTGTGTCCACCATAAAGATTATTCAAGAAAGTAGATCCTAGGTCCGTATTACTTCTTCAGCATGTTGTTGACCAGTTCCTTGAACGCGATCAGACCTTTGCCATTGGCCTCTTCGTATCCGGGTGCTGTGCTCTTCACTGTCTCGTACCATCTGTGGAAAATAATACATCGTCAGAACTTGTGTAATATTTCGGAATGAGGGTAAAGTTCTATCGACTAGGTTATATTTTTCCCCAAACGGAATCGCAATAAATCTAATACATAATGTCCTTGCGTGATGCTGGCTGATTTCCGATAAACCTAAACTTTTTGCCCTTCAAAAGACAATCGATCTTGTATTTATGGCTAAGCTCTAGGCATATAAACTCTTATTTTAGAGTTGTGACGGGAGAAATTTAAATTCTTTATAGTATAAAAGGTACCTTAAGGGAGTTAGATAGGTACATGTCTTAAATATAACTTGCCCAAAACAAAAAAATACAACAAGTGGATATTGTGTCAACGTTGTGGACGTCATATGCTTTTTCAGGACACTTGTGCCCGTTTTCACCATCAATCCCTAATTATTAAGTGACAAATAACAGCAATTTTGTTTTCAAAGGGGTAGGTAGCAACTAAACTACAACTCAGTGGGATTTGAATCTCACCTCTTAACATTAGGGTATTTGAGGAAGTTGATGTCGGATGCCTCGAAGCTGGACACTGAGGCGATGAGACTCAGGTCGGCGACTGTCAGGTTGTTGCCGGCAGCGTATTTGTGTCCCTCCAGAAATGTGTCGAACAGCTTGAGGGCATTCTCTACAGCTGTCAACTTCTCCTTGTCTGCTGGGGCGCCTCCGAACACTTGTGGGTACTGGAAGAAATATAGACAGTTTGTAATTCGCTCGTCAACACTGGCACATACCATACATATTGCTTAACCTGCCTCCTGTTCTTACTGCTGTTCCTGTGTAGCCAGGACTTAACTGTCAAAAATTGTACCAGAATCTGTTACTGGAATTACAAGCATATCCTTCAGGATCAGGACCGACTCATTCGAAAAATTTTGAGTGCATCTGTAAAGATTGTACTTGCATTGAAAGCGTTTAAGGGTTGGTTGATAAAATCAAGTAGGTATGATTCTTGGAGTGATAGTTGTAAAATACCATGGTAGAACTTTAGTGACGTCGATCTTTGGCGCTTCCATCACAATTATTTTAAGACATAAAACTATGGAGTTTCGCTCCAACAAGTTTATGGCAATTTCAGCGCTAATAACTCCTGGTTTTGATTGCTACTAAAAATACTTACGAAGTATTCCGAGAACTTCTGGTACAGTGTGCCGATATCGAAGTACAGGCGTTGGTCAACCACCGCGCGCGCCTTCGGGTCCTCAGGGTACAAAGAATTGCCCTTGGCATACTTGTTGACGAGGTAGGTGATGATGGCGCGTGACTCCCAGATTGATAGACCGTCGTCCACTAAGGTGGGCACTGTGTGTTGGGGGTTTAGCTGTGGGCAATGGAAAATAGGTTTTAGAAAGAGAAATCTTGGTTGAGGTCTTTCCCGAACTCAGTTAATCCCGGCAT
This sequence comes from Ostrinia nubilalis, assembly GCF_963855985.1. Taxonomy (NCBI): domain Eukaryota; kingdom Metazoa; phylum Arthropoda; class Insecta; order Lepidoptera; family Crambidae; genus Ostrinia; species Ostrinia nubilalis. Next base: position 1,405,768 of record NC_087099.1, on the reverse strand, counting down.
CTTCAAAACGAGAGTGAAATTGAGTGAATAGGTATTTACTGGACAGGCCAAAGACTAAAGTCAAAGCTTTTATCCTACTAATATTATAAAGGCTAAAGTTTGCATGTCTAGATGTTTGTTACTCTTTCACGCAAAAACTACTGAACGGATTTTGTTGAAACTTTACAGTATTATTGTTAATAACCCAGATTAACAATTTATGACGATATGTGTCAAATACATTTCAATAAATAAATAAGACGTATCTAAAAAGCTTTCGTAAATATTCATGCGGGGGAAGCCGTGAAACGCCATCTATCAACATGATATCTAACGGGGGTAAAACGAGGTCCACGCGTACGAAGTCGCGGGCGGCCGCTAGTTACTGAATAAAAGCTTTGACTTTGACTTACGCCCGTATTCATAAACGTTACTATGAGGTCTCACAGTGCACGTGGACGCACAGGGTGACACACCAACCAATCACAGAGCTCTATTCAACGCTGTGCGTTCGATTTGCTACTTCACGTAAGCAAGCATCGTTTGTGAATACGGGCGTAAGGCTCTTTCCAGGGCGCTTATACACGTCCTAAATACAGGGTGTTAATTAAATGGGTATATGAGCCGACACTAGCCCATGTTAACATGGGCATATAAATAGTATGGTGAAGTCAGAAAATTGATATCTTCATTTAAATTATTTTAATTTTCATACAAATCGGATTTTATAAAATTTATTTTGTTGAAAATTAAAAAGTTAAAAATTTCTGACTTCACCATACCATTTATATGCCCATGATAACATGGGCTAGTGTCGGCTCATATACCCATTTACCTAACACCCTGTATAGCTTGCCCTACCACCACTTGGACAACATTATGGACTGTATGTAATTACCACCTTAGGCTGCATCTCACTTAACATCAGTTGCGATTGCAGTCACATACCTGTCTTTTGTGCATTAAAAAAGCTAATTTCTTTGTGGTTGACGATTCCGGGTGAACCTCGCTTCCACCTTCGGCCTAATCGTGACGTAACGTAATAAAATCGTGATTTAAAAAGTATTGAATGTAGAATAAGAAGTGTTATTTATAGATATAACACTTTGCGTGATATACCACTGCTAGCAAGGCTAGGCGGTTAGAATACCTGTACCGTGTGAAAATAACTTGGAGGAAAACCTGGTAGAGTTTGTGGTTAGTTTATTAAAGAAACCTTGACCGTGAAAATCCCTTTACTATTGTGTTGGTTAAAATATACAATAGAGCCTTCAACGACACGATGACTAGCGTTTTACAAAACTAGATGTTTTATAATATGTTAGGCCTGTATTCAAAACACGTCCAAATACATAAATACTTTAATAATAATTAATACGAAACCTTCAAGGCTGTTAAAATAATTTGATTCTAACAAAGCGTGGCCATAACGGTTTGTTAATTGTAGATAGTTAAGTAAGTATAATAATGGCCCTGAAATCGATCGATACAGAAAGGGCACCCTTTGCTTTCACTGACCTACTAACATTCCTCACCATAACAGGCTTTTTAAAGCCGTAAAACATGATGTTTTGTCTATGGTTAAAGTAAAAATTTAAAGAATCGAATAGAATAGAAGACATCTATAGGTGCACAGGATGAACATGATGGGATTTATTTAGGGCATAATTTGCACGCTTTAAGAGTAAAAAGGCGAATTTAGTGTTATATGGCAATCTTTTCCAGTCAACCTTGTATGCTCTGCTGTATGTATGTAAATACGTCTGGTTAGGTACTTACATGATAAACGTAATATTTTAAGAACAGTTTCCGTATTCTTACGTGTTTTCATTCCATAATTTTACATAACTTTGTATAACTTTTTACTCGATCTCAAAACAAAATGGGAGCGAAGTTAATAATATACACACGCTATGTTTTTAGCGAAATCGAAAATGAGTTTTTTCCGTCTGTTGCCAACGAGTGGAACCGGCCACAATATTACGTAATTACAAGTTATGAACCGGTTCAAGGGAATTTTGGTACCTGCGGACAGACTCATGGTGACTTGACTCTGAACTTTAGAGTCCAAAAGATTATTAAGGCAGATTTTAAGAATTGATATCAATGGCAATCAAATTCAAAGCTAAATGCCGCAATTAACTAAATTAGATGTTAACTGATAGATGTGTACCTATTTCGAAAGAAAGCGCCCAGCTTCCAGTTAAAGAAAGCGCCCTTTAATATCGTGAGATGTTAAAAATTCTACAATAACTGGGTCAATTGAAGTTCAGAAGAACCTTGTTCTGAAGTTTGCAATATCTTTTCTAGTTTTTAGGCTGTCTTCCAGCTAGACCAAGCTGTCTAAGATCCTAGCTTTACAAGTTGCAATTAAACCTTCATCGATCTCATATCACAGACAACGCATAGCTAAAAAGTGGCCAATTTTTCAACTAGGATATTTTGTATTGAACAGCCTTGAACTTGAATTTGTAGTCTTCGTATGAATAATAGTTAATGTGGTATCGCCTTGTGAATACTAATTTTGGAAAGCCATAAAAGAGATTAGTCAACTGCCCAAAAGTGCCCATTTTATAATATTCCTTTTGAGGCTAGAGCGTTTGTTAAAGTTATAGGTATTAGTAGTTAGTTTTAGTTTATAGTTAGGTTTTATTGTTGAATTGATAACAATATTTACTTTTTAAGCCAATAGGTATAATAATATGTAGTTACTACCTAACATGTTTTAAAAATATATTAGAACCTCTACCTACGGTGGGGTACTTGACAACAAACATATTTTATAAACATGTAGGTAAATAAAGATAACTAAACCACAGGAAAAAGCCTTTGAAAACGTAAGTGTTGATGCTATTTGTAGTAGTTTATTTGCGGCACTTTATCATACAGTAAATATTGTTTATTTCCCTCTAAGTATCATTGTTTGTAACTAGGTACGCGAGTTCTATGAAAGCAAATTCACGCAGTAATTCCAATAAAATAGGTGTTTGTCATCATCATCATTTTCAGACAGGACGTCCACTGCTGAATATAGGCCTCAATGATTTTCACTATGGCCGGTTGGTGGCGGCCTGCATCAAGCAGTAATAAGACGATTGGTTAAGAATGACCTTGTAGTGCATGAGAGCATTGTGTCCAGTCCAGCGGTGGGCAACTGTGAACTGATGATTGAAGAGACGTTGGTAAAGTTATTGAGTCTTTAAATAAAAAGTACACATAAGAACTTAATTTACTCTATGTGTACTAGTAGAACGTAACGTAATGAATGTAACGAAAGACTCGTTACGCATCTAGATTGGAGTTTGTGGTCCTATTTATTATTCTGTGGTCCTACTCCATCTCATTATAGCGTGACAAAACCCACTAGTACTTTACAACTTTGCTCCCATAAAGGTTCGTTGCCCTGCGAATTCCAGCTGCAGTATTACCAGGCCTCCGTCACTCGCCTATGCCGGCCGAGATAATTACCTACAGCGCGCGACAACTTCAAGTTGCAAATCAGTCCGGGCCGCCACGCGCCTGTTTGCACACGCGTATCTATACACGCTCGGTCGATCATAGTCGCAATCATGGTTTATTATTTCAATAGCACTGTTATTCTTCTTTAATGAAAAATTGTAATATTTAGGAATAATAATTAACTGTAGTGATTTAAATAATAAAAAAAAACTACACTTTTTAAATAATAAATTATTTTGAAATACTTATGACAAAAAACTATAGCAAAAAAAATATTTTAGCTAATAAAAACATTAACTTTACTTCACCGTGTCTATTTTCCGACACTACACCTTTTAAAACTGTTTGTTTAATTTCGAATTATCGCAACACTGAAGTTTATTAATAGGTACTTTAGAGATGGTACGATTATACAAACTCCACTAGATTAAAGTTTTCTAATCGTAAATACAATAAATGCTTCTTAAAATTAAGTTTTTATTTATTTTACTTTGCTCATACAACCCTGACGCTTGAGCGGTGACGTAAATCAATTCTAAACACAAAAAAAATGCGCTCTTGTGAGCGTAGTAGTAAGGTGCGATTTCGAATGCACCATATGAGTTGGATATTTTGCATTATTATTATTACCGTTTAAATGTCGGCATCTGATCCTACACAAAGGAGTGCAATTTCTGTTGCTACTATTATGTATTCTGTGGTATTACCATCTGTGGTATTACATCACGCACTATTTGGCCTTGGTTTCCCATTCTACAATTTAATACCTAAAAGCAATTGACCAAAGTGCATATTCGTTTATACCCTTATGGGATTTGGATAGGAAACGCTGGCTATTAGCCAAGTTATTTAGACACAAAGGAAATCTCATTGAAATGTGTAAAGCTTCTTAGTTAAATAGGTATATGAGAGTTGTTGGTCATTCTTTTAAATCTAGTGAAAGATTTTAGAGCAGTAGTATTAATACTACAACCACAGCTACTACTTGTACAACTATGTGCATCGACACTCGTTTGCAGTGGCGGCGTAAGGCGTAGGCGACGTGGGCCACAGCCTACGGCCTCGCGGTACAAGGGGCCTCGCGACTCAAAAAAAAATTTGTTTAATATTAATCTAATTTGTATTTTTATGAATAAAAACTTGTCAGTGTTCATTGTTTTTTATTATTACTTTTTTTATAATTCAGTTCGCCACAGAACAAGGCCTCGCGAAATCTGTCTTGCCCACATCAAATTTAGGTCTTGCCCCGCCACTGCTCGTTTGAGTTGTCGAATGAAAAAATATTTTCAGTCAAGTGATTTCTTTAGAATTATAAAGTAGAATATAATCATAAGAATCATACATCTAATACAGTGTGAGTCACGTTAAAGTGTACATATGAAAATAGATGAAACTAGACCTATTTTTATCGACAAAAAAGAGGTAAATTTTTTTTTGAGATTTTTTAAAAAAAATATATATATTTTTTTTACTTCCAATTACTTATTGTAAAGAAAACGTAATAACTTTTAAACTAAGCGGTATATCCTCATAAAATAAAAACAGTAATAATGCTTAATAACAAGCGATACTAAAAAAATACAAAAAATACACAAAAAAGGCCAACAAATAATAATAAATGATAATTTTTGAAAAAAATCTCCTTCTAAATTCGTGTTTTTTTGGTTATTTGATAAATTTCTCCAAAAAAATGCCCCTATAACCGGTGGTTTTTATTACTTTGTATTATTCTCTATCGTATTACCTTCGTAAAACCAAAAATCGCATGTCTCTATCCCTATCACAACGTTTGCAATGAACGTTTCGATATTAGTTAAAACAATTAACTACAAATAGATTTACAAATTGTTGCGCTATTGTTTCATCAGCAATCGTACTTATCACCCATCATCTATGGTTGAGTGAATAGTTCACACAGAGCTGTGTATTCCCGTGATGAGTTAAGTATAGTAGACAGTTCATATTGGAGAATATTCAAAAAAATTGCTTTTTAAAGTATAATATGTATGTTAAATTCAGTATTGTATCAAATATCATTTTTTTTATCCACAACGAGAAAGCTCTTGGCCTGTATCTCACCTGATGGTAAGTGACGATCAGGCCGAAGGTGGAAGCGAGCTTCACCCGGAATCCTCAACCACGGAGGAACTGGCTATCTTACCTCTAACTGTCGGAACACAACAATGTTACTATCTATTTGTTACTTTTGAACCCTTTCTCGTCGGAGTTTGTATAACGTAGGTTCTCTAGCGTAGGGTCAAAGGAGTGTTGATGTTGTCCTAATGGATCAGTTGTTGTATTTGGAAAATGGTCTATCCATATACGCCGTCGAGTTATGTGGACCTTCTCACTAAAAACTGGAGCTACTCACTAAAAACTGCTGCGTTTTCACTATCGCTAAATGGAGGACGTCTTGGAAGTCCGTGGTCTTCTCTCCCTACTCTTTCGTAGGCTGTCGTATTCGGACCTACCTTCAGGTACTCTGGCTTGAGGTGCTCCCCATGGTGGAGGTCCACCAGTTTGAGGTTGAGATTCAGGTTCAGTGCTCTGGCGGTCAGCAGTACCGCGCGGCAAGGAGCCGAGCCGGGCACGTAGTACAGGTCTGGCATGGTGCTGGAAGAAGAGGACCAGTTAGAATTGATTGGAGAAGTTTAATATGCTGGGGACGATCGCAAGTCTTTCGTTTTACTCTGGAATGGTAGGACCCGTTAGAATTGATCGATGTTTGGAGAAGCTATATACTGGAGAAGATCCATTCTTTCTTTTTACTGACAAGTCCGGAGTACATGTCGAAAAAGTAAGGCAAAAGAAATCTTGAAATCATACTGAGCGATAGTGTAGCACTGTTAGACACCCCGCAGACGCCAGACTTTTAGTTGCCTTGGCTTCCAATTTGTATGAGAAATCAGCCGATGCGAAATCGGTGTAGTGTGCGCACTTTCATACATGTTTAAACTGAATAACAACCATACCAATAAATCCGCCAAAAAGTCTGCAGTCTGCGGCGTGGTGTCTTAGGAATCAAGGTATAGGTAAAATGTCAAATCAAGAATGCTAAATATTACGATGGTCTAGCTTATGCTGAGTACCTAAAAGGTATAAAGGTGACTCCTTATTGATTGCCAACAGTAGGTACGTGTTTCATGACAAACATTTACTTAGCTGATAAGAATCGCAAAGACAAACACAGACACCAATGGAAGTCGGTTAAAAACATAATATTTTGCAGTAACTCGTTAGGTAAAATGACTCATTCATGGAACCATTACTCAAAAAACTCATAAGGCCTGCCTGCATGTTTATTCTGAATGGTCTCGCTAGTTGGTCTAATTTAATTGTTATACAGCTATTCTCCATTGTGCTACGGGGCTACAGGCTATTCAAGTCTGCCCTACCTACAGCTTAATTTTGCGAGTTTTCCTCTCCTGAAAATGTGTCACTTTTTTTTTATTGTACTTGTAAAGAATTTGCTGCGTACTTGTTGCTAGTGAATGCCACCAATCGAATTTTCATGACAATCGAATTGCACGGAAGCAATCGATATCCAATCGGTTCCAGTTCACCATTCAACCGATTCGTAGCAAAGGTCACGTAAAAGGCTTTACTTTTATCAACAAAGAAAAATTCGGGGCAAGTTCGTTTGACAAACATTGAGGTGTTATTACTGGTCAAGGTCTCTCCTTATTGATGTATAATAACAAGGTGCCTAAATGAATGACGTGGGAGTGTGGGAGCAAGGCAATTTTAGTAATGGTACCTCGTACATATACGACTGGTGTTACAAAAGGTATAATAAACACTTCATTTGGAATTGGTCACACATATGAACGAGCAACACTAAAGTTAATAGCTAGAAAACACATTTTATTGGACATTATTTTTCACACGGTAATTACCTAATGCTTTTTTATTTATGACACATACAGGCAGCAAAAGTTCAAAATGTGTAACTTTTCGTTAAAAGAGCTTACAGTGTCTTGATTATCAATTGAAACTTTTAACTTGTAAGTTTTACTGCTCAGTTAAAACATTAGCTGCATTGCATGACACACGCGTGGACTCCGTTTTACCCCCTTAGGGGTTGAATTTTACAAAATCCCTTCTTAGGGAGCACCTACGTCCTAAAAGGGGAGGCATGGGGGTTCCATGCAAAATTTGAGACTCCAAGCACTTACTTTAGTTTCTGAGGTTTCGTGATGAGTGAGTCAGTCAATGAGTGACTTCGCTATTATATGTAGATAAACGTAGATTCACACGGAAATATAATTATTGATTCGTGTCGTGTTGTTCTACCTAGGAACAAATACAAAATAACTCCTCATTCTACAAGTGAATTATCTTAGTTGATGATATTCGTAGATCATTATATCACAGAATGTTTATGTCAGGCCCAATCATACATTACAATCAATTAACGAGTGTCTGTTCAAATACCTATTATGTTAACAAGTAGGTACCTACTACTTGAACAATGTGGTATTCATCAATTGAGTTCTGACGTTAATGGTGGAAGTAAAAACCATAAGCTATGTGTAGAAATAGCCAATACACAAGTACCACATAGCTCTACCAATAAACATTGTAGAGATTGTACAGTATGTCCCGAGGTGGGTCACCACGACCAAGGCCGATGTCAATTACCGGTTAGTCATGCAAAAAGCTATGAGAAAAACCGGATAATGACAGGCGAATTCTTTTGTTACTATTAAGCTAACTCTATGCCTACTCCACGTCATCTGAGGGTTAGTTTTAGAACTCTAGTGGTGGCAAACAGATTATAATCTGACCAGTATGTGAAGGGCTTTGCTTTTAAATATGCGCATGCAATCTCAGAATTTGTCATTTATTTTGTTTTTGCGTAAATTGTGATAACTGCCCCCCTAGACAAAACGCACTTTTTGATCGAATCGAAAATCGAATCCGTCAAAACTCCATACAAAAAAGGGGCTTTTCGACCACTTTTCGACTGGTTTGCGATTATAATTTGCACTTTGTCTAGACCTCAGATCATAGAAATGATCTGAGGTCTAGACCCACTGATACTCATGAATGCGCTACACACTTGCGGGGAAAAAGGTTTCATTTATATTTCCAGTGAAAACACACGCAATATACTAATTGATAATGAAATATTAGGTAATCCATTAATCCGTCATATTCCATTAGTGACATTCAGGGAATTATTAAAACGGATTAACCACCACTCCCACGTTTGATTGAATTATTAAAATAACAATTAAGTAGTTATGGTAAGTTGTAAACAAAAAAAAATATTGGAACTGAGTAGGAAATGTAAATTCCAATTTTTTTGTTACCTTTATGAATTTGGAAAAAAACGATTTCCTGGTTCAAGTCTCGATGATTTGGTTACTTAGGCCATACTTAGATGTTCGGTAACTAATCCGGAATCAAACCTGGGACTGTTGCCTCTATCTATCTCTATCCAATCGAGCATTTATTACCTACGTAGGTATAACATGACGTGTATTTATGTACCTACTGTCATACACAAAACAAACGAAAAAGATTACACAAAATTACATTATTGACCTTGGTAAAGCGCGATAAAAACATTTGAAAACACAAGTCTAGCTAATGGTTAAAGAAACGCTGTGGTTATTCGAAGCTAATAATAAGCCAAAACTTCAGTTAAAGTTAATGACAATAATACGGAAGACAACATTAGTGAATTAGCAGGAAAATGTAATCTGATGTCCTGTTGACTTTAGCATTCCTATTTCATTTCATCACAATAATGTGGATATTGAAAGTAATCATCAGTTTTGCTTTTGTTAGCCATGACCATAATATCGTATTAAACATGCCAGCAGTTTCACAAGGGAACGTTTATATTTCCGAATATTCTTCTGTATGTTTCCGCAGACAAATGGGCGTCTAGCCATCTGCCAACAAACAAAAACGCCGGCCGGCCTTTCTGGAAAAACCCATGATCCACTCAACGATTGCATCAATTAAATTACACAATCTTGTGTTCTACACACGCACCTATACCACTTGAAACACAGTAATTAGCAGAATATGTAGTTAACTAAACGAATAATACTTATGTATTCTGTGATAATCTAGGTACTCTTATCTGTTTATTTTTGAAGTTTTCCAGAAAGTGTGAAGCAGTCTTTAGAATAAGAATCCAAAAATAGTTTTGTATTGGGTGTAAGTACTCGTATTTTCGTAGCACATAACGAATTGGGATACATTAAAATATTGTCGATTTAGATTAGGTCCATGAAAGTAACTCAAAATTCGTGCCCGTTTAATTTTTACAATACAAAAACTGTGACTGTAAATGCTAATCCTTTTAACTTATCATGTTTTTTTTTTTCGGAAATTGGTATGTTATTTACCCAATGACGTGTGTTGTGCTCAAAAAACATAGTTTTAGTAATTACTTATGCATTGTGTTGTCTTTGTACCTACGATAAAATTAATTATACTACCAACTCAAAATGGTTTTGCGTGGGGAAAATAATTAAGAGTCAGGGATGTCAATATTTTTGGAAAGTTAACTAGAGCACTTGGAACTCGACAAACACCTTTCACTCGTATTGTTTGGGAGCGAGCCCTGCTAAGTACCCACATTACTACAATACAGAAAAGATGTGATTATTTTTAGACTACTAATACAAAATATTGTTCGTTTGAATAATTTTAAACGAATTGATGAAATGAGCCGCTGTGGTGATTAAAAAAAATATCAAAAGCAATTTTTATAAAAATCAAAGTGAAAGCTCGCCGCTTGTTAAACAATTTTAAAATATCCCGACAATAATTCCAGTTTTTAATTGGGCTTGATGACCAAACCAAACATCCATAAAATATCAAATCACGTGTTTAAATTTAACACTGCCCGTTAAACCGTTATATTTTAAAAATAAAAATCTAAACTCACCTTAGAAAAGGTTTGTTTTTAAAAAGTTATGAAACAGAAGCGCACCGGTCACTGTACACAGAGTAACTGCCGCGCGGTAGTGGAGGGAACGCTTTTATACCCGCAGTGGCGGCGTTATAAACACAGATATGATATTCAGTGTTCTCCAGGTTTTTCCTACTCTTCATGATTCAGGGACTATTCGGGAACGGTCAACTTCCCGTTATTTCTATAGAAATATTATTTCCCCCTAAACTTGGGCGTGGCTATAGGAAATAACGGGATGTTAATATTTATTTGCTATGTGCGTTCCCCCATATCATATGGTAGTTACTGTAGCATGGTGCTTGTTAATCATGACTTGACATTAACAATCATCATGACTAAATTATTTACCCAGTACAAAAATAATCATATTGAATACTTCATTACTTTTACGTGGTTTTAACGGTCCTCCTACTCGAAAATTCTCAAACGATAATGTAACAATGATGAAAGTTAGTTAGGATGTTAAAAAAACGTTTTAATTGATCGTAAAATTACTTAGATCAATACTGTGATAATAACGGTATTAACAGAGAGCAGTTCAAATAAGTAGCTGCATGTAGGAGTAGATTAAAACGCAAGTATGTATTATTATGTTAACTGTTAAAAATAAGCAGTTAAAATAGCTGTAGGGGGAGTAGGTACGATATTGTGATAAACATTTAAAATACTGTCTTTCAAGGTTTCTGACTGGATATCACATATTCATTAGTTGTTTTTGTGCATCATATAGGTAGGTACTTAGGATGACTTTGCAAGTATCTTAGCCCCTCATTTACATTTAATTTACATGAAATGTGTGTTATTCATAAATACGATAGTTTCATGACAAGATAGTTTGGTGAACAATTCTGAAACTTAGAAAATTACCTGAACTCACTAAATCCCAAATTGTGGTGTGCTCACTCGTGCGTGATACAAGCATATTTAGCTTAGTAAGAGGGGCTAACGGGACTTTAAAAAAATATGTCACATAATTATTGAAGTTTCTGGAGCAACCACGGTCACCTAACCTGGCCTCCAGACTCCGTCCTTCCCGTGGTCAATGCCTGCCAGTGTCGGGTGTCGGAGGACGACCGGTCGGCCGTCAGCCGCCCGTGACGGACAAGGAACACCAGCAACAGGCCAGTTCCCTGTAGTGTTCAGGGATGTGTGACCTCCACTTTGTAAACAAAACAGCTTGTTGGTTTAAGTACGAGTATTGTCGAATAAGCAATATAATTTTGAATCCGAGCAACTGCACTCAGGAAGATTTGATGAATGCTGCTGACAACGCCACTCTTGTGGCTGAGTTTTGGGCTGACACTGTGTAGGTTTGCTGTCGACACAAAAAGAAGAATTTAAATGTGAGGCTGATGAAATAACCAACCGGTCTAGAATGCCCGCCATGGTATAGTTACTTTTTTTATTATTATTTATTTAACAACTAAAAGACTGAAAATTTATTGTCCGTGGTGCATAATCTTTTCTTAAAGGTTTTAAACCTTTGTTTGTCACCTGTCATCCGCTTTGCAATGGAGGGAAGTCGAACCTTAATTTCGAACTCCTCCTATGTTCTTCTGATTAATTTCGTTGCGGGTCCAATGACAGTTTAACTTTCCCCCGGGACAAACTTGACCTTCATTGGTTGGGTTTTTGTGGCGGTCAAGCTGTAGATACTGGCTACACAGGAGTTGCAGTGGTGGGAACGAGAGGTGGGAATAGTCCCGTTTACTCTGAGCTTGTTTGAAGGACTGTGGATATCAAGCTACCTACTGAAGGTGCTTTATCCAACTGTAAGTACCTAAGTAGCTAGTAGGTAGTAGCCTATTGTGAAATTTACCTATCGTACCTATTTTGGATCTATACTTAATAAACCTTGTAGTATCGACCAACCTACCGACCTAAATGTAGGCATTCTTATTTTACTTATGTAGGCACTTACTTAACATTATTGTTTAACGATTTGAGGATTGAAGAGCATTACGATATAAACATTGAAGTAGATAATACCTATCTAAAAATGCGTTTACACATTATCTCGCATGGGCATATTTAGGTACCTACCTAAGTATTTAAAAGTTGATGGATTTCCCTATTACTACACACTACAGTAATAGAATGGGCCCTAATCGAATTGATGACGTGTGAATGACGATGACCACAAATGAGGATGAGTGATATGGAATTTCAGATCATTTCTATGATCTGAGTATGGAATCAACGCTGTACTTTTGCGGTTTTTTGGAAGGCTTGACTGTTGAACCCATGACCCGCAACTCTGGCTTAGATGATCAAGAAATTGCTTCGTCATGGTCCAAAAGTTGGGATTGGGAAAGAAAATGACTACTTAGACTGTTTCTGTCAAGTGTTCACTAGAAGAAACCCATTGGTGACAGTGGTGCGACGATTTGCAATTTTAAATTGAATAAATGATTCCTACCTACTTACAAAGCTTCTGGCTTCGTTTGGTTTTGTTGCAATTGAAATCCCGCGAGCAAACATGTTTCAATGAATCATTGCTACATACATTCGAAAAGGAGAATAGAATCAATCATAATAAATGACTGATGCCAAGATGTACGAGTAGAATTATTAAAGGTATAATTTATATCATTTTGACTACGTAGATGCAGTGAAGCGATCACAAATTTATTCGTGCTCAGTAGGCCTCTTAGACTAACACATTTGCGATATGGTGGCTGCCTAAATAATTATGTAATTTTTTTTATTTAAAATTAAAAGCATTTATTAAGAATGTTTTCTATATTAATACCGGCATTTGTATTCATTCAATTAGATAATATAACGTTACTTCGTTATTCAGATTTGTTGTATAATCTCCACTTTCATTGCCTAGCATGAAATTTAAAAGTTTAATCTGTCACAGCTGATGAAATGTCAACTGAATGGTCGTTCAAGTTGGAATCAACTTTCTTCTTTTGCTAAAATAAACATCTGTGATGCTTAATAATGTGATTTTTTTGCAAACGATTTAATTTAGTTTTATTGCTATACGTTTATTGACACACAATGGGCGACAGTAGCGATTCAGAGGAGTTTTACGATGCCGAAGAGTTCACTCCCATTAAGGGTTCAAAGTAAGTAATTAAATGTTTACTTTTACGCCTTATTTCCTTCCTTATCTTCACTAAATTTCTCCTAGGTTATACTCCACTTGTTGGAGGTAGGAATTTAAGTGTAACTCAATTGTTATTGTGAGCTTAGTGGTTTAAAATCGATGAAACAAAAGTTCTTGTAAACATGGTTTTGGAATGTTCGATGCGTGATTTACGTTCGTCCTTGGCGGTCGCGACAGGTAGCCGTAGACAATAACATTCGTCAGCAGCCATGCCAGACAATTAGCGTTCTTTATGGGCTGATTGATTTGCCTACTGAGGCCTTGATGTCATGGTTGCAATGGGAGTACTGGTGTACCTAAACCTGAACATAATATGCATTGCATGTTGTGCCTCTGAATGTTAGTAGTAACAACACACATTAAGAATCAACTTCATTTTATTCTGGAAAAATCACAAACATTAATTGCCTGACCTAATACATTTATTGTAAACAAATGAAAGTCATTTGTGACTCATTTTTTTGATAAACATGACTACAATGTATACTACAATTTTGGCATAATCAATATCCAAATGAAAATAAAAGTTTTGAAACTGACAACGGCGCATACCGACTAAAATATTCTTAATTTTTTATGGTTTTAATTGAATTAATTCTTGTTTACAGAAGAGCATCACTATGCAAGAGTGTGAGTGTGACAGAGTCAGACCTAGCTAATAAAGACAAAACAGATGCCAAAGTGGACAAGGGCTTGGGCACCAAGACTTCTGACTCAGGGCCACAGACTAGTGGCAGTTTGTTGACCACCGAAGTCACACCGCCTGAAGATGACAGAACTACAGTTAAGAGTGTGAGTATTTAAAAAAAAGTAATTATGTTTAATTGTGGCTTATGTTGAAAGGCAATCCAATTCTAGGGATTAATATCTCTTACTACTCGTGGAAACTACTAGATATTATGTTATTTACAGGCTGTTTGTTGATAATGAATAAATAAATGAAATATTTAAGTTAGTTGATTTGTGCAGTAATTAAAAAACAAGTTTGATTCATATAAATTTTAATTTCTAAAAATAATTTTCTTTTCAACTCATTAATCGATAAGTGAAGTATTTATAATTGCAGGAAATGAAAGAAAAAAAAATGTATTTTTGTTCCAATTGTATTCACTTCAGAGTATAATAAATAGATTTAAAAAAAATGTTTTTATAACTCAGCATTGCAACATGATATAATAAAATAAAATGAATAAAAAACACAAGTGAAAGTGAATTTCGTATCATATTTATTTGCTGAACATGCACCACTTGAAGAATGTATAAAATAAATATTATTTTTGATTAGAACTCAATTGAAACTAATTATAAGACAAATTACAGATATTAGTTTGTTAAATTGTAAACAAGATATCCATTAAGTTTAGTAGTTTTATACAATTACAATCTTCAAAAAAGGCTTGTGAGAAGAATATAAGCTGAATTTGCTGTAGCATTATTATTCAACAGCATGGTAAACATATAAAAAATCATGGAGCCAACACATACTTTGCATGTTGTAATTTGTGATAGTCGGGATAGTGATTTGAATACTTTTGGAACTTTCTAACTAATATAATAATTTTGTTATAATAACATGAACACCAGACTGGCATATGGGATATGCTTTATCCTTCTAATGCCTAATGAAATACATAAATAATAATAACTAGGGCACAATAGAAGGGCTTGTATTAGCAGAGGTGTGGCCACTTATTGCCCTATATGCTCCAGTGAGCACACTATTTTCTGCTTCACTGGAAAAATAGAAATGAAGTCAATAAAAAAGTTGATTCAACTGGTTAGATTATTCATGTGCATATTATTATGTTATGTGGCAGTCTGTGTACATAATGCAGGTACATTCAGTAGTCTTACTGTAGTATAAAAATGTTAAAAGACATCCTGCAATATAAGTCTGAGCTATGATTTATTTGTCCATCAAGACCTGAGATATTTTTCGCAAGTTTTAGTGATTGTTGGTTTATCTTGTTAGGCCAGCTTTTTGAGCCAACTCTCTGTACCTTTAACTACTCTGTGCACTTTCTTATAACCGTTATCACCTTATTTCAGTAGGCTTCGTTCAGAAAGGATGCATGTCGTGTGCCGCGCTTGCCTCTCACTAGTCCCATTGCATTCCGCGTTACATAGCGACCCGCGACCGAGTGACCCTACTCTTTGCAACTCTGTTGTAACTTAGCTACCTTTTGTTAGTGTTTACGTTTATTATCAGTAGTCGGTATTGGACAGCTGGACCCCAAGGATCGCTGAAGGCTGCTACAATTTGAGTCTTATTTTAAAGTTCATTTAAGCAAACAATTATGTAATTGCAGTGAAAGTGTTTCTGTTACTGTGATTCGGCGATTGACACAGTTTTGTTTTAATCGAATGTCGGTGTTATTCGGCGAATACACGTATGTATTTGCCGATAAAATATGTACAATGAAGAGTGCTATAGTATTTCAATAAGTGGTTGTGCTACAATGGCGCGTAACTTTTGTGTTTGGATCTATAACATGTGAAGCTCTCGTACACAAGTGTAAAGGATCTGGGACCAATAATTCCAAGGCACAAAATCATTTGGTCAGTTGACTATGAATAGGAGAACTTACTGGTGACTTCGAACTTGGGCATTTCCATACAAACTCTATAACAGAACAGCATTTTACCAGCATCTCAATGTAATATACTCGTACATACTGCTCGAATGCTCGTGTCCGATGGTTATTCAAAACATTTCTTCGCTTCGCTTCGCCTTGGCGAAAACCGGGCCTTAGCTTATAAAAAGTATCTCAATAAACCTCTGCACACATATTATCATCTCCCTTCGACATTGACCTTCACTGGTTGGGTTTATATTGGCGGCCAAGCTGTAGATCCTGGCTACACAGGAGTTGCAGCGGTGGGAACGAGAGGTGGGAATAGTCCCGATGTCATTTCCCCTTTTGATTAGAAGTTTGAACTCCTAGTTCAGTGCAGGTCTCAGCTCAGTTGGAAGTGTCTTATGCCCGTATTCACAAACGATGCTTGCTTAAGTGAAGCAGCAAATCGCACAGCGCTGAATAGAGGTCTGTGATTGGTTCATGATGTGTCACCAATATTTATAACTTTGTACATTTTAAAGCCTGTAAACCTTTGAAAGGCTGACAATAGTGACTTAGTTTCTTGCGCTGCTTCTTCTCAGCACTGGCCCATTTGTTGTCCTGAAACAGTGGTAGGGTTAATACTGGGACGTGTAAAAGTGCTTTTTTTAAGCCTATTTACAGAAATAAATGAGTTTTATGAGTTTTTTATGTGCGTCCACGCGCCCTGTGAAACCTTATAGTATCGTTTGTGAATGGGCGTAAATTTGTTGCGGTCGGCAGGTGGTGCAGGGCCGGCGGCGGTTCCAGGAGCTACGGCGCTGCATGCAGGCGGAGGAGGAGGACGAGGCGCCCGACGCTGCCGATGACCACCACACCTTCACACTGGAGCACCCCTTCAAGTAAGCCAATATTTACTGAAGCTTCAACCACAAACGCTGGCGCGATCAAAGGCCAATGACAGGTCGCGCGACCTGGGCCCTTTTCACAAGTCCCGGTTGCCGGCTAACCGGCGCCGGGTACCCGGTGGTGAAGTGTATGGGCATGGTACGTAGCTTTCACATGTACCGGCGTAATTAATCCGGCAGGCGGTCGCCGGGTGCGTGCCGGATCCACCACTGTGCGTCCGGTCGCCGGGCATCGGTTAGCCGGCGGCCGAACTGACAGTGGTGTATGGAACACGCAACTAGCTGTCAGACGCGCGCGCCGGCTGGTCACAGTCTGCGAGAGTGCACGCGCGTGCGTAGTTCTGTCGCACGCTCGAGTTGCAGTTTCTCATTTTTGTATCCTGACGTTGCAAAGAATTCTTCAAACGGTTATGTAATTCGTCAAAAGTAGTTATAGACATTCTGAAGTACTTGAAAAACCTGTCTTCATGTGCTCGTAGATCTGGGAATAATGTATAGAATGCACCTAATGCTTCTCTTTTCATATTAATTGGATGAACCCATTATTTTCTTGATATTTCTTTCAATTATTTGTTCACGGTCCATCTTTGAAAGTATGAACGAGACTGTACTCTTGTCGGCTCTCTAGCCGATACTGCCGCCTTCAACCGGGGCATGTGAAAAGGGCCTAATTGGCCTTTGATCGCGCCGTGATCGCACCGGCGAAGGCGGTCTGCACGCGTTGGTGTGGTTGAAGCTTAACATGCCTACAAAGACTCTTTCCCATGGCCATGCCTGGCTCACTCCGCGCGGTACATCCGATAATTACCTACAGCGAAGCGCCCCGCCGGCGGGTATTATATCAGTCGAGTGTCACGCGCGCGCCCGTCAGGACGCTGGCGTGCGTTGTAGTACCTAATGAAGAATGTTCACTAATTTTGTTTTTTAGCTTTCTGTATTCTCTGTTAAAAATAAAAAATACACGTGAAAGAATTATTTCGATACGTCAATTAGTTTCCAAGATATTGAATTTTAAAAGTGCGGGCGGCGGCCGGCCCGCCATTTTATGCGCGTGACGTCATATTACAGTGACTGGCTCATATTTGTATGGGTGGAATCTTGCAAGCTGAATTAAGACCCACTTCCAGGCAACCGATTAAGCTGAAATTTCGCAAACACATGTGATTTGGATGACCATGCAATATTATGATGACATGGAGCTGATCTGATGATGGAGCTGGAAGGTGGCCATAGGAACTCTATAATAAAACGACTTAAATCCATCGAGTTTGGGTTCGTTCGTTTTGTATTGACGAGTACTTTAATTCTATAGGTATAGTAATCAGGGTCTAATGATGGAGCTGGAAGGTAATTCGCAATAAAACGACACAATCGCATCAAGTTTGGGTTTGGTTCAATTTTAATTTCTGTGATGGGTCTGGGTGTTAATATGTAAAATAAGTTTGTATTTACAAAAAAAAAAATGTATTTAAGTATGTTTATATCCGTTTTCTAGTGAGCGGATACTGTGAATGTACGTCACGCGGGGTCACGTGACCGTCGGCGGCACTCAATATTTAAGCGAACTTTGAATGCCTATAAAATCATAACTACTGGGTATTTTTGAATGAAATAAAAACTAATGTATTTGTAAATGTAAAAGCCTAACTGTAACATAGGTTTCAAGTGATTTTGCATACCTAGTAACATTCTCAATTCTATAATCGAAGTAGGTATTATTTAAAAATGGACATAAAGAGAAAGAAATATTGTGCGGCGTTCGGGTGTTTAAATTCGAAAATAAATCTACCGGATTTATCTTTTTTTTCGCTTCTCAAAGATGCTGAAAGGTATGTTGGCCATGTAGGTAATCAATAATTCTTAGGATAGTATAGGAACTTAACCTACCATGACTACTGCTCAGAATGCGTTCGTTCGTTTCAGCCAAATAACGTCCACTGCTGGACAAAGGCCTCCCCCAAGGTTTTCCATAATGAATGCGTACTTACCTACATACGTACCTCATTACAAATAAGTAGATTAATTATTTTTTCACTAGACAGCAACCCTAACAGCGTAAGAAGAGTTCAGAGGCACGCGATAGAAAGAGACAAAACTTGTAGGTGAATAAAATTGTAGGTACGTAGTGCTGTGCGAGCTGAATTCCACTGTATCGCGTCGTAGCAAGACTCGCATTTATTTAAATCGTCTTGCGGAGTAATCCTTCTGTACCTGTACTATTACTTATTCTGTGCCATGGCAAACCAGTCATCTAGCATTACTGAATCTCGCAAAAGTAACGAACTAACAAAGTACGAACTTTAATATTTAAACACGTATACTACTAAACGGCAAAAAACGGGATGACTCCGTGAGTTCCAGCCCTAACATAGAACTCCTACCATTTTCTTACAGCTTTGTGGTTTCGTCCATGTAGAATTGTTGATTGAGGTGCGTATGGCAACGTGCTATGGTGGCGATCACCAAAGTTAACCAACTTATTTCGCGGTAGGATTTTGAAAAAATTTTGAAAAAAAATTGTGTTATTTACCAACAACCATCTCCGTGCTTTGGGCGTTCAAAGAATACTGTAAAAATTATTTGAATTTTTATAGGATTGTGGCCCACGACACGATGAGCCTGCAAAGCATGACGTCACTTGGAAGGATAGGAAGAATTCTCAGCGGCGCGTCGGAATCTCATCGTAAGTTTAATTTACTTGCATGCTTCTGATTATAATTTTTGAAAGAATGTAGAAATCGAATTCTAAAAATCTGTGACCAATAACAAGGTACAAAACTTTTGATTATTTCAAACTTATTCACCTACTATTATCCTGTGCTTGTTCACAAGATAAAGGATTCTCAAAGATTTCCAGGAAAAAAAAAACCGTATTACACGACCTAAAAACAACCATGAAAGTTACTACACGACAAACGTAAGATAGTGGGGTTTTTAAATATACATAATTTACACTAAAGCCCGTCCAACGCATCAAGGCGTTGTTTTCGGACGAACGAAATGATTTTAGTTCCTGGGTTCGCCCTTCTTTGGCTTACTCCCTGTAATAAATATACCCACTATTATTTGCAGCAAATATAAGAGACGCGGCGCCTGCTCCTTCGGTGTCGTCGCGCGAGCCGTCCACCTCTGACGACCCTCTCGCATCCGACAACAGAAATCAAAACGGTAGGGTACTTTGATTTTTATTACTTGTAAATACACTAGACTACTGGAGTCTGAACCGCAAAGATAAAGGATCGGTAAGAAAATCTTCTATTATCTTTAAAAGTACATGACCTAGGCTAGCTTTATGAAACAAAACATACTGGTAAAACTACGCATTTTTATTTTATTAAAAATAAACAGCTTGAATTAAAATAGTCTTTATTTCATTATTTCATAAGACACTTTTGAAGATATTGCAGATTTTCTAACTGATCCTTTTTCTTTGCGATCGAATGTACTATCAGTATCCTTAATCCTTATATCTTGTTTCGTCTCGTTAATCGTCATTCAATTTTCAACTTAATAAAGCTTTTGCATGAAAATACTCTTCAATAGTTTGTAATACATATCCTTAAAAATTGCATTGGTTTTAAATCTAGTAATACATTTTTTCACAAAATTTGGCCACCCTGTGTACAGGAAACATAAAATCTACGGAATGTGCGAATGATAACACAACGTATCGTCACGCGTTTCCAAATGACAATATCTGACAGAACAAAACAGTATTTATGTGAGCGTATCAAATTATACATTCAAACGGCGTGCTACTACCAATATGAGGCCTTGAGTGCCCTTTTGTGATTCTGTCAATGTCGCAAACGAGATCATATCTCAGTTTAAACTATTCGCTATGGATTAACAGTCATTTCAATGGTTTAGTTAACTTTTATGTTGATTAGAAATAGACGTATGGATAGTTAGTATACTCGTAGTTGTGTGACTGTGGTGTGGATTCTAGATGAATGTTATGACTTGATAATAAATGTGATTTAGGTAGGTAAATAATAAAAGTTAATTGTTATAATTTGCCAGATAACTTTTATCTAACTTCCCTTAAAGCGCGCGCACGGGTGACTTTTGTCACCGTGACAATAAGTCTCTCTTTTTCTCTTCATAAAAGTGTAAAAGAATAAGATATAGGTCATATAGGTACTTGGACGATGACAAAAAGGTGCAAAGTCATCCGTGCGCGCATAGCCTTACTTAATGTCAATTTTAATCTTCAGTAAAAACTTAAATTGACTAGTAGTCGGCCTATGATTTCTTTTAACTTTTTAGGGCATTGTTTTTGTGTAATAAGGGTTGTGTTTTATTTATACAGTTGCCATTACCTCTGTGAATCTCACTTGGGCCGACTGGGAAGGTAGTATGTATCGAAAGTCAAATTTTGTTTATTTGTACGGCTAGTTCTATCGTCGAAGCTTTTATATGTGAAATGTTGTCGTATTCGTTCATAAAATTCATTTATTCCAGTAATTTGGCTTTTAGTCAGTTTTATACACATCCCAACAAAACATTTGATTACAATTCTGCCACTTCTTCTGGTGATCAATAGCGTGAACCAGTGTGCAGAAGAAGCAGTGAAATACACTATTGTTAAAGCCTGGTCCGTGAGCACGTAGAATTTTGTCCAATGACCCCAAGCTACCCATCCTTATCGCTCGCGCTGCTGTCGCGACTGTGCGACTGGCACCCGCAGTGAGTGTGCGAGCGGGATAGCAACATAATTACGCGCGAGCGATAAGGATGGGTAGCTAGGGGTCATTGGACAAAATTCTACGTGCTCACGGACCAGACTATAGCCACTTTTAAGTTATTTTACAAAAGTAAGTACTGATGTGAACAAGGCAATAATTTAATCACGAATTTTATTATACTCACATTTATCAATTCAAAAATGTCATTGTATTATTTATTATCGTGTGACTAAAATAGTAATTGTCAGGAAAAATCTAGACTCAAAGATATTTATTATTTTCCTTTGCTATTTATTTTCATTTTTACAACTCATTAATTAGGTAGCATTTGGAGCTCAAAAATAGCTTTCAACGTTATAAATTATTTCGATATTTATTTTGATGTGTCATTGTATTAGAGGGATATTTGTGAAACAGTCGATATATCTCATTTAACACTGCTCGCATTACACATTGCTACACGCGTGGTGATGGTTCTACTCTATCGAAGGCTTTGCCAATTAACCTAGAATGGAGTCGGCAACCTTTTAAATTGACGAGATAATTACAAAATATTCCAGTTTTTAAGGACTAATAATAATAATAATAGCCCCGCAGGGCAGCTTTGTGGCGAGCTGTTGGTGAGTAGCGACACCACGGGGCCAGTTGTTAATCCGAGTGCTCCCGAGAGTCGGTCAAGACCCTCGTCTTCGGCTTGCCGAAGTGGAATCCGAGAGGGTCTGCAGGACTTTCACCTCTGGCTTGCCTTAACCGGCCGGCCAGAGTGGAGTCGCTAGAGCTATATGCTCCAGGGGTGGAAGTGTTAAAGGGCATAACGCCGCGAGTAACTTCGGAGAAAGCGCAGCACACCTCTCTACACCCCTGAGCTGGCAGACGCCAATGTTGCCCCTCAGTCCGGTCTATACGACCCATGACGCCAGGGGGGGCCCATTTAGTCGCTGGCTAGTCACCGCCTGCCATTTTTTCAGTCCGAGACTATGAACCAGGCAGGTGTCCCGTAGTCTCCATCCATAGCCCAGTAACCAGTCCATCCATCCTTCATCCATAACCCTAGTCCATTCTCCAATAACTGCAATAGCTCCTGTGCACAGGCTGGGGATGGTCTCTGGCTACATCCCATGATATAGTCAGAGACTAGATCCAGCATGTGCACCACTTTCACTTTTGTCGATTATTTTGCGCTTAAAACGGCCTCTACGTGTTGGATCTGTATCCCCACGCAAGCCTTATAAAGGACCGGGCCACTTTTGACCCGTGAGCTCCAAAGCGTACAAACATAATAATAATAATAATAAATAATTTATTTCAGACTTTCATCCATAGTTTGTTAGTAGGGATTAGTAACAATTTTTCCTTATATTATGTTAGTTGAGTTAGTGCACATTACTTTTAGTTTTTAGTTTTTATTTTATTTGGCCTACAGATAATTGTATCCAATGTGTTTGGATAGGACAGTCAGGACGTGCAATAATTGTCCTCAGAATGCTGTTGTTGCTGACCCTTATGCGGCGTAGCAGTGACGAGGCTTTTTTACGCATAATCGCATGGAACCCGTCTGTCCGTGCGTCCGCGAACATTCCCGAGGCGCTGCAGAACCGCGGCAGCCTCAACAGCATTCTGAAGGCGTTGTTGTACTGCACGCGTAGCGCGCTGTAGGCTCGACGCGTATAACTCACCCACAGACCACTCGAGTAAAAGGACTGACAAAAAGCCTTAAAAAGGGTAATCTTGACCTCCCCCGTACATCGAGCGAACCTGCGTGCAAGCATATTGCTTCTTACCGCCAGCGCCCTACGCTCTCTCTCTATGTCCTCATCATCACTTAAATTTGCAGTGACTATATGCCCAAGATATTTAAATTTTTCAACATTTTTCAGTATCGAACCATTCAGAGTTATTGGCGGCACATAACCTGGCGCACGCTTTCCCGCTTTAAATACTAGGATTTCACTTTTTTTGGCGTTGTACACCAAGCCATGGGCCGCCGCATACGTCTCACAGACTGAAACCAACTTTCTTAACCCACCAACAGAAGGGCTCAGCAGCACCATGTCATCAGCGTAGCTTAGGTTATTTACACACTGTCCGTCTATGTAACAGCCAATATGGATGCCACTGAGCTCCTCAATCAGCTGGTCAATGTAGAGGTTAAAAAGGGTAGGCGAGCTTAACCCACCCTGCCTCACTCCGCATTGAAGGGCATACTCATCTGAGAGTGCACCAGCCCACCTCACCTGGTTTTTTTTATGTTTATACCAAAATCTAAATAATTCAGTACAGTCTGCCGGCATACCAGCTCTCCCCAATTTCTCCCATAGTAGGCCATAGTCTACCAGGTCGAAGGCTTTAGATAAGTCTAGGAAGCACGCATACACCGGCGTTTTCCTCTTTGTATAGTACTTGACAGTGTGCTTAAGGCTGAAAATGGCGCTTTCTGTGGACACACCTGGTTTAAAACCAAATTGCGCATCGTGAAGTTCCACATACTTTGCGAGACAGCCGTTAAGCAAACCGTCAAGTATCTTTGCAGCAGTGGTAGCAAGCGATATGGGCCGGTAATTGCACTTGTCAGATGCGTCCCCCGTCTTATTTTTAACTATAGGTACTACAATTGTACGCCAATTGTACGTACGTACTAAGGAGCCACTGGAATCAGTTGTGAAGATTTTTGATTTCTAAGAGTTTGATATTGAAATAAGGAACTGAAAGCCTACAATTTTACATTCAAAAAGACGCGCAGGTTGTCGACCCCTACTCTAGACTAGTGTTCCGCAAACGTTTTGTGTCCAAAGTGTATCTAGTAAAACAATGTTTTTTGATGGTACACCACACATGAAAAAACAATTTTTGCATGTGTGGTGTTGTGGTGTTATGCTGTACCTTTATTAGTCTTAACCTTACTTACTAAAAAAAAGTTTATAAGATATTTTTTTTCTGAGGCACACCATCTAATGACCACGGTATACCAATATGCCGCGGTACACCCTTTGCGGAACACTGATCTAGATCTACATACTCATCAGTACATCATGCTACACGGCTAAAACCAATCTTATTAAGAGTAGGCGCACACCGTTGATTTTTCGTCGGCCGATAGTTTAGTCGAGCAGTTGATCAGTATGGGCTTGTATGGGAGTGCGCACACTACGCCGATTCGATTTGGCCGATTCTTCACTTCATACAATTTAAAATCGGGCACAACTATCGGCCAACTAAAAATCAACGGTGTGCGCCTACTCTAACTGTGGTATAAGCTAAAATGTTTATTTTGTGGTTGTCTATGTACATGATAACTCTTTCGTTTCCAGTGCTAGCGATGGCAGAGCCCGACGTGATAGCTAGCACGAAGGCGAACAGTTTGAAGCAGAACCGTAGCTCCTCGGCTGCCATTGTGGCAGTGTCGGGCGCCGCACGGCCTGCCAGTGTGGCCGGGCCTGTTGCGCCACCTAGGAAGAAAAAGAGAAGTAAGCTAATCTTCTGTAGTATATATTTATTTTATTTCAAACTTACATGCACATAGAACAGTGTACATAAGGCGGACTTAATATAGATAGATAGTCTTCTGATTCTAACCAGAAGAAGAAAAAAAGAAAGATCGATAAAACAGGGCAGATGGCGCTATCCTTAAATTTTCCTTTCGTTCCGTCCTATCAGATAAGAGACGTATACTGGACCAAGACTTCACCCAAGGCTAGGATTTCCACCATTGGTCTTGCGCTGCCTGCATCCAGGAGATTTAAATTTCACGTGGCATATCACTATCGGCAACTGTCTCAAGCATTACTGCGTTTCTTCTTATTGTTTTTTTATTGGTTGATCCAGTCGGGCTGATTGTATCCTTGCAATAAAAGTGCTCCTCATTTGGCGCCACTAGAGAATAAATTTCTGTTACTTGCTAAGACAGTGGTGCCAACAGATGATTGCTTAAACGATAGTAGGATATCGACTAAAGTCCTGTCACTCGCTATTGGCGCCAACTAGTGAGCCCAAATGCAGTAGACCTCATTCTTAGAAACTAGAGTTAAATTTAATTTTTAGCGTTAAGAGTCGCATCTCATACTAATTTTAACAACAGCATACTAATTTTATTAACAGCGTATTACCACAGAATAATAATAAGTACCTACTACGTACAGAAGTTTTACTTCGCAAAGGTATTTAAAAAAATGTATGCTCAATGTCATTAACAATATGGTGTAATTTAGCCTGTCTCAAGAGTCAAGCACCATTTTGTTGACAAACGTCAGTGATCGGCACTGCGCCGAAGCTATAGGGCTGACTTCGGTAAAATGATGTGACGTGAGGTGCCAAACTGCGGAAAATGGCGGAGGAAATACATGATTTAGCATGAATTATCATGAATAATATTAACTACTTATTTACCTCTCAGTGTCTTGAGGCAACTTAAAAAAGTACATTCTGTGTTTTTATTATTATTTAGGCTGTTAAATACTGCACAGTATTTAGTACACCATTTTCTTTATTTTCTTCCATCATACACAAGAATACGCGTGCGTGAGTCAATGTTCGCTCGTATGTGAGGCCTTGTCGAATAGTATCCTGTAGGTGGGCCATCGTGCGTGTTTTGTTTTCGATGTAAACTCGCGGAGATGAACAGGCCTGGTATTACATACACTTGAAAATTTCACTGTCTGTAGCTCAGTTGGAAGAGCAGTCGCCCGGCAAGCGGAAGGTCGTGGCACAGAATAAGTAATAGTACAGGTACAGAAAGATTACTCCGCAAGACGATTTAAATAAATGCGAGTCTTGCTACGACGCGATACAGTGGAATTCAGCTCGCACAGCACTACGTACCTACAATTTTATTCACCTACAAGTTTTGTCTCTTTCTATCGCGTGCCTCTGAACTCTTCTTACGCTGTTAGGGTTGCTGTCTAGTGAAAAAATAATTAATCTACTTATTTGTAATGAGGTACGTAAATAGGTAAGTATGCATTCATTATGGAAAACCTTGGGAGAGGCCTTTGTCCAGCAGTGGACGTCATTTGGCTGAAACGAACGAACGCATTCTGAGCAGTAGTCATAGTAGGTTAGGTTCCTATACTATCCTAAGAATTATTGATTACCTACATGGCCAACATACCTTTCAGCATCTTTGGGAAGCGAAAAAAAAAGATAAATCCGATAGATTTCTTTTCGAATTTAAACACCCGAACGCCGCACAATATTTCTTTCTCTTTATGTCCATTTTTAAATAATACTTCGATCATAGAATTATAATCATACTACAACGCACGCCAGCGTCCTGACGAGCGCGCGCGTGACACTCGACTGATATAATACCCGCCGGCGGGGCGCTTCGCTGTAGGTAATTATCGGATGTACCGCGCGGAGTGAGCCAGGCCTGGTCGTGGGTTCAATTCTCGCCTTGGGCAGTTCGATTTTTTCAAGTTATTTATAATAAAAAAAAAATGTAGAGTTAAAGCTGATATTATCTTGTTCCAGACAAGCTCCACGGCTCGCAATCCCTATCGACCACAGACGGGGACAACCTCAGCGTGTGTACCACAGACACGGATGACTACCGCTACGTGCCGCGGCGACCTGTGGCGGGCGGCGACAAACCGCAGCTAGAATCGTTACTAGTTGAAGTAAGTGTACTAAAGCTAAAGCTCGGTCCGTGAGCACGTAGAATTTTGTCCAATGACCCCTAGCCACCCATCCTTATCGCTCGCGCGTAATGAGGGCTATCGTTTTTATACTTAACCGTTGGCACCCCTGGCGATTGACAGGACCTTACTCTACAGTGGCGCCATCTTGATGAGTGCAAATGCGATAGTCCTCCTACCACTTTCGCGCTCACCAGTTGGTGCCACTGTCTTCGCTACTAGCAAGTGGCAGGACCTTACTCTACAGTGGCGCTAACTGGTGAGCGCTAAAACGATAGCCCTCATTATATTGCTGTCGCGACTGTGCGACTGGCACCCGCAGTGAGTGTGCGAGCGCGATAGCAACATAATTACGCGCGAGCGATAAGAATGAGTAGCTTGGGGTCATTGGACAAAATTCTACGTGCTCACGGATCAGACTATAGACTACATTGTAGTATTTATAGTGTACTAGCGGCCGCCCGCGACTTCGTACGCGTGGCTCCCGGTTTACCCCTTTAAGGGTTGAATTTTTCAAAATCCCGTCTTATTGAGCACCTACGTTTTATAAGGAACCCCCATGCAAAATTTCAGACTCCTAGCACTTGTAGTTTCTGAGATTTCGTGATGAGTGAGTGAGTCAGTCAATCAGTGACTTTTCGCTTTTATGAATATAGATGATCATCACTTTCCATTCAGGCAAAGAGCTTTCCCTTTGTGGAAAAGTCATTCTATAGGTCGCTAAACAAGAGTAGGCAAATGACACAAGCAAAGATATATGTATTGTATCGGACGGAACTCACCGCTGCTACTATGTGTAGCCAGGATCTACAGATTGACCGTCAATAAAAACCCAACAAGTGAAGGTCAAGTTTGTCCCGGGAGAAAGTTAAATTGTCACTTTTTCTATTATTAAAAAAATATATTTAAAAAAAAACATTGTGTTCTAGTGGTCGTTTCTAGACACAAAATCTCTCAGACAAAATTTTCAAAACTGCTACTACGTAAGTAAGATGAAACCACCAAAAAACTTAAAACCAATGTGAATGAACACTCATTACGCAACTAAAACAATTTAGTACTAAAGCCATTAAGTTAAGGAAACTACCGGCAAATGCATAAGGTCGCTGATAGGTGCAGCCGAGGAAAACTGCGGTCATTACTCATCGGTGAATCAGCCTGCTTAATGATGTTTATTTTAGTCACGTGTTTGTGATACTTTAGTCGTAAACGCTGTGCCATAAGTCGTCTAAATCGATCAGTAACTTTAATTTGTATTAGATATGTTCAAGTATTTAAAATAATTATATTAGATGTGTACAAGTATTTGGAATAAGATGTGTGATAATTATTGTTTTGTGGAATTTATAGTGTGTGATGTGTGAATATTAAAGGATAGTAAATAAATATGCCTGTAAGTATATTTTAATTATATTAATGAACAAACCGCTACTAAAGTAAAAACGTCTTTGTACTCGTAATGCACAACTTAGGCTGAGTTGCACCACCTTACTTTAACTTTGACAAACGTCAAAAATCTGTCAAACTCCATACAAAAAGCACCGGTTATCGTCAAAGTTACCGTTAAAGTTAGGTGGTGCAACTCAGTCTTACTCTATGATAGCGGTTATCACTAAAATTGTGATGCAAATATCTGGCGTTTAATTTATTAGGCTATCAATTAGCATACCTACTTCTCATTTATGCCCTGAACTATAAATTGCTTAGTTCAATGATTTATACGACTGAAAATGAGTGAAAGAAGCAGATTTGCTGCAGATATTGTAGTTGACACACTTAAACGCCTTTTACACCACAAAAACATTTTCCTCTCAACTTTTTGTGTTTATGGGATTTAAAGTTACAGTGTAAACTGTATCGTTTCAGCCAAATGACGTCCACTGCTGGACAAAGGCCTCCCTCAAGGATTTCCATAACGACCGGTCCTGCGTTGCCCGCATATAGGCTCTTCCCGCGACCTTTACCAGATCGTCGGTCCACCTAGGCCTGCCCACGCTACGTCTTCCGGCCCACTGTATAGCGACACATATGAGAATTTTTGGACGTTGTAGAGGGTGGTTGTGAAATGGAGCAACACAGTAGAGCAAATAGAAAACAGCAGACTTTATTCTATAGTCACATTTACTGCGGCCGCCCGTCGCACAGTCGCGACAGCAATATAATTACGCGCGAGCGATAAGGATGGGTAGCTTGGGGTCATTGGACGAAATTCTACGTGCTCGGCGACCGGGATTTAAACAGCTTATCAAGCTTTTCATGACCACTCTCTATCAGGTCCAAAAATGCTCAGTCCTTTAACGAAGTGTTTGCCCTCAGGCGCCGCCGCCGAGCGCGAGTCAGTCCATGGCGCTGCCGAGCCCGGCCAGCACCATCGAGTCGCTCACGCGCGAGTTCCAGGACTCGCTTGAACTCTCGCACACTAAGTACGGTATGTACTATTACATCATCATTATTCCAGCTAAAAGACGTCGCCCTGTACAAAGGACTCCTCGAAAGATATTCATAACGACTGGTCCTACCTACGCTGCCCGCATCCAGGTTCTTCCCGCGAAATTCACCAGATCATAAATGGAGCCTTGGACATTTTCAGATCCGTGGTGACCACTCGAGTACTTTTCCGCCATTAGCTCTACGAGCTATGTGTCTCGCCCACTGCCACTTAAGTTTGGCTATTCCGCGGGCTATATCCTGCAGATCTCCTTATTAAGGATCTTATTTCGGATTCAATTACGTATCATTCGTTTCAACCGAAAGACGTCCACTGCTGGACAAAGGTCTTCCCCAAGGTTTTCCACAAAGACCGGTCCTGCGCCGCACACATCCAGGCACCACCTTCACTAGATCGTCGGTCCACTTAGTGGGAGGCCTGCCCACACTACATCTTCCGGCTCGTGGTCGCCACTTGAGAACTTCACGTATAATATGCTGGATTTTGCTACAAAAATTTGTGATTTGTCTGAAATTCTGTCTGAACAATACAATATATCAATTACACGAATTAATTCCACCAGCCCCCTTCCATCATCGGGGAACCAGACGCAGGTTAGCGTACCATCCCTATTCCCTATATTGTTGACATTCCGCCAGCTCGCACTAAGCGTTTCGATGACTCTTTTATAATGCGAATGGCTAGGGACTGGAATTTGTTGCCTGCTGCTGTCTTTCCCGAAGACTAATCCGGCCCTTTTCAAGGCGAGAGTGAATAGGCATTTGCAGGGCAGATATATACCATCCTAGACTGCATCCCACTTAACATCAGGTGCGATTGTGGTCAAATACCTGCCTTGTTATGCATAATTATAAAAATAAATAAAACCGACTCCAAGAAACCTAAGGCAGGCAAACTTTACATGTTTCATAATCTTGGCACCGACTCCAGAAGTATCACTCATGGTATACCTACATAAATATTAATTCGTCCTAATAAATAAGTAGGTAATTAGTAATTATTTTTCTATTTTTCAGTGTAGGTTTTTTGGAGTCGGTTTTATTTTTTTTTATAAAATTTTACTTATTTCTTGCTTTTTAGTTAACTAATTATTACCTTGATGTTACCACTGAAGGTAGGCAGTACATTGAGACCATATTCTTCATGTCTACTGTAAAATAATATTCCCTACAAAATACAGGTTACCATATAGGAAACCTAAAAAGACCTTAAGAGCCATTTCACAAAAATATTCCGCGCGAATTTAGGTAAAAGCTGTCAACGCAACGTCAAAAGAGTAAAAAGAACGCTGAAATGGACAAAAAAATCTTGAGCCGTGACCGTATTAAGACTTGATTTAAGTTATTCGCTGGGTGCGAAGTACTAGGTGGGGGTAACATAATCGATCGCAGCGCTCATGGTGGTCAAAAGTAGAAATAATGTAAGCTCTGTCATCAGTTGTATCTGTCAATGGCAAAGCGATTCTACTTAATACATTTTAATATCATTAACTAATCGCATGAAAAGGGTCCTACTGGGAACTTAAATAAAAGAGTGGACTGTATTTCGATAGGGCTGGTTTAATAGCCGTTTACAATTTGGAAATAACTAGACTATACAACGTGGTAGTACAAAAATGAGTCACAGTAGTTGTTGTGCACAGATGTTTGCCTTATGATGAGAGCGTGAATTATTGAACTCTGCCCTTGTTTTGTTCTTAATTCTTCTACATCTCGGACTTGTCCAGCCAATACCAACAACTTTCCTTAAAATACGGTTTGTGGTTGGAATTTGATATTGTAAAACTCACAAACCCGGTCTTCAAAACAATACTCATTTCGATCTGAAAACGATATTTAATTTATTACTAGCGATACAGGAACATTTAAATATATTTACTTTTATATAATGAAACCGTTAAAGTAGCTTTTTCTTTTTGTTTTACTGTAAAACTACAATTATAAATGAAGTAAACAAACCCTGACACAATCAAAATTAAACACACTTTTTGGATTTGATTTGAATGACCAAAATGATTTCAAAACCTTTTTTCCATCCAAATCGTGGTATCACAACAATTTATTAGTTGAAAATATTTGTTATTTTTTCATTTCGATATCATTTCACAAATATACGACCTAAATGTCAATGTGACAGAGCACACAAAGTTGTGGACGCTAGTTGGCGCTGTAATCGTGCACAGAGCCAATTAATTTTAAGGTAGAATGAGGTATTCAAACTTGATAAATTAATTTAAAATTTTAATAGAGTTTATTGTCTTTTATATTTCGATTCATAATGAAACACGAATAGGTATAATATGTAAAATATATATTAAGTACAAAATAAAGACAGTCACATAGTGAAAAAAAAAATCTGCCCCCTTACAGCTCCATCATCGGACGCTGGATACGAACTATTCGTCAAGGCGAATCACACAAGCCCAAACTCCATAGGGTTCTATTGTTTTGTTACGGAGGTGGCCATTGCATCTCCTCCAGATCCATTAACAGACAGAGCTAAGAAATAAATAAATAAATATTATTATAAGTAAACAAATAACTAAAATAATTCATCTTACTATCTTACTTCTTACTAGTCTTACTAATATTATAAATACGAAAGTTTGTGTGGATGTCTGGGTGTTTGTTACACTTTCACGCAAAAACTACTGAACAAATTTTGATGAAACTTTACAGTACAGTACAGCAGTACTAGGCAGTCTGTGTTCAACTATCACTCGGGTCGGACGTTCCTATCGCAAGACCTTTGGTTCACTCAGTTCCGATACGACTCTAGTGCTGTGTGTAATCATTTTCGTGAATACACTGAGTTTATTAATTTCTAAGAGTGGATTTCATTTTGACTGAGACCTACGCCATGAACCCTGAACCAGAAGACCCTGTCGCCAGCGACAGCGACGCTCATCCATCCCTGGCGTCGACCAGAATAACAATGTATGTATAGGCTATAATTTATGACGATCTGTGACAAACTAAATTTCAAGCGGGTGAAGCCGCGGGCAATACTACATATTTCATACTAGCTTTTTGCCCGCGACTTCTTCTGCGATGAAGTGGAAAATGGTTCTAATAGAATTAAAATATTCTAAGAAAATTAATTTTGTTAAATGATTATATTTTTGATATAAAATCTACAAATTATTATGTTTAAATATTTGAATACTTACAAAATTATGAGATCTTTCTAAAACAAAATTAAAACACTACACCTGCCGCAGATTTCTTTGTAAACAATGTTTTTTTGTTTTTCCTTCAGGTGCTAAAATCACCAGGCTATTGTGTGCGCATACTCTGGAGTATTCCACATACAACTGGTCGTCGGAGAAGCATAGATTTCCATTAAGTCTACTCCCGCTACCATAATATAGAACTCCGCTAAAACTCGTGAGGGCGCCAACACTTACCTACTTTTGTATCGAAAATTAGTATGAGCAGCTGTGCACGCGGTTGCCCGTTGCAGGCTCTATGCAACCACACTATTTTAAACCGTGGTCCATAAGCATGAGATGGGAAACTGCACTCTCTTGAATTCTCTTGAATTTGATGGTGTTAGGGGAATCCTAGGAATGAATACAGACTTTCCAATGGAATCTCCTCATCAATATTGCGAAATTGCGAGTTGCAATGCAATGTTACGTTTTCACTTGTTATTTTATTGTTATCTGACCTTGATTTTTCAAACACGTGTCAAAATTAAAAAAAAATTAAATCAAAAGTACTAAGGAATATTTCATTGATATCAACTTAGAAACAAGCACAGATTACAGAAACTAAAGGGAAATGTGACATGGGACAAATTGGAACATATTGCTTGTGAAAGCAATGATGACAGTAGCGACGTCATTATGTAAACAGTTTATATTGCTTGCATAGTATTAAAGATTATTCGAACGTTGAATACTGATACCGCAGTGGATAATGAGCACATAATTTGATTTCTTTGTGTGTGTGAATTTCTAATAATACACTGAGTTTCGAACTCAGCGCATTACCTACTTAGCATCTCTCTATATTTCTATGGAACCAAGTTATCTCCAAAATAACATTCCACACCTTTTTAACCTAGTCAGGTAATAATTTTAATAAAATACGAAGCACGTCATCTATCAATAGGATATATGTATATTTTAGAAGTTAATAAATTATGCATAAAATATAAACACTTAATAAGTTTAGTTAAATCGTAGAATTTCTGAAAAACAAGTACTAAAATCGTACTGAAAAAAAAAGTATTACTAATATGTTATCTAATTTATTTATTAAACGTCGAATTTTATCAAAGATTTTGGACTAAAGTTTTTGAAAATATTTTATAGCCTACATAGAAAAAAATTAGGATTCTAAATCGTGAAAGAATTTTTTTTCGGAGCCTATTGCCTCCAAACAAAAAAACAAACAATTAAATATTTCCTCTTTTATTAGTATAGATTTAACAACAAAGCTTCCCTCTCGAAACAAAACGCTTCTTTTTCTTCTTCACGAAACAAAACTCAAAGCGGATAAATAAATAAACAAATCTTTGGACAATTTCACAGCGCCATCTAGTCCAAAAGTAGGCAACCAATATGCTTGTGTTAAGGGTGCTAGCATAATGAATATACTTTTTTATAATTTATTTATTAAATTAAATACCATGGTACCTACATATTATACATAGTTACACCCAGATCCGTCAAAGAAATTAAAATTCATCATTTCAATTTCTGCTCGGCCGGCCGACTCGAAACAGCCTCTCGGCATAGTATCAAATGCATTTGGTCGCCGTACAAATCACCGCTTCACGACACGAACGCACGTAAACGTCACGGCGGGAAAAATGACACAGGTCCTACCTTGACGGGCGCTCGCGCCATACTAATCGATGTCGGCTTGCGTATTGTAATTTATACTGATATTCACATCAATATTTTGACAAAGTGGTTACTAATATTTAAACAATAACTGTAGAAATCAATTCTACAATGAATATTCTTTATTTTGGGATACTTTTATTGCAGTTATTGCTGTGTTTTTAAACCAAAAACCACGATCAAAATGTGACGTTAATCTTCAAATTTGCCAAATTATTTTTAGATTTTACTCAATAATGGTAATGAAATTCAAGAATCTATTTCATTAATGGACTACAAGAATATATGTCCGATGATTACTATATATTTTTAAGCTTATTATATGAGCATAAATAATAGATACAGGACTTTGAAAATGAGTCTGCGGCAATTTTTCCGTAAAATGGTTGTGGGAGATGGGGCACTGTGAATTAAGCAAAAGAGTTTTAGTAAATCCGTTTCATTAATGGTCAACACCAAGGATTGACCTATCTTTCGCAGTTATTAAATAATCTCTGGGTGTTGCTTAAGATAGTAATTCATGCTTCCAAAATCTTAGAAATTCGCACGAAAATGTAAAATGGCTCTTAAACCGTCAGCCCACCTTAAAAACATGAAAGAATACAACTGTTGGTCTATTTGTAACTATAATATTTAAAGAATTATCCTCCAACTCCTAAGCATTAAGGAGTTGTACCTACCATGACCAGTTCATCATGATGAGATGATGAATTCTGATGTAAACACTTGAATAACTTTAGAAACTATACTTATCTATTTAAAAGAATTATCTTCCAACTCCTAAGCATTAAGGAGTTTTACCTTCTATCATCAGCTCATCAATATGAAATGATGATTTCCAGGAGCAAATACTTATTGAAGTATTTGCTCCTGGAAATCATCAGGAACTTAAGAAAAAGTTTGAAAAACGATATACGTGCCTATAAAATTTGAGGGTTGCCCTCGATTTCCCTAGGATCCCATCATCAGATCCTAACTTGGTGACAATGGGACCACCTCAGAAGTATACCCTATCGAACAAAAAAAGAATTTTGAAAATCGGTCCACAATTGACGGAGTAATCGGTGAACATACATAGAAAAAAAAAAATACATACAGTCGAACATATAACCTCCTCCTTTTTTGAAGTCGGTTAAAAAAATATCTTCTCGCTTTCAGCCAGCGACAGATCTTCAACAAGTATACACGAGTCGCGCTCAAGTGAGCGCGCGAGCGAGTCCTCCCGAAGTAGCACAAACGCCTCGGGCAGACATAAAACGAACGCGCCCGACTCTACTTTGGATATCAAGGAGGCTGTTAAAGGTAGTCGAGATAAATAAACTTGTTTTATGTATTTCTCATGTGTGTTGTGTGCGAATACTTGTAATGCATTTTTCACGTCATAAAAGATTGTGCTATTTATTGTTTTGCCAGCGACGTCCTAAACCCAAAACCCAAAAGGTAGGGCCCAAAAGATAAGGAGACATGTAAAGTGCCCCATAAGGGCTACCTTTTCTTTTTTATTATTTACATTTTGACGTTCATATTAAGTGCCACTTGTGGTCTAAACTGAATAAATATTTTTGATTTTGAACGTTGCCCTAAATCAATCTGCACAGTCAATTACACTCCACTGCGGGATGTATCGCTACTTCCGAGGAGATTTCGATCCAAGCGAAATCGAAATAGAAAGTTTGAAGTTCAGGAGATGAGGCATCGACGATTGTACATTGCAAATCTAAACGTTACACACTCCCTCGTTCGTCACTGATCAACATAACCAGTGATTCACATATCAGTGTTTAAGATAAAGTTAAGTTTAAGGACTTCTAGCTTCAATTCACGGATTGCTTACATTTTAATAATGTTGTGGTTATCGTTTGTGTGGGAGGAGTTAGCTAGAGACCTTTGGTTTAATTTTTATTATAGTTTTTTTTAATACTGTATCTCATGTTGATAGCCCAATAAATAAATAAATAAACAGATGTTTAAAGTACTATTTTATAGCAGGCGAAAGTGCGAGCGCAGGGCTGTCCCGCGGTGGTGCGCGGACGCATAGTGAGGGCCGCGCCTCCAACGCCTCTGGGCATGCCAGTTTGGGACACTCTACCAGGTATGCATCAGCACTGTGGATTTGGATATTTATCAAAAGTAGCTTCTTTTAATCTTAATTTTGCTGTAAATTGTCTTTCGATAATTATAATTGAGTCGTATCAACTTTCATTGTATCTGACACTAAGAGTAGGCGCACACCGTTGATTTTTCGTCGGCCGATAGTTTAGTCGGGCAGTTGATCAGTATGGGCATGATTGGGAGTGCGCACACTACGCCGATTCGATTTGGCCGATTCTTCATACAATTTAAAATCGGGCACAACTATCGGCCAACTAAAAATCAACGGTGTGCGCCTACTCTAAGACAAAAATGGGCCACCGACTTGCCACTGGTGGTTGATGACAAGCTGTTGATGATTTACAAAATGACCTGTTTTGTATGAAATTGGAAACTCGTGGTGTCCTTTCGCGAATTAGAGTCCGTTGTAAATGCTACCCCGGTGACCAAGGATGCATCGGTGGCACATTTTCCGCGACATGTCGCCGGTGGCTATGATCGGTAACCAGATGGGTACGCGGATCTTAAAAGCGTGTATCAGCATTGCGATTGCTCTAACTAAAGGCTGATTGCGAGTTTGTTCGTTAGATGCACCGCAATTATGCAGCCTTGCGAGCAGCTTTGCAATGTCGATACACGCCCTAAAATCCCGAACCACTAGAATATGTAAATAGCTGTGTCCACACCGGACGCATGGGCTCGCGAGCCAAACTTTTCATTCTGTTCACTCAAGTCGCTCGACGCTCTTGAGTGAGCTTGGCTCGCGAGCGCATTCGCCCGGTATGGACACAACTTATGGCTGGTTTTAGGCTTGATTTCCTCCTACGCTCACGTCGGTCGCGTACATCGGTCGAGCGTACGAATAAACACAATGTTCTATGAAGCACCGCACTGCAACGCCGTCGTCAGCGGCAGATGATTACATAGCCTAAGGCTTGATTTCCTTTTAGGCTGACATCGGTGACCGACGTCAGCGGCGCGAACGATTACACACTAGTTCTATGTAATCATCTGCCGCTGATGACGGCGTTGCAGTGCGGTGCTTCATAGAACATTGTGTTTATTCGTACGCTCGACCGACGTCAGCGTAGGAGGAAATCAAGCCTTAGAGTCACGCTAACGCACGCTGACCGTCAGCGCTGACAGCCGAAATGTATGAAGCGTCGGCGCCGAGCGATCAGCGTCACTCAGGAACGTTCCCTTCAATTACACATATTGATCTGTCAGCGCCGACGATCAGCGAGCGGTCAGCGCGATTCTAAAACCCGCCTAACATGTTCGTGTATGTAGGTATATATTATATTTTATGTATGTAGGTATATATTATATTTTATATAATTATGTATATATTAATATATTTTGTGTATTATTCGTATGTATTATTTTGGTTTAAATTTTATGCCTTTTGTTTTCGTTTATTTCTTTAGTGTTGACACCGCCTTCCCCTTCATATTTTTTTATGTAACTGTCACCATAGGTTGTCTGGAAGAGATCGCATAGCGATAAGACCGCCTAGTTGTACCTTGTGTGTTCCTTTTCTTTCTGTTCTCATCTTTGGTGTGCAATAAAGTGTATTTATTATTTATTTATTTATTTGAACACCAACAAGGTTACATTGAGGCTTCACAAAAGTAACTATAAAAAAAATGACACTTGTTAAATGCAAACTTAATTATAGGTGAAAACATCATGCGTTAGAGATTAAAGCAACAGCAATTAGGGATTAAAAACTAAAAATACTTATTTAATATGGTGTAAAGAAGTGTTATTATTTATAATGTTCTCTTATCTTGCAAGAAGAAGCAACTCGGAGTCGCTGACGGCCGCTCGCAGACGCTCGGCCGGCGACGAGCAGCAACTAGGGCTGGCGCTACGCACGCGGACCACCTCGGGACAGCGCCTCACCGACATCGAGATCCTCGAGCAGGTCACCGTGCTCAACCTCGACACTGGTAACGGGACTATTCCCACCTCTCGTTCCCACCACTGCAACTCCTGTGTAGCCAGGATCTACAGCTTGACCGCCAATAAAAACCCAACCAGTGAAGATTAAGTTTGTCCTGGGGGAAAGGTAAACTGTGAAGTTAATCAAAACAGCATAGGAGGAGCTCGAAGTTAAGGTTCGACTTCTCTCCATTGCAAAGCGGATGACAGGTGATAAACAAAGTTTTAGTAACCTTTAAGTAAAGATATACACCACGGACAATAAACATCAATTAAGGGGACACGACCGTATTACGAGGAACATTACTCTGAATCGTGATTCAAAATGATGACCACGACCACTCTGACAAGAGTGTACCGACTGAGAAGAAGAACCCACACTGGTAAGGAATTATTCCACTTTGTTGACCCATATCAGGGTGACAGATGCGAAAACCTGGGTGAATTAATTACTAGGTGAACAAAGGCGACCGCTTTAGTCGAATCAATTCACCTGGATGATACCATCTGGGTGAAATGGTTCCGAGGTGAAATGAAGACACTAGAAATTCCACTTTCTTCACTCAGGTGATATCACCCAGGTGAACAAAGTAGAATTATCCCTGGTAAGTGATTGCACATTTTTTTTTCAGACAATGAGACTGTTACTATTTCAGCAGTCGCTCAACCTTAGTGTTGACAATCGTCCCGTTTATTTACAAAGTCAGTGGAAAAAACGCCACATAGGAAGAATACTTTAACTACTGAATCCGAATATTGCGACAAATCCCAGATCTTATTTCCTACCACTGAATCTCTTGTACAGCCAGGATCTTTTGGCTTCCAATGAAGTCCTACTCAGCCTATACATTGAAACCTAACCTTTAAGGCAGTACACTTAAGGATCAAATCTTTTTGCACAGGCGAGCGAGTGCCCCTGAGCG
The DNA here is from genome assembly GCF_963855985.1 of Ostrinia nubilalis. Taxonomy (NCBI): domain Eukaryota; kingdom Metazoa; phylum Arthropoda; class Insecta; order Lepidoptera; family Crambidae; genus Ostrinia; species Ostrinia nubilalis. Next base: position 1,366,232 of record NC_087099.1, on the reverse strand, counting down.
TGGCTGAGCACAAGATGCCGCAGTGCATCAACCCTTTAAGCCTTCACATTGAAACCTAATCCTTCAGGCAGTATAAATAAGAATTAAATCATGTTGCACAGACATACGAGTCCTACTCAGCCTATACATTGAAACGTGAACTTTAGTACAGTACACTTAAGAGTCAAATCTTCATGCATGGGCGAGCGAGTCCCCCTAAGCGTGGCGGAGCACAAGCTGCCGCAGTGCATCAACCCTCTAAGCCTGCACATTGAAACCTAAACTTTCAGCTATAATCCGGTCCCTGAGCACGTGGAATTTTGTCCAATGACCCCAAGCTACCCATCCTTATCGCTCGCGCGTAATTATATTGCTGTTGCGCTCGCACACTCACTGCTGCTGCCCGTCACACAGTCGCGACAGCAATATAATTACACGTGAGCGATAAGGATGGGTAGCTTGGGGTCATTGGACAAAATTCTACGTGCTCTGCGACCAGACTTTAGTATATTTACGACTCATAATTGGTTGCACAGGCGAGCGAGTGCCCCTGAGCGTGGCGGAGCACAAGCTGCCGCAGTGCATCAACCCTCTAAGCCTTCACATTGAAACCTAATCCTTCAGGCAGTATACATAAGAATCAAATCTTGCACAGGCAAGCGAGTCCTGCTCAGCTTGCACATTGAAACCTAAACTTTCAGCTAGTATATTTACGACTCATAATTTTCTGCACAGGTGAGCGAGTCCCACTGAGCGTGGCTGAACACAAGCTACCGCAGTGCATCAACCCGCTGAGCCTGCACATCATGCGCCTCACCTCCGAATACATCGCAAGGCCCAGCGACGACAACACACGGTAACAGTACATAGCATAATACATTCTATTGACAGGCAGAAAGAAAGACAACGGAGAGTCGGAGACTAATGCCAGTTTTCACCTTCAATCACAAATTTTAAGTGACCCCTATGTGAACAAAATTCCTGTTATGTGTTGCCATGTCACTTACAAATTAGGGACTAAAGGTGAAAACGGGCATAAATAAGGCAACAATAGCCCAACGGTGTCAGCGTCGGACTGACTGAATCCAGATCCGAAGAACCCTGGCTTAAACCTTGTCGCCGCTGGACTATTGTTGTGGTGAACTCACAAACTTATCATAAGGGGTATACGAGAGTCGAGAATATTAGTAATAACTTTATCCCACATCAGTTTTGGTCAATTACAGAAAGATAATTATCGCTCACGTATCAGCCTCTTCTAAAACCCGTGATATAAACTAGCCTATGTTTTCCCTGGGTGTCAAAATATGTCTATATAATATATTCCATCTTTTAATCAGTTCAATGGGTGAAGCGTGAAAAAGTGACAGAAAAAGTCCTATGGATGAATTTGTGCATTGGTATTGAACATCCACCATTTCCTTATTTTTTAAAAATACTAGAAAGTAGACAGCAGCAGAAGTATACATATCTTACATGGGGTCATAAACATTGCAGCCCAGACGAAACAGTGAAGCAGAAAAGCTTCTGGCGTTGGAACTTGGCATCTACATACATGTTGTGGCGCCAGACTCCGTCCGTCGACCGCGCCGTCTCTCTCCTCAGTGTGGCCACTAGGTTTTAATCAATTTTAACTAACTGTTGCCCATTTTCACCATCAATCAATCCCTAATTTAGTGACCTCTATGATAACAAAATGTCTGTTATGTGTCACCATAGGGGTCACTTAAAAATTAGGGATTGATGGTGAAAACGGGCATGTGTGTCGCGTCTTTAGGGGCTTATTATGACCAATATTTTTGTGTACGGAGGATTATTTCGTTGTGAAGTTTAATCAGATTGTTGTGATTGTCGGGTCGCTAAAACTACTCTAAAGCATATTTTACTGTATTTTTTTCATATTCAAAGAGTGAATACAAACTAATTTATTGTTAATGGAATCTGGAAACATTTTGTTTACCGTGTGTTATGCTTTTGTGTTTAGCGGGTAAATGGAAATAATGGTCGCTTGCGCAAATGTCTGGTATAGGTGTTGTGATTTAATTGGAAAATTCCATTATTGATAAATCTTTTTTTAAATTGGGAAAAGAAATATACAAAGTCTGGCACACAAAAACTTTCTTTGATTCTTACCCTCCAAGTAAAAGGTAAAGCTGCTAACATGGTTACTCACGTGTTTTCGAATATAGTATCCCATACAACCTCTTTTTAGAAGTTTTTTTACAGCGAATCTCAATTGACTGGACCATAAATATGATTGCATTATATTAAAGTATTTTGTCTTCTAGAGAGACGGACGAGGAGTCAGAATCGGTGGCAACGGGCGGCGGCGACGACGCGTTAGAAAGAAAGCCGCCCGCCGAACGGGCAGCCGCTCTCAAACGCAAGACCGACAAGTGAGTACCGACTAATCTCAAATTGAACAAAATCTTTCATTGCCATTGGCTCTTAAGCTTAGGGTAGTAAGGTTCAAACCCGACTACCCACTACCCTCGAGCAGGATTTTGCTTATCACATTTTAATTGCTCTTCATCCAGGGTATTAAGGTACAAAATGATGTCTATTTGACCGACTTATGTTTACTTTTTTAACGATAAGGGCCCAATGATCCCACGTCCCATTTTGGCAGCCTAACGATTTTTCACCACGATGTCGTTTAGGCAACTGAACAAAAACAAACGGGTAGACACGATCATGTCGCCAAAACAAGTGAAGGGGGTTAATTTTAAATATTTAATTTTAGGGGGCGTGGCCACATTAAAGATTGTCAGAAGTCGCAAAGCTTGAGTCGCCATTTTCGGAAAGTCGACTAAAGCCCGGTCGACAAGCACGAAGAATTTCGTCCAATGACCCCAAGATATTTATTCTTATCGCTCTATCGGCGGCCGCAGTGAGTGTGCGAGCGCGACAGCAACATAATTATGCGCGAGCGATAAGGATGGATAGCTTGAGGTCATTGGACGAAATTCTACGTGCTCGGTGACCCGACCGGACTATAGATTGTCAGTAATTTTCATAAACAGGTAGGTACCTATTTAACTAAGATGTGATTCATATTAGTTTTCTCGTTATTTAGGAGCCCAATGAGAGCTTTAGTAAAAAGTCACTCCCAAGACAACATAAATAAGAAAATTACGAACGACGTGAACTTCAGGTGAAACGAGATTGCAACTAACAAATTAGAATTGGCTTCATGGATTGTTTTATCAAGTGTGTTTTTGCAATATGAATTTTAAATAATCGGAAGTACTTTTAAAAGTGAAATGTTTTATTATACTACTAACGATGAGTTTGATTTGATTAGAACGAGTGTCATAGTTAACATAAAATATGAAAATCAATTAAAAATATCCTAAATTAAAAAATGATTTACAAGATATAAAATGAAAGATAGCCGAAATGTTTTGATTTGTGTCCACATTCGCACACTTAACCCGTTTTATGCAATGACTTGAGTATGAATCTAGATTTAAGCCTGCGATTGGTTGCTTGACATTGAATCTAGTTCTGAGTTTCTTTTAATTTGATGCAAATAAAGGTGTTTTATTTAGTTTTTTTTCTTTTCTTTCATGTCTAAGACAGCCTTCAGCTTGGTTTCTTTTAGCAATTTTCTAATCCATGCAAAGCTTTTTTTCACTCTATAAAACGTGAAGGTTAACTAAATCCTTTCACCAAAAATAAAAATAATAGTTTTTATTTCATTTACTGACGTCAAAAGACAGCTACAACAAAATGGCCGCCACAATAAATCTTTTCCATCACGCGCAGGTTAAAACGTTTCTTCGGGAGCACAGTAAAAAAAACGGTCGACGCGGCCAAGTCGCTAGCGCAAGAAGTGTCCCACGCGAGGCACAAAGAAGACGTGGCCGATATAGCGGATGACGTCAGAGGCGAACACAATATCAAGTTGAAGGCCTCCAACTCGCACAAGGGGCCGTATGACTTCGACGGCTGCGTCAGACATGTACAGGTTAGTGAAATTAGTTTTTATTTGATTTTTTCTTTCCTCTAATTGCGTGTTTCGGGTACATTGAATAGAATAGAATAGAATATTTTTTTGGGTGTGTAATGTATGATATAACTACATATCATATAATACTTAGAGGATATAACATCAAATTACATAAAATCGTTTGTTATAATAATTATTTACTATAATAAACGAATAATATAATTTTAAAACGAATAATTTTAAGACAAATAACTATTAACTGATATAAAATGGTTTGATATAATGAATATTTTTCTATAAAACTTACAATGTATACTATTTAAAACAAATAACATTCAAATCATATAAAAATAAAATGTCGAACAATCAAATGAGATAAAATTCTTTTCCTATAAAACTTAAATCATATAACAATAATAATCCCAACTAGTCCCAACTAATATTATAAATGCGAAAGTAACTCTGTCTGTCTGTCTGTCTGTTACGCTTTCCCGCTTAAACCTCGCAACCGATTTTGATGAAATTTGGCATAGAGATAGTTTGAGTCCCGGGAAAGAACATAGGATAGTTTTTATCCCGGTTTTTGAAACAGGGACGCGCGCGATAAAGTTTTTCTGTGACAGACAAAATTCCACGCGGGCGAAGCCGCGGGCGGAAAGCTAGTTTTATATAAAGTTCATTTGTTATAATAAGCATTGCATGCAGCAAGCAAGCAAGCGAGCAAGCAAGCAAGCTAGCAAGCAAGCAGGCAAGCAAGAAGGCAAGCAAGCTAGCAAGCAGGCAAGCAAGCAGGCAAGCAAGCAAGCAAGCAAGCAAGCAGGCAAGCAAGCAAGCAAGCAGGCAAGCAAGCAAGCAAGGAGGCATGCAGCATGCAAATTTGACTAAAAACTTGAGACTTCTGTCACGGCTCCGGCACTGCGGGGCTCTGGCGGTCCCTCGCGTGCTAATCGTCGCAGATGGCTTTCGCTCGACACCGCGTCTTCGGCTTGCTGGCCGGCTTCGCCGGCCAGCCTCATCCGCGGCGCCTCGCTTCCAGCCACCTGCTCCTCAGCCCGCGGGCCGCCTCGCCCCTCCGTGCCTACGCGCTTCTAAATTACACTCTAGGGGTAGGGCAGACAAGACTACGTGGAGTCGGTTTTACGGCGATTCGTTTTTGTCACTAAAGTCATTTATAAGTCAAGCTAAAGAAGAACATACTTAAAGTTACATCTATCAGAAATTATATCAATTAAAGAGTATAACAAATAATATTTATTACAAGTAATGGTTATGTGAAATAATATTTATATTAAACAAAATTACATCAAATGAGTCTTAGATTAAGTAAGGTTTATATCAAATGTCTTTATGCGTTGTGATTGGTATCTGAAATGATATTATTAGAAATGATTTATTATATGAAGTAAACATTATATGTTAAAAAATTATATCAAGTGTTATTATAACATACGTTTATTATACAATATGAACGTTATTGAAATGAATTTATATCATGTAAACTTATATAAACTGTCACGCACCCTATTTTTTTATTTGAAAGAAAGACATTGCCTGTCCGGGCGGGTGTAGCGGTGGTTCTAAGGCACCGCTCATGTGCCCAGGATTATGATGTTAGAACTGGAAACTAACTCCCTAGTGAGCGTAGTTTCTTATAATTAATACACTAAGGCCCAGAACACACGGTGAAACGCAATTGCAATTAAACAGCAACTTCTAGTTACTTTTGAGTTGCATCTAAGTTTCTGCCATAGATTCCGTTGAGAGACCACACATGACGCGACCATTTCAAACCGGTTTCAAACTGGTCGCGTCATGTGTGGTCTCTCAACTTTTGCAATTGCGTTTCACCGTGTGTTCTGGGCTTAATGTCCGTTTTCACCATCAATCCCAAATTTTTAAGTGACCCATAATACATAACAGGAATTTTGTTTTCATAGGGGTCACCTAACTGTAACTGTGATGTAAATGTACGAGATCTGCCCAGTAACCGTGCGATTATCACTGTCTGAACCAGGCCTCAATCTGTTATATTCACAGAACTATTCCCACTTCTCATTCCCACCGCAACTCCTGTGCAGCCAGGATGTACAGCTTGACCGTCAATAAAAACCTGTTATCGGTTTAAGAAGATAACCTGATTAAGAAATCTGTTATTTTTACGGAACTATTCCCACGTCTCGTTCCCATCGCTGCAACTCTTGTGTGGCCAGGATCTACAGCTTGTTATCGTTGTGTGCAGGAGATGGGATCAGCGCATTCTGGTGCGGTCTGGTGCTGCAAGTTCAGCGTGTGCGGGCGGCTGCTGGCTACGGCTGGTCAAGACCGCCTGCTACGCGTGTGGGTCACGCGCGACGCGCACCACATGTTCCAGGTATGATCAATAACAGTGGCCTAATTCACGTATCAAAACTTCAACGACATGCAAGCGAATTGATCGCCGGTCACTTCGTATTCACGTTTAAATCGCCCGATTTTGTTTCGACTTCATTTTTATGCTTATTCGATCGAGTCTCCGCGATATTCACCTATATTACGTACTTTGAAGTTTGCTTAATCGGATGCCAGTGATTAAACATCAAAAATGACAAATCTCTGAGTTACTATCCTATCGAGTAGTTGTTCTATCGAAATGACACGTGAATTAGGGACCAATATAGTCCAAATCTTACATTCGTCTCTGAAAAACGTTGGGTTGTGTTACACCGAAGACATTTGTCTCTGTTATATTAGAGATAGTCGTGTTGTTTACTGCCATATTTGTTTTCATCAGTTCACGCCAGTGTCAAGTAAGGTTTGTCAATCGCTGGAAGCGCCAAATGGTGAGCGTTGAAGCAGTAGCAGCTTTCGCATTTACACTCACTATGTTGGGTCTACCGTTGAGTCGAGTGAGCATACTAGTGGCACCAACTAGTGAGTAAAAAATATACAGTAGCCTGCAATATGTAACCATTTAAACAAGTAATTTGTCGACAAGAAAATAAAAAGTATTCCAAATCCCGACCATGTGAACTGAATTTAAATCTCTTTCATTTCCATCACCCAGGACATGCGCACGAAATACAACGCGGAGCAGAAGTCATCTCCCACGCCGTCGCAGGAATCATTAGCGTCGCTGGCGCCGCCGCCGCGCGCCGACGCGCCCGGGCCCGCCGCGCCCTTCTGCCCGCTGCCATTCTGTGTCTACTCGGGGCACACGTCGGACTTACTGGATGTATCCTGGTCCAAGGTAGGCTTACTGGTACACCGGCTCATGTATCTCGCATCCAAAGTCCTCTCAGACGCCGTCGCAGGAATCACTAGCGCCGTGCCCTTCTGCCCGCTGCCTTTCTGTGTCTACTCGGGACACACGTCTGACTTACTGGATGTGTCCTGGTCCAAGGTAGGCATCACATCAACAGACCCTAAAAAGCTGTAGAAATCGGCGTCGCTGGCGCCTGCCTACGCCGCGCGCCCCAGCGCCCGGCCCCAATTAGTTCCAAAATAGCCTTAGAGCGCTTTCACTAGGTAACTCTGCAGCTGCGCTACATATTATGTATTGATACGAGTCGCGCTACTGCAGCGCGACTTAGAAGCGCTACAGTGAAAGCGCTCTTATGCAGTGTCCTGAAAGTGACAAGTGCGACTCAGCAAGGGTGACAAGCGTGATTTCGCGATCATACGTTGAAATTCCAGACCACAATGCGCAAGTAATTGTGTATCGCACAGATCTGTGCTTAATGCATACAAGATGTTATCCTTGCTTGGAGCTACTTATGTGTCATATGCGATTATCATCGTACCACGTCGCGCCGCAGAACGTAGCGTCGCGCTCGTCCTTGATACAACACAGCGTTGGTGTTCACTACATGTTACTATTTATATTAGATCGTGCCATCCACGAAGACTTTAAGATTTTACTAAAGAGTATCTCACCCACTGCTTTTTATTTTTAGAACTACTTCATCCTGTCGAGTTCCATGGACAAGACGGTGCGCTTATGGCACATCTCGCGCGGAGAGTGCCTGTGCTGCTTCCAGCACATCGACTTCGTGACCGCCATCGTGTTCCACCCGAGGGACGACCGATACTTCCTGTCTGGTAGCCTGGATGGCAAGCTGAGGCTGTGGAACATTCCTGACAAGAAGGTGAGGGTTGGGCAAAAACGACTAGTAGGATGCGCACGATAAAATCTTATCGTCTAAAACCGATAAAATGGCTTGATAAAATTTTATCGTGGTGCGTCCTAGCCAAGCTGGACTTGTTTCAGAACTTGATTGACAGACACTGTGATAAGGAGTAAACAGGAAAATCAATGAAGATAAATACTGGAATATCCTTTGTGCGATTGTCAGCATGTATTGATTTTAATCTTGCGTTGAAGACATGAACTTCACCACTATGAATTAAGAAGTTGATAAAAACATCACGTAAATGAATACCCTCTAAATACAGGTGAAACCTCAATAGATAATGTTGTGGTTTTCGTATAAAATTTTATTAATTTAATTCATGTTTGCTCTCATAATGATTGATTTGTGACAATTACCCGTTGTGACCTTTTATTGACCTGAAATTCTCCCATCTACCCTCAGGTTGCAGTCTGGAACGAAGTCGACGGCAAAACGAAGCTGATAACCGCCGCGAACTTCTGCCAAAACGGCAAATTCGCAGTCGTCGGCACCTACGACGGCCGCTGCATATTCTACACTACGGACCAACTAAAATACCACACGCAAATCGACGTGCGGTCCACGCGAGGAAAAAACTCGACCGGTCGCAAGATTAGCGGCATCGAACCAATGCCCAACGATGATAAAATCCTCGTCACATCCAACGACAGTAGAATACGACTATACGATCTAAGAGACTTAAATCTCTCGTGCAAATACAAAGGCTACGTCAACATTTCGAGCCAAATCAAAGCATCGTTCTCCCACGATGGCAAATACATAGTGAGCGGTTCGGAGAACCAGTGTATTTACATTTGGAAGACGTATCATGATTATTCAAAGTTTACGTCGGTGAGAAGGGATAGGAACGACTTCTGGGAGGGTATAAAGGCGCACAATGCAGTGGTGACATGTGCTGTGTTCGCGCCAAACCCTGATTATATGATACGTATGATAACGGAGCGGGAGGAAGAGGCGAAACTCGCGAATAAGGAGGCGGAGGAGAAAGATGAAGTGGTAAGTCTTTGGCTTGTTGAGAAAATAATTAGGCCAGTAGAATTATTAAACATGAAAATTAATCAAATCGGAAACAATTCCTACAAACGGTTTTATGGTTTTAATAGCTTCATTTGTTGCCCATTAAGACTATCCTAGGTTTTAGTTAAAAAACGGGTCTATTTCCATATTGTCTCTGATACCCATTTCAGTTCATAACTTGACAAACCTGCGATCGAGAATAGGCTAGTATACTAAAAATATTGGACAAGTATATTTTTATTTGTCAAACAAACAAGTATGTTTTACAAGGTGTTTTTGGATAAGTCAACTGACAGACTAAACTATTTATTTTTGCCCAGAAAATATCCCTATTTATCCCTATTACATAGACACTGCGTGCCCCAGTTGATTTATGTAATGTTGATGATAATTTATATTTTTTCAGAAGGCAGTGGAAGGCGGCATGGTGGCGTCTTCGCAAACAGGTCACGTGCTTGTGAGCGCGGACTTCAACGGTTGTATCAAGGTTTTTGTTCACAAAGCAAAGCCCAAACACAGCTCTTTGCCAGCCTCCGCTTTAGCGTAGGGAAAGTAATCGAGCTGACATTGGAGTTGTCACGAGTCAATAAGGCAGGTTTTAGTGTGGGCTGATGGTCTAAGGCCAAGGTTGAGCATTCGCTACCCGAAGGAAAGCAGCCATAAACGCCTTCTATGGCCTGGTCCGTGAGCACTCGCACACTCACTGCGGGCGCGCGTCGCACAGTCGCGACAGCAATATAATTACGCGCGAGCGATAAGGATGGGTAGCTTGGGGTCGTTGGACAAAATTCTACGTGCTCACGGACCAGGCTTTATTTAGCTCTACCAAATGCAGTGTAGGACGCCCTCTAGTGGTATAGAGCGATGACTGAACGATGAGGCTCTAGACAATGTTACATTCGATAATCGAATCTATAAGTCGATCGAATACTTCAATAGCTAGAGTTAAAGGGATTGTGAATCATCTGATTACGTCGCGTAGTCATCTGGTGCGCTATCGCCAGCAGTTTCTTATAAATTACAGTTTTACAGTCAAGTTTCAAGCTTATTATTTCTGCGACATAGATCACTTTTTTCTTCCACATGAAATTCGATTTGATATGTATGGTTCAGAGCTCAGGTAATATTTCCCTGAAATGACCAATGGTTGAAAACAGTAATAACAGTAATGTGGAATTATTCCTACTGGTTTTGAATGCTATGTGAATGAGCCAATGTAATAATTATAAAAATAATCTAGGATTGTGGCAAGACTTGAACAATAAACTTAGATATTGGCGTCAACCGTGGCGTCACCATTGAAAAAGATAACGTAAAATTGTTATTATCATTTCCATAGGATACGCAGAAAAATATTTTTAAATGATCGTTGTGAGTTGTGACCTACCAGTGCGTGACGTATGTGATGCGATTGAGATTATATTGGTTGAAAATAAATTATTATTACAGCGTTATTATCAATTTATATTGCTATGTATTGGATTTGTATATTTTCGAAGTCAAATAAATATAACAGATATCAAATTATATCAAAATTAAATTAACTAGATTTAATTATTTATTAGTCACTAATTGTGAGAATTTACCTATAGTGTTGTTAATTATAGATTATTTGATTACCTATTCTGATTTTGCACTTTGTTATGAATATTATTTATCACGCGAATATGTGTAATAGTCTGTCTCTTTCTTGGGCTGTGTTCTATTTTCTTTATTTCACAACAATTTTCAATAAGTTCTTGCCTTATTAATAAAAAAACATATTGTGATTACAGTTATTACGTAGTAAGTGTAAATTTATTATTTAGTGTTGTATAGAAATCGCGATGCCATTGTACTATCATATAAAGATTTATGTATATTTTTAACTCGCATTTACATCTATCAATAAATCGTTATATTTGACAATTGTCATTTTATACTACCTACCTAATACACATAATGTACTTTACAGGAGACGGAAGGGTGTAATTTTTTTGGAACTAACATAAATGAAACGATACCAAATTTTAAACCACATTATTTATTAAATTAACATCAAAATAGGGAGTGCGATCTATGGGAATGTCTAGTTCATACACAACAATACAATATAATTAATATTAAACATTTGTAAATACATACTACGTCACGATCAAAAGGCAAACGAGCACCTTCACGAGTTATCATAACAATTAAATAGAGTATTCGTACGGGTTGTGTGTTAAAATCTATTTTGTACTACAAAAACATATTATTATGTAATAATCAAGTTCAGGTGGGTTGTCATTATTATCAAACGTTTGAATTAGTATAAATGTACAAAAAATGTCGTGGGGTTTAAAATCAGTCTACTTAAATAAATTGTATAATTCTTTTTCAGAAGTATGCAATTGAAATATACATTTTGAAATGGTGGAGAAAGGAGATTCCCGATTTTATGCCGAACAAGCATTCATATGGAATGGGTTGAAGATACAATAACAACTTGTATTATTTTTGAGGGTAGATTAGAAAGTACACAGTTGTATGCCGCCTCCATCTCGTAACATTCTTAGAAGAAAGGAAGCACAGGCAAACAATGTACGGGTAATAATTCAAGTTTACATTAATTTTCTTTCTTAAAAATTAATAAAAATCGAATATTATCTAACCAGATCAGCTGAGAAGCCTTTTAGGGCGTGGCTAGGCCTTTTAGGGCGTGGCTAGGCCTTCTGGGGCGTGGCTAGGCCTTCTGGGGCTTGGCTAAGCCTTCTGTGACGTCGCTAAGTCTTCTGGGGCGTTGCTAGGCCTTCTAGACTATGCCTTCCATGGTGGTTTGTTGCCGAGGCTCCTTTTAGGCCGGTCCTTACGCTCAGCGCGGTCCGGCCGGTCGCTGGTTGGTTCTTCGTTGTCGCGACCGCAGTCGCCGCTGCCGTCCAGATTCGGAGGCTTGGTTAGAAGCTGCGACAAAAAAGGGTAGCAGTGAATAGACTATGGGCAAATAGGCCCTTTCCAGGGGCCTTAGTGTGAGTTTACATCAAATGTCCTCACGCTCACTAGCGCGTTAAAAAAGTATATGAAAATTTTTGTTCTTGAAAGTTTCCGCTAGGGGCGCTGTACAATCCGTCATACATTAAATGTCATTTTTTTTACGCGCTCACTAGTGACGACGTTTGATGTAAACTCACAGGGCACTTACACACGTCCCAAATATAGCTTGCCACAGGTAGGTATGTATAGTCGAGTCGAGCACAATATTGGATACAATTTGCTAAGTATGTTAGTGGGAGGTTTAGCGGTCACGCGGCGAGCAAACAGCATTGACTTGGTGATGTCTCCGCAAATGTAATGAAAGAAATATTTATGTATTTGCTTGCGGGCTGTACCATATCTTTTATATCTTTAAGGATGGTACAGCCTACCACCCTACAATACAATTAAAATGTCTCTTTCCCATCGACGAACGACAAAAAGCAAAATTTTTAGACTAGGTATGCCAATTGCCAACTAAAACTGTCTTGTTTCAGAAAAAACAAAGTGATCTCATAAGGATTCCGTTTTTTTTTCCTTTTTAGGTACGGAACCCTAAAAAGAAGTCATAGTAAAAAACAAAAAAAAATCAAGTTACCAGTTTAACATACTGCTGCAGTTCATTATCGCTCAACCCCTCGAAGTTGAAGCATCTCTCTGGGCGGGCGGCGCGCGCGGCGTTTAGAACTAGGCTTTCAAATGGTACCAATGTTGGTGGGAAGTGGGGATGCATACGTTTGATAAGTGCTTGTCTCGGGAGGTGCGATTTATTTGATGTTGAGTGTATTTATGTGTATATTTGCTTGCAATTGTATCACCCTTATCTTATATCTTTTAGGCCCGGTTTCCACCAAGGCGGAGCAGATCGGAGAAGTGTTTTGAATAACCAATCTGATTTCATTATTTCCACTTCTCTTCTCTGCTCCGCACCGCGGCTTTAAGGTACATAGTTCACCTACCACACTAAAAGGTCCCTTACTCATCGATCAAAAATAAATCTTTTTAGACCAGGAAAAACACGAACGTGATCTTAAGGATTCCGTTTTTTTTCCTTCTGAAGTACGGAACCCTAAAAAGAAATGTCATAGTAAAAAACAAAAAAAAATCAAGTTACCAGTTTAACATACTGCTGCAGTTCATTATCGCTCAACCCTTCAAAGTTGAAGCATCTTTCCGGGCGGGCGGCGCGCGCGGCGGGCGGCGCCGGCGGCGGCAGCTTGGGCGGCGCGTAGTCTTGCGCCGCTGCGCACGACACTGGAAGGGTTAAAGGAGTTGTACTACTGGATAAAGGAGTTGTACTACAGAAATGAGGAGATCCGCAGGAGAACCAAAGTAACCGACATAGCTCGCAGAATTGCTAAAATCAAGTGGCAGTGGGCGGGGCGGTAGCGCATTTTCTTACATAACTTTTCAATTCCTATCATTGGAGGTCCGAAAATATTTCTCATACAATTTGATACCATAATGATCGATCTTCATAAAAAATTTAAAACCTACATATTTAAAAACATAATCATTGATATTCATAATATCACTAATCATACACTTAGTTTTTACTAATATTTGTTTTCATATATTTTTCTATACTAATGATCGAAACTCATAATCATTCGAATAAATAACTATAATATTCATAAATGTGATGTATCCTAATATTTGTTTTCATAAATTTATTACTCATAAGTGTATTTATCCATATTATTGAAAATCATGATGTCTATATTCGTATTAAATCGTATTTTAACATTAAATTAATTTGAAATGGTCCAAAACAGGCAATATTTTGTGCCACAAAACTAACGTGACAGAAACGAATCGCTGCAAAACCGACTCCACGTAGTCTTGTCTGCCCTACCCCTAGAGTGTAATTTAAAAGCCGGAGGCGCGGAGGGAGGGCAGCCCTCACCCGCTGTAACGAGGCTCAGGCGCCCGGGTGAGCTGGAGCGGCTGAGGCTGGTCGCCGAGGCGCCGAAGGCGCCGATGGCGATCCAAAAAGCCGAAGCTGCGGAAGCAAGCGTGGGTGCCTGAGCCTCGTTACGCAAGGGCGGAAGGGCTGCACATCCCGCAGCGCCGGAGACGAGGAGATACCAATGCATGCTGCATGCTTGCTTTCATGCTGCATGCTTTGCATGCTTATCTACTCTATTAAATTATATATGATTTTTTTAAAGATACGAGTATGTCTGTTATAAAGTAAATTATTCTGAACAACAACATTATGAGTTGAAGTGTGTTATTAGTAACAACATTATTAATTAAAACAATATGATCAATGAATGTTATGAAGAAAAAAGATCTGAAAATAAAAATTATGTATTTTAAATGGTTCTTGGTAGTAACAGTATTGATAAAAAAATTATGATTACTAACTGTTATGAGCTCAGATGGTAGTAACAAAAATGTATGAATAAAAAAAGTATGAAAAATAAAATTATGAAGAGAGATTATTATGAACACAAATCGGTAGTAAGACAAAGAATAGGATTTAGAATTTTATGTGAGCCAATATAGAACCGGGCGGGGCACATAGCTCGTAGAGACTATGGCCGTTGAGGCAGGAAAGTTCTCGAGTGGCGACCACGGGCTGGAAGACGTAGCGTGGGCAGGCCTCCTACTAGGTGGACCGATGATCTGGTAAAGGTCGCGGGAAGAGCCTGGATGCGGGCAGCGCAGGACCGTGCATTGTGGAAAACCTTGGAGGAGGCCTTTGTCCAGCAGTGGACGTCATTTGGCTGAAACGACGACGACGACGACGACTACTGGATAACGGAAAATAAAGTGCGGACTAAGATACAATACTAAAAACGGTCAAATGGGGGTTTTCGCGAATGAAAAATCCGCCAGATGGCAATACGTAGATAGACGCGAAGTCCAAATGCTGCATGATTGGTTATTTTTGACATGACATTGACAGATATGTCAAAATCCACCAATCACGCAGCAGTCAGACCCCACATCCACGTCCCGCTATCTGGCGGATCTTTCATTCGCGAAAACCCTCATTACTTAGACCCGGAACAGACGGTGAAACGCAACTGCAACTGCTAGTTACTTTTGAGTTGCATCTAAGTTTCTGCCATAGCGTCCGTTGAGACCACACATGACGCGACCAGTTTAAAACTTTTAGTTTCAGTTTCATTCATCAGAATCATCAGAAAGTTGCAGTTGCGTTTCACCGTCTGTTCTGGGCCTTAGGGGCACAAAGATATCTTGAATTAGCCCCGGATTCCACCAAGGCGGAGTTGTGTGTCGGGCGGACTTATTTTTGTATAAAATTTTAGAAACACCTCCGCTCCGCTTTGCTGGGAAACCGGGCCTATCCACAGCATTATTGCGGACTAAGGTGAGTTAATTTGTCCCGCGAGGGAAAACATGTTGATATTTTTTTGTCTACGCCCTTCTTCATCTTCAAGTTAAGTCAAGTTCTTCATCTTGATTGAAGTCATTTAGAACCGTCTTAATTGTCCAAAGTCAAATGGAGAATTAAGTTCCCACGCAGCGCTGATCAAACAGGTTAGGAAGGCTTTTGTTGCCTCACGGAAAGGACTCTTTGGCCGGCAATACACGGGCCGCTTGAAGCAGTCAGATTCGACAGCTTCAAGCTGCGACTGCACAGTGAACTGCAGAGTTCTATGGACGCACATACACGAACCGCTCGAGCAGTTGCAACTGATTCGGGCGGTCGACAGCACGGTGAATTTTCATTGTGCGGTCAAGAAGTCGCCAGCTACACTGACTGCTCGAGCTGTCGACAGCTCTCGCGCAGTTACCTCCGCCCACTTTCTTCATTCCACGGCGCGCGCGCTTGTGATTTGTTGAGCAGTTAATACCAACTGCTCGAGCAGTTATCACTGGCAGCTTCAAACTGTTGACTCTTGACTGCAAGAGCGGTCCGTGTATGTTGATCACTGACTAACTGCTCGAGCTGTCCGTGAATTGCCGGTTTTTGAGTGGTTCTATTCTACTCTGTCAGAACTATACGCGTAAATTACTCATTCGCAAGTAGGTTCGTCACTCACCGCTGTCCGGGCGCGCGAGCTCGAGCTCCGAAGCGTGGTGGCTGTGTCCGGTCAGCACGAGCAGCGCCTGCCGCCACTGAGCCTCCATCACGCCGTGCAACTGAGCCGCGATCTGACCGCGCCGGCGCCGGTACGTCTCTAGCTTGCTCTAAGAAGAAATACCGGTCAATTAAAGGTTAAGTCCGGTCGCCGAGGAGGTAAAATTTCGTGCAATGACCCCAAGCTACCCATGCTTATCGATCACGCGTAATAGGCTAGTTTCCTAAAAAAATTTTTTTAGTCCGTCAATTTTAATAATTATTACAAAAAAATATTGAACACGTATATTTTTAATTGTCAATCAAACAATTATAATGTTATAGTGCGTTGAAGTTCCGCGTGACGTCACAAAGTGCTGCACTTTTACGCACTCACTGACGTCACGGGCCTTTTCTTTAGAACTTTGGCACGCTTTATCTGTTTACATTTTCATTAGTTTTAAAAAGTGAAAAATAGGTGTCGAGTAGTTTTTGATAAGCTAAATGAGGGACTAATTAAAACTCTTGCTTTTTTACCCAGGAAACATCCCTATTATATTGCTGTCGCGCTCGCACACTCACTACGGGCGCCCGTCGTACAGTCGCGACAACATAATTGCGCGCGAGCGATAAGGATGTGTAGCTTGGAGTCAGTGGACAAAATTCTACGTGCTCAAAGACCAGACTATAGTTTACACCATGAACCGCGGACGAATGTGCAATTTTAGGACAATAACTCGCGGCTCTGTGTCAATGGCCCCAGATGACACTGGTTTTAGTAGATATGTAGGCCCCGCCTTTCTGGCTGGGAGAGTCCCACGTAACCCACTGATCTCCCCCATCGGCCAGTTGTGCTATGCACTGTGCCCCCACAAAAAAGAAATGGTGGTTTACTATAAGGACATCCGCCGCGAGCATGTGCTTATTTTATTTTTTATTTTATTTATTTGGAATAACAACAGCCGACACATACAATAGACTTAAAGGCCAAAATAATAGCCAAGCCTTAAAATACACCAAAATGCAGGCACACGACGTGGAAACACGTCACACGCATGCGCTGTTGAACTACAACCCTGTCGAGCTAACAGTGCACCTTGCTGAAATGTGACTCCCTCGCACATCTCCCCGCGTTCGTACCAGAGCGTCGATGTGACGTCACGTCCGCCAGGTGCGCAGTCAACTTGACCGGGTTGTATGTTTCGATACAAACACGCAGCGCAGCGTTTTGGTGGAAGTTGTTAAGAGCGTTTACGCCGTTTGGCGCAAAAACAGTACTTTTTCAACTCGTTACAATCATTAACCAGTAATACTACAAATATGTTATAGTCATAAATAGTTAGGCAATTTCGTCGTCTAAATAGTTAATTGAGAAAATATTGCGATTAGTTGAGTATTCAAGAATTATATCAAGATAAGTCCACACAGGTTTTGTAAATTTCCACTTTAGCGTCAGTTTACAAGCTAAAATTTTTATAAAAATACTGTGAAAACGATTTAACAAACATTTATATCCTATAGCATAGATCCTTGGGCAAATAGTTATCTGAGAAAATTTTTAGATTTAAGCATTTTACAATAAGAAATCACAAATTAAAAAAACGTGAAATACCCAAAAATCAAAGTGATTTTTTCACCAATATTCTTCCTTTATTCAACACAAAAATAGCTTAATACAATAGAAGAATATCTTATCTAAAATATTTACTTTAAAATTTAAAATAATTCATTGTAATTTTTTTTCTATGAGTATTTGAAAACTACTATAAATCGCCACGCACGAATCGTTCAAATTCAGTCCGCCTCGAGGCGTTCCAGAGTGAGGTCACGTCGCTCGGTGCTCTGCTGACATGTGTCACGCGTACGTTGATCTTTGACAGGTAGCTGGACTTTTATAGTGTATCCGCAAAATCTTGGTGGTAGATTTTGCGATCACGTGGTAATTAAAATATTTTATTGTTATTTTTCATTACAGTCTATTTTTACTACAAATTCTATTTCAGACGTAATGAAAAATAAAATTAAGTTATTTTTAGCGATGAAACGAAAACGAATGACGAAAATTTGGAACAGCAAGTTATGTATGTATACCTACTAATATTATAAAGAGGAATAATACTAATAATTTATTTGCCATAAATAGGTGGTTACAGAATAGTTAATAGGAATGCTCTGCCAGCAGGGTCCCACCTAGTTGTAGGGGGAACATACACAAAATATTACAGTCAGAAAATCTTTGCGGTAGGTACCTCGGATTGTAGTTAGTTGGACAGTGGTCATTTGACCGCCACTTGAATCGTCTCACCCCTAAGCTTTTGGCTACCGCCGGCGCACTAAGCCGGTTGATGCCTAATCTCGGAGGCCCGGCTGCACTGAGTCGCTGACTATACTTTTGCGTCGCGCGTTATATGGTCCTATATGGGGCTCGAGTATGGCACAGTGCTGTGTAGTCGTGGAGCATCCTACTGTTCAAAAAAGCGCAACGCATGATATCACTGAGGCACAGGCAGAGGTAATTCGTGGATACCGCAAAGTATCCGCAGTCCTATGGACACTGACTATGTCCCTACTGAGGATAAATGGGAAAAAAATATTGTCATTAGTGGCGACGTATAACAATCCTACTAATATTATAAATGCGAAAGTTTGGATGTCTGGATGTTTGTTACTCTTTCACTCAAAAACTACTGAACGGATTTTGTTGAAACTTTACAGTATTATTGTTTATAAACCAGATTAACATAATTATAGGCTATAATGACGATATGTGACAAATAAATTTCAACAAATAAATAAGACGTGTCTAAAAAGCGCAATCTATCGTCATTAGTTAAAATCTACAGTGCTGGACAAACTACTGTTTTTGACGTTCGTAAATATTCATGCGGGGGAAGCCGTGAAACGCCATATATCAACATGATATCAAACAACAGATTTTACGAACTAAGGAGTAAAACGAGGTCCACGCGTACGAAGTCGCGGGCGGCCGCTAGTTCAAAATAAAATTAATAATATTTGTATTCATCTGGTCTCACTTGACTTTTACTTTACGTATGTCATGCACGATGACATTTGCGTTAATATTTGTGTACGTCCCCACTAGGCATAATTGGGATGTATTATTCTAATTTGTCATACCTAAGTTGTGAGAAAGCCTGTAGCTACAACTGGGAAAGTATGTGTCACCACTGGTGACAATCGATATTATTTATGCCATTTATCCTCAGTGGCGACAAAGCTAGTGTCGACAACCGAGAATAGACGCCAGTTGCGAGATGACCATAGGTCCCAAGGGGAAATGTACGTGTACGTGCACCACGAGAGGTGGAAACCAAAAGGTAGAGGCTTGAGGATCTAGGCCCCAGAGTGCTGAAGGGTACGCCTGGCCGTCAGCCAAATTTTACGTCGCACCATAGAGGCAGTTCTGCCTGTATTAGAGGAGTGGGTGCGACGGCATGATCGCCTCACACAAAGGGCGACCCAGGTTCTACCGGGTCATGGGTGCTTCAGGCCATTCCTCCACCGTATAGGCCGAGAGCCTGTAGATGGTTGTCAGTTAACACTACAGTCTTGGCACGTGAGTCACCGCAGCAGACTGACACGCTCCAACAGTGCCCAGCCTAAGCGAACGAGCGGCGGTTGGAAATGACCTCTCCCTACCAATCGGGAAGAGGCGTGAGATAGATAGATAAACTGTTTATTTGTTGTAACACACTTTTTTAATGCTTTTAACACACACATTATGTATAGTTGCTATTGAAAGTCAATTCAATATCGAAATAAAGTTAGTCAAGAAACACACTAGGTGACACCACTGGTATTTTGTTACACAGGTTATTAATAATTTCAACAGTTGCAACATAACAAAAGTGACAAAACAACATAAGATAAAGATGACTAGCGTTTCAAATAGTTCCCTGCGTCAGAGTGATGTGTGCCGCAGCGATGCAAAAAGCAAAGAGCTCAGTATAAACACTACCCTCAAAAGGGCAGAACACTGATTTTCAGCTTTTGCTAGAGAACGCATGAAGCGTACAGGTACGGAATGAACCCGCTCGCTTTCGGAAACAATATCTACATTAGTAGGTATAAAATATATAATGAGACAAATAATCTTATGGTATAGTGTGCTTACTTACGTGCTGAAAGATCACTTTCACAGAAAGAAGCAGTGGAAAGGGGGAGCGAGAGGCCTCAGCCGACACTCCGGTTATCCGCCGCCGACATCCTGGGCGCAAGAGGACAGCTTATGGTCTCCAACTTTCCCTTCTTAACAGGCCTCGGTCGCTAGACATGGAGGTGTCTGGTGGCGGTTAAGGACGAATGCTACAGGCAACAGCCAATGGCGATGTCCCGCGTTCCCTCATATCACTCATATGGATCATGGCAGAAACAGTCAGGTTTTTAGTGGGTGTAGGGGCTACCCACCTTCTGGTAGGAAGAACCCCACATAACCCACTAGCTGCCCCCGCAGCTGGTGGGTATGAAATGTTATGCATTTTCCGGATAAAAAAGAATAGTAAACAGGAAAAGTTTGTTTTGAATAGAACCGATTTGAAAAAATCTCTCACCATTAAAATTCATTTTTTTTTCTGCTGAACATAGGCTGTATAAAATATTCTCAAAATAGTAAAAAACCTTTGATAATTTACTATTTGATAAAGAATTTACGTATTTATTATTGATTATTGATTAGGACTAATGTATACCATTATTTATAATTATAGAGTCGGTGTTGGAAGATTTGAAGATTTTATAGTTTCTTTGGGCTGTCACTTGACAGCCTGGCACACTTTTACGATGTTGGATCAAAGTATTTTGGTTTGACTATAGAGCGTGAGAACACGCACACAGTCATAAATATTTTAGTGTGAATAAAAATAGCATCGAAATTACCTAAACTTGACATGCCACGCTAGACGTAAACGCTCTTAATAGAATCATTACATTGGTTAAAGGAGTGACACCAAAAAGACAACTCACCTCAAGAAGACCTATTTTCTCGCTAGCCTGCGCGAGTTGCAGTCTGTAAAGATTTATTTCTTCTCTTTGCTTTTCTTCCAAAACATTTACTTCAAGTTTATGCCTGAAGCAAAAAATAAAACAGTTGTGTATGATGATGTGTCTTTAGTGCTTGTACAGATCTGTATCAATAAAGTATTGATTCAATAGAAGTAGTAAAGTAGTGTAGTAGTAATTATAAAGTACAGCAACTTGTACCCCATGTCCCAACTGACTATATTAGGGATGATGACTGGGTAATGAAATCGAAATTCTATTTAGTCCGTCAGACAGATAATTAGAAAATATTGGACTCATATTTTTTTATTTTTTTCATAATCGAATAATTACAGTATTATATTGAGTTGAAATGTCGCGTGACGTCACTTTTGAGTAAAAATTCTACTCAAGCGTGACGTATCGCGCCATTTCAACTCGATGTAGCACTGTTATTATTTAATTATGAAAGAAAATAAAAAATATGAGTCTAATATTTTCTAATTATCTGTCTGACGGACAAATAATTGAAATTTTGTCATCTAGCCTTTTATATGTCCCCTTTCATTTTTCAGCTGCGTCTAATTCGCGGGATGAGCTTCGCCATCGCTATTGTATTAGATGAGATTCCCGTTCTCTTTTATTAAAATACTCACTGCTCCTCAATCCTGGTGATCTGCTTGTTGAATCCATCCACAATGCTCGCCTCTTTCTCCCTGGCAGCTTGCTCCAAATCTCTCTCAGCGCATTCCAATTGCAGCTGGAACTCCTGCAGTTTGCCCAACACAGCGTCTTCTAGCTGCTTCTGGTAGTGCAGCTTTAGCTCGTTCTTTTGTAGCTCTAGATGCTTGCGGAGCATTTTCACTTCGTTGTCTAGGGTGTCCTGAAATTTATTTTCAATGTTTTAATTAAAATCAATAGAAAAATTATTGTATGCTTGTGTAGTTTACGTGACGGGCTTCGAACCAACGTTTCTCGGGTCTCGAGTCGGCTAGTCCTACACAGATACCGTTGGACTATTTATCGCTTAAAAAGTCCGGGAGCACGTAGAATTGTGTCCAATGACCCCAAGCTACCCATCCTTATCGCTCGCGCGTAATTATGTTGCTGTCGCGCTCGCACACTCATTGCGGGCGCCCGTCCCACAGTCGCGACAGCAATATAATTACGCGCGAGCGATAAGGATGGGTAGCTTGGGGTCATTGGACAAAATTCTACGTGCTCCCGGACCAGACTATAGATGAGATTGATCAGGAGAAGGATATCAAAACAGACCCTTCCTGGCGATTTATAAAACTTGTAAAATTACTTACACATTTCTTCAACAGCTCACTGCTTTGATTCTGTTTATCGCACAGCTGTCGCTCCAGTATGTTCGCTCTTGCTCGCTCCTCGTTTATCTTATCTTTCAGCAGGTCTCGCTCTTGCATCACCAGGGAAGACTCTTCATTGAACGACTGGATTCGACGGCCTAAGTCGTTTACTTTGCTCTTGGTCAATTCGTGTTCAGTCTTTTCCTACAAAAAAAGTAAAAAGTCATATACAAAGGCATATTCACATAAGATTTGTCTCATTATGATATTAGTAGGGAATTTAGTGCAATGATTTGTATGGAGACCCCTCCACTTTGGTATAGAAGGCTCATTTTTGCAACAGTGGTTCTTTGGGTGCTCCTGAGTGGATTTCCGTCGGTAGACATCGGGAGCCCCCCCTGTGGTAGCAGGGGGAGGGGGGGGGCAAGTTTCCTTCCGCCGCGCTTCACTTTAAGGCCCATATCTTCAAAACTATGTTCTTGCACTAAATTCCCTACTATATGAACTTATCAGGATGTATGTTATGTTTAGTTCAAATTATATTTACCCTTTCCAAAGTGTCCTCTAAATTCTTAACACAGTCCGTAGACTGCTTGTTTAGCTTCATCACTGTGTCGTAATTTTCTTTTAGCAGTTCAATCTCCTTGTCTTTACGGCTTACAATCTCCTTATGACTGGCAGCCATTGTCTCCAAATTATCTTCGAGAAGTTTCTTTTCTTGTGTCATCTGCTTGCATTTGTTTTGGTAGTCGTGTGCCAGGTCTAATGCTTTGTATAGTTCAGCCTCAAAGTGATTTGTTTTCTAGAAAAAAAGATTGTGTTTATTATACTTCTTACAGATAAAGTAGGAATGATCTGTAAATCATGCATTTTAGAGCTTCGATAAATATGCTGTATAGTAAATAAAATTATAAGTACCTTCTGGGCATCATCAGCTACCATTTTAAAGTTCTCTACTTCTCTGACCATCTTCTCCAAAGCGGAACGATGTCTCTCCTCCGCCTTGTCTAGACTGCCAGTGATCTTGTGCCAGGCATCGCGTAGTTTGGCGATAGCATTGTCCTTCGCTCGGTCAACTTTCAACGCTACAGCCAACTTTTCCTGCTGATCCAGGATCTTCTTTTGGAGTTGCTGTATCATTACTTCACAGTGCTGAGGATAAAATTATTAAAACTTTAGAAACAGTCAAAGAAAATAAAAAAATGTTACAATTGCTAAAATATTAAGTTATATTTTTTGAAAAAGCTCTTTTACACGTTCAAGTATTACTTTAACCCTACCACTGCTTCGGGACAATAATAAGTAGTGCTGAAGCTAAAAAAAAATTATGAGACGTGTAAAAACTCCTTGAGAGAAAAATTTGATGATTTGCAAGCAGGTACTAAAAATTAAAATTCATAAAATTCATTTATTTTTGCAAATAGGCTTTAAAAAAGCGCTTTTACTAATTTAAGAGATTTTCTAAACAAATAAAGTTATATTTTCTACAGTTAAATTATTCAAATAGAAAGTAGGTATTCATAATATTTCAATGTATGACTTGAAAATGATAGTTTATAGAAATCTCACATTGCATTTTCTTAATATGAAAACAAAAGCTTACATAAAACATCTTTACCTCTCTTTTGAGTCTTTCTTCTTCCAGCTTCAAACTATCTGCTCTGTCCACTCTGCCCTCAGCTTTTTCAACCCAAAGATCACTTAGGCTCAACAAGTCTGTATCAATTGAGTCTATCAGTTTGTTCTGCAATGCAGCATACTTTAAACTTTCCTTGTGGTCCAAACCATAAGGTCTCATTTGAGGCATCTTAAACTCATCCTTCTTTGGTGACATCAAGTAGCTGTTGTCTGTCACGGAACTCTGCCCTGGCCGACTGAGACTGTGTGCCTTATACTGCTCAAGCACCTTAGTAGCTCGGTCATATATCTTGTTTGAAGATGGACGGAATGAGTCCAAGTGGTTTGTGTTGGGTGGTTGCACCCTTTTAGGTGTGGAAGTAGGCTGCACATCTTTACTGTCAGAGAAATTCAACTTTCTTATACTGGGAGATCTGGTTTCAGCCTTTGAAACATAAGGGTCTTTTAAAGTGTTATCAGGACGACTAACATTGGACATATCTTCTGGAGTTTTGTGCAATATTGAATGAGGAACAGTTTTATCTGTCTGTGCTGAAGTTGTGGGCTGGTTTTTTACCAAATAAATATACTTATCAAGAATGTTACTAGACACTATCCTCCCACTGGGCAATCTGACATCTTCTGAACTTTTCGAGTCCAATTTATGAGTTATGTAGTCTCCAGTTGCTTTTATAACATTTTCTGGGCTTAAACTTGTTCCTTGATCTTTGTATTTTGTTTCAGGACTTTCGTATGACTCTACTTTAGTCAGGAATTCGTCGATTTCATGGAGTAACAGTTTATCATTCTTCTTACTAGGTGTTGATATTATACTGCTCAAATCTCCATCCATACTTCTTGCGTCATTTATATCGCGATACTTATCTGATGAAAGGTGGATATCGTCTTTTAATTTGAGGGAAGGGACAGTTTTACTGCGGGCACTGGATGATTCTAAGCTGGTGAGTGATAAATCACGTTTCTTTTCTTTTCGTACGCTTCTTTTCTTGCGCCTGCGAGGGAACGTATAATATTTGGTGTCGAGACTGTGGCTGTCGAGACTGTCTGTTGTTGTGTCCCACCGTTTATTTCTTGAGAGTGGGCCTACCGTAGACGCAGTGTCAGTAGTGGAATTAAACTCCAAGCTTTCTAACCTCGACTCGAGTGAATGCACTTGATTGACCAATTTGCCGAGTACCTGTGCGGTACAAGAAACCGGTTTGTGTACGACGGTCCTCGACGACTCCAGAAGCGAATCTTCCGAGCCGGAACTGTTTACGAGGAAGAAATTTGGAGGTATCAGCAAAAGTACATCGGTGTCGTCTGTTTCACTCATCACAATAACTGGATATTTGACGATTCACAACTGAAGCCATTATTTTCACACACAAATAGTATTAATTGAACCTTTATAAAGCGTTTCTTTCGTTTAAAATAGATTAACAATCTAACCAATTTTTTGTTGTGGTCTTTTTTTTGTTTTGGTTTTCAGGAACGAGAAGGGGAGGGGGCAAGGAGTGTTTACATGCACAGATAAAAAAATCTGTTTCAAAATAACGGTAACGTTGTTTAAACAACGACACTCAATGCTCTCAAAGTAAAAGAAATGTGTATATCGAGAGAACTTGGTAACTTTAATGATTCAAGGAGCTACAAGGCTACTTTACAAAGTAGGGGGACAGTAGCAAGACAGTAGTCCAGCTGCAAATCGATGTTGGACACGTCAGTATATCGACTGATTTTTGGTGGGCACTGGGCAAGACAGGATTCTAAGGTGGGCATTGCCCACCCGTTCCCAGGCTTTGCCAAACACGTCGTAATAAATGTTTTAAATTATTTATCATTTTATTTCCGGTTTCTATTGCTGTTTCGTAAATTGTAATTCAATGTTGGCTGTAGGTATTTTAAAGATTTGTCAATGTAGTAGTAAATAACAAATTGTAAATACACTTAAAACATAATATATTTTATATTTTCCATCTCAATTACAATATTTTGAAATAGTACAAGATACTGCTCTAAATAATTTGATATTATTAAATAACAAACATTGAAAGTTACAATATTATTATAGCTATACACATTTAGAAGTATGTTCAGCATCAATAATTCAAATTTTATAGTAAAGCTAACACGTAAAACTTATAGAATAAAATATGTACATCAAAACATCAGATCGGTGCAACATGGTCACCTAATAAATTAGCATTAGCCTATTGCGGCTTATTTATGGTTAACACTATTATACAACATATTACTATCAAGATGCTCGTACAGCATGAATAGGCGTTTGTTTAATAAATGCATCTAATTTACTTTTAAAAAGTTCACTAGTAATGGGTTCTCCGATTACACATAGTGGGTTTCTGATGGCGTACTTGACATACACCTCTGCATAAATCTTTTTCAGCAATTCTCTGACTCCCTGAGCTTGGTTATCGGTGTTCATGACGAACTTTAATCCAGAGGGAGTTTCCAAGCAGTGTAAGGTGTACTTTGAAGTCTTGTAATGCATAAATCCTTCTTTCGGGTCCAATGGCGATATTTTGGCAACAAACGACTTTATCGAGAACAGCATACCATACATCAGTTTGCCCTCCTGAAATATAACGTGAAATGATGTTAATAGAACGAGATTTGGGTAGTAATGTATTTATGTTTTAGTGATGGTGAAACTTGCCTCCTCCCTGGACATTTCCGTATTTTTCACTCTATTCCATTCTCCATAGTACAAAAGTGTACCGTAACGATCAAATATATACATGTTATAAATAGTCATCTTATTATATTTATATGAATTTCAGTCAGCAAAGCCTAATGAAAATTACAAAATGAAAACAATTTTTGACGAATATTTATTGACACTGACAGTGACAGACGACAGCTGTGATAACTTTTTTTTAAATTTTTTTTCGGTGCCCAATTCTCAAAACAAAGCAGATGAATGTGACCGACTCTATGGTTTTCTGTGAGTTCATTCATTCATTCATTTACTTGTTTCACTTTCATTTTCATCATTCGTTCTTTCGTTCCCTAAAAATGTTGGTGAAGTGAACATGGTGCAATAGTTGTGTGAATTAAAAAATAGACTGAAAACACGGGATACCATTAAACTAAATCCATAAACAGGTAATTTCAATAACATTAAACTATAAATAACATGTTATCCACCTTGTTTTCATGCTTGTAGTATCTTTGAGGTTATAGTCTTACCTAACTCGCAGTAATTTGCCCTTACAGAAACATTAGATCGATAAAACATGGATGAATACACAAGAGAACCTTGCCCGTGGCGTATCCTTGACGACTCTGGTGGTGCGTTTATCATGGGTGCCATTGGAGGTGGTATCTTCCATTCAATAAAGGGATTTAGAAATGCGCCTATAGGATTCAATAGAAAAATGGTAATGTATAGATTTATGTATATTCAATGTTTCATTTAACTCTTTATGAACAAAAGGTCACCTGTTCCAAATCTGAAAAAGTATTAGCATTCCATAACAGCAAACCCCTCAGCTTTAGGTAAATATGCATCCAACTACCTGATCTAATAATCCTCCATCACCCCTAATTATTGATATTAAATATTTTTTTCATCATAACTCATAAATTTTTGCAGCTTGGCAGTTTAGCAGCAATCAAAGAGAGATCCCCCATTGTAGCTGGTAATTTTGCAGTTTGGGGAGGCATGTTCTCCA
Organism: Ostrinia nubilalis; assembly: GCF_963855985.1. Lineage (NCBI taxonomy): Eukaryota > Metazoa > Arthropoda > Insecta > Lepidoptera > Crambidae > Ostrinia > Ostrinia nubilalis. The sequence goes on along the minus strand of NC_087099.1, from coordinate 1,338,462 downwards.
CAATCGACTGTTCTCTAGTGTACCTGCGACAAAAGGAAGATCCATGGAATTCCATCATGAGCGGAGCTCTGACAGGAGGCATTCTTGCTGCACGAAATGGTAATTTTTGCAAAGGGCAACCTAATCTTTTAGTAATCAGTGTTGAGAAGTCCCCAATAACAGTAAATTACTTGTAAGATTGTCAACACTCAACATACAAGGTCATCCTACAAGTGAACTTTGAACACTTAGTAAGATATGAACTAAAACTATAGCTGTATTTTATACATGTAATTTATATAGTTTATCCAGTTCAAGAATGAAGAAAGTGCTTTCATTTGACAATTTGTCTTACAGGTGTCCCAGCAATGGCAGGCAGTGCCCTAGTTGGAGGTATCCTCCTCGCTCTGATCGAAGGCATCGGTATCATGTTCACTAGACTCACCGCCGAGCAGTTCCATCCGCAGCAGCCCATATTTGAAGACCCTTCAGTGTTAGGACAGACACAGCCACAAGGGCAGTCTTTTCAATAGTAGTTAATTAACTAAGTTCAAAACTCATGCAGTCTTAAGTTTTTTTGCTCAACTTAGTAACAAGTTCAGTAAGTTGATTAACCAATTCGTTCAAGAAGGAATGTATTCAATATCCTCTGTTTTGTTCATGTGATACATGTGAGAAACTATTAATAATCATTATTACTCATTGTAATCATATTTACATTGTTAATATCAATATGTAATTGTGTAGTTAATGTTAGGCCCATACTTAAGACTGTATAGCCAAACCATCTCATAATTTGTTATGTAACTAGACATTGTTTACCATAATATGGGTTTGAGTGAGTTATTTGCATCTGTGATATTCTCAGTTCCGTGCTGATTGCTTATAATTTTGCTCCGAAAGTGTCACCAACATTTTGTTGTCTATTTGATCCAAAGGTCCAAGCAACTTGACTATTATTATTGTTAATTAAATTATAATGTAATTTTCATAGAATATTGTGTGTGTGAGTCACTTTTGACTGATTATTTGTTTCCCATAAGGTCAAGAGTGGCACGTGCACTGAGCCTGATGGCCGGAACGTGCTTAGTCTTTGGAATTTGTTTATCCCATTTTCTGAGACTTACACTTTGATGGCATCATGTTCTTTTTTGCACATAAGTCTATATTCAAACGCATTATATTTTATGAAAATTGATGATTGCATAAAAATAGAACTAATTTAAAAAATAAAAGTTTTTAATAAAATATTAACAGTTTTTTTATTAATTAAATTCCAAACCTATTTACACAGTTAAAACTAATGCATACTTTAACTCAATATTATTAATACTTATTATAAATGGTTTGTAGTTTCAAATTACAATCATAATATGTATTTTCAGATTAAAAAAGGAATAACACCTGCCTTTTATCTGCATTATTAGAGACATGAGGCATCTTGGCAATGAATTCGAAATCAAAGATGTTCCTACATTTTAATATTTTGCAACTTAATACTATGCAATTCAGGAACAGTCATAAAACTTGTCATCTGAATGATGAGGGTAATAAAGCTTTTTGGATGAGAAAAATTACTACACAGTACCAAATAACTGACAACTGGAAGGTTCTGATTTATAAGATACTTAAAACTGAAGCATAGAGTTTCCACTAAGGTTGTAAATTAACCGGTTTGTTTTGTACAGTACTGTCGCCCATTTTTCTGATTTCCTTAATTACATGAGCTAGCACTTCAGGGTCTACGCCCAGTTCGCACAGGCGTATGCAGATGGTAAGCGTCTCAGGGTCCAGCCCGGTGCACAGAAGCTGCGAGATCTGGTGAATTAATTGGAAAGCTTCCCGCGCTTGGCCAAGCTGGGCGTTCTTTTCTGAAGTCATGGCTTTTCTGGAAGTAAACCATATTTGTAAGCTTCTAGGTTATGTGGTAACATTAACACAATTAGTTGACGAGTTAATTCACCTATTTCCAATATTGTAGGTAATATAAATAGGCAATTTTAATAATTTACAACAAAACAGAAGATTTAACGTTCATCAACCAAACAAATTGGGGAATTTGTCAAACAATGTCAGTGTGACAATGACAGCAGATCAGCTGTATAGTTTGACAATTTGTTTTTTTTACGCTAGAGAAATTAGCATTATTTAATTAATTTTAAATGTAATAAAGTATAATAGCTTCAATATTTTAAAATGTTTAGTAATATTTTACTAACGAAAAATAATGTGAAAATTGTAATTTTTATTAGTAAATAAATTCCTTAGAAGATTGACCTCTAAACTGTGGGTGGGATACGGTTCATGCGGTAGACGTTAGGGCGTGGCACTGGTACCCTCTCATTTTTCATAAACTTAGTCTGAGGCTAGCTACCTACAATGAGAGGATAATTTATTAATAAAATTATGTTTACTTGCAAAACAGACCTTGTCCTATTAATTTTAAATTCTGCCAGCTTATTTTATTCAGTATGCAGAATATACCCTGTAGACCTACATTAATTTTAGAAAAGATATGACTATTAGCTTTCTAAACAATAAACTTTTTATCGATAGAAGATTGAAATTCAGGCGGGAAGCAATGATTCCCGACGCGCTCTCGAATAATCTATTTTTACTTCCACGTCTGCACTCCAGAAATAGACCGAAGTTTTGAGTATAACTTGTGCGTGGTTCCTTGTGTTGTCCAGTGCTTGATTACTTGCTGTGTTACTTTAGTGTGCTCCAGTTTACTACCAAGAGCAACCAAGAGGATTTGTCATGGTGAGTACCTACCCACCCACCCCACAACCTTTTTGTTAAAAAAAAAGGTTGTATTCCGTAGCATTTTTTATTTTCTCTGTGATTGCGTTTTTGAAATGTCATCGGCTCGCTCGTCACACGTGCAAAATACGATCTTACATGAAATGAAATGGGAGATATTGATGAAAATGAGGGAGTTAATAGATTTTTGAATTTAGATAATTCCGAGGGATTTGTAATGAGATCGATTTGGACGAGAGTTCGAGGGTTTGACGAATGCCACAGTTTGTGGGTAAGGTGCTTGGTCATCATTGTTGTTTTGTTAACTTTTAGTTTTTCAAACGAATTTTATTTAGTTTCTATTTAAAGAAATGGTAAGATGCTTACAACTTCGTTGATTTGATCTAGTAAATAATTATTTGGCAGTGAAAAATTATTATTTATACGGGTAGGTACCTATTTAAGTATTTAATAATGTAGGTCAATTTATAAAGCTTGGTCAGAGGGTAGTTAAGAATAATTTTTTTGGTGTTTAGTGAGTATACTTTAGTTGCCTAAGATTTGTCTGTAATCACGGACGAATCATAGAGACCACAACCGATGGCTTTTCCACATTTTCATTTCCGCCGTTCCTCAGCGCGTATCGTCAGAGTTGAAAGACTAATAATGTGAGTACTTACTTAATTACGCAATTTAATGCATTTTACGGACGAAAAAATGTCTACCTACTCATCATTCCAAGTATTGTAAACCTCTATTAGATTAGATAGATTAGCAAGGAGTTTGTGAATTGAGTCTACTTCCTTTGGGCGTTCGCTGTCGCTAACAAACCAAATTCTATTCCATTTTAGTAAGTATAATATAGGCGTTAAATTATTCAAATTTCCCTGGGGCCTTAACTCGTTTGACCAATAAAATTATTCGCCGGCACGCGGCCGCGTGTGACGCCATATTGTTTGCCGTTAAATTCGCGGGAAACTTTGCTGAATTCTGTTGATTTTCACCGCTTAATTCACCGAGTTATGAACATATAGTCTAATGAGGGAAACTCGTTTAGTTGAGAGAATATAATGTAATTGTAAGTTAAGTGGTGGAAGAGCAAGCTATACCTACATACTTTGGATTGACATCTAGGTAGGAATCTATAATAATTTGTTTTAGTAAGTAATCCGTCTGAAAAAGTGTTGGCGTACCTACTAGGTAAGTTGCACTTGTGCTTAATCATACGCACACCTAGATCTAAACTGAGACAACTCAAAAATTGACAATTTTGACTTATACTTGTATTCAAATACTCGGTTATCATACGCATCTTTCCAACAGAACAGGTTTAATAAAGCCTTAAACCATTTGCCGCTAGATGGCGATAACTTACTTTTGTTGAATCAACGCTTGTCAACCCCTTCCACCTAAACAAGCGTTTTGTCAGTTGACCTTCGCTAGTATCAGAGAGTGCACGTATTAAAATAAACGAAAACGCGGATATTTAGATTTGTTACAGTTAAGCAGAAAATATATAATGAGTTAATTTGAGTAGTAACAGTATTGATGAATTGTTCTGCAATAGTTAACCAAAACATTTTGACTTGTTCCAGTTTTGTTTGATAAAGCAACTTATATTTTGTTACTATTTTGAGTTGAGTTGGTTTTGATGAATCAACTTGTGAATTTCTAGTTGGCGTAGTTTTGTTGGAACAAATTTCATTTCAATGTTTTTCTATACACAACGTGTAATTTTGCATATTTCACCTAAAATCAGGTACAGTATGATAATCCCTGTTTCTAAATAGTGTTAGTTTTATTCAAACTATCTCCTGTTTTGTTTGAGAAGAGTGTTTTGAGTTAACTTACTATTGTTGGATAAGCAAAACTTACAGTGGATATTATTTTTATTTTCCGATAAAAATTATGCTGGGTCGTTTTCTTGTAAATATTTTAAGAGAACAGTGTAAAGATAATTAAAAGGCAATGTACAGACGACAGCACTTCAAGTTAAACACTGTAGTAACTTATGTAGTTGTAATACAAGTGTATAGTCTGATATGCTGTTGTCTGCACAAGAGATAAAACCTTCTTTATAATGTAGAAATATAAAATAATGTAGAAAAAAGGTCTATAATAAGTAAATAAATTAATAAATAAACATCGATCGGCTGATGCTAAGAAAAAGTGACTGAAGAAACTCAAACACCTATCATATTCACCATGTCATGAAATCTTCATTTATATCTCTTATGCTGATCCAGATCGTGTTCAAAATGAACTGTTTTCTCAAACAATTCCTAAATTGATCATTTAGGATATCGAAACATTCAATGAAAACCACTTTAATAGTGCAGGAAGAGGACTCAGTCACATCTTGAAATTTTGAAATACAGAGGACCAAAGAACGTGGAAGAGATGACATTTGAAAAGTTTTATGACATTAAAATCTTGCAAAAAATGTGGGCAACTAATTTGGTTTTAGACGAAAATCGGAATCAAGTTAAATGGCACGATAAACAAATTTTAAGAGTGGAAAAGGAGAACTCAAATCTCAAAATGTCCAAAAAAAACTGATTCAAGTCTAAATGTACTTTATTATTTATACAAAGTCATTCTCCTAAAATGTAACAACTAAAAAAACTGCGATTAAAGGTAAAAAGGATAGATTTTTTGACCCAGTTTATATACAAGGTCCTTTCACAGCCTATCAATAATCCAAAATAAAACTGAGTTTCATAACTTCCCTAACAAAAAATGTAGTAATACGTTTTTTTCGCCTCCTGAAAAATGCCCTTTTTTGAGTTGTCTCAGTTTAGATCTAGGTGTGCGAATATCGTATTTCTTCATTGGCTTTTCGTACTTTGCAATGCATTTTAAGACTGACAGCAGTGCAGTTTCCTCGATGTGATTTAGTTTGCGAAATCAAAAATCTATAAAATATGCTGGAAGATCTTGGCTGTGCCGGGATTTGGCGGCACATTTCATAGGTTATTTGAATAATGTCCCCGGCTTTACGAGCGTTCTGCTCGCGCGGCAGATATCTTTGCAGCCTTGCAGTTAAAATTTAAAGCGAGTTTAGAATGTAGGAAGGAGATAAGACAGCTTTGCTCTCCAGTCCGCTCATAAACATGTGATTATTCTCGGGATAAGAGCAAAGAAAAACAAAGATAATAATATTCTAAATTGGTGATTCAGGAGAACGCGTGGTTTTCTCGAAAGAAAATCGAATGAGATTATGACGCGCATTAGATAATGACGCGTTTCAATTAGCAAATGCATGTAGTTCAAAATAATTTTATTTCTTACGTTGTTTTGATATCAAGTCAGAATTATTAGACAGAATGGTCCACGCATATTGATGTTTTGATAATAAATTAATGTTGTGACATGTGAACCTTTGTAAGCGACATGGGGACACGAGATGTGTCCTTTGAGAGGCCGACGTCAGAACAACTTTACAGATTTTGACATGGGTTATCGATATTTTGAAACATTAATTAATGTCCAATGAATTTAGGACCAGTTAAGATTATTAGGACGTGGGATGAAAACACTCAAAAGGCTTCACATGGGTAGATGCGTAAAATGTCAATATTCATTGTAGGTACGCCGAAGTCAATTAGGCGATTAATACTTACTAAATTTTAATTACTGTAAAGCGGTAGAGCTGTCTCTACTTAACTTAAACAGATGAATTTCTGTTCAGACGTCCGTCTGTATAATTATACTCGTAGTAAAGTCAAGCGTCAAAAACACTCGACAGCAAATAAATCGCACCACCCGCGACAAGCACTTTCAAACGTATGCATCCCCACTTCACACCAATATTGGTACCATTCAAAAGCCTAGTTCTAAACTTCATTTCATTATAGGAAAGGTTTTTACCCCAAAAATGTTTCTTTAGAAGGATCCAGAGTCACTTCTTCAAAAAATAGATAGTTACGCTTTAACACGTGTGATCATTATTTGGTTTTATAACCATAAAATTTGGTCTAATTGATCCCAGAGGTGAGCCCAAAGTGAGGTCTTTTTTCAAGTCACATTTATGGTATATGTTAATCATTTATTAAGAAATTAAATGTGTTTTTCTTTAAACCCTCGACTGCGTAGCCAGACATATTATGTTGCCTCAGATTGACAGTTTTTATATTCCGCAGTTTAAGGATATTTATTGGGCTTTCAAATAACACCAATATTGTTGGGGCACCATTACTGTGTCAAAAGAAAATCTTTAAAGTTCGCGTCGCGGGTGGTTCGATTTATTTGCTGTCGAGTGTAGTTCGTGACACCCAAAGTGGCCAAAAAGTTGACAACACAACCATAAATCCATAGTAACAAAGACATGTCGCGAACTTAGTGAACGAACTATTTGACGTAGAAGTACAGTCAGTACTTAGTATAAATCTTTAATGATTCCAGGCCGACGCTCTTCAGACTCAAGAGGCCGGTGGCGGGGAAGGAGCTCCAGCTCCACCAGCGACCCCCACTCAGGACCCGAAGCCAGCCAGCTCTGACGCGCAGGACGTCAAGCCTGCAGCTGTAAGTAAAATATTTAGCTTTTTCAGTTTTTTAGCAATCTGGCGCTTTTGCAATATTAAAGATTATCCTGGTCTGAGATGTCTGTCTGATTCTATTTTGATGAAAATAAAACAATGAAAATATAAAACTTACTGTCATATTTTTCCAAATAAAATAGTAAACGTGTGGTAGTAGGTATGAGAGCATAATTTAGCCTTATATTTCAGATAGCAAAGTTGTCCCTGTCCTTTCTGTATTAGCTTTCCATTTCACTGCTCCCGAAGGTCGAAATTACGCTCTATCGTACTTGTAAGAAGTATGTTTATTTTCGATCTATTTCCCTTTGATTGTAATATGCGACGAGGGTCATGTTCTTTGATGTTTTAGTGACATTCAAATGAGAAAAGATTGCCTTTACTACATATCACATTCCCTCGTTACTAGGTCAGATTTTGGAGAAACTGACCCATGTCTTATTACTGTCTTCGGTATAGTAATTTCTGACTAATAAAGTTAAAACCAGGATATAAGCCCTGGTTTTATATTACACAAGTTTGTTTTGTAATGTACATACTTATAATACCTACTTACTTTAGGATATAACCTTTGAACTTACTGTAACTTCATTCTAGGTCGAACCACAACAAGTAACTGAACAAACTGAAGCGAAGAAGGAACCAGAGCCAGAACCAACACAGCCTGTAGAAGCTAAACAAGAAGAAGTGAAACCAACAGAAGTTAAGCCAACAGAAGTCAAACCAACGGCAGAGCCTTCAGTAGACCAGAATGGGAACGATGTCGCACAAAATAACACAGATACCAAAGATGCTGTAAGTGGTCCTGATATTTAAAAAAATACAAGTAGGTATAATAAAACTTCTTAGTAATACGAAAAAAATGGCATTTTACATTTCAGAACTGGCAACAGAGAGAGTTAGAACTTTTAAAGAAGATCGAAGAACTAGAAAAAGTCAAGAATGAAAGGACTGAAGATGGATTGAAATTGGAGTTGAAGGTGAACTTAGTCGACGAAAAATTTTAGGAAAGCTAGTTTCTGCCGTTTATAGAATAAAATTAAAATGAGTTTTTTTACTTTTAGGTTCGCGAAGAAGAGATTGATCTCTTGAAGGCAAGAGTTAAAAATCTTGAGACTGAACTTCAGGCTGCTTTATCAAAACCGAGTGGCAAAAACCATGAGATGATTGAGAATATTAAACAGCAACATGAAGAGGTTTGTCACGTGTTTGACATCTTTAAAATTGTACGAGTACCTACGTCTATTGACCACTGTTTTGATTGAAATTGAATACATTTTACTCTTTTTTGCAGTTGTTAAGCAAAGCCCGTGGCATGATCTTTGACAAAACAAAGATGGTGAAGAACCAGGAGCTGCAGATTGAGGCTCTGACGACGCAAGTGCAGTCACTGAAAGACATCAATCAAATCACGAAAGATTTGCTTGAAATAAGGAATTCAGAAATCAAAGCTATGGAGGTAAGTCATTTCTATTTGGTGATTAGGCAGTAGGTAGGTGGTAGGTACCTACAATTGCAACATCAACGGCATAGTTTAAATGTTAGTAATTCTAACCTCTTATGGTTGAGACCTTTGTCTAGAATTTCCCTATTGTATTTTTTTTTGTATCACACAAAACTTAAATCGTACTTTTTTTATTCGCATTTATTACAACCAATTTTAAAATTTCCAGGACCGCCTGGCTGTCATGGAAACACGCTTCAAGACGGAGAAGGAGCGCTTTGGATTGGTGCTGCAGCGCGCTCAGACCAGTTCCAACATCAACGGTGACCTCAAGAAGGAGTACGAGACTCAGCTCGCCATATTCAAGGTTAGGAACTTTGTTTATGGATGATATTATGGTCTCTACTCACAAGGTGGACAGACGACTTCATAAAAGTAGCAGGAAGGAGCTGGGTGCAGGCCGCTAGTGCCGCTACTCATCGGCCAATCTGAAAATTATTGGGAGAGACCTATATTATGTTCAGCAGTAGACAGACGTCTGGAAGTCCTGTGGCTGAATGATGCGCGATGCGATGAGCTACTGCCTCGCACCATAAATCTTGAGATGACTTCATTACTTTTTTATGTTAGTCGCGAAAACAGCGTAACGAGTTCCTGTCTGTAAAGGTCTCCTTATTTGTAAGTTACAGCTTCATCACTCTGAGTTCCACAAATTTCTAAGGAAATCATTGTGACGTGCAAATAACTACAAAGTTAAACACAAGTCACTGAAGGCAAATTCCGCATGCCACCCATATAATGACAAGGCACAAATTGGTTTCAGGAACTCAGGGAGAAATACGAGCAAAGGGTTAAGGCTCTCGTCGCTGAAAACGAGAGGCTCAAGGCATCTATTACTCCTAATGACACCTCTGGCAGCTCGACATCTGCGACGAAGTGACAGGGCAAACAAAAGACTGTTTCAATGTAAAACACGGCACAACAGTTATGTTGCCCGATGCATTTTTACGAAATGATACGATGATATTTAATTTTGTATTGAGTTTTGTAGTGATTATTTAACGATTTTATAGTGTTCTAATAAATTTTATACAAAATTTACTTAGCATCATTTAAAAAAAGTTAAATTGGATCTTGGGCTTACAAAAAAATCAAATAATTTTTACACAATATTAAATCTTTTTCCGTGGTCTAAAGTTTCCTCATACAGGATGTTCCTTCATGTATTTTACTTAGTAAGGCTTTAGAATATGCTTTTTCACCGTTACCCGCCATCTTGTCAAGACGCCATTTTGAGACGCTATTTATTGCGTGATAACGCGTTCCGTTTGACACGACACGGGCGTATTGTCCTCGGTAATATTAATTTTGCGGGACGAGTGATTAATGGCGTGGAATGAAACGGCGTATATCATTATTGAATGATGCGTGCTGACCTATGAAAACAAATTCGACTGTAAAATGGCGTCATGCACATACAGCATCTGTATACTTTGCAAAGGACAATGACCAAAAGTGGTCCAAATGTCCACCACTAATAAGACCTGTATTGGCTTATAGTCCATTAAATAGAGATTAACTTTCAATATGGGACGAAAAAAAAATAAGCTGTCAGTAAAAAGTTATGACCGTATGAAAAATTGTAGTAGTTTACGCGCTAATCTCAGGAACTACTGGTCCGATTTGAAAAATTATTTTTGTTATGGATAGCCCATTTATCAAGGATGGTTTAAGGTTATATAACATCACCCTACAACCAATAGGGGCGGAGCAGCGACCACCCGACCATAATTCCAATATTGTTGTCCTTCTTCTGAGCATATTTTTTTTCTTTTAGCGATAATCTAACACGGCACACTAAGCGACAGAACATAACATGCATAGATTAATCCAAAATGTGCGATGGATAGAATGATATCAAGAACATTTTTTGGATGAAAAGGTAAAAAACATGACTTTTCATTCAGTCATAACTTTTTACTGACAGCATATTTTCGATTGCGGTTTGGTTATAATGAATCAGTATTTAGTAGACTATTTTACTACATAGGTCTCGTTAGTGGTGGACATTTGGACCACACTCCATACATTTTTGGTCATTATCCTTTACTCAAGCGGACGGATTCCTTTGAGTTGGAACGTACCTATGTACTCACTTGACTTCTGACTGTCTTTGGTTATCACCGGCGGGTTTCTCAAGCCAGTTACAATTCTAAAACTTGGGATATAACATTGACCTAGGATATTACTATTACTATGAAGAGGACATTTTGACTGAAGGTTTAAGCGTCCCCAAGCGATAGACTTCCAAGAAGTTATACTATTAATAAGACTGGGATGAAGACTTGATTTTGTTTAAGTATTAATTCGAAGCAGCTCAAGCTCAAGGTGCTTTTCATTCTAACAAATAGTAACTACAGAGTTACTGTCGCTAAGATTTTTGTATTGAAGTCTAATGGAAAAGCCTAGTTGTTGGAGTAGCCTAAAGGAGAAATTAAGCTAGCTTTCTGTATTTTAGATCTTAGACAAGAAAGTTAATTGATGGACTAAGTTAAAGGTCTAACAAATGTAGGTAACTAGCTAGTCAGAGTTTTAGGATTATCTACTGTTTTGTAAGAAATGAGCATGAATGATAAATGAAAAGATACTAGGCTTATTCAAAACTCTCTTCTACTACGACTACTTATGTTAGTTTATCTAAAATCGTCGTTGCTTTATTTTTTTTTTAACAAAATAATTTGTACCAACTCATAAAAGAACACTTGATTTTGGGATCTGAAAACTGTTATTTACACAGATTCTGATATGGATTAGAGGTTATTTTATTTGCTTGTCACAAAAAATGCAATATTTTTTTTAAAAACTGTTTTAATTTTACAATTTACAAAACAATTAAAAAAAAAACAAATAATGGACACCCTGAAACAGTTGAAAATTCGACATGTCACGTGACGCGAGCCACGCGCTACTCCCGCCCCTCCCGCCCCGCCCGCTTCACTCGCCAGTTGCCCGGGAGCTATCGATCGGTTAGTGCGTGTCGCATGCGCTTGCGCGCCTTGCGCCCGCGCTGCCTCCCGCTATCGTGTCGCGAAAATGAACATTCAAATACATACAGTAATAGTTACGAACTGTGTTAGTGATATTGTGACCCAATGTAAAACCTGTGTACTATCGCCGCGTATCACTTTGGCGCCATACGACACAACACTTGGTAAGTTTTTACAAGCTACCTACCTACTTTTTTTGCTAATAAATGAAAATTATTTGACTCATTCGTCGGTTTTTGTATAGTCAATACAGCCTGTATGTCCTGTCGCCCGCATGCCCTTCCCTTTGTACCCCTCACCTACCGTGCACTTTCGATATATTCGATTTTTTACAATCGTTCCTACAACCGGGCAACCTTGGCATGTAAGCTATAACGTACCTACTAAAGATAATGTTATAAGCTCGCTTGATCGCCTCCATCTTCGGGATGCTTTCCATCTTTGGCCTTCTTGCCGGTCAGGTGGCTGCTAATCTTAATGCACGCTTAAAAGCTTCGGGCGTGTCACTGCTTTGTACATTGGATGGATGAGCAATTGCATTACACTAGGTACCTATACCAGGCCTCCGTCACTCGTCTATGCCGGCCGAGATAATTACCTACAGCGCGCGACAACTCCAAGTTGCAAATCAGTCAGGGCCGCCACGCCACGCGCCTGTGTACACACGCGTATCTATACACGCTCGGTCGATCATCGTCGCAATCAAGGTTCATTGTTCCAACATCACTGTTATTCGTCTTTATAATGGAAAATCGTAATATTTAGAAATAATAATTAACTGTAGTAATTTAAATAATTAAAAATAACTGGATTTTTTAAATAAATTTGAAATACTTATGACAAAAAGCTGTAGCAAAAACATTATTTTAGCAAAAAAAACATTAACTTTACTTCACCGGGTTCACCGTGTCTTGTTTCCGACATTACACATTTTAAAACTGTTTGTCCAATTTCGAATTATCGCAACACTCAAGTTTATTAATAGTTAGGTACTTTGGAGATGGTACGAAATACAAACACCACTAGATTAACGTTTACCAATCGTAAATACAATAAATGCTTCTTAAAATTAAGTTTTTATTTATTTTACTTTGCACAACCCTGAGTTGCGAGGTAGATCAATTCTGATCACAAAAAAATTGCGCTCTTGTGAGCGTAGTAGTAAGGTGCGATTTCGAATGCACCAGGTTCGTTGGAAATTTTGCATTATTATTATTACCGTTAAAATGTCGGCATCTGATCCTGATCAAAGGAGTGCAATTTCTGTGGCTACTATTATGTATTCTGTGCCTATATACCTAGTTAGACTTGTAGAGCTTGGCTTTTATCTTGTAGTGTTGTAGTACTCGTATACTGGGTAGGTAATAGTGGCAAGCGAATAGTTTATCTTAAGAAAAATTTCCTAGAATCAACAATTTCTCTCTAAAGTCATAAATGTCTGTGTCAGACTGTTTATCGAAGTACACCATTCTATTAATAGTGTTGACGACGAAAATTAAATTACTCGTAACGTAAAGTTTCAAGTAGGGATGTTATGCAGTGGCGGATTTACAAATTTGCCGCTAGTAGGCCATTCAATTTTTGCCGCCCCTACTGACTTTTGAAATTCAATTCGTTAGTTTAATCCCGTTATTAGTATGATTGTGAACTTAATGATATTTCTGTCAGTTACTAGATTATTATTGCAACCCGCTATGTACTGAAGAGTTAGAGACTAAAAACGTACTAATCAAAAGGTGGGGAAAGGCATTACTTAAAAATACCTACACTATAGGCCATCGGTTGATTTTGTGGCGTCGAACCTTGGACCAGGCATATGGCTAAGCAATGCAATCGTACAGGAGGGTACAAGGAAGACGGGCAGCCACATTAGATAACACAGAGTCGTTCAGGAGAGTGCCAGGAAGAGGTGCAGCAACCGCAGTTAAGGAACGGCTGGGACGAACAAGGATAAACGAATCCAACTCGTGAGTCTTGACAGGGATACGCTGGTTAAGGCGACCCTTTACAAGGCTTGGGAGCCTACGGTTGACCAGCTATTGGACGTGGAGAGGGTCATTAATTATACACATATTTTCTACTTTGCCGAACATTTGCACGAAAACGGTTTGTCCAAAACATATGAATTTGGTCTTATTTAATGCAGGATTAAATGCCCTTCAACCGTCAGGAAGACCACTTTTCGATAGGGTAAGTCCTTTACGCGGTATAACCGGAAAACCTAAAAAGCGCCCCTTTCGGGGGCCCCCACCACTTAAGCACAACTCCGTCGAAGTCGAAAACCTAGGAGAGTCTTAATGGGCAACCAATGAAGCCATTAAAGCAATAAAATCTTTTGTAGGAATTATTTCCGATTTAAAATCTAATTCTACTGGCCTACTATTATGAACACAGACAAAATAATGTCAGTAAACATTGTTGTTTTTGTTAAATATTTTTATTGCACTTAACAGTTTAAAAACAGTACTTGCAAACAATTTCTAATAAAATATAACATGTTAACAATCCAGTTAATGGTGACAGGCAATGAGATCAAATGAGTTTTACATTATTTTCTTGCGAGATTATCATTAATTATATCGTCGTATGAAAACACAAAAGAGAAAAAAAAGAGAAAAAGAAAAAAAGAGAAGAAAAGAAAAGAAAAAAAGTAAAGAAAAGAAAAGAGATAAAGCATTAAGCTTTTATTGAATTAAAGTAGATCGTAGATAGTTTTTAACCCGTTTTAAGCAAGAAAAGCTTCTCTCACCTGAACAATTTGTCACCGGTGTGCACAGAGCCATGCGAAGGTAAACAGAAAGACCAAGGCTTGGTAATACAGGGTGGCCCAGAAGAAAATTCACTTTTGAAAATTCTAGGAAACGAAATCTGTACATTTTTATAGAACTTTAACTATTGCAATTTAAAGAAAATTTAATGCAATTTATTTTTAAATTTACCTTTATTAAATTACATCGCCCAGGAGATTTCCTTGACACTTACTACAACATTCGATCAACATACATAAAAATCTTGGAATGCGTTCGTCAGAATCACCTCGAAACCTATTTTAATTTTTTTGCCGAATGCTCAGCTTCATTTGCTGCATGGTTGTTGGATTATAAAAGTATACTCTATTCTTAATGTAACACCACAAAAACTAATTTTCTGGAGTGAGATCAGGGCTTCCTGGTGGCCAGGAGATGTCACCCCTGCCTGAAATTATTTTTTTGTGGGAACATGTCTCTAACTATCTAAATGCTCTCAGTTGAAGTATGACACGCACAGCCCCATCTTGATGAAACCAAGTGCTCCGGTCATAACCTTGCGAATTTTGCAGCTTTGAAATCAAAAAGCTTTTCAGCCTACCAGTATAGCGCTCTCAAAAATTAATCATCCTTTCAATGCAACAAACCAATTAAGCAGGGGTGAAATCTCACTGCCTCTAAGAAGCGCTAATGAAGAACACTGTTCATACGCACCGAGTAAAACCGCCGCCGCGCCGTCAAAGCATAATTTCGCGCGCGGCGCGGCGGCGCACTATGGAGCGAAATTGAGATTTATGGACATAGCGATTTTTTTCACAATTTCTATTTGAAAAAAATACCTATCGATAGGTTACGTTATTCTGATGAATAAATGCTTCACAAGTTTTTCTCTAAAACCAATAGTTTGACTGGAAAAAAATATTTTCCATTTTCGTTGTATGGAATGAAACATAAAGTGGTCGATTTCGACTAAGCCTTGACAGATCTTGCTTTGAAACTACTTAAGCCTTGTTCTATGGCTTGTTGACTGTAATCCTACGCTATCAGCGCGCATCCAAAGTTGCCCGTTCACAAGTTATGAGGTTCTGAAAAATTAAAAAAAAAGTAAGTAAAAGTGACTTTTTTTTGAAATAGCTTTTAAGATTTAACAAAAATATAAAGATTTTATACGTTAATAATGTAAATTAACCTTAAATTACTGCTAAAAACACATTTTAATAAACTTAAAAGGAATTAAATCAGCGATTTTTTTTCACAATTTCTGTTTAAAAAAAATACCTGTCGATAGGGTATGTTATTCTGATGAATAAATATTATGAACGTTTTTCTCTAAAACCAATAGTTTGGCTGGAAAAAAATATTTTCCATTTTCGTTGTATGGAATAAAACATAAAGTGGTCGATTTCGACTAAGCCTTGACAGATTTGCTTTGAAACTACTTGAACCTAGTTCTATGGCTTGTTGACTATAATCCTAGACTAACAGCGCGCGCACAAAGTTGCCCGTTCAGAAGTTATGAGGTTCTGAAAAATTAAAAAAAAGTAAGTAAAAGTGACTTTTTTTTGGAATATCTTTAAAGATTTAACAAAAATATAAAGATATTATACGTTAATAATGTAAATTAACCTTAAATTACTGCTAAAAACACATTTTAATAAACTTAAAAGGAATTAAATCAGCGATTTTTTTTTCACAATGTCTGTTTAAAAAAAATACCTATCGATAGGGTATGTTATTCTGATGAATAAATATTACGAACGTTTTTCTCTAAAACTAATGGTTTGGCTGGAAAAAAATATTTTCTATTTTCGTTGTATGGAATGAAACATAAAGTGGTCGATTTCGACTAAGCCTTAACAGATTTTGCTTTGAAACTACTTGAGCCTTGTTCTATGGCTTGTTGACTATAATCCTGCAAAAACAGCGCGCGCCCAAAGTTGCCCGTTCAGAAGTTATGAGGTTCCAAAAAATGAAAATTAAAGTAAGTAAAAGTATCTTTTTTTGGGTATAAATCTTTAAAGATTTAACTAAAACATGAAAATTATATACTTTAGTAATGTAATTAACCTTTCTCTTGTCGTCTTATCTAAAGAAAAGACAATTTTACTTACTTTACTTTTCATTTTTCGGAACCTCATAACTTCTGAACGGGCAACTTTGTGCGCTCGCTGTTAGTCTAGGATTATAGTCAACAAGCCATAGAACAAGGCTCAAGTAGTTTCAAAGCAAATCTGTCAAGGCTTAGTCGAAATCGACCACTTTATGTTTCATTCCATACAACGAAAATGGAAAATATTTTTTTCCAGCCAAACTATTGGTTTTAGAGAAAAACGTTCATAATATTTATTCATTAGAATAACATACCCTATCGACAGGTATTTTTTTTAAACAGAAATTGTGAAAAAAAATCGCTGATTTAATTCCTTTTAAGTTTATTAAAATGTGTTTTTAGCAGTAATTTAAGGTTAATTTACATTATTAACGTATAAAATCTTTATATTTTTGTTAAATCTTAAAAGATATTCCAAAAAAAAGTCACTTTTACTTACTTTTTTTTAATTTTTCAGAACCTCATAACTTGTGAACGGGCAACTTTGGATGCGCGCTGATAGCGTAGGATTACAGTCAACAAGCCATAGAACAAGGCTTAAGTAGTTTCAAAGCAAGATCTGTCAAGGCTTAGTCGAAATCGACCACTTTATGTTTCATTCCATACAACGAAAATGGAAAATATTTTTTTCCAGTCAAACTATTGGTTTGAGAGAAAAACTTGTGAAGCATTTATTCATCAGAATAACGTAACCTATCGATAGGTATTTTTTTCAAATAGAAATTGTGAAAAAAATCGCTATGTCCATAAATCTCAATTTCGCTCCATAGTGCGGCGGCGCGGCGGCGGCGCGGCAACGGTGTTCACGCGTCGCGTATAAGGCCTCAGCCTCGAATTTAGCGGGCAGCGGGGCGGCGGCTGTAGCGGCGCGGGAGCGGCAGGATCTTATGCGTAAAATCAAATAGACCGGTTCTCGAAAACAGAGGCGCGGGAGCGGGCAACGAGCGGGCAGCGGCGCGGGAGCGGGCAACGAGCGGGCTGCGCACTTCCAAAATTTTGATGTATGTTGACCGAATGTTGTAAACGTCAAGGGAATCACATGTACGATAAAATTTATAAAAGATAGTAAATTTTAAAATAAATTGCACTAAATTTCCTTTAAATTGCAATAGCTAAAGTTCTACAAAAATGTACAGTTTCCGTTTCCTTGAATTTTCAAAAGTGAATTTTCTTCTGGGGGTGGCCCAGAAGAAATGTAAAACCATATACATGAAGTTGTGGAGAGATGGTGCTCGTGCTAGGCTCCGAAGATCCTGTGTTACGAGTTTTTTATTAAATTTTTATTGAAACGCTATTGGAATATTTTAAAATTCAAGATCACATAAGTACCTAAGTATATATTATTATAGTGCGTTTATTAATCGTTTATTTATATATGGATTGTGTATACATATAGTTATAAATTTTTTTTTCTGTAAAAAAAATTGCTAAATTTGCCGCCCTTCTAATCTGCCGCCCTAGGCACTGGCCTACTTGGCCTATTGGTAAATCCGCCACTGATGTTATGGATATGTAGTTTCGGTTATGGATACGGTTACGGATATAGGAATAATATTATACCAATTTCGGTTACGGTTATGGATATTTTTTTATTTCAGATATCCGAAAGTTTCGGTTACGGTTACGGATATATGTGCTTTAGAATGCAATTTGCAATAGTTGCCGCATACTTTACATCGAATAAAAAGTAAAAAAAAAGATACCTACTAGATGGCATTATAAAGGTAAATCAGGCTTTACATGCTGATGCTATACAAAAAACAATTTAAACTACCTACATCCGAAACTTTTGAATCGGTTACGGTTTACGGATTCAGATATTTTTTATTTCGGATATCCGAAAGTTTCGGTTACGGTTACGGATATCCATAACATCCCTGGTTTCAAGTAAATGTAAAGTTTGTAAGTGTAGCGTGTAGCTTTAAACAACGCTAAGGACAAAAGAAACTTTTTAAATTAGTATGTCCGTAGAACCACCGCTCGAACGCTCAAAATGTTAATGGAAATAGATGACAGTCGAGCGGTGGTCATAATAATACGGGTCGCGCTCGCGGGTACTTGTGGAAAATACAAAGCACCTATTTAAGAAAGTTCCGAATGGCAAAGTTAAATTGTTTCTCAATGAGTGACGTTTCCTGATCCTTTGAGTTGAGTCATGTTGAATCCTTGGGGAACGGTATAATTGAACTTTGAAGGAGGCGAGACGCGAGCTGCATTAACGTCAATCTTAATTTAATGTTCCCTTTTGATTTTGAGTTAAATTATTTTTTAGTCAATGTAAATTTAATTGTAAATTTGAAAAACTTACCACACAAAACAATAGAATATTTTCTACTCTAACTACTTAAGGCAAGCTAGTTAGTTGAATTTTGATGAAACTTCTAGTGCGATGAAAATTGTTTGGTAAATCAAAGTGACAACAAAGTGGTAATGCTAAGAAGTTTTAGTTCGTAGGCTTAGTAACTCTTAGCACTAAGTGCGTCCTACTTACCGTGGTCCCCAGAGTAAAGGAACTAAAGGAAATCCGCCAAGCTTCTCGCTTTAAAAGCACAAAGCTTCACTTATCGTTGTGCTCATAAAGCTTAAACGCAGTAAATAGCGATAAACACACCTGACATAGTCTTACGGGACGTATTCCACTTTGAGCACCCGGACAAATAGCACCTGCACGAATAGCACCTTGCCTATTCCACTTAGAGCACATATCGATATTTTGGGTAGGTATAAATAAATTTAATTCCTCGAAAATCACCCTCATTTATCATAAACATTTATTTTTATAGGTGCTCGTAAGTGGAAAAGGCCAGGTGCTATTTCGGCGGGTGCTCAAAGTGGAATACGTCATCTTAATCTTACGCAGGCATACACACTAAAGCACACTTTGTAATTGTATTACCCGACGAGCCCGAACGTGTTCGAGACGCGACGTAATCGAGTTCACACGCTCGCTAATCATTATTCGATTCTGTCACCTTTGGGAACAGCTCGGGAATAAAGGCTCCTGCTTGGTGCAGATAAGCCGATCCGGTAAGGCAAAAGTTAGTTTGAAAGAGGAAATCTTTCGTGATTAGGAAATGTCCCTGAGAATCAGGCTTGTACCTAATGATGTAGTTAATTTGTAAAAACGTCTTCTATTTCTTAACCCTTTATCCCATTATCTGAGGTCGGCTCTCCTTGTTCTGAAGCGTCAGGACAATCTGTCCTTTCTTGTCAAAATATTTATTTGGGCACGCTGTAATCCTTGGCCTTGTAAACAATGATATTACAGAACTATAGATATGTTACGTTCATAGAAATTACGATTTTAATCCGTGCCGAGCTATTCCAAATTGCACACATTGACAAATGTAACTGATAAGTGAAACAAAAGATACGAAATAGCACGCAAATGAAAGAGATAGCTATAGTTTTAACGATTCTGCACTAACTAATCTATGTCCGCAGCGCACGCATCCTTATCGCTCTAACGTCAAAACAAGATCGCTTTCTCTTTCTTAACTTGAACATGGCGCATGGCGTCTTGATTGTTTGCATAAATAATTGAAAATATAAATACTAAATAATTTTGCATAATCACATGTGGTAAGAGATCCCTTGTATTTTGTTTACTTTAGAGTCATAATTGGTACACTTTCGAAACACACACGATGGCATTTTTTATTTATTTTGGTAAGAACACAGGAACTTACGGTGTGGTACGCACGCGATTGCGCACGACGCAGGCCACACGAAGACTAAACACAAGACGTCCCAATTGGGACGTATTTGAGTATTCACAGCGCGAGCGCCTATAACATAATATCTGCTTTTGTTTTTATATAATATCATTGCTTGTAAAATAAAAACGTCTTCAAATGATAAGATGTCTAGGATAGTTATAGTTCATCGCATTTTTAAGATGTGTGGAAAAATGCGTATTTGAATGTACAGACCCCTTTTACAGAACCGAAATAAAATGTCCCTTTGAACAAATGAATGGACATGAAGAGATATTGGGATTATTTGTGAATGTAACAAGTCTAGAAGAGGAAAAAAGTTAAGTTACAGTTCAGGAGGTCCTTTTTCTGAAGGACCTAAGTGGATTTAGCCCTGAATTAAAGGTCTAAGCTGCCAACAGTTCTTTCCTTTTTGCTCACACGTAACGGTAAAGATTAGGTACCGTTGTTTAGTGAGAACAAAATATCTCATAGTAATAAACTAGGTATGACATCTAGTACTAAATTATGACAAAAGCCACAACAAAAAAAGGAAGATTAAACGAAACCTACGTCATAAGTTAATTTGGCACAGTTTTTCGTCAATTTCATTGCTTTCCTATAAGTCAAAGAGTTTTCTCACTAGTTGGAAGTTTTAATTTTTATGCTTTAGCCGTTAACCACAGTCTTCAGATCAAATAGTGACGTTTCGAGCTATCTTTGCCCGTACCTTTCCACTTCAGTGTGTTTCTCGTTTCAAGATTTGGTGACAAGTCATGTATGAAACTATGTTTATTTATAGGACATGACTGGGAGAAAAGTTTTTGAATTAATTCTCGATAAGAATTTTGGCTAGATTCAAATTCTTGAAAGAAATAAGATGTACAAGTAGGTACACTTTAAAATATAATGTTACTCGCATAATTTTATGTCGGTACATTCACTTTATCGACCCAAAAAAATTAATTAGGTATACCTTCGGTTAGGTGTACCTTCATGTTAAAAACACAAATAGGTAATATGGTAGTAGCAGGATGAACCATCGAGAAACTTCCTTTAATTTTAGCCCATACTAAAACAAAATAAATAACAAAATCGTTATCCCTCCGGATGATTTACACATGCGCTGCTGGGCTTCAAGGCCGAGGCAAGGGATAAAATAAAAACTATGGATTATAATGGGATTGAGATGTTACACGTAGGGTACGATCACTGTAAGAAGTATTAAGTACAAGAAGAAAAACTAGGAGAAAAGCAGATCATAAAAATTTTATTACTTAGGTTACCTGATTTTTTCCGAAAACAATGTTTTTTTTATCACAATTTGAACGTTGTATGGCGTATTAGGTATTTTTTATTATTTATCTTTCTTACTATGTTCTTGCAGCTGGTTTCTTGACAAGCACTCAAAGTTCGCTATACTGGTTAGTGTAGTAACTTCCAGGCTCGCCCAAACCGCAACTCTCGACTGAGGAAGACACTCGTGAGTGTGAACACCATCTATTCAGATTATGTTCGGACATTATCTTTTTCAGTTTCTTCTTTATATTGCAAGTAGCTTGTTCAGGCAGTACGATATTTAAGACATTACAGACTAGGCGTGAAATATCTTGTGAATTACAGGGTGGCCAGGTAGTTAACGTCCATTAAGCTATTAGATTCTTTCTTATTAAGGTATATCTAAATCACCCCTATACTATGTTCTAAGATTTTGCTTAGTTTAGTAGGAGATACTTAATTTTGTGATTAACCCATACGGTGGACCGACGACCTCATAAAGTTAGTAGTATGGTGCTGGATCCAGACCGCTAGCAATCGGTCATTATGAAGATCATTGGGGGATGCCTATATGTTCAGCAGTGGACGTCCTAATGATGATGAGTCAGCAAGGCAAATCCACCACGTTCGTGTGTTTGTCAAATTATTTATTTATGTAGCTACTTTGTCCGAACTTTTCCCAATAGATGGTAGCTCTACTCGTGTAGGACACAACGAGTGCTCGTTACAGAATCTCAGGGATGTCTTAAAACTTTGCACTCAGGCATGTGTTGTTGCTATTTGGCTGCTAAGATGATTAATTATTCACTTATAATGTGAATTAACTTAGTACACAGTACATTTATCATTCTCAAAACTGTTAGTTTTATGAAATTTGGGCTAAAGGTTTAACTAACATTCTCCCATAGTTACCTACCTGACCTGTTGTCATATAAATGTGCGTGTATAAACCTTGGTTGTTACATTGAATGATAATTATGTTGCTGTTTAACAATTAATAAGCAGGTAAGTTACCTGAAACTGTAAAATATTTTACACATTCCACATACATCGTTTCAAAGTTACAACGGTTTTAAACCTGTAAACAAGTGTGTATCGCAAAATACTGGAGTGCTTATCTAATTTGAGTTCTCAAGTCTACGCGGCGACAGTTGTCTGAAACTCAGCAGGACATTTACAGGCGTTGCCGAAGTTGCCAGAGTTGCGGTCACTCGCAAAGGCAACTCTGGCAATTAGCGCTTCTTGCAACTTCCCACTTAGCCGCTGAACTGTCTTTGTGAAGATGAAGTGAAAGTAATACGGTGTATTGGGTTTCATTAACTGGGGGATTAGCGTGTAATATGTACCGGCATGACGCTAGAGCTTGTTACGAGCTATAGAGCTGTTGTATGTATTTAAATTTCAATCTACTCCGGAACTTTATTAAGTAAACAAAGAATGGGAACCGACCACAAAGTTGAGTGAAGTTCTGCTTCGTATAACATCTCAGCACCGTGAGACGTTTTGATCCGGTTATGAGGATTAGCCCTGCGAATATAGTGTGCATTATTCATCTAGGTGCACTGAAACTTTGTGTGCAGGAATGTGTAATGTGAAGATTGCAAAGATAAGAAATAGAAATTAGACAAGTTTGTATTTACCACTACAATAATATTAATTAATCTGTACTATAAGTTCGCATTATGTTCAAAATTTGGCATTAAAGTTTTAAATAAATGAATAACCGTTTATCTACGGCCCAGTGTTGAAAACTGTTTTATTTACTACGTGCTAATTAATTCTTTCAGTTCCGTTACAAATATTTTTATCATTTATATTTTCCTAATGTCTATCGATGTTTTAGGTATTTCTAGTTTCCTACATAATGTCTTTGTAAGTAAACCGTTTTTAATTTTAAAACCATACACATGCATGATAACCTTCATCATGTACCTTATCTATTTCAGTACACATTCTAGCTGAAACACTAACCGCGTAACCGGCAGCAAGTTGGAAGTTATGCGCTTAACTTCTTAACCTGGAAGTTTGCTTGGCTTAACGTGATGTAGTGCTATAGTAGGATTAGGTTAATAATAAATCCATTGTAGCCTCAGCCCAGTCAGACTGCAGGTAAGGGAATAAATACTTGACCGCTTATCTATACTTATAATAATAAATCTGTAGAGAGGTCAATTCTGTACATGAAATATATTTTCAAAATAACTATCAGGGGGTGATTAGTGATCGATACTGATGCCAAAAATGCAATCAGTAAAATTTTTGTCAGTCTGTCTGTCTGTCCGTCTGTATGTTCCTTATAGAAACAAAAACTACTTGACGGATTTTAACGAAACTTGGTACAATTATTCTTCATACTCCTGGGCAGGTTATAGTATACTTAGGAATTCCCACGGAAACAGGAATTAGCGGGAAAATCCTTTTGTATGAAAAATCTAAACCACTTAAGTTAGACGCTTGAAATTTGGCATGTAGGTACCTTAATAAACTTAAAGCTTAGTTACAACAGGATATTGCAAAATTCCCACGGGAACGGGAGTTAGCGGGAAAAAACATTTGTATGAAAAAATCTAAACCGCGTAAGATAGATGAAGGGGGTAAAACGGGATCCACGCGTACGAAGTCGCGGGCGGCCGCTAGTTGTATAATATTTACAGTTCCTATGAAAGGTCAACATCTTGATACATTTGAAAGTAGGCGTAGTGGTGTAGGTTGAGGGACAGGCTTTTGATTTGATTTGTGGGTTCAAAGTTCGTGGGTTTGATTTATACTGATCCAAATTGTTATGTGGGAGTCCTTGTTTACACTGTCCACGAGAATCTAATCTTTGGCCTTTTCATTTCTTGATAGCTATCAATGTTATCAGTTCGCTATTTAAAACTTTTCACATTTTGTAATTCAAATCCATTACGAGTATAAGCTGTGGCACAACCGCACCGAGTCAGACATTCTGTTAAAACAAACGAAACTTAATTTAAAGTAACAAACTTAATGTTCTTCTGAAGTAGTCATAAAAGTAATTTGCTATATCTATATAATTTTTCCATATTGCTAACCTTGCTAACAATCGTCTAGTGAGTTAGGGTAACGCGATATTAATGTCTCAACGATCCAGTAAGTTCGCAAGTTCACCGGCTGTTTAACTGCGAATAGGCTCGTACTTTGCGTCGAACGTGTGACTTAGGCGAGGTAACCACACTGTCGCGTTTACGGGACTTTTCATTCAAAGATATGAAAGGAGCGTGTGGTACTGGTAATTTAACTGATATATTAGTACAACATGTACTTCACAAACTTTAGTGTTGAGCTTATATGCGCAGGTAATAGGTACCTACTTTTTACCCGATTGCGCCAGATGGTCCAAGTTGCATCATTTGAATGTTGACGATTGTTTTGTCAATGATAATATATGTTTTTAAACTTGTAGCTAAGCGTTCAAATATATGTACATAGGTAGGTACAAGGTACATAAATTACAAACAATATACTCACCAACTGAAAGAATCATAAAGCGACTTACATAACAACTGGAAACAATGAAAATTACGCGTATGTACAAATCAGGATCGGGCGTTTCTTTTTTATTATTTTCTTTGCTAACTTGAAGGCTTGTTAGGTCAATATTTGACAATAGGAAATAGATTTCGGAATGAAATGTGTATTTTCCTGAGTTATTCGTTACACGTGGTAGCCCGATTGTGCCCAAACCCGTGTCTGGAAAGGGCGCGTGTCGTCTTACGTTCATAATCTTTCTGCCTCATTACGCGATTTAAACTAGGTACTTTAGGAATTATTTTACTGAGAATCTTCCATGATATACCTCTTTGTACTTATACAAAACTATTAATAGGCAGAAATTCCTTAAAAGGGACAACATAATATGAACTGGTGCCGAGAAATGGCTGAAATTGAATGACTGAGTTTCAGTCACCTTTATCAGCCTCTTTTTCAAATAAATACAAAATCAAAATCAAAAATATTTATTCAGTTTAGACCACAAGTGGCACTTATAAACGTCAAATATAGCAAACAATAAAAAGAAAAGGTAGCCCTTATATACAGTAAATACTTACATTAAACAAGATATCAAAAAAACAAAAATAAAAAATAAAAAAAAATAAAAATGAATATAAGAATGATAATAACATAAACACTCAACAAGCTCTTAATTATTGTTTAGCTCAGAAATGATAGCACACGAATAGTAAGTATTCCTACTTATACAAGAATAGAAACATATATGAAGATAAGGAACAATGTTATTCTCATTCTGATCGTATTCCGGTCGCGGTAAAATAAATGTTACGGGAAGAAATATCGCTTTTGTCTATTTTATTAGCCATTTGTCGTAAGGGCCCTTGGGCAAGGTTGTATCTTGCTTTATTAACTACTTGTTATTCCTTGACATGGTCGTTAGAAAACCCGACCTCTACGACCAAGAAAATACAAACCAAAGGACGTTTGACATCTGTCAGCCAGCTAATTGGTTATTATCTACTTGTCAATAACAATATACAATAATTTATAGAGCTATTTTGTTATGAAAACTTTGTTTTTTCTATGTTCTACGAAATCTAGTATACCTATATCTGTTTTTCCGAAAGGTTAGCATGAAGAAAACGCCTGAACTACCTGAGAATCAAATCTATAACCTCCGAATCGAGATTGAATAACTCTCTAAAGTAAACTATCTCAGAGCCTTATCGATCTAATTGGATGGTAATTCCATCCAAATTGAAAATTCAAAATTCAAAAAATTCAAAATTTATTTATTGGAAACAAGAAAATTTGTACATGAAAAAGCGTGTACGATAATAGCCGCAATAGTTTCAGAGAACTGTGGTGCGACTAATGTCAACTATTAGTCGCACCACAGTTTTTATCAACTAGGACCAATAAATTGGGTAAGGTCACGTGGCATCGCAAATCTAAGGTGCCTTTCAAATCACAATGTAGGGAGATACAATAGGTGCCAATCCCTTATAGAATACAAAAGCGTCGTAGGTACTTTTACAAAAAGAGAGTTTCCTGAACACTATAATCCAGGCCCTTTTAAGGCGAGAGTGAATAAGCACTTACAGGGCATAGCAGATAGGTACTATCCTAGACTGCATCTCACTAAACACCAGTACGGCTAGCACGAAAAACTTTCGAGTTCGAATTGTTTGCGTATTCGAATCGCCATCATAAGATTAAGTATGAAAACATCAACAGCGCCCTTGTGAACGTGTCGTAAAGTGAACTTAGTATGAGAAATGATTGCACGAAACTTATTTTGACGGTTAACATTGTCACGTTATCGTTTAATTCGAAGGTTGAGTATCGAATTTTGTCGAATACGAAAACGATTCGAAGACGAAAGTTGTTCATGCTAGAAGCACAGGTGCATTGCGGTCAAATACTTTTCATGCATAAAAAAAGAGAGTTCTTGGGCTAATTGTTCCAGCTGAAGGAAATGCCACAATGATTGAAGAAATCAGGAATAATTTGGGGCTACTCTACGCAGAAATCAAAATACTACGTTTACAATCTTAGGATGGTTCTTAAAGTTACTAAATCAGCATACCCTATTCTTTCATTCCACTTGGGCCATATAATTGGGCTCACTGACTCTTTGCTAGAGTTGACGTAGATAAAGCCTCCTTCATTTGTTCGAGGCAATCGCTGATTATTACTTAATTCTTATTAGCGAGTTAATTGTTAGCAAACTTCGAGTCAGGACTAATTGATTGGCAATTATATTTAACCTTCTGCGATTTAGGGGTCTCTCTCACCTGTATACAGGGTGGAATTTTGTAATGCCACCTGGAGGGAAAGTACCTACTCTTAATACTGTAGATAGAAAAAGTTACTCAAAGAAAACATTCCTTTATTTTTTAAAAGAAATAGAACTGCATTCTAAGATTTCCGATTTTTTTTTCGAAAATTCACTACCATACCATAAAATTTTCTGTAAATAATTTAAATAATGTAAGATTTTATGGCTTTCCTTTCATTTGATTTATCAAGTTTGTTAGAGAGATTTCATCCCTATACTTCACCCTAACGATCGATGCAATAAAAACAGATGTTAGTTGGCTCGATTCCTGGGTATGGCAAGCAAATTTTTGAAAATATTTGAATGCAGTTCTATTTCTTTTAAAAAATAAAGGAATGTTTTCTTTGAGTAAAATTTTATTTATTTTATTTTATTTTATTTTTCTTTATTCAGAAAACCACAGCTCTTTATAATAATAATACAAACTAGATAAATATATATGTATAATAATACAAAAATTCTCTATCTACAGTATTAAGAGTACTTTCCCTTCAGGTGGCATTACAAAATTCCATCCTGTATAGTCTGTAGTGAAATCAAATTCAGATTTCAAGAAGTCTTAATTTTTCAGGATGATTTTGATGTTTCTACAATTATTCATGTGGGAAACAACTAAAATAGAGCATGTGACATGAGGTAGCTGGTAAGACGGGGTAACCCGAGCTAAATTCATGGTTGTCAGTACAAATCACGCTCATTATCCATTATTCGATGCTCTACCATGCCACTTGTCAGCCACCAGGGCATTAATCTTAGTTTTGAAGTTCTGTAGTGTAGAAAAACAAATTCACAAAACAAATCATCTTGTATTTAACAAGAAAGTGGTTTGATTTCCAATACGAGGTATCTTTGGGTCGAGCACACAAACTTAATGTAAAATACATTTGGGAACGTGACTCCAAGCCAAGTTTTCGCGTAAGAGCTTTAAGGTGCGTCGTATATTTATACATAGCTCAAAAATAGCAACCAGGAAACTTAGTACCTTTTTAAAGTAGCACTTATATTGTACTTATGATTGTTTGATGCATGAAAAATTATAAATGTCAGGATATAATCCTTCATTTGGCAGACAGTATGACAGGATTATTCCAATCTCTCCTCTACCTATCCCCCCCCCATATCCCCATGCGAAAGGGAAGGTAGATAGGTACTGTCAGTAACGTACTGATACTACTGATGTTACAATGTGAGTGAAATAATAGACATATGTTGACACGACCAATCAATTTACGTACTTTTTAAAACTGTCAAAACGAAACTCTCCCATAGATTTTGTATGGCACTACAAGCAAGTGTCACTATTTTGTCTACTCAATTAAACAACTTTTTTCAATTAAGTACAATGCGAACAAAAATCGTAACTTACAGGTAATTTAAAATTAATTAAGGTTTTACTTTTAAGACCAGAATGAAGGGTATTTTAAAAAAAGTTGTGGTTTCGAATTATTGGGGTATGGTGTCAAACTGTCTATTATAGCCTGACCAGGAACATAAAAACCCTCGCCATGTTGCGGAAAACTAATGGTACTAATTTCTTTTAATGGCAACAGTAACTGAAAACTTCATTGACATGTCACCTTGCATGTCAGTCTATTGCTGTCAAAGTGTAAACAAACTTTATTTTAAATGTGCGCAATTGGTTTTATGAATTAAATTGCTAAAATATTTTTATAGTCGTGAAAGAAAAGTGGTTCACAATGTGTTAAAGTATTTGTCGAAGAGAAATACTAAGGGTTCGAACAATATTTTCATTGAATAATGTTTCCGACAAAGGTTGTCAAATTGACTGACATGTTTATCGTATAGTACAGTCCACTATGAAAATTAGCGGTGGTTTGTATCAACTACCTATTTTAAAAATTTTGTCACTTTCTAAGTGTTGAATTTTATGGGATTGGGAAAGAAGTACCGAGTTTGAAGCGTTCATGAGCAGACATTGCAGTTGAATATTCAAGTTCTGAATTTATTATTGATGAATAATAAAATAATTCTACTAGCTCGATTGATGGTTTCATTTAATTTATTTAAATCAGGTTACCTATAATAATATTTTTTCGTTAATTTATGAAAATATCAAATTAGCCCGTAATCCTGAATCCTGATACATAAAGTTAGCCTATTAATTTAACACAGGTACGACTGTACTCAGTGTTGCACTATCAAATGCAATTGAGGCGCCTCTATGCCAGGGTTTTTATGTTCCTGGTCAGGCTATAATATGAATTGTATATAACCCCAGACCTACAATGCAGAAAGCGTTTCAGTAGTCTTCAATGATCACTTTGTATAGGACGGATTGTAGGTGTTGGTGTGGCTTTTTTACTGCGGAAAATGCTATTTTAGTTAGGTACTTTGAGTTGAGGTGAACGGTTATTCTTGGTGTGGCTGTTCTGTCGTCAGCTGTGTCATCCGTCACAAACGCCCCGGCGCCCTTATCTCACTTCGCGCGCGGCTCATTAACCAGAACCTCTCCCTTACACTGGCCCGCAAAATACGCCCTAAATGCTTTCGCAACGGAGCCTTCGACAAATACCGCAGATATTTATTGTAACTTTGTAGGGTAGCACTTATTTCTAAATTTACATTAGGCACGTATTCAGATTTTAGGACTATAAGGGTATGTGGAATCAGTGGAATTCCATATTATCAGACCCTTACGGCTTAAGTAAACTTATGGATACCTAAGTGATTTTAAGCCTGATTTCACCATCAATCCCTAAATTTAAGTTACCCCTATGGTAGGTAGCACATAAGAGAAATTTTGTTTTCAAAGGGGTCACTTAAAAATTAGGGATTGATGGTGAAAACGGGCATAAGCTAACTAAAGATTCAGTTGACGATAATAAGTTCATGTACTGTGTCATAGAAAATCTAGAAATAAATGAAGAATATTGGAAATCTCCAAATTTTCTAGGAAGAAATACTACCTACGACATATCCTAGCACTCACATTAAAATTTTTGCCAATCACTGTTATTAAATATTCTGTTTGTATTTCATCAATCAACAAAATACGCAGCAAGCTTTCACAATTAATTTAAATTAAGAGTTTCATAATATTGGGTTTCATTACGGAAATGTCAGTACATTTAGCAATTCAATTTGGGAAATGACGGCTGCATTACGGGGCTCGCGGGACTGCGGAGGGATTCGATCTTGAGCCGAGTTCCGAGGCTTTCTTGCCTTGTGTAATCCATTTCATAAAAATATGGATGCAAAAATGTATTACAAAAACGTATTATGAAGCATTATATCTAAGCCTAGGCGCAGACCACCGATTTTTGGTCGGCCGATAGCTTAGTCGGACAGCTAATCAGTGGGCGTGTATGGAAGTGCGCACATTACACCGATTGATTCTTCATACAAATTAGAATCGGGCCCAACTTTCAGTGGACACGGTAATATGTCAAACTCAAAGGTCAAAAGAGGTCCAGGATTATTCAGGCAATATTGTATGTTATTTTTAGTACAATTTCTAGCACAGACATTTTTCCGCGAAATGTAAGGTAAACTTTACAACTTTGTGCCGTCGTCCTTACGATATTATATACTAGCTATTAGGTACATGTGGATGAGGGTATTACATTCTCATTGGTTTATAACACTAGGCTTATTGTATCTAAGCGTAGATTCTATTTTCTAATAGTAGCTATCCACCCGCGTACGGAAAAACTTTATCGCGTCCTTGTTTCAAAAACCGGGATAAAAACTATCCTATGTCCTTTCCTGGGACTCAAACTATCTCTATTCTAAATTTCATCTAAACGGTTCAGTGGTTTAGGCGTGAAAGCGACACAGACAGACAGAGTAACTATCGCATTTATGTATAATACGAGTATTAGTATAGATTTTAAAATGCTGTATTTACGAGTAAAAGTGTTTCATCTCTAAAGTAAACGCTTTCAATTTGCTCTTAATCCTACATTAAACCGTGATCATATAAATGTGTTTCTAATTATAGAGTTCGGTCCTTCTAATCGTCTAAATACATCTACTTGCTACAGTTACTATGCAAAACAGAGATCATGTCGACGTGCTCTGTTGTCTCGGGCTCAGTGTTATTTGATTTGCGAGGGTTGGGGATCACGATAAGCTTGATGCTGTCACGTAGTATTAATTAAAGATATTGAAATATGATTCAATGTTTCGGAAAGCCCTTTATGACGTCACGATGTTTGATAGCGCCATGTCTGACGCTAATGTCACCTCAATATTCAAAGTCTGAATTTCAGACTGCACAATAGAATAAAAGAGAGTTGATAAGTTAGCATTTTGAAATACTTAGCTAAAGATTCCTAGGTGTTATTTGTTAGTAAAGAAATTAGTAATTCATGTAGCATAAAAATGCATGCATGAAACTCGAAACTATTGACTTATAGTCGTCTCTCTCTACAGAATTTCACCCTACCACAGTTTAGGTATGAAAACTACACGAAACCATCATTATTTTTCCAATCTACTGTATTACTTTGCTGAAATATCTTACAAGAAGTAAAGCCGTACTTACTCAGCAACAATAGCTACCAAGAAAAAATATATCTAAACACTCAACATTATCAGGCCTGAGCTGGCCTAAAGGAGGAAGAGCGGCGTTTCAATTATTCCCCGACTTGGTCCTACAGTACAAAAGTGGATTTTTTCAGGGACTTTCTTAATGCAAACACCTGGCCCTCCCACGGGTTATTAGCAAAAACATCTTCTCCAGACCTATAATGTAAGTTTATTGTTAGGTAAATATGCCACAGATATACGACTTCAAGGGAAAGCTTAACGATTAATATTATTGTCGTACATATTAATGTCTAGATCAGTGGTTCTTAACCGGTGGTCCGCGGACCACTGGTGGTCCCTGGAGGCATTCCAAGTAGTTCACGAAGACATCGTAATAAACAAGTGACGTGACGTGATGAGTCGAGTCAACACAACGCAAACGGCGCACAGTGGGCGAGAAATCGACCTCCCCTTTCATAGGATTTTGAAAAAAAAAAGTGGTCCCTGACAGGACAGAAATTTGGTAAAATGGTCCCTCGTGACTTAAAGGTTAAGAACCACTGTGCTAGATGGACAAAATAACATCTTTATTTATTCAAGACTCAAAACAGATTACATTGAGATTTCACAGACTGTGTACCTAACACATAGTGTATCAGTTATAGAAGTGTTTGGCGATGGCACATTCTCCAATCATTTTGCTTCTTTATATCTATCTAGGCATACAGTACAATAGTTTAGCTAGGCAGAAATTCAAAATTTTAATACTTTTTCAAGTTCATTATTCAATTCTCCTACTAATATTATAATTGCGAAAGTTTGTGTGGATGTCTGGATGTTTGTTACTCTTTCACGCAAAAACTGATGAACGGATTTTGATGAAACTTTACAGTATTATTGCTTATAACCTAGAATAACATATAGG
The DNA here is from genome assembly GCF_963855985.1 of Ostrinia nubilalis. Taxonomy (NCBI): domain Eukaryota; kingdom Metazoa; phylum Arthropoda; class Insecta; order Lepidoptera; family Crambidae; genus Ostrinia; species Ostrinia nubilalis. Next base: position 1,305,651 of record NC_087099.1, on the reverse strand, counting down.
CTATAACCTATGACGATCTGTGACAAACTAAATTTCACGCGGGTGAAGCCGCGGGCAAAAGCTAGTTCAACAATATTAAGTTGCATCTATGTGGCGTTTGCACTTCGCGTTAAAAAGAACTTGCCGTTCCGGCGGCGATCCGACCTGCGATTTTCCGGGATCTTTTTGTTCCCGGCCTTGGCCGTCCGGAAGTTGGATGCGGGTTTACTTGCTCTTGTTTATTGGTCATATGTTTACGTTTTGAACTTTTGAATTTGTATAGAGATAGAAGCCCCGTATAGAATAAAGAACATTGTACCCGGACGTAGAATGCGGGAGAAAATAATTGAATTGGGTTATTGAGATAGAGTAGGTGTCTGTTTTTCAAGGACATTGCAAACTTAAATTGACTAGAGAAAAAAGACGTTTTTGTGCTTGTATTTAAAAGAAACAAGCCATCCGTGGCCTTTAAAAATGAACGCCTTAAAACTTAGTAAATGTTAGATGACTTTGTTTTGTACTAATTTGTATTAAAGCCCATTTCGACTTAAGAACATAGTTAAAAAGCAATGATGTATCCAATAACATTTCCCCGGAGCCAATATTTCATCCAATTACGCTGGAGATATGTAAGCAGCATTCAATCCCTTTGGACGAGGCCCTGATTATGTCCTATGTTATAGGTACGAGTAAGTATTCTCACGAATTTGCTGACTTAGGGGTGGCAGCTCACAAAAATAGAGGCTCTACACTGCAAAAAGTTACTACTTATTTGAATAAGGTCATAAGGGATGAGAAACGTCACACGTCAAAGTAGTACGAGTCTTGCTTATAAGATAATACTCAGAATTTAACTATTCTATACTCGTTTAGACTATACCTACGCACATGGTCCAGAATACTTTTTCCTAAAACACTTTTCAATTCCTCGTTTAAAATATAAGTTATATGGTCATATCCCAATCGATACTTAAAATCCTATAAGCTTTTAATCAGTTATTCATACCCGCTTGTCAGCCTTGAACAAGTTTGGCAAAGTCAAGTTTGTTCCGGCGTTTATTCTCAGCACTTGCCATATGTTTGTCTCGAAGCGCTGGTAGGGCCCAAAAGATAAGGAGACATTTAAAGTGCCCCTTAAGGGCTACCTTTTTTACTGTATTTGATGTTCATAAGTGCCACCAGTGGTCAAAATTGAATAAATGTATTTTATTTTTGATTTTTTTTTTCACTGAGGAAAAAGTCGTGGACAATCGCTAGCGACAAAGAAATAGGTCGCTTCAAATAATATATTTTATGGGCATGTTATCTTTGAGGGAAGTAACTAAAGGAGAAAGGTCAGTGGTAACCCTATCCCAAAACGTAGCGCGTCCCTTTTAAGATTGCTCCAGAAATATCTGCTATCCTCGGTGAATGTGGCATTATATCTCGCCGGGTACAGCCTGAAATTGAGTTTTTATTTGATTTTGTTTTGGATTTAGCTGGTGCATTTCTACATAAATGTAACATACTTTTGCATACAATTGAAATCTTTGAAATTCTTGAGTGGAAAATATGTACCTAGTTAGTGCCAAAAATCAGTAACTATATAATTTATTTATTTTCTGTTACGTCGGTTGTAGTTTTGCCACTGCCTTAGGCTGGTCTCGCCAGTAGGATAATTATATCTCTCAGCACGCCTTATGATGAATTATCTAAAACGATTAAATGATTGTCCTTTAGGTATGTGGCAGGCTCTATTTGGAAAATTTAGACAAAAGGCCCATATTACTGTTCGGCTAATGAAGTTACACGGTATTGGTAAGCACTCATTCTGTAACCAAAAGCAGTTTTTTTCATCATGGAACACCATTACTTTACTGGTTTGTCTCATACTATGTTGAACTCTCTGAACCTGCTGAATTTTAAAATGTAAATATCAAAATCTACTTTCACACGCCCCAAATACGCGTAAACCTCATTATTTCCCAAAGCAAACCTCTCGCTCCGCCATTTTTCTTTCTAACGGCATCCCTTTATATTGCCGAGTTGAGAGAAGCTTTGAAGTTCCATAAGTGAGTGACTGAACCAGCCCTGTGGTGCGTCTCACGCTTGACCGCGTTTTGTGATCCTAATTCCTGCCTTGAGGGCACCGTTGACAGTTCGTTTGGCGGTCTTTTTATCGTTTTAATTTCTTAACGGCTGTCCTTTTTATGGCCATATTTAACTTATCTTTTAAAGGGGTAGTTTAACACTAGATTGATGTGTTAATTTGAAAGGAAATCGTGGTATGATATGAATTAAAATCGGATGCAATTTTGTAGTCAGTACCTCACCAACACCAGCAAAAACTGATACTTAAAATTACTTGTAATAATCAAATTATAAGGTAGGAATTTCCACCTTTTTACGCCGACTCTTAACGCCAGAATTATTTTATTACCACCAAAAACATATAAAATACTTTAGTAACTACTTTTATAAAATATTATCAGTAATAAAGCAAGTATTAAAGTATAAAGTAAGCACTTTAAGTAGTAAGAAACGCCGGAACAAACGTTTGTTCCGGCGTTTCTTCTCAGCACTTGCCATATGTTTGTCTCGAAGCGCTGGTAGCGCCCAAAAGATAAGGAGACATGTAAAGTGCCCCATAAGGGCTACCTTTTCTTTTTTTTATTATTTTCTATAATAATATTTTGACGTTCATAACGTATTTATTCAGTTTAGACCACAAGTGGCACCACTTGTGGTCTAAACTGAATAAATACTTTTGATTTTTGATTGACTGTTTAAGAACTAATTAAGCGATATCCTAGCACTCCCTATAGAGAGAAGCAATATTAAATTCAAAGCAAATAACTAATTCATTTCAAATTACAAACTCTCTAGCTTTGTTGATAAATTAATTTAATACTTCACCTTTATAATTTTTAAAAGGGAAAATAATGTTACATTTATTTTCTTTGCTGATTTCTTTTAATTGCTTTGAGCTTAGTTTATTTCTCTTGGTTTGAGCTGCTGTGGAAATGTTCCAACTAGGTTTTCTTTTGTCAGAAATAATTAACGTAGAATTAATTCTTCAGTTCTTCATAATTGGTGTGTTATGTGGTCTGTGGTCTCACTATTTTATTTGTGAAGTCAATAATTTCAAGTAAGCAAAGGTACATTAGATAAATATTCTAAAATATATTTTAATATCGTAGATTTGTAGCTGACACCGTATTCCTTAATCCATCAAACCATTATGGTTAAGCTAGAGAAAATGGAAATTACGTTTTTAGAATTCTTATTTTTGTTTGGCATTTGAATGAAGCAGATGTTCGTGGTCATTCACCCTTATGTTAATCTAGTCAAGCAAAAAGTTTAAATATAATAACATCTACTAAACATTTTCTCTTTATCCAAATTAAAATGAAGACAAAATAAAATGTTGCTCTCTAAAGGATCTGAATGCGTCACAATTTTGCGTTGTAAGGCTGAAACAAAAATGGCTGTCAGTGAAAAATTCATATTAACAACCCTGATTTTTTGGCATTATAAAACATCTATTGTGCAAATCAGATAAACATGGATTGATTTAGTTTTCTGTCGACTCAGGAGGCCTACTTTGTGATACGATGTCAGTATATTCGTCTCTGTTTGTTCTTTCTCTTGCTCATGCCAGCATATTGTGGTGAGTGAGAGAGACAGATACATCAACAGCATCTCACGAAGGCTTCAGATCATAATAAGCCACTCGACATCCGCCAGACAGCTTCAGTGTGGCCAAGTCAGCGAGACAAGCCCTCCAGTAATAAGCCCTTTATTTTAAAATTGATGATCAGAATGTTTTTCAATGTTGAATCGTGTAATTTAGCAATGAATCCGTTTTTCAGGCGAATGTTTTGTGATTTTATTCAGTACCAGCTTTTGTAAGCGATACGCTTAGGTGCGTTCATTTGGGCTCGATAGCATAGACGATTTATCGATTCTATGATTTTTAGATTACAAGAAAAAAAATTGATTTTTTTTTATTTTTAAATCAAAAGTATCGCTGATAAACTTTCAATAGGTAGCTTATTGCGGTTTTCAACTCCAAAAGCATTTTAAGCTAGTTCTTCTATCTAGAGATTTGCAGTTTTATATTTGAAAACAAATCTTGTCTCCCCAGGCCTAGTTTCTGTTAATAGCGGCATATAATCTCTAACAAACTATCATAATATCATTCTCGTCGGCTTATTAGTGTACCCACTATAGGCCAGCGAAATACCCTCTCGGGGGCGCTACCCTCCAAATTTACGGACGTACCTTTTCCTCTTACCGACATTGTTTTTTCGTGGATGTACGAGGCAACGTTAGCTAACCTTGTGTTTAGCCCGTTTTAAATTACCCCAGGGCACTTATTCAATTAACACTTTGAGGGAATCGGGGTAATTAGAGATACCTACCCACCTGAAACAAGGTTCAGTTTCGAGTGCCTCAAGGTCGCCCTTTGGCAACGAGAAACGTTTGAAATCGAACTGTTACCAGCCTTTTGACTTGGTATGTATGAAGGAATATCTGATTACAGTAACAATAATAATAGGCAAATATGAGTTGTATTTTTTAACATTTTGGATATGAAAATCAGTTTCCCCTATACTGTTTTAGCAAATTCTTTGAGAGCTGTGGCGTGTTTTAATATCTTATTGGTAAGAGACAAAAGTTTATACATATGCCATAGCAACACACTGGGAATTTATTGAGAAATACAGTCACAATTTTTTTGTTGTAAAGTCACACCTAAAACCATCATTCACAGAATTATCTTTAATGTGTCCTTGTCTGTACGTACATCTAACTTATTTTATAGAGTACCTAATTTATGTTACAATAATAGTCGTAAACGAGCATTTTAAACGAGCCCATATTTTCTTAGAACTCAGCTTAATTATAAAACACTAGCTGTGCCGTGACTTCGTACGCGTGAAAATATTTTGAATAATTTTCTCGTTTTTGCAAGATATTTCTTTACTGCTCCGCCGCTATTGGCTGTAGAATGATGTTATAACCTAAAGCCTTCCTCGATAAATGGGCTATGGGGCTATGCAACTCAAAAATGATTTTCCAAATCGGACCAGTAGTTCCTGACATTAGCGCGTTCAAAGAAACAAACTCTTCAGCTTTATAATATTAGTTAGATTTCGGGAACTTAACGAGATTGCTTCTATGGTCTCCCCGGGGCCATAACATAAATTGTTTGTCATCACGCCTAAGAAATATTGTTCCTCGATTTAAATCGTATCTTTAAAGGTCTTAAAATCTGAAGCGTTTGTCACAAATATTATCTTTCTCCATTATCTTTAAGATTTCCCTCCTTATTTTTAGTTATTGCCAACAAGAAAAAAAACTTTCAGGTTTCTTAACACGTTTGTAGCAAAAAACATCAAAGTGTTTATCTCGAAGTATTCTAACTATCTCACTAAAGATTATATAGGTATAAGCAGTCAGTAAACAATTACGCAGAATCCATAATTACTTGATATTAAAAAATACTTATAATAAGTTTATTATTAGCCTAGACCAGGGTTTCTCAAACTTTCGGCTCCACGACCCCCTGTTAAAGTTTCCAGGGGATAGCGAACCCCTTAGCTAGCTATGTAAGGGAGGACTTACGAAAAAAATAAAGGAAATAATGAAATTGACTATTGAAGAAAAATAAGATTTTAATTTCAATTAAAGGTATCAAATAAAGTGCCAAAGAAATATCTTTTTAATATGTGATGGGTGTGCCTGTTTCTTGTTGCAAATGGAGTCAATTTTGTGAGTCATTTTGGACAATATTTCAACCTTAATTCTGCCATCATTACGTAAATCTGGCGAACCCCTAGGGGTTCACGTACCCCAATTTGAGAATCCCTGGGCTAGACTAACTACTTAGTTTCGTATAAGTATGCCATAATCGTCTGTGTACAATGTCTATGACGGAAAATTAAGTCTAAAAATACTTTGTTGTTTCTCAAATATTAATGTGAAGGTACCTACTTATCTTACCTAAGATTTATAAACAGACATTTAAAGCAGTACGCTATATTTAGGCCCTTGTAATTTAGGGAATCCTTTTAATGATATTAAAGTTTTACTACGAAAGGCTCTTAATTTAAGACCCTCTCTTTAATCTGATTTCAAATAGTTTTTGGAGAGATCCTCGGAGAAAGTAACTTTAGGCTGAGTTATGGGAAACGTTGAAGCTTGTGCTGAAGCCGAAATAGCCTTTCATTAGGAGTGACAGGAGCCTGACAGGATTGATGTATTGTTCCGTACTTGTCGACGGGAAGGACTTACGTTCTATTTCATGTTTGTATTTGGGCGATGAAATGTCTTTTTGGGTATTGATGGATCCTGGTCGTACACGGTAAGTAATTATGGCTTATCGTATATCGGTAAATTAGAGATTAAGGCTTTGTTAATTGTTTTTTAAACTCAGTGGTATCCGACGGTTCGTATCTTTCAGAGATGAAAAAAATACTGTAAAGAGTTGTCATGTACGTTACACGTGCTTGAACTAAATAAAATTCAGGTTATTATTTAAACGCGTTGTTGTCAGTATCGAACTGATGCTGTAACGTTAAATCAAAAACAGACTATACACAGTGAATAGGTATGAAAGTAGGTCCGGTTTTAAATAAAGATAAAAAGTCAAGTGGAAATATTTGAATTACCTTAAAAACTAAGGCTGATTTTCACTATCTTACTTTAACTTTGACAAAAGTCAAAAATCTGTCAAACTCCATACAAAAAGAACCGGTTATTGTCATTGTTATGGTTAAAATATGGTGATGCAACTCAGTCTAAGTAATTTTATATATTTGAACATCTTTGCTTCAATTAAGCCTTGCGATTTTTTAGCAGCAAGTGTAAAACATAAAATGATCAGATCTTGTATAGATTCCAGGACAGTTACATTTATTATTCCACAACACTCTTGGACGTCTTGTACCCCAGTCGAGCAGTAACACTAGTGTTGGTGAGAATCTAGTCAAAATCAAAATTATCTTTATTTGTTTAAATTACATAATTAAATTAGTACTTGCAAATCGTCAAATGCTCTTAAGGAGGCCTATACCATGTCTCATTCTTTTTTTGCCCTACCAGCGCTTCGAGACAAACATTTGGCAAGTGCTGAGAAGAAGTGCGGCTACAAACTCAGTCACCACTGTCTGCCGGTTTAAAAATATAAAAAAGTAGGAAGTTACAATACATTCAGAAGCAAGTTACTTACCACGCGGTCCCGTTGATAGAAGGTGCTTAAGACTCCCATCTAGCACGAAGCATCTAGTGAAGAATGAGTCTGCTTTGCCTAGCTCTATTGTGTACACATTTGGATTTCCCATTTCCGAAACTCCAATTATGCCTTGGAGCTTATGCCAGTGCTGGAAATTGGAAACGCCAGGATGACATATTTCAGTGAACGGGACAAAATTAGACGCGCTCTAAACAAGTTGTGTTGCGAGTGATAACAAGATTTAATTAGATAGCTCAGGACTCTACGTTTAAGTCCGTACTTTAATTAACATAACTATTAAAGGTTTTTACCTCTTTCTGATGGCACGTGTATCGAGCTTATTACGACAGAGAAGGTCAACGTTGGATCTCCGCACAATACAATACTATCTGGTGACTTATAAGTAGGTACTTTATGTACTTTTCCCTTGTACATATTGTTTAATCTGTGCTCTTTATGCATATTGCAAAAACCTGTGCGATAGATTAAAAACAAACATTTCAACCAATTGATTGATTGAATGAAGAAATTACAATTTATTTATATTGTAATGGCATTTGTATTGAAACTACGAGTATATGAAATAGATTTTGAAAAGAAAAGTTCTCTTCGCCAACCTTTTTACAAATTAAACGTATTTTTCGTAACTGATTGATCAGACCATCCCATTGTTGAATGAGCTTCAATCTACTTAATGTGGTAGTTACTTGGAAATGGCGACTGTCTCAATGAAGTTTAATTTGCTTAAGTACATGACTCTATTAATTTTGCAAAATCACTCCTATAACAATTATACAGGTTGAAATCTTTGGCATCCTTTTGAAAAATAAGACTATTCATGGTACATTCCCCAAACACGAGACAAAAATCTTATGAGCTTTTTTGAGCAAACAAAATAAACATTTTGTTGCAAAATAAACATCTATTTCAACGAAATAAAATGCCACAGTGTTAAGCTTGATGTGCTTTTGTCTGTACAAGGTTTTAATAAAATTATTGCCATTTAAACTCATTGGACTTGTCTCATTCTAAATATACATATAGGTACTTATACATACATTGCATATAACTCAAAGGTGACTGACTGACTGACATAGTGATCTATCAACTGGACGGATCGGGCTGAAATTTGGTATGCAGGTAGATGTTATGACGTAGGCATCCGCTAAGAAAGGATTTTACGAAACTCTACCCCAAAGGGGGTAAAACGGGATCCACGCATCGGGCGGCCGCTAAGTAGTGTACTAATATAATTATCATGAGTAGAGTCTTATTTTAAAAGGATGCCAACAATTTTTTCACCCTGTATAGGATGTCAGTGTTTAGTTTGTAATAATTCGTCCTTGAAGCGTTTTTCAGATACACGTGACAAGAGGCGAAGGTCACAGAGAAAACTGTTTTCAATTTAAAGGTTAAACATAATAAGATGTTTTGTTGACCTTGTTTTATTATTGCTGGGCTTCATTTTCTTTTTTCATTTGCAAAATAATATTAGAGCTCCATATTACTGTGTCATTTTTGGTATTATGTGGTGATATTCTCTAGAAATAAAGCTAGTACGGTGCAATAACTAAGTTTTATACTTTTAACCGCAAATCAGGCTATATTTTTAATGATACTACCTACTACTGAAGGTTTATGGTGAAAGTTGGTACAGTCGACATCACATTAAACAAAATGAAACGTTAACCCAAAAATATTTTATAGGGGAAATTCGTCGATAAACTTCAGTAATATTTTAAAATCTGCCCGAATAATTTTACAACGTGTTTGCTAAGTTACCATTTTATCTGCTTGTGTGCATGGAGTCTGCTTGTGACGACGGCTGAAGCATAGCAGCTGAAACGTCAAGCTGTGAGTACATAATGTAACTCATTAATAAATGTGGCGTTAAGACCCGTGTCTTTCTATTTAAGTTACCATTTATCTTACGACCATTAACGTAAGTATTATTGCTAAAGTCCTTGAGCATGGACTGCACTTAGCTCTACATTACTTTTAACTAAATGTCTGTGATTAGCGCGTCGCGTACCCAGTGTATTAACCGCCGAGAAAATAAAATAAACTTATAAAGTCACTAGAAACTGGGGAAAATGTTTTACACTTAAAACTTTTAGCTCTACAGCCAGTACATATGAAGCTTAGTGAGTTGTTTAATTCTTTGTCCACAGAGAAGCGTGTAAAGTTAACAATGGAAGCAAGTGAACATCATCAAGTCGACTGCAGGAGCGGCAAGTGGAAACACCGTTAATTTAAAGGTAATCAGTTATTTTTTATGGCCATATAATTGGTGTCTTCAGTAAAATATCCACTTCAAACACATTTGATAGTTTTAACTAGCTTTCTATTGCTATCTGAACATAAGTTTAAGTACCAGTTTTCCTATTCTTGCTATTTTCTGTAGCATGTACATCATCAATATACTGAAGAAATATTGCTCAAAATCCATTGAGGTAATTCGATTATGCGGTAGAGTGATGTGTCTACTACCCACGGTACGTACAGCCCCCGCTGCGAGTAATCTCCCGAAATGTACGCGAGACGCCGCCGGGGCGCGCCACGCTTCCCGTCACGATCAGTTTCCGAGCAAGTTTGTTAGCCGGGGTCCGACTATGGAACTGCACGAAATATTATGTATTTTTATTAAACTGAATTTTCATTTCGAATGGGTTTATCGTCATCATAATTTCAGCCACAGAACGTCCACTGATGAACATAGGCCTCCTCCAATGATTTCCACTGGGTTCAATTGAATGTAATAAAAGTAGGTAATGCACAAGTTGTGAAACAGTTCCTTGCAAATGTGGTGAAAGTGGCTTTTTTTATTCTCAACGAGGATGCTCTTGGCCTGTATAATTGGCTTCATATAAAATATTTTTGTAATTTAATATATGTGTGTGTGTGTTATGCAAACGATCTAATAGAAAATCAAATAGCTTCCGAATGCTGTAATTAAATCATAACGCCATAATAATATTTTATCAGACTAAGCTAACATATTAATTTCTCTGTGTACTGACTCGGTCTGAATTATATGTCATCCAACGGCTTTAGGATGTTATTTGTTGGACGTAATTTTTCTGACCTGCGTCTCGGTTATCAGTCGCTCGGCTTACAGCAATCTGGTAAATATATTCTGTTGCTTGCGTAAAAATAAATGATATTACTGTTACGATCTTGATATGTCGTTTCAGTTGAGGAGGGTACTGGCAGAATCATTATGAATATCAAATCTATTAAAAGATTTTAAGCTATTTCTGTCATGGTTCCTTATTGATCAGTTTGGTACACAAATTATATTTATTATTTATTTACTAAAATAAATTAATAGACATTTCGATGTTATAATTTCACAAAAAAACTATTATTTTATGAAAATATGTAGACTTGAAATATTAATTAGTAAGTTAAACATAATACCAGCCAGACAGCGTGGCTTAACTCCTGAATCCTCGAATTTAATAAGTTTATTTCGGCTGAATATTAACGTAAAAACTTCGTGAACTTTAAAGTTGCCCCAACAACAGCTGCGAGTGGGGCCCATTAGAGAAAAACAGTAATTAAATTCAGAACTTGTTCTATGATTAAGACAGAATACGAGTAATTAAAATTTACGAGTGCCTACATTTCAATGAAGAGAAAAAATATTTAGTACTAGCGGCCGCCCGCGACTTCGTACGCGTGGATCCCGTTTTACCCTTCATCTATCTTACGCGGTTTAGATTTTTTCATACAAATGTTTTTTCCCGCTAACTCCCGTTCCCGTGGGAATTTTGCAATATCCTGTTGTAACTAAGCTTTAAGTTTACTAAGGTACCTGCATGCAAGGTAAATTTCAAGCGTCTAACTTAAGCGGTTTAGATTTTTCATACAAAAGGATTTTCCCCGTACCCGTGGGAATTCTTAAGTATACTATAACCTGCCCAGGAGTATGAAAAATAATTCTACCAAGTTTCGTTAAAATCCGTCGAGTAGTTTATGTTTCTAAAGGAACATACAGACAGACAGACAGACAGACAAAAATTGTACTGATTGTATTTTTGGCATCAGTATCGATCACTAATCACCCCCTGATAGTTATTTTGAAAATATATTTCATGTACAGAATTGACCTCTCTACAGATTTATAATAAGTATAGATTTGAAAAAATATGGATAATGGTAGGTAGGTACTTTTATTATTTGTACACCAGTTTTAGGTTTTAACGATTTAATCATCATATCAATATGTATTTATTAAATCTTTTTCATCAAAAACATAAATCGTATTTATCGAGTGTTTTCATAATCGGCCATCAAATAACGTAGTTTTGGCCGTGTCACTTGTAAAATAGATTATTGTCTACCACGTGATGTTATGCAAAGAACAGGCGACAGAATAGATCTTTCAGTCACAGAATCTATGCCACGTGATACAAAATTGATATATTTTTAGATATTACATCAAGAAAGAATGCTCGTATATGCTTGTTATTTGGTGATTTGTTTTTTCTAACATAAAAAATGACGATAGAGATTAAATTATTCTACTTAATAATTACCTACTATTAAAAATCGGAGAGACTATTGGTAAAATGAAAACATTAATTATAATTATAATATCAACCGTGATAATAAATAATAAATAAATAAATCTTTGGACAATTTCACACAGCGCCAGCTAGCCCCAAAGTAAGCAACTCAATGCTTGTGTTATGGGTGCTAGCTTAACGGATATACTACTTATATACTTTTTTTTTTATTAAATACATACATATTATACATATTTACACCCAGACCCGTCACAGAATTAAAATTCATCATTTCAATTTCTGCCCGGCCGGGAATCGAACCCGGGACCTCTCGGCATAGTAGTCCATTCTGAACCACTACACCAAACGGCCGACTAAATGATATAAGTATTGAGTGAAAGTTTTCAGTTACTGTGTGCTTACCATGAGTTTACGTTCGGAGTGCTCGCTAGCGAGTACGTCAAAAAAATCTATGAAGATTTTGTTTCTTGAAAGTAGCCGCTAGGGGGCGCTGTACAATATGTCATACATTTAATGTCAATATTTTACGTAGTCGCTAGCGAGCACACCTAACGTAAACTCATGGTAAGCACACTGCATACAGTAAGATTAAAGTCATAATCTGCGCTTCTATCAAGTTTTGTTAAAGCCATCGTGTCCACAAAGTCCACCGTTTAGAGAGACTACACCGAGTGTTTGCCGGCAGACTGGAATTGTCTATTCACGAGCTGCCGTTATCTACCATAGAGATATAGAGAGATGCCAACTAATGCGCGGAGTTCGAAACTCAGTGTCGCATTAGAATTCACACACAAAGAAATCAAAATATGTGCTCATTATCCACTGCGGTATCAGTACTCAACGTTCGAATAATCTTTAGTACTAAGCAAGCAATGTAAACTGTTTACATTATGACGTCGCTGCAGTCATCGTTGCTTCACGAGTAATGTGTTCTGTTTTTGGGCATATTGCTGCGACACCGGCCCCGCCCCCTTGTCACATCTGCCTTTAGTTTCTGTGATCTGTGTTATCTACAAAAGCAGAGCTAGAGCTAGCTAGCCGGTTACGTTTAAAGCTGGTTTAATCCTCAGCTATCGGCTACGTTCTCGTAAGCCCGTGACGAACACGACAGGTAGAGCCGTTTGTTAGCGAACCATCAGAAGAGGTATAAAAGCCTTGTAGAGATGCATTTGCACTTTAGATGAACGATAAATAAGATATGATTTTTTACATCAAGTTTGTAAAAATAAGCCCCGCGTTTCATGTAGGTATTTATGTAGAAGTGACGTTATTTGATGCCCGATTATGAAAACACTTGATAAATGCGATGGATATAAATGTGACGAGAAAAAGGATTAAATAAATGCCTTTTGTAAATTACAGACTCGCATATTACTTCTCGCACTGTATGTTTTCATAATAAAGTAAAATAAAATTAAATAAAAATAGAATGCCTAAACTTGGCTAATTGCGTGGATTGAGAAATGATTGTGCTACGAGTTTAAGATAAGTTTTTTTTACCACAGTCACACAACAACTAATACTCTACAATGCTCGTAGCAGCTACGGTGGGAACGCACCCTAAGTCGTATAACAGTCCCGCTGAGCATTGTACGTTACCTCGTTAAATATTCGTCGATTAATTAATTGTGAGCGAATGTTGTGGTTCGCGGAATTCGCACACACAGCCCACGGCTTACCTTTAAACTTGCGGAAACGTTGGGAAAATAAGACGCAGTATAAAGCTTTTGTTCTTCAAAGCCAATTCGGTAACGAAACTGTTGTTTAATAGAATTCATTAGGTGAGTAGCGTAATGTAGAAGATTAACGGAAAAACAATAGGGGCACGGGAAATTACTACGAAATTTTATCTGGAAAACTATATATTTGTAGTCCTATTACGTATGTTAATCTTTTTCTCTTTTGGTTTTGTTACAGGTAAGAAAGATATAAGAGACAAACCTTGAGGTAATAGGCACTTGTTTTAGTAGAGTTTAATACAAAATGTGGAACATAAAAACTCCTTTTAAGCGCGCAGTTACATTTCCGTTCGATACTCCAAACTCATAACATGAGTTTTCAATCGAACTAAAATCATTTTGTTCACATCGTCGTAAAGCGTAATTTAGTTTCAATGAAATTGATAGAATATATTACTGAGAAAATATTCTAGGGAGTCATGCCAACTAAAGCAAAACAGACTTTATTTTCCAGCGTGTTCTAATGGTTTAACCCTTTGTGAAATGCCGAGACAGCAGAAACTTACATTACCTTTTAAACGAAAAAATTATTTACTTTTTAATAAACTTGAATGGCAGTGCTATTTGAAAATATTAAAATAGACTTAACCTTTAGCTGGAGTTACCAGTGATTTCATTTATGTTCTTTTTGGTATTCAAATTTTATTGGGACAGGATTAAAGTGTCTGTAGGTCAGAAGCTGTTTGAATTTATCGTTGTAACTAAGTTTAACTCCATAAAATGTAATATGATATTATGTACCTACTTCGAAGATTAAAAAAAAAATTACATTGAAATTGTTTTTAGTTGAGATGAGTTTCTAACACTGAACTCAACACTAAGGCTCGATTACAACATCTTACTTTAACTGTAACAAACGTCATTATAGTTACAGTTACGGTCAAAGTTAGGTGGTGCAACTCAGCCTAAATGATCAATTATTTAACTCCGGGCTAGTTCCAAACCAGAGTGGATACATCGCTTATCAAAATAGCTTTCCACGGAAGAGCACGGGCGTGCGGATTACCCGTAATCCCCATCAGCAAACAGGCATTGTAAACATTTGTCACCCGGCCTTATATTTACTTTGCTTGTTCCTTTTATAAACAGTAAGCTGTTTTCCTCCTGGGGTGGGAGAGAGGCCTATTTCTGTGTGTTTTTATGGGATTACTGTATTAACACTTTTCATCCGCGCGCGTAGGTTACAGTGTCTTGTTATTGCTTACATAAACCTTTCATAAGAACTTTATCGAATCGTGAAAACATATCAGCATCTAAATTCTTTTTGCCCTTAGGGCTTGATCCCGCAAGAGTTTTACTAATTCTGAATTCTAAGTACTTACACAAAATTTTGCAGTATCTATAAGTGAAAATATTCTTTCTAGATAATATCTTATGATGTATGTAAGGGAATTACTTCACTGGTACGAACACCGATTCATCATCATCATTAAGTTATTTAGCCGCCATCGGAGTACGACCCTCTAACTTACCAGAGGCAAATTGAGTATTTCCCACACGTGCACAATCCCACGCTGGCCAGACGGGTCAGAACCGAATACATAAATAATAAATGCCTAATATTGTTATATGAATTCGCGATAAATTCGTTCACAGAATTCAGGGAAGCTCCGTTTAGTCGGTAAAGTTCAAAAATACATTTCCAACTGCGCCCAAAGTTAGCGTTTAGATAAAATTGTGTGGTCTGCCGCTCTTAGTTGATCGCACGGGTTAACAATTAACCCGCACTCACCCAAATACACCTGTTCACATTGCCCTCTGCGCATGTGGTGTTTGTACGAGCCGCCGGCTAGTATCGCTCAGGAGCCGGTCTAGAGGGGACGTTTCCACCCCTACAGTCCCACTTTCGCGCGATTTCTACTTCGGAAATTACTTTTCTTATCTGAAAAGTTTCTACTCACTCGAAGTGTTGTTCTTTCTGTAATCTGTGGCCGATTTGAAGTGACACGGGTTTGAAAAAGGAATGTTCTAAACTTTTTTGAATTTTGAACGCCGCGTGTTTGTTTACGTGCAAAGAGTTTGTATTCAACTTTGACAAGTGCATAACTGAGTTTTTTGCTTGTCTGTCACCTTCGGGTTTGGGTGTCAGAGGTTTTTGCTGTTTATAAGAGGAGAAGGAAGGTGATTTGTTGAAGATGTGGTGGATCCTGCGTCGAGCCCGCCTCACCGGCGCCTCTCTCTTCAGCCAGGCTTCGGGCACCACCAACAACAACAATGCGAAGACAGGTAAGTGAAATTGGTTAGAGAATTATTTTTGGTTTTTAATTTGGAGTTTTATAAATTATTCTGATGTATTAAAATATTGCGTCGCGTGTTCATATGAAAAATATGCGTATTATTGTAATTTCATTTGTGTTTGTTTTTTAATTAGTAGATAAATATGCATTGACGAAAACTAATTCTTTTGTGGTACGGTATCTCCGTATGTGTTCTACCTATGTACCAAGTAGCGTAATCATCATCATCATCTCAGCCATAGGAAGTCCACTGCTGAACATAGGCCTCCCCCAATGCTTTCCATGCTGCCCGGTTGGTAGCGTAAGAATAACTGATAAAAACACATTTTAGTTAAATAATCGTTATTTTTATTCATTATTGGTCATACAATTTCTAAATATTAGAACGACTATTCGAGTTAAATACATTGCATTTTCGCCACATAGTAAATAAATAACGTCCTCCCTGTGTTTATTCAACTATAGTTTCCTAATCAAACTTAACTAATCGAATAGCCGCGAGGAAAACTCGCCACTCGTGGGACTCGAAACGACATTAGCAAAAGTTTTTTGACATCCCAAATGGGATTTACTGTTTCCCGTGGAGTAGTGGCAATGACATTTTAAGTGTTTGCCCTCTAGTGTATTTATTTATTTAAAGTATTTTTAAAACATGAAGGCAATAAATATTTTATTTATTTATTTATGATGCATGTACCAACCGTCCTAAAGTTTAAAATGCGCTCGGGCGTGCTGTAGCAGCTACGACGTAAATGCTACCAAAAACATTACACGAAGCTTACTACGGATTACGAACGTTGTAGAAACAATGCTACGAAAAAAAATACGTAGCACATGCTACTACGACGAACTACGAACATAGAAACAATACTACGAAATAAATAACGTAGCTACGACGACGAACGCACGTAGAAATAAGAACTCGATGCTCAGCAAATATTCTCCTAGATCTTGAACAACTGAGGAAAGGGTGAAATGTTATTTACAAAAGGCAATATGTACATTCACCGCCGTCACGCGTCGACTATCAATCATTAGTCAAATAAATAGCCCAGGGACCGATATGTTGACATTCGTCAAGGACGTTCCAACTTCCAATATTGATGTAACATTTTGTCTAGTTTCACTTTGAGTTATTGTTTCCATTCGTAACTAAAGCCAATAAAAAGCTATCTTCAAGGTTAAAAATATATTGGGTAGGTAGGTACTAGGTATTCGTTGTTAAACGTAGTCAGAGTTTTAAGCATTTTATAATGTTTTTTGATGATTGGCAGTAGTAGGTAGTAAGTTACTTAATTAACACCCACAAGTAGCATTGGTTTAAGTGCCAAATCGAATTTGGATTGGCTATAAATAAGTGGCTTTGGTACGACTGTGTAGTCGACGGCAAGGGACTATTCCCACCTCTCGTTCCCACCACTGCAACTCCTGTGTAGCCAGGATCTACAGCT
The DNA here is from genome assembly GCF_963855985.1 of Ostrinia nubilalis. NCBI lineage: Eukaryota > Metazoa > Arthropoda > Insecta > Lepidoptera > Crambidae > Ostrinia > Ostrinia nubilalis. Next base: position 1,288,494 of record NC_087099.1, on the reverse strand, counting down.
TGACCGCCACAAAAACCCAAAAAATGAAGGTCAAGTTTGTCCCGGGGGAAAGTTTAACTGCAGCCATTGGACCCGCAACGAAATTAATCAGAAGAACATAGGAGGAGTTCGAATTTAAGGTTCGACTTCCCTCCATTGAAAGTCGACGGCACGTCTGAATGATTCTAACATTTTCGTAACAAAGTTCCTGTTATAAACTACGTAAAATGACACAGTTTTTAGCTTGATATTGATCTGTACAAAATCTATCTTCAAATCTATCTCTTTCAAATAAAATTCGGGTCTTATCTGGAACTCTCAAAGAATGGAATCCTGCAGCCGCATTGTTCGCGATCAAACTTCATTCCTGGACATAAAAGACATTTCCAAACCTTAATTAAACATTCTAATCTCCCGCCGACGGTGCCGGAGTGGGCTGGGATCGGTTCATATCCTACTTTACTGAATTTATTCCTTCCAATTTCCTCGATGATCACAAGGATCGGAACGTAGACAGGGATGTGCTGAGGGACTCGATTTTTTGGAAAAAAAATTGATTTACAATCGATATGCCCTACCGAGTTGATTTAAATGCCGATGCAAGAAACTTGGATTGTAATAACTTCGAATACAAGTTGAAGTTTAAATTTGTAATCGATTTGTGTGTCATGTTCGATGTTTACATCAATCGTTTTCGAATTACCTACAAATAGTAAGGCGCATTAGCTAGGTAAGGGTACTTATTCGTAGGAAATCAAAAACTATACGAATGGTATTCATTCTGAGTATTTTTTTTTAACCTTTGGACAATTTCACACACCGCCAGTTAGCCTCAAAGTAAGCAACTTAATGCTGGTGTTATGGGTGCTAGCTTAACGGATATACTACTTATATACTTTTTTAAATACATACATATTATACATATTAACACCCAGACCAGTCACACAAATTAAAATTCATCATTTCAATTTCTGGCCGGCCGTCATTCGATCTATTTTGCTATTCGATAGTATTAAAATCGTAAAAAATCTTCATCCCTAATAAGAAATTTCAATAGAATGCCATGCAAATATCCAGCCTTATTAATATTGAGTCCGAATCCGGCGCCTTTGATAAGCCTCAAACATTCGCGAAGAGCTCTTAACGATTAATATCTCGGAACTTAATAGATTCTGTTTCAGGATAAACAGAATTAAGTACGATGTTACGAGAAATTGAGAGCAGGTAGATAGAATGATATGATTGTTGATATTTGCCCTCGGGCCTTTTTTCGGGAACAAGGTTCTTATTTGTAAGTAGGTATAGGCTATAGGTTTTTCTAGTTTTTTCGTAAGTATTTATGATGAAAAGAATAGATTTCTTTTACATAATGTCTAATTATTTATTTCATGGAAAGATTCTATTTTTTCTTCAGAGCATGAAATATTAGGCACTGGATTTTCAAAGTTGTGACTTTTACAACTCATTGTACAGTGTTAGAATAGAAATGAGACGATGACCCAAGTAAAAGGTTCTCATGTTATAATCTGTATGGTTGATTTTTTCGGCGCAGGACCGGTCTTTGTAGAAATGCTTGGAGAAGGCCTTTGTCCAGCAGTTGACGCCTTTCGGCTGAAACGAACGAACGAAAGAACTGTTTTTTTTAAAGAGATTTTGCTTATCAAAGTCCTAATTATTCTAATTGGAAATGGTATCCGCCGAAACTCCTATATTAGTTAGGATCTCTATGCATGTCTGCTTGGTCGAAAGGCATATCCAACAAAGAAAATTGGGTAGTCCCGGGAGATATCTCTATTTGGGAACCCGCAACGAATTTTATCATAAAGCAAATAAAAGTTTTAAAGTTCCATTACTACAAGATATGAGATGACAGAATGGTTAGAAGTATTTGCTTAGCATTTGCTAGTAAATAATGAACCGTAAATATATTTTGGGCTACCTTGCGGTGGCAGGTTGGAGCCTAATGTTATAATTTTAAGGGATATAGGTAATACTTATGGTAAGTACCACTCGCGACGTTCGTTCGTTATTTTATGTTATTGTACTATGGGTACTAGACGACAGATAAACATACATAAATACTTTTAGTTTGTAAATAAATACATATTATACATAGAAAACACATTTTACATTAATTTTGTTTCTATTTTCGTCTGTGCGTATGGATGTGTAATTTAATAAGTTCTTCAACAAAGTTACGTGTACATAACACACTTTTGATTACTTGCGTTGTTGTATGAAACCTCAGAAGCTAAATATAGCCGTTTCTTTGGTAAAAATAGGTATCATAAATTAATAAAGTCGTTGTTGTTCACTTTTAGGCTTTTATGATTACGAATATTTGTTTCTACTTTCCCATTAATTGCCGTGCTCCAAACTAGAGTTTGTTAAATAAATATTGTACAAACATCCATGATGTGTATAAATTTTACATTATGCTTTATTTTAATAGGTATTCCAAAGGTGACATTCCAACGACAATGGATTCGGATTATTGCTCTCCCAATCATTTAAACTTCCAGGGAACCGTCAAAGTACCATTTTGAAATGACATTTGATATGAAATTCAATAATTCTAATGTTATTAGTAATGTAATCAATCTAGTTATTAATTTTGATAAATTACTCGTAGATGGCTTAAAGTTAATAAGTTTCTAGATATCATTTTTGTACCATTAAAAAAATACGAGTATTTACAAATTACATACGACTTTGTATGTATTGTCAATAGGGCATTGCGTTTAACATTGCCTAACATTATCATAGAAATAGGCGAAATTAAAGCATTGTGTATTTGGAACTTATCAAACTCAGTTTGATAATTTTATATAGAAATCTGGCAAATTAAAAGCCAAGGTTTGAGGAATGGTTAATAAGATTCCCGTCCACATCAGTCGTGGGTTCAATTCCATCCTTAGACTGTCTATCTAAAGTCATCAATAAATAAACGAAAACACCCGAAAAATAAAATATTCAACATTGCTCCACGTCTCTCGAACGCTTAATTAATTGTTTCTAAGTACGTGACAAAAGATGAAACTGATTTAATTGGAGGCCTATAAATATTAAAATTTCTTTACTTAACTATCAATAAAATTATATTTCGCGCCTAAGCCTAATTGCCTTATAAATATGGATGTCCGAAATAATAATGACGGTATAGGTATCATAAATTAATTTTAATCAACATACCTAGTTATCTGTATGGCACGTGAATTGAGTTGTCATAAGTACGACTATACTTAAAAAGGGAAAAGAATAAGCTGTGTTCATATTTTAACGTAGGTTAAAATGTATTGACATACCTACTCGTATTTGAAGCTTATATCGTGACAAGATTCAAGTGTAAGTAGGTATCTACCATAATGTTAACATATTAGTAACTGAAATCTTACTTTAACAAACGTCAAAAGTCTGTGAAACTCCAAACACAAATAACCGGTTATGGTTATAGTTACTGAGAAAGTAAGATGATGAATTCAGCCTTAGTCTTACTAGACTGTTTTAGCGATTTCTTTGCCACGTGGGCTAATATAAAATATGTTTCTTTATACTTGGCTAATTTAGAAAACTGTGTCAAAGTATATTTTAGTAGTTTCCTCTGATATCTTTTCCGTTGATAGCGAGCATTCGTGACCATAACAACGGTAAATAGTCGCCTCAGGGGACCTTTACGGCCTGCCGCGAGTGTCTGACAGGCCCTTACAAGGATACGGAGGCCTAATTGGCCTGAGGGACTTTTGACCTCAATCATGCCTAGCGTTCTAGAGTCAGCTCTGCAATTTTTGTTATTTATTATTTATCTGCTTTAAAATAAACCAAATAAAGCTTATATACAAAACTATGAAATAGAGTTTCAGGCAGTTAAACGTCTATAAAGCTCCTAAGAACTGCCAATCGGGGCCTTATTAGTTACCGTATTTTTAGTTTTAGATTTAACACGTGTTGTTGGTTTGTAAGGCATTTCAAAAACAGTTCTAACAGAACCTCATTCATCTTGAAGAAATCTTCAAGAATTTACGGGATTGTATAAACAATGCCTCATATATTTTATACTACTTCGGACAAAAACTGCCAGCAGGAAGCCCTGGATTCTCGCAAGGTTTCCCTCGAGATGTAGGAGTTCCGAACTCGGAGGTAAATATCCGCTCCTCCCGTTATATTAGCTGTGTGAGGCAATAAGTTCGCCGCTGGCAATTATAACTTTTAATTACCATCATAACTATATCCATGTGAAGGATCGTCTCAACACCATTAATTTTCGTCTTGATGTTGGTGATGTTTGTAGCAGAAGGAGCACCTGGGATTAAATAGAAAAGCTATTTGGAGCGACCTCGATATCTGTCAAGGGAATCTTTAATATCGGATCTGTTATAGGTATTAATACCCAGTAGGCAAATGGATTTTTGTGTAGGCAGTAAATGAAAGTTCAGTGACTTTTTCTGAAATTTAATAAATATCATCTTTTTATCACAAAAGATAGAGATCAGATTTGACATTTGTCTTAGAAGAGTCAACATTTTGCGCAGACCACCGACTTTTAGTTGGCCGATAGTTGGGTCGGGCTGTTAATCAGTATGGAGATGTATAAAAGTGCGCACATTACACCGATTTGCTATCGGCCGATTCTTCATACAAATTGAAATCGGGCCCAACTATCGGCCAACTAAAAGTCGGTGGTCTGCGCCTAGGCAAAATGTTGACTCTTCTAAGACAAATGACAAATCTGATCTCTATCTTTTGTGGTCTGGGCCTAGGATTTAAAGATGTTGCATTATTAAAAAATATATGTAAATCTTAATTCGATATTAAAATTAAAATTTGATTATAAAAGATTTTCCCAGACGTTAATTAAAAATGTTTTATAAATCTTTTTAATTCTACTTACGTGGAATTTCCTTCATCTATATATATAAAAATGAAACCCGTTTTCCGTTGTCACGACATAACATGAAAACGGCTTGACCGATTTGGCTGATTTTTTTTTGTAGTTTTCTAATACTCTGTACAAGGTTTTTACGGAAAAAAATATAAAGAAAATCTCTACGCTAAGGCGGTACGAAGTTCGCCGGGTCAGCTAGTGTTTCATATTTAAGCGAAAAGAAAACATAAACAAAGTGAATTTTTAATTAATTTTCATGCACAATATTATTCTCATAAAGAGACTAACGGGTCTCTTTGTTTAAAAACACATAAAACACTTAGAGGGGAAAAGGTAATCAAATCTAAATTACTTTTTGGGATCCATCGCGTGTGTTCTGAAAACCGTAAAATTTATACAATTAACCGCGAGCTTTTCTATGTGGTTTACTAAAGTACAAATGTAATAATAAAATAATAATAATAAAATCTTTATTTAAGCAAGACAGATTTACAAAAAACGGAGTGACAGTCTTAAGGCCGGGTAGCAGAGAAAATGGCGAAAATGAGGTTTTCATTTTTCATTTTTGAGGTACTAAACAGTAAAATTAAAGGCTAAGATTTTTATTGGGCATAGTTGAGGATATTTTCTAGGGCTATTAACGGATGGAAACACGATTTGATGAAGTTGACTCGATAGAATAAATTCCCAAAGTTACCACTATTCGTTTTCTAATTATGGTTTTATTTTTAAAATAAGCGATTTGAGATTCTAAATCTTTTACTAAACTAAAGTTCAGAAATAACTTGAGGGCTTTTAACGGATGGAATTTTTATATTGCGTCTTATTTAGTTACTATGTTAAAAAATGTGGAAAAAATCGTCCATGACGGCTTGGACAATCTCAATCAGTCGCGCGGTGGCGCTTACGGAGGACGGACGCGTGTCAGTTTTTTGGACGTGACAGTTCGCGATTTGTCAATATTTTTGACAATGATGACTTTGATGAGTCACAGTATAATAATATCAGTGTTACTGGAGAAAGCTAAAATATTTGATAATTAAGAATTATCAATTTTGTCTACCTATTGAAATTTAAATCGTTCGCATCCTTTTAAACGAAGACTCTACTCATGATACATAGTAAATTCCTTAAATATGAGACAAAACCAATGAGTTAAAATTACATATTAATAGTACCTACATACAATCGTCTTACACTTATTAGAAGAGCACACTGATACAAATAAATAATAAAAAATTAGGTCAGAGGGTCAAATATAGGGGCAGCTGCACGTCACTGAAAGACGATTCTGTTTACTCGGCATCTGGGCTGGAGAACATGAACCCTTGTTTACAGATGCAGATGTAAATGGAGTTATAACTGGACAAATTTTACATGAAATGTTTAACAGAAATCAGTTAAAAGACACATACATGGAATACCAATAAGGTTGCGGAGGGAAAGCTACCTATTATAAACTAGCGGCCGCCCGCGACTTCGTTCGCGTGGACCTCGTTTTACCCCCGTTAGATATCATGTTGATAGATGGCGTTTCACGGCTTCCCCCGAATGAATATTTACGAACGTCATACAGTAGTTTGTCCAGCGCTGTAGATTTTAACCAATGACGATAGGTAGAGTTCGCTTTTTAGACACGTCTTATTTATTTATTGAAATTTATTTGTCACATATCGTCATAAGTTAGCCTATATGTTAATCTGGGTTATAAACAATAATACTATAAAGTTTCAACAAAATCCGTACAGTAATTTTTGCGTAAAAGAGTAACAAACATCCAGACATCATGACATCCAGACATCCGAACTTTCGCCTTTATAATATTATAGTAGGATAGGATATTCACAATCCAAACTAATATTTACTATTTAGCATTTACTTACAGTAAATATATTAGTTTGGTTTTCACAATCGAACGGGTGCGAATCGACCCCTTTGAGAACTAGTAATCGCATACTACTAGTTCAAAAAAACCGGCCAAGTGCGAGTCGGACTCGCGCACCGAGGGTTCCGTACAAACCTGCAAGGTTTACAAAGTTCGTTCATTACGACAATCGAGTCATAACTATGGTATTTTCAATCACAATTTTTTTGGTGGTATAACTACTTAAAATTTTAAGCTTTTCGGAATTTTTCTGTTACCTGTGCTGTAAGCTATTGCTTCTTACCAAATTTCGAGATTCTATGTCAACGGGAAGTGGTCTTTAGGTTTTAATTCCCTTGCGTGTAGTTGCGAGTTTCAAAATTTATGCGGTATCAATGGTTGTACTTTTGCGTTTTGCGTTTTTGCGTTGACTTAGAATTTTTTTTTTTTTTCACGGGTTAAAGGCAATTAGATCTAAGTATTTGATATGAATTTCAACTTGATAGCTCTACGCGTTCATGAGGAAAAAAGTAATAAGTTTATATTTATTAAAAAATATATATTTTGTAATGTAACTAAAAATTTAAGGTTTTCGGAATTTTTCCTTTATGTGTGCTATAAAACGTTGCTTCATGCCAAATTTCGAGATTCTAGGTCGACTGGAAGTACCCTTTAGGTTTTGATTCCCTTGCGAGTACTTGCGAGTTTCAAAATATGCAGCTTAAATTGCTGTTTCTTTTGATTGCGTTGACATAGAAGTTTGATTTTGTTACAGCTTAAAGGTATTATAGACCTGAGTATTTGGTATGAATTTCAATTTAATACCTCTACGCGTTTATGAGGAAATGGGTAGTAAGTTTAAAATTATTAAAAAAATATATATTATGTGATGTAACTAAAAATTTATGGTTTTCGTAATTTTTCCTTTATCTATGCTATAAGACGTTGCTTCGTACCAAATTTCAAGATTCTGAGTTCACGGGAAGCACCCTGTAGGTTTTGATTCCCTTGCAAGTGTCGAAAATTTGCGGCATAAACGGCTGTATCTTTTGATTGCGTTGGCTTAGAAGTTTGATTTTTTCACAGATTCAAGGGACAGTAGACCTGAGTAATTGATATAAATTTCAGCTTCATACCTCCACGCGTTCCTGAGAAAAAGGGTCTTGACAGACGGACGGACGGACAACAAAGTGATTCTATAAGGGTTCCGTTTTTTCCTTTTGAGGTACGGAACCCTAAAAAGAGTCGATTCGCACGCGATTTTAATACTTCTAATACATCCGGGCGAAACGCCTACTAAAAAAAATTATTATTGAAAGGGGACGTTTCGCATATTCGTGCGAAGGAAAATCGTGCGAAACTACTACTAACCCAATAGGGGGTAATAGGATGTGTTGGTAAAATATGATCAGTTAAAAAAATAACACCTTATATAAAAACCGAAAAATTCTTATTCTTATATTATTCTAAATGTAAGAGCATAGTTATTAAAGTCGAAGTCAAACATTCTTTATTTGTGTGGACCTATATTAACGAGAGATTACAAGGCGTCAAATATTTGAAGAAAAAAATTAAAAACTATTATAAAGCTAAATTTTGCTCTCATGGAGCCTTTACCTACTCTGACAAATCAAGACTTAAAGAAGAAACTAATAATAAAACTATTTAACTGTCCTGCAATGAAAAGCTTGATCGGGTACAACACCTCAAGTTATTATAGAACTTGATTTCATTAAGGGACTCTGAATATCAAATCGCTTAGGTATCTA